>NC_047106.1:53618592-54353373 GCF_902500255.1 Thalassophryne amazonica
GATGAGATTCTACACGGAGATGAATAATCTGCTTGCTTCCCCTGACTTAAAGGTATAATGGGAGAGTGGCTCAGAGTTCACAAGTAAATTGATTGTTGATTTGATCACAAAGCACCTGCAGTTGCCTTTGAAATATAAATTCATAAAGCGTTACTAACGGCGCTGAATTACAAATGCAACGGCAGATGTGTGGCAGGAAGAGGTACGAACTGAGGGTGAACGTAATTAAAAGCAACAAGACTTCATAAAAGATTGGACAGTCAAATTGGGTTAAGAAGGCTTTGTTGTAAATGCTCAAGAGTGGTGTGCGTGCACAAAAATTTCAACAGGCTGACATCCACTCACAGACATTAACACGCCAAAGTGGTTTAATCTGGTGAGACTTGCCACGGGGCTGTACACAATAATAAACTACTATAAAGTCAGGGTGTAGAAATATTACAGACACCACGCAGCAACAAAAGAGTAACAAATACCTTGTAAAAAGCATGATTGTATTCACTTCAGGGAATAGGGTCTCCACATGGTGAGTGAGTTGTGAAAAGGTTACTTCCTTTGACATATTGAATGGGGGAAGGTTAATGAGCAGGCCAGAGAAGCAGTGGCACGCAGCTGGCATTTAATTACTGTGCATTTACATTGAGAGGGTAATGGACATTGAGGATTTTTTTGTTTTTTACAAGAAAAGGTCCCCTGCTGTGATATTTGTTGGCAGGTTTGAATGTGAGCTCGAAAAGCAACACTTTGTCTATCAACTGCTCTTGCAATGAACGGTCAAGGCAAAACTGCAGCGTAGATCAAAAGCGTTCAAAGATCACAGCTATGTAACACCCATGTTTCAAAGTATAGGGTGTCTTATGTGGGATTGTAAACAGTCAAGGTTGTTAAAGGAGACCTGCATTGAAAAAAATGCAGTCAGATCTTTTGAACAAAAAATGACTTACATTACACATGAGATCCTTCTGAATGTAGTAAAGTAAATCTGGAAGCCCAGATCTGTCATTCAACGGAGAAATCTTCATTTGAAAATGACAAATTTACAGCTAACATTTAGCCCTCCGCAAACTGTCCCTCTCATCATGGACGCTGCCGAGACGTCACGGACAAGACCCTCTCCCAGCATGCATTGCGCCAAATGTAATTTGTGGATTTACGTCAGTTTGCATCTGTACCTTTTTCTTGTCTTATACGGAAGGATCTACTTTTTTTTAAAACTTCATATTGTCTTGTGGCACGTTTGGTGAGTACACATTTCTTTTATTTGTGCTTGAAAATTATTTTGGGGGACCTTTTCATAAGCCCGTTTGATTGAGTGGTGTCGCAATGAAAATCTACTGTCTTTCGCCTCCAGTACCATCGCGAAATATGGAGGTGAGACCCGCAAAGAATCCCAGTCATTAAAAATATATAAACCTCTCTCAGCGTCCATGGAGCTCTGGGGCTCCGATTGCCGAGACGTGCGGTGCTGTGGATTTTGCCGCAAGAAGTCTGTCCTTGCAGCAACAGGTGTACCGGCCGCTTCGCATTAAAACAGCGATCGTAATCTCAGGACTTGTGCCAAGTGTGCTGCAGCTCCATTCAGTAGACAGAGAGGTGATGCCGGCGGTGTGAGTGGCCCGCGTCGGCGGTTAACAAGCTCGTTAACGAGCCCGCAGACTTAATAAGCGCAGCGGAGGCAGAGAGTGGGAGAGGAAGAACGGCGCCCGCTGTCGATGTCGTTGCTGATCTGAGCACACAGATCTGTATCTCACATTCATTGCAGCTTACTTTTGGATGTTGAAACCAGGACGTGTATAAGTAACATTACTAACAGATAAAATCAATTTCAATGCGGGATCGGACTGAAGGCGGGAGCGCGTCGTCTTGTCCCTGACGTCATGGAAATGATACGGCTGTACAAACTGTTTTCACAGAGGGCTAAATTTTAGCTGCAAATTTGTCATTTTTAAATGAAGATTTCTCTGCTGAATTACAAATTTGGGCTTACAGATTTACTTTACTGCATTCACAAGGGTCTTATAAATACATATCAGCTATTTCTTTCTGAAATCTGACCACATTTATTTCAATGCAGGTCTACTTTAATAATAAATCTTAACTAATTTCCATAAAATTTGCCATTTTACTGTTCCCTGCACTGTACAACAAAAATGTAGATCAGTGAGTGAGTGAGTGAGT
Source organism: Thalassophryne amazonica (assembly GCF_902500255.1). Taxonomy (NCBI): domain Eukaryota; kingdom Metazoa; phylum Chordata; class Actinopteri; order Batrachoidiformes; family Batrachoididae; genus Thalassophryne; species Thalassophryne amazonica. The sequence goes on from NC_047106.1 coordinate 53,620,771, forward strand.
GGGTGGGTGGGTCAGTGCATTAGATTGTGTGCACTGTAACGCAATAAATCTTACCATCTTGCAACTCAAAATGATTTTAAAAAAAGCACATAATCACATGGTTTGTTGAGATTTGAGGCATCAGATCCATCAATGATATAACCTTGTTAGGTCTACGTAGTACATCTGCCACCTGCTATAGCCTCAGCCAATAAGTTAATCTTGCACCTGCACAAAGAAACATGATGTCAAATACAGGACGACATATACGTACAACAAAATGGTGAAGTAAAACTACAATGAAAGAATGGATAGAATGCATGACAGGATGATGGCAAAAAAATGTTTTTGTACTGCAAGGTTTCAAAACCTTATGGTTCCAGAGTCTGTATCCAAAGGAAGGCTTGATGAATACTGGCACCTGCTGGATAGTTCACAAATGTGCATCCTCATCAAATTAGGAACTTTGGATTTAAAGGTGTCAGGAAGGTCCGCGAGTGTATTAAAAAAAAGCTGAGTGAATTTAAAAATGAAACACTATGACCTGCAAAAGGTTATTAAGTTTTCTAAACTTCAGGCCTGATAGTTGTGCTAAATGGACTGCATTTATATAGCGCTTTTCCATCTGCACCCGACACTCAAAGCGCTTCACAAATAATGCCTCACATTCACACCGATCTGAGGGTGCTGCCATACAAGGTACTCACTACACACTGGGAGCAATTAGGGGATTAAAGACCTTGCCCAAAGGGCATTAGTGATTTTCTGGTCAGGCTGGGATTTGAACTGAGGATCCTCTGGTCTCAAGCCCAATGCTTAACCACTAGACCATCACCTTCCCTTGTGCTGACTTGTTCTCCAAAGTAATGCTGCATTTACACATAACAAGTCATGAATGCCACGAAGTATACATTCTTGGCCGCTGATCATGAATGTGATGATTTGAGGCAGAGGTGTCAGGTGTCCTCAGGAACTGCTGCAACCTGTTACCAAGTGTTACGATTAATGGCACGTGTTGCTGGTGAATTATCAGGAACCATTATGCATGGTCAAGAATAATGTTCCTCGCTGTTGCACACTATTGCACGGAACAGCGCATTGTTACATTCTTTCACATTGTGAATGAGGCCAATTGTCTCCACAGACACACCACATATTCATCCATCAGCTGCTGAACAATTTGGATCACTCCAGTTTGCTCCTCAAAATCCACAGTAGAAGAACTTTGTGACTGCATGCTTAGTTGGGCTCTGTGCCATGGAGTGGTGCAGAGAGGAGGAGGAGATGGAGTGAGCCAGATGTGTGGCTCCTCACAGTTCTTGTCTCGCGTGTTTTCCCAAACATCAGGCACAGCAGCAGCAGCAAGTGGACCACCTGCAGAAGCACGATGATGAGCATCGTAACAAAACTTTTAGCCGACTTGGCATCACTGTCCTTCTTCAGCATACTGCAGCAATGAAACTGAATGCGGTGCAGCAGGGTTTAATTGTGCGCACATCAGAGAAGAATGCCGTCACGCTCTATTAAGGATCTCCCCATGTCTGCATGGTATAGCTGTACCTACAGACATATCTTTTGAACCGGTGGCTTGCTGCCTTTACAGGTATGGTAAGAGATCATTTCTTAAGCCTTTTTTTTTGCAATATTACATGAAATCCTCTTTACACCCCAATAGCAGCCACTTATGACAAAGCACATGCCTGTTTGTTTGTAAAACTGTCTTCTTGCTCTGCATGTACCAGAGTTTAATGCATTTATCATAAGTGATCAGAGTCTACATCATATCAGCATGTTAGTGTAAGGGCACAGAAAGTACAAGCAACAACTGTTGGTCAACAAAGAAAAACAGTTTTTGTGAAAGCTACCACCAGAAAAAGGCAGATGTGACAAGATCTAAACGTCGTTGTTGCTTTTTAACAATGGCGACAATGCATTTCCTCCTGTGTTGTACTGTAACTGCCTGCGGCTGTCAGTTTGGAAGGGCATGAGAGAGAAGAATCAGCTCAGGTCACTTCATCATGTTGACACTATGTTATATTGGTACTCGTATATTAGTTTTGAATTGGATGAGTGGTGATGTATGTTGTTTTGTAGTTATGATAAGACTATATCCTGTTCTCCATACTTGCAAATGGCAATGCTTGTGCTGTGGAGGGAGGTCTGAAGCAGCTTGGACTTTTTTGGCTTGGTATTTTCAAAATCCTGCTTTGTCTTACTGTTTTTTGCAGGCTCTCCTATCATACCTTTCAGATCAGGGGACAATCCAAATCTCAGGTGTAAGGAAACAAACCAGCCAATTAAAAAAAAAAAACTTTTTGGATATCCACAAGTCAAGTTCCACCAAAATAATCAAGATACGACAAACAACTATAAAATTTATTGTCAAATAATTTCATACAGATTTTACATTATTCCAGGAAAGTGGTGCAAATTATCACCCAGGGATTAATAAAATCGGTTTAAAAGATACAACAGAACCCCAAGATGACAACTACAGAACTGATGAAGAAGCTGGAGGCATCAGGTAGAAACGTGTCATCATCCATTATTCAGAGTAAGAGAACACTCTATCACCATCGGCTAAAAGGCTGTCAACTACAGTGGAAGTCATTACTGTAAAATCAATATGAAAAAAAAAACAGTGAGATAAAACATGCCCGTGGGCCTTTTGGAAGAAGGTTAACTAGGTAGATGAGACAGAAGTGCAACTGTTTACCCATAATAACCGTATCGAGCAAAAGAGCCAAATCTCTCAATCCATAGAAAAGGGACTGGTTCACTACATAAATTAAATGACATCATGAAGAAGGATCACTATGTGGAAATTCACAATCACAACTGCAAGACATCAGCCAAAATGTTCAAGTCTGGTTGCACGATGATCCCAAACATATCTCTCAACCTGTGAAACAATGTCTTGCAAACAGAAAGCATTAGAATGGGCATCCCAAAGCCCTGATCTGAATCCCAAATTAAGCCATGTGGAAGGAGGATGACAAACGTACCATACCATACCAACTTTATTTATTAAAGCACCATAAAACAGCCAGCGCTGACACAAGGTGCTGTACACTACAAATATCATTCAAATTAAAACACAATAAAATAAAAAAGAACCACTAAATGCAATTAAAACATTATCAAACTAAGCATTGTTGGTGTCAAAAACCAAGGAAAAAAGATACATTTTTAATCAAACTTTAGGGCCCCTTTACACATAGTGCGAATTTGGTTGAATTGTGCATGAAGTACGCATGAAGCAGGAATCGTATGCAATACGTGTTAAATCAGAGCTGCCTCCAATGCCTCGTACACCTGTTGCGCATACAAGCACACTGATCACAGCACACTAACAGCTGGATGGCAGCTCAGTGCACATTACAAAAACAGAAACCACCGCCAGGAGAGTTATATAAATAATTACGACAATACCTACATACACAATTACATAACAAATAATGAAAATGAAAGACCACATAACACAGAGTGACACGTTGGTCTGGGCACTGAACGGATGGGGGGGGGCATGCCCGTTCACAGCCGCAGCTGTAAAGATCTCTGCTCCTGGACATCCCAGCATGAGAACACGTTCCTTGTTTGAAAGTACATGAACTGACAACATTCCTCTCTGAGGCGTGTGTCTCTCCCTGCTGTCCTCATGTGGAAATACATAAAACAACTTTCGCCTTTGCGCCGGGCTGCAGCAGCCAGACACAGTGCACCTTGTCCATGTCTTTGTTGATTTTAGGCATTTTTCCACACTGATTACAGGCCAGTGGTGGTAGTGCAGTGATAACGTTTCTGTCTGGTTATCAGAGCTCATGGGTTTGCATCCTGTGAGTGACATTTTTTTTAACCACGGTTATTTAACCGCAGGGTTCTGTATTGAGTCCCCTTTTATGTATTATTTATATCAACCCAGCAATATTCACTAATTATACAGCTATTTTTATTTTATTGTTCTCCACATCAGCGATGTGATGTGGTGCAGCTGCTCGCACTGTGTTCCTGCTCGAAAGACACTGTCGCATGCATGAACTGTCGCACCGGGATCGTGCACCACTGGCCGCTGCCCCGATGTTCGTGTGGCTCGCTGTGAGTCGCCCTGAGTTGTACTTATTCGTACTATGTATGAAGGGGCCCTTAAAAATGATGAATGAGGGTGCTTGACTAAGATCCAGAGGCAAGCGGTTCCACAGTTTGGGAGCAACAACAGAAAAAGTCCTGTCTCTGTGAGCTTTCTTTTCGACCTTGGCACTTGCAGGAGCAGCTGGTCAGCCAACTTGAGAGACCGACTTGTTACATAAGACTGAAGAAGCCCAGAGAGGTACGATGGAGCTAAACTATGGAGGGACTTAGAAACAAACAGAAGAATTTTTAAATGAACCACAAAATGAACCGGCAACCAGCGAAGTGCAGCCAGGCCAGGAGTCATATGCTCCCTCCAACGAGCCCGTCAAAAGCCGCGCTGCACCATTCTGGACCAACTGCAGACAAGAGAGAAGTAACTGACTTACTCCCACATAGAGCGGATTGCAGTAGTCCAGACGAGATGACACAAAAGCATTAATAACATCTCAAAATGTTGCCTGAAAAGAAAAGGTTTCACTGTTGCCAAATGTCTCAAATGATAAAAAACAGACTTCACCACTGATGCAATTTGACTGACCATTTTAAGATCACCATCCATCTTAAAACCAAGATGAAGAATAACAGGTTTAAAATATGCTTCCAGGGGTCCGAAATCGACAGAGGAGGGCTCACAAAGACGACTCGGTCCAAAAATTGCCACCTCTGTTTTCTTTTCATTAAAACTGAGGAAATTCAAGGCAAGCCAGGCTTTAATATCCTCTAAGCATGCCAGGAACTGTTTCAATGACTGACCATCCCTCTGAGTCACAGGCAAATAAATCTGGCAATCATCTTCACAGCAGTGGAGTAAAATCCCCTGTCTTTGAAAAATAGTCTCCAGAGGCAATAAATATAAAGAAAAAAGCAAAGGCCCCAAAATAGAGCCCTGTGAAACACCACATGACAAAGGCACTACAGAAGATTTGAAGCCACCAATATTCACAGAAAACATCCTGTCTGTCAAAAAGGACCAGAACCACTCAAGCACAGCACCACCAAGGCCCACCAAGTGATGTAGTCGAGATAATAAAATACTGTGATCAACCGTATCGAAAGCAGCAGTTAAATCAAGCAAAATCAAGATAGCATGGTTCCCAGCATCACATGCAAGAAAAATGTCATTAAAGACCTTAACTAATGCAGAATCTGTGCTATTAAATGGCTTAAAACCTGATGGAAATGCTTCCAGAATCCCATTTTCATTCAAAAAATTGCTTAATTGGCAAGAAACAATTTTTTTCTAAAACCTTACACAAAAAGGCAGTTTAGCAATGGGCACATAATTAGCCAAAACTGTGCAATCGAGACTAGGTATTTTAAGCAAAGGGTGAACCACTGCATATTTAAATTTTGCCGGAACCATCCCGGAACACAAACTACGATTTACAATTGCAAGTACCGGCTGCCCGATACATAACAAAGTTTCTTTAAAAAAATTGTGGAGAGACAGGATCATAAAAAGAACCAGATTTGATGTGCCCTGCTACATCCTTTACAAATGAAAAGGTCACAGATTCAAATTGAATAAACCTGGCAGGACAAAAAAACAAAGCCTAAGGGTCAAAAGTAGGAACTAAAATAGAGGCCCTAATATTATCAACTTTCTCCATAAAACATGACTGATTAACACCACTTCTGTTTGGCGGAAAAGGCCAAAATTTCAGGAGTGTTTGGTAGGATGACTGTGGAAGGCCATCTTTACAGTTCATTTGATTTGAGCAATTAAAAGACAACAACACAAATAATAAAACCTAAAAATGTCTACATATCACAAACTGAAAATGTGATACATTAAATAAAAGTTGAAATAAATCACATAATACTTGGAATATAAAATACTGATGGAGCACAGTAGGGATTCTAATTGACAAAACACCTTAATTGTTTGGTTAACCTGAAATGAGTGATGATGTAAAAATTTTGTTTGAAAGTTGTTAGTCAAGAAGTATGTAAACCTATTGATTAAGGACCTGCATGTAAGGGTTTACTGATGGAATGAACATCATGTCTTACTGCCCTTTGCTTTTTTGGTTCCCTCATCTCGTGGGAGTCTTTTTGTTATAGAATGAATTGAAGGCTGTTTTATCGCTGTAGTCATAATAATATTCGTAATAACTGATAAACAGTGCTGTCAGGGATGTGATGTTGGTTTTCTGTGTGTTGTTGTGCTCACATGACAAGTGACCACCTGTGCACGTTGGGCTTGACTGCAGCCCAGAGCACTCGCATTAGTCAAACAAACTGGACTTTGGGGACATATTACCATTGGGCACAGTCAAACGTACCTAGTGTGAGTACACAATGGCACAAACTTTCTTGTCCTTGTCCAAGGACACAGACACAGGCAGGTAGCCCAACTCTTTAGCATGCTGAGCTACCTTGCAATTTCTTGTAAAATCCTGGATAAAAAAAACTCACACATATGGGGCATTGAATGGGACAGGGGATTCTGGTGAAGTTGCATTGCATTGCACTGTGTGCTGAGTTACTCCATAGTTTGCATTTAACAAGTGAAAACTCAAAAAGCACCACTATCACATCTAAATTAAACATTATTATTACATGGAATTCATTGATGCAGCTCGATGAAATATGGCAATGATTCCATTAAATGTTCAGTGGCAGTGGAGTAAAATCCACTGTCTTTGAAAAATAGTCTCCAGAGGCACTAAATATAAAGAAAAAAGCAAAGGCCCCAAAATAGAGCCCTGTGAAACACCACATGACGAAGGCACTACAGAAGATTTGAAGCCACCAATATTCACAGAAAACATCTGTCAAAAAGGACCAGAACCATTCAAGCACAGCACCACCAAGGCCCACCAAGTGATGTAGTCGAGATAATAAAATACTGTGATCAACCGTATGGAAAGCAGCAGTTAAATCAAGCAAAATCAAGATAGCATGGTTCCCAGCGTCACATGCAAGAAAAATGTCATTAAAGACCTTAACTAATGCAGAATCTGTGCTATTAAATTGCTTAAAACCTGATGGAAAGGCTTATTACATGGAATTCATTGATGCAGCTCGATGAAATATGGCAATGATTCCATTAAATGTTCACTTATTTTCTATACCCGTTTACTCCAATTAAGGGTCACGGTGTGGCTGGAGCTTATCCCAGCAGTCACTGGGCCAAAGGCAGCGTACACACCAGTCTATGGCAGACAAAGACATTCACACTGACAGTCAATTTAAAATCTCCAAATCACCTAACCTGCATGTCTTTGGAAGTAGGAGAAAGCCAGAGCACCCAGAGGGAACCCATGCAAACACAGGCAGAATGTGCACACCCCACATAGAAAGGAGCAGGTGGAAAGCAATTCCAAGATCTTCTTGCTGTAAGGCAATAGTGCAAACCACAAAGCAACTGTGCTACAGATTGCATTAAATGAAATGCAGTTATTTTCAATACCATAGATGATAATGGAGACGTACTGCAGAATTACAAACACAAATGGGTGTACTCACCTCCACAGTAACCAGATTTTGCACTACAGTAACGTGAGCTTTGCTAAGCAAATATTTAAGAGCTGTTGGTCAGTCCTTTGAGTTTCAGTGTCATGTCATCACTGTTTTCTTTGTTGGAGATCAGTCATAATTCAGATCAAGCTCTCTGGATTGAGGTCATTATCTCTTGGTTTTTCAGTAGAAAAAGGAGGGAACTTCCCAATAGTCCTAGGATCCACTAGTCCTAGCCCTAGGATCCACTATCAATCAATCAATCAATTTTTTTATATAGCGCCAAATCACAACAAACAGTTGCCCCAAGGCGCTTTATATTGTAAGGCAAGGCCATACAATAATTATGTAAAACCCCAACGGTCAAAACGACCCCCTGTGAGCAAGCACTTGGCTACAGTGGGAAGGAAAAACTCCCTTTTAACAGGAAGAAACCTCCAGCAGAACCAGGCTCAGGGAGGGGCAGTCTTCTGCTGGGACTGGTTGGGGCTGAAGGAGAGAACCAGGAAAAAGACATGCTGTGGAGGGGAGCAGAGATCGATCACTAATGATTAAATGCAGAGTGGTGCATACAGAGCAAAAAGAGAAAGAAACAGTGCATCATGGGAACCCCCAGCAGTCTACGTCTATAGCAGCATAACTAAGGGATGGTTCAGGGTCACCTGATCCAGCTCTAACTATAAGCTTTAGCAAAAAGGAAAGTTTTAAGCCTAATCTTAAAAGTAGAGAGGGTGTCTGTCTCCCTGATCTGAGTTGGGAGCTGGTTCCACAGGAGAGGAGCCTGAAAGCTGAAGGCTCTGCCTCCCATTCTACTCTTACAAACCCTAGGAACTACAAGTAAGCCTGCAGTCTGAGAGCGAAGCGCTCTATTGGGGTGATATGGTACTACGAGGTCCCTAAGATAAGATGGGACCTGATTATTCAAAACTTTATAAGTAAGAAGAAGAATTTTAAATTCTATTCTAGAATTAACAGGAAGCCAATGAAGAGAGGCCAATATGGGTGAGATATGCTCTCTCCTTCTAGTCCCCGTCAGTACTCTAGCTGCAGCATTTTGAATTAACTGAAGGCTTTTTAGGGAACTTTTAGGACAACCTGATAATAATGAATTACAATAGTCCAGCCTAGAGGAAATAAATGCATGAATTAGTTTTTCAGCATCACTCTGAGACAAGACCTTTTTGATTTTAGAGATATTGCGTAAATGCAAAAAAGCAGTCCTACATATTTGTTTAATATACGCTTTGAATGACATATCCTGATCAAAAATGACTCCAAGATTTCTCACAGTATTACTAGAGGTCAGGGTAATGCCATCCAGAGTAAGGATCTGGTTAGACACCATGTTTCTAAGATTTGTGGGGCCAAGTACAATAACTTCAGTTTTATCTGAGTTTAAAAGCAGGAAATTAGAGGTCATCCATGTTTTTATGTCTGTAAGACAATCCTGCAGTTTAGCTAATTGGTGTGTGTCCTCTGGCTTATGGATAGATAAAGCTGGGTATCATCTGCATAACAATGAAAATTTAAGCAATACTGTCTAATAATACTGCCTAAGGGAAGCATGTATAAAGTGAATAAAATTGGTCCTAGCACAGAACCTTGTGGAACTCCATAATTAACTTTAGTCTGTGAAGAAGATTCCCCATTTACATGAACAAATTGTAATCTATTAGATAAATATGATTCAAACCACCGCAGCGCAGTGCCTTTAATACCTATGGCATGCTCTAATCTCTGTAATAAAATTTTATGGTCAACAGTATCAAAAGCAGCACTGAGGTCTAACAGAACAAGCACAGAGATGAGTCCACTGTCCGAGGCCATAAGAAGATCATTTGTAACCTTCACTAATGCTGTTTCTGTATTATGATGAATTCTAAAACCTGACTGAAACTCTTCAAATAGACCATTCCTCTGCAGATGATCAGTTAGCTGTTTTACAACTACCCTTTCAAGAATTTTTGAGAGAAAAGGAAGGTTGGAGATTGGCCTATAATTAGCTAAGATAGCTGGGTCAAGTGATGGCTTTTTAAGTAATGGTTTAATTACTGCCACCTTAAAAGCCTGTGGTACATAGCCAACTAACAAAGATAGATTGATCATATTTAAGATCGAAGCGTTAAATAATGGTAGGGCTTCCTTGAGCAGCCTGGTAGGAATGGGGTCTAATAAACATGTTTATGGTTTGGATGAAGTAACTAATGAAAATAACTCAGACAGAACAATCGGAGAGAAAGAGTCTAACCAAATACCGGCATCACTGAAAGCAGCCAAAGATAACGATAAGTCTTTGGGATGGTTATGAGTAATTTTTTCTCTAATAGTTAAAATTTTGTTAGCAAAGAAAGTCATGAAGTCATTACTAGTTAAAGTTAATGGAATACTCAGGTCAATAGAGCTCTGACTCTTTGTCAGCCTAGCTACAGTGCTGAAAAGAAACCTGGGGTTGTTCTTATTTTCTTCAATTAGTGATGAGTAGAAAGATGTCCTAGCTTTACGGAGGGCTTTTTTATAGAGCAACAGACTAATACTAGTCCTAGTCCTAGTATTAGTTGAAGTTGTTTTAAAATTTATGGTTGGCAATATGTTGCACTAAAGTGGGTTAAGTAATGTTACAAAAGTGTGACAATTAGAAACAAAAAACAACATTTAATTATGGTAAATTACATTATTTTCTGATTTTCAATTCAACAGATTTATGGACAACATTTATAGACAAGTTGATTAATGTGTATGACAACAGAATCATGTTTTATTTTTGGAAATTGAATAAAACTGGATCTGGATGCTATTTGAAAGTATTAGATTTATTTGTTAAGTTTAAAATCAATTTGGGGTTGTAATATACACCAGTGGGCTCCAGGACCAGTGGACCCTAGGACTAGTAGACCCTCCCTAAAAAAGGAAATGGTCTCCTTTGAAAACAATCTCACAATCAAGCCATGCCAGCTTCTTTTCTTCCTTTTTCATCGAACATGGACACCTATCCTGATATTGCTGATGTTATACAAAAATATTTTCTCACAAAACCATCAGTTTACAGAAATAATTGCAGAGTGCAACATCAGTACAAATTACACAAGAGCTGATTTTCAAAACACAACTCCTTTTAGAGCTAGTATTACCTGACATGCTCAAATGACAGCTGCCCCAAATGTATTTAATGAAAAGGTGGAAAAACCTTGGACTTAGTTTAAGACCAAGCTCATGCACTTTGGATACTGCCTAGATCCTCCGCCCTTCTACTTTCACAACACCACTGTAAAATTTGTGTCTACCTTCAAGTACTCTGGCTCAAAAGTCAAAAGTAACCTAAAACCAAGAACTTATCTTCAAAGAACTCTGGCACCTGCAGTGATGCTGTCACTGTGAGACATCAGCACATCACCAAAGGAAAAAAAAAAAACTTCACATTTACAATGCCTCAGTGGCACGTGTACTCCTGTATGGATCTGATACTTCACCAAGAAATAATAACCTGATGGGCATAGTTGACAGCAGAGCACTAAGAAGGATCATAGGCACCTAATGGTTCCACCACACAACCAAAGATGAACTCAGAGCACTGACCCAACAGCCATTTGCCTCCTGGCTTGCAACAATGTGAAGACTCTGATGGTGCAGTCACATCCTGCACTGTACCCACTGGCTGGACCTCAGTACATTCTACAACACGATTGGGTGAAATCAACAGCTGGTACAGGATAGACCAAGTTGGAAGATGCTGGTAAATGGATATAGAAAATGAATGAACATGCCTTAGGGCACGAGGGTTGGGTATCAAGAACCTGTTATTTTCGAGTATCATTAAGAAATTATTTGATCCACCCATATCAAGATTCAAGATTCAAGAGAATTTTATTGTCATATGCACATAGGAACATGTTCTCTGCACAATGAAATGTGTCTACTGCATTTAACCCATCCTAATTGCCAGTTAGGAGCAGAAGTCACCTTTAGGCGCCCGGGGACCAGCTCCAGATGTACATCCCTGCCTTGGTCAACAGCAGGGCTGAGCAAACCATGACCGGCCTCATGACAACAGACGACACACATGTAACACATAACACACATAAGCCGGCCCGGTACATGAACACATATAAAAGCACACACAAGGTAAACTTGGGAGAGAAAAGCCTTCATAGCTGCTGCGTTGCACCACACAGCAGCGATGAAGGGGAAAAAAACCCATTCAGCACAATAAACAATGATCACACAACAAGACGAGAGATGACGACCGAGATTTGGATGAGTCCAGTTATCAGACAGAACACTCCGGAGGCAGCCTTAGGCGCCATCAACGGCCTTGTCCGTCCATCCTGGAGGGAAGAGGGGACCAGCCCTGAACAGTCCACTGTCCACAGTCAACATCAGAGCTGGAGAAGCTGAGGGCGGGGGAGAGACCAGGGAGTGAGGCATGAGTTTTGTTCTTCTTCAGGAGGTTTTTATCACAGCGGCCTTGAAGTGCAGCTGTGTTTGGAGAGCCGAATAGATATCCAGATTAGCAGACGCCTGAAAGATTCCACAGTCTGAAACAGAGTGGCTTTCAATACATCTGAATAGAGGAGAGGAGATGTGGTCAATACTGACGATCAAAGCGGTTTTCCAGTGAAGCCATTCTCCCAGAAATGGTTTCCAACGTGCGGTTAACACCCACAGACTGAGCTGACACTGCCCTTCCAATCGAATCAATCATGTGGGGCAGCCTGGACGGGCCAGTTATTGCCGCTTCCACCTTCTTAATTTTCCAAAGCTGGCAGCCTCACAGACAACACGCCACAGAAGCAGGAAAGATAAGGAGGGAGGGAGAGTGTTGTGTGGGCCGCCAGAAGAGGAGGTACTGCTGGCCCACCACCAGAAGGCGCCCTGCCTGAAGTGCGGGCTTCAGGCACGAGAGGGCGCTGCCGCCTCAGGAACAAGCCGTGGTGACAGCTGTCACCCATCATCTGTGACAGCTGTCACTAATCTATACATCTGGTATAAAAGCAGGAAGACACCTCCACCAAACTGCCGAGATATCATCTTCATTTGGAGGTACTACTCTCAGCCTTTTTTTTGTGAGATTTATAAATCTGTGATTGTGAGTGTTTGCAGGAGAACCGGTCGTTTTTGTGGAGGCTGTGCATGACGGCGCTCCTTTTCCTCTGAGACCACTGCAACGTGTTGAGTGAGAGGTGGAGGTGGCATTCCCACCATTCTTACTGGGTGTTCACACACCCACCCTTTGACTGTCTTTTGCTTTCTGCCAGCAGTACCAGATCCGACACGCCGGAGAGGTGGCCACCTGGGGACTCCGGGACTTGGCGGCTCCAGTATTCCTCGGGTTCAGGTGGCGGTGGAAATCGTGTGGTTCCGGTTCGTTTCCTGACGGGCGTCTCCTATCGTTGAGCCTGCCCACACGACACCTTTATTAATTGACTGTTGCACATTCTGATTCTGCTGTGTTTGGTTGTGACATTCACACCAGTAAAGTGTTATAATTTGACTTCTTCCATTGTCCGTTCATTTACGCCCCCTGTTGTGGGTCCGTGTCACTACACTTTCCCAACAGAGAGAAGAAAAATGTGACCGTCTCGGCCAAGAGCAAGAAGGCAAAAAAAAATCAATATCTTTTATCAATATCAATATCAATAGCAGTTTAGCTTAAAGATTCCCTTATCAGTCATTCAGAGCAGCCGTTGTTTTTGAGGGCGTTTGTTGGGAAAATTATCATTTCTCTATGTTGATTACAGACCCTGCAGCGGCTCTGTAATCAACCGTTTCTGCAGCGCGACACCATTTTGAAGCGTGAACCAATGAAACAATGCTTCGATCCACTAGCTCATTGGTTCTTTGATTCAGAAATGGCAAGTACGTTTCTTAACCCCTCACAAAGCCATTAAAATATCATGAGTAACTTTTGTGTGGATTAAAGTCACTAACTGGGACTTGTCTTGTTGCAGTCAAGAAACCGTTCTGTTGGCACAGCTTCAAACACTGCGTGGCTCTCTGCAGAGACAGAGTCCAGTCAGAATTAATAACTTCAAAATGAATTGCGCTTTAAATAAAATGACACCTCTTACAAACGTTGTAATACAGACATTAAACTACAATCGCCTAAAACATTTTTTTCCTCCCAAAATGAGACGTCCTCCATTCTTTATAAATTACATCCTGACGTGCAGCACAGCCAGCTGCAAGAGCTCAGCTCAGAGGTATGGAAAGACATTCATGCCAACAATGTCTGAAAGGAAATGCTTTTGACAATAACTATAGAGTTTTATTATTTCTATTTATGTCCAGAGATCAAGGATCCACCATGTAGAGTTTATTATGTCCAAAGTTTAAGGATCCAGTGACCAATTTCATATTTATTTACTTTAAGACTCAATAAAATATTGTTCAATTTCAATTTAATCAGCTAATAAAGAGCCAAATCACAACAAAAGCCATCTCAAGGCACCTCACATAGAACAGTTCAACATAAAAAATTTAAATAAATAAATAAAAATTAAAAAATTCAAATACATAATTAAAAACAGAAGTAAAAGAATAAAACAGATAAAAAAAATTCATAAGAAACAAAAAAAAAATAGGCTTTAAGTCTTGACTTAAAAATGCCCACGGACTCCGACAGCCTCACGGTCGCAGGAAGACCGTTCGACAGAGTGGGTGCACAATAAGAAAAAGCTCTTTGACCCACTGACATAGAAAACCTGTAAAGCCTACTTTTAGTACACAAAAAATTCACAAGAGGTATCAATAAGGGAATCGATAAGGAATCGGATCGATAAGGGGAATCACTAAAGGTATCAATAAAATCTTATTGATACCCATCCCTATAAGGCCCCATCACACATAACACGATTGAAGCCGACTAGCACATGAAGGAGGAACTGTATCCATTCATGAAAATCGGAGCTGCCTCCAACACCTCGTACGCCTGTTGCTCCAGCTACTTGCGCACACCAGCAGCTGAAAGACAGAGAGTGCCCTGTGAGAGCCCATTTGATCCCTCTTGTGGCAGGTGTCGGCCAAATTCCAGGTGACACACATGAACATCTAACACCGCTCACTGGACACTTAGAAAATGTGTGGCCATTTGCGTTGTTAGCACATAAATAGTGAGCATGTGACCACTTTCAAGCTCGCTGTGGAATTTGTCTAAGTGCCCCCATGACTATGGAGTTGCCAAGCAACACACATGTGGTGTGCCAGAGTGTCAGCTCCCCCCTCAACACGTGCATATGTATCACGCGTGTGTTTCCCCCCATGACTGGGTGGGGGGGGGGGGGGGGGGTTGTATCACCAAAAATATGCTGTAACAAACACTGTTTTGTGAGTTATTACGGCAACAATTAAAGACTTCCTCTTCATCTACATTGTCTAATTTCTCTTTTTAAAAAATATGTTTATCTCCTTGTAGATTTTAGGCATTTTACACTCCTGCTATAGAACAGCGATGGTAGCGCAGTGGTAAACTTTCCGTCTGTTAATCAAAGCTTTTCTAAACTGCAGGTTCGAATCTCATGGGTGGCATGCATTTTTTTATTTTCTGTTCCTCCACAGCAGTGCGCAATGTGGTTCCACATGTTCCAGCTGGTTTTTATTTGTTTGTATTTCTCCACATCAGTGGCGCAATGTAGTGCAACATGTTCCAGCTGGAACATGTTGCACCACATACACACACATTCTCTGGTGTTTTGCACCATGACGTAAAGAGTGGGTTTATTTTATACATTTTATTTTGCACTGTATCATTATGTATTTATTTTCAGTATCTTTGAGGATGTAAAAATGTATTTTTTGCACTGTTTTATCAGCTCCAAGGCACTGTGAGAGATTGCAGAGTCACAAGACTATTCCTCTGGTGAAACAGATGGACTAAGAATATAATTATTCTGGCCAAAAAAGAGGCATATTTCTTATAATTATCTTTCCTGTATTTTGAGTCAGGACATGTCAGGAAACCTTGCAGAATTATACCAGTTAAGAAATTAATGAAATTTCTTATAAGACAGCAAATTGATTCATTCCCATCCCCAGGGCATCTATGTGTGTCACTGTCGCGCAAATGTGGAAACTCAGAGTATGCTGACCATCATCTTTCTAACAACATGATGGATGGATGGATGGATGGATGGATGGATGGATGGATGGATGGATGGATGGATGGATGGATGGATGGATGGATACAGACAGACAGACAGACACAGACAGGCAGACAGATAGATAGATAGACAGACAGATACCATGTTTTCACTCACACATAAGAAGCCCAAGGTGCATGCTACACACTGCACACACATTGGCATCTGGGAAACTCATGGCTTTCAATTTAAAAAAAGAAGAAATGGTGCAGTTAAATTATGAAAAATAAGAGTTTCACTATATTTGCACATTTCAAAAATGGCCGGCTGCTTAAGGTTTTTGGCTTGACTGTAAAATAATTTTTCCAAAGAAAAATAAGCATGTTTTCATGAAATTGGAATGATGTTTCTTTATGTGTTTATATGTTTTCACAATCACTGCCCTAAATGTGCCCTCATTGTTCAATCACTGCCACATATATATACTACATAAACGTATAACAGGTCTCAGGTCTTATAATATGTCAGTTTCATGTGCTACACAGTGCTGAGTTAACGTGCTGCTTTCACTCCATCACACCAAAATCATATCATGTTCACATTAAAGAATCACACAGTTGTATGTCATTTGTCATGACATTTTGATTTCAACAACACAGCTGCCTGAAGTGCAACAAGCCTCACTGTTCCGCATGATGCGGTGTCAGTCCTACAGCGTGCCATCCACAAGGCACGCGTGTCGGGCAGGACACGCGTGTGGGCCGGCTGGACACACGGCAGCAGATGTGGACATGATGAGATGAGCGAATTGCTTCATCATGTTTGTCATTTCATGACTGTACGTCTCTGACCTTGGGTCATCTACAGAGGAACAGATGGATCATATTTGTATTGCCCGCTTGATAAGAGGGATTCAATATAATGTAATGTTTTATATGGTATGTGGTTAGATTTTTCTTTTTTAAATATGTCCATGTCCTTCCTGATATCAGGCAGTTTCCTGCATCTTTCACAGGACAGCGATGGTAGCTCAGTGGTAAAGTTTCTGACTGGCAACAGCAAGTTTTGGAAAATGCGGGTTCGAATCCTGTGGGTGACATGTATTTTTTTATTTTCACAGCAGCTGCACAATGTGGTTACACATCGGACTGCTGCTCGCACTGTGTTCCCATGTGCATGAAACCATTGCAACATGAATTTGTTTTATTTTTTATTTATTTTTTCTTCACAGCAGCTGTGCTGTGGTTACACATCGCGCAGCTGTTGGCACTGTTTTCCCACGTGCACAAACCATCGCACCTCATACGAACTCTGCCGCCATGAGTAGCCTTGAATTGTATGTATTCACACTATGTGTGAAAAGGACCTTAAGTTTAACTGACGCTGGATTAGCTATTTATCATGCATTTTTCACATCTTGTTTATCAACCATGCTTTAAATACCAATTAAAAATTTGGACAGTAATACTAACTGTCTGACATTTTATCCTGCTTTACTGCACAACCGCTAATCTTTAAATTCCTACTGACAAGTGGGGTTAGGTTGTCTCCAAATTTAAATAACAGCTTCATTCAAATTCTCTTTTTTTTGTCTCTTTTGACTAATATGTTTGTACTCCTCTGTTTTCTGTTCTGGATTCTGTTGAGAGATTTGGTTATGGACACTCAGACCCAGTCATAGAAGAAGTTTGGCTCTGGTCTTTCTAAATCCATTTCAGCATGAAAGGCATCGATTGCAGCCTTTGTATTGTGCCAGTTATGCATATCAACCATGGCTTCAGCTGCTCCATTATTCCATGGTTGAGCTCTTCCCTTTTTGGCCTTTTCTACCTCGGTATCCACAATCTGTTTTTGCAGAGCTGCAGAATGATTTCTTCTCTCAGAGGACCCTCCGAGCCTTTCAGGGTTTGACACTGTAGTCCATTTTTCCGCCTTTCTTAACACAGTTTAACCTAAGTGTGTGACCTTCAGTGATTCGTGTTAGTCAAGGCCTGTACTCTCATTTTGTTTATGCCGCAGAACAACATATTTGATTTCCATCTGAGAATCGTCACCCAGCTCCTGGGTGGCAGCAGCTGAGGGCTGGGGTTTGTATTCTATCTACAATACGCACATTTGATTTAAACATTGATTATTTGTGCTGTTTTGTTTAACGGTCCGAAGAAGATGACAAGTGGTGAGATTGTACGTTCCTGTTCAACACAGAATAAAGATGCGTCGTGGTCTGCAGCCAGCATTTGGTGAAAAGGCACGTGCGTGCGCGGACACAAACATACACGCACACTTTCCCAATAAATCTGTCTGACAACCTCTACTGGGCATTATTGGAGGGGAAAAAAAGATGAGAAAATCAATAGGCCAGTGGCCACCCTGAAATAGCTGCTGTGCTACAGTCACAAATGGTTTCCACATGCAAACCCTTCTTTACTCCGAGAGACAGCAAAAGGAAAGCAAAGAAAATGTAGGCAGCCGGGAATCAACGGGAGGTGTCCGTTCACACGAGGTAACAAGACAAGTTTTAAGGGAATGAATTTGTGGGTCGTTTTGTAAAACTGTGAGAAATTCTTTGTCCAAAACCCGCTGAATGGTGAGCAATTACCGCGTGTGAAGGCATTAAGGCCACACGCCCACTTCAAGACTTTTTATCTGAAGCCATGTCTCATTTATTTAACACAGCGACGCCACAACTGTGGGCACAATAGAAAGCACTTAGGGACACGGGGAAGACACTGTGTGCTTGCAGAAACATGCACTTGTTTAAAAATCATTAGGCTCAGGAATGATGGAGGAGGGCTCATTTGCACTTTACTGGAAGCAGCGGTGGGAATTTCATTTACAAAACAGTAACTGAATGAGACACACTGGGAGTGTTGTGGGTTATTTGTAGCCTTAAATGAGTCAATTTATATACCTTTTCATCAATTTATACACCTTTTCATCAAGCTAATATCACTCGACAAATTTCTGAAAAACAGATTTCAAAAGTTTGCATTCTATAACGGTCTATGACGGTCGGCTGGCAGGTTCTGCCTCCAGCGTGATGATTTCAATAACAAGCAAGATATTGAAGGGAAACTGGTACAAAAATAATGTGTTACTTATTGACTATTGTAACAGAGACCTCTTTGGAACACCAGCAGCTGTGTGTTTCTCCAAGTAACACTGGAGTTGCGTCAGTAAGGGCATCCGGCGTAAAACTTGTGCCAAATACCAGTGCGGATCTGGCTGTATCCGCTGTGGCGACCCCAAACAAAAACGGGAGCAGCCGAAAGGACAACAACAACAACTTATTGACTATTGCTATACCAAATGGTTTTCATCTGCAATTACAGGTTTGTGCAGAATCACCTTCAACAGAAAACACAAGTACACAGGAGTCTGGAGAAAATGGTCACACACATCGATGTCCATATGGAACAATGTGCTGTTATTGAATTCCTCATTGTGGAGGGTTATACGTCCATGGACATGAATCTATGGAGCCATGGAGTTTTTGTCTATGGGGGGGGGGGGTGTGTGACATGCAGATGTTGAAACTCACCCCTTCAGTCATTCTCTCCCACAAACCATGTCGACCAACTGCAGTAAGTGTCATGTGGGGATTATGTCAGGTTGTTTGGTGTTTATTGTTATCTGCTTGGTGTGGGGATTTTGTGTCTTTTCTTTCTGCTCATGGTGGGATTTACTTTGAATGTGTCTTGTCTCTTTGTTTGTAACGCCCTCTTCCTGTCTGGCCTCCCTCACCTGCACCTCATCGGCTATGATCACTCTTCTTATTTAACCCTCTGTTTGCACACATGCTTCACCAGTTCATTGTTCCCTAGTGTCCAGCTCTTGTTCACAGTCTTTGATCTCATTTTGCCATACAGTGATTTTGAGCCTCTTGCCTGTTTATGACCTCGTCTTTGTGTCTCATGTTTTGGATACTGTTGGTTATTCTGGCCTGCTTACCCGTGTACTGACCTATATTTGGCTCAACAGTAAAACCTGTTTTTGCTCCAAGTTCTGGTGTGAGTCTCATATTTGTGTCCAGCATTTTTGGTCCAGGTCCTTGTCAAAAAGCACAGATTGAGCTAAGGCCCTGTCCACGATCCAGGATTTTCAGATCTGAAAATGTCAGATTTGCGTTTTTGTGTGGACAAGCAATATGGAACTTCCGTAAAAATGATGATGGCATAGTCCCACGTCTCAAACTTCAGTGGCTTGTAATGAATGACACACATTGTTGTTGTTGTTAACAGTGTAATTGATCATACTTTTTCATAAATTGGATTTATTTTCATCACTAGCTGAAGGCTGAAGAGACAAAAGATGGCCGTGGTAAATACTGATGTTGATTAAATGGAGCACTGTGACCACATAAAGGACTTTCAGCTTTTAAGTTGTTATTTTTTCTTTTTGTAGAAAAAGCACAGGTGTCCTGTGGTTCAGGCTGAGAAATGCACCTTGAGTAGATAAACAGGATAAGCAGGGACCTCTTTAAAAATGCTGCATTTATTCACAAACAACTTCCACCAATAAGGAATTTAATTATTTCCAGATGTTGTCCTCCAAAGAAAGGGCGTCATGTGGTAACAGTTTTTGTCAGGCTGTGACAATGAATCCAGGTGAAATGATGCAACAACTTAGATAAAAAGACTTTATATTTACTCTGTGCGCCACTTTTTGTGGAAGCGCCACATACAGGCCTGCCATATGTACTACAGCATATTCAGGCAGTCTGAGTGTTTTCATGTGGACAGAGAAATTTCTTGAAATGGTGCCATGTTTATGGAACACTTTTTGAAAACAGCAAAGAAAAAGATCATATTGAGAAAGTTCTGTATCCATGTGGACAAAGACTAAGATGAACCACTGCAGACCTAAAAATTAATTATGGGAAGAAAAGTTTAACATGAAGAAGCAAAGATCGGTGAGACTTTAACATACTAGAACCCCAACCATAATTAACTACAGAAGGTAGATTAAAAACTGATTTGGTGCAAGGTGACCACTTGAATGTGAAGTGCCTATTTTTTCCCTTCTCTCTCTCTCTCTCTCTCTCTCTCTCTCTCTCTCTCTCTCTCTCTCTCTCTCTCTCTCTCTGTATGTTGGAGGAATTAATCCTTTATAGTGTTTGGTAAGCCCTGTATAACGTGCAGTGCATGACTGACAAGTGAAAAGTAGTAAAAAGCGTCTCTTGACAACTTTACTAAGAAAAAAACAAACAAACTGGGGACCAAATATCCCCCAACAGGCTAAAATGTACTGCTGCCACAAAGTGACATGACAGCAGCACTATAAATAAAAGACGTATGAGTCAGTAAAATGTTAAAAGCCTGTTTCAGTTCCCCTCATAAAGCCAGATCGAGCTGAAATCTGTCCTTACTCAAAAAAATATGAAGTAATTTCTATTAAACCTGAAAAAAACATGGAATCTTGCAGCAGGAGGATAAAAGGGATTTTATTGTAAAATATACTGTTTTAAACCTTTGTGTAGGTATACATCTTACGTTGACATTTTCTCCTGACCTGCTCCACACTTTCACAGTCATCTTCTCTGCCAAACGCATCAATTTACGTGTAACATAAATGTAACACTGACAACAAGTGAGATAGGAGTGGGAGGTGATAAAGAAGGATTTGGTTGAGAGGGAACGCTACATATCGGTTGTCAGGCCTGGTTGAACATGACAAGAAGCGGAATCTCAAAGGTCATCGTGACACCTGTTTGTTTCTGCCACAGTACCGCCGTCTCCCTTCCTTCACCACTCGTTACGTGTCACAGGAGCGATCCTCCCTTCACGGGCCTCCTCAAACATTTATTAGGACACAGAAACATTCCCGGTCAGCGTTCCCTGCACAAGCTGCAAGTCGGGCACAATGATTTTTTGTCTCCACATACGCAGGCGTGCACGTGTCCACCATTAATGCTGTATCAAGCCTAATTGTTGCCCACTGAATGATTTAATCTGTGTTTTGGTTTGGCGTATGTAGTAAAACTTAATGAAAGTTCATAAAAGTTTCCATGAAAGTGCACATAGCCTGGAGGGTGAAATAAAAAGTCAGAATTGTATCCACACTCTCTGAGTGCACGTCTAATCTATTTTGCATTCTTTGTTTCTTTCTGTCATCATGGAGCTCATTTGTGCAACATTTTCTTTTCATTTGGTTTCAAATATTGCAACTATCACATGAGCACACATTACATCACATTATGGGGTAACATGACATATATCACAGAAATCAATGGATGTTGAACTTGTTTGAGCTTTACTTTGGAGACCACACACTCAGCATGGTCAAAACCATTCCATTTATTTATAAGGCTGTAACTTAAAATGTGGAAAAAGTGAAGTGCTGTGAATACTTTAGGGCCCCTTCACACATAGTATGGATGTGGTCCAATTGCGCATGAAGTGCGCATGAAGTGTGCATGAAGTGCTCATGAAGCAGGAATCATATGCAAAACATGTAAAATCATAGCTGCCTCCAACGCATTATACACCTGTTGCTACAACTATTTGTGCACACAAGCGGATAAAAGACAGGGTGTGTGCTGTGAGAGCCCATCAAACCCTCTCGCAGCAAGTGTCAGCCAAATTCCAGGTGATACACTCGAACATCTAACACGGCTCGTTTGGCACTTGGAAAATGTGTGGCCATTCGCACTATCAGCACGAAAACAGTCAGTAGACGATCACTGTTCAGCTGGATGTGAATTTTGTCTAAGTGCCCCACGACTGTGGAGTTGCAAAAAGCCACACACATGTGGTGCATGTGCCTCACATGTGTGCCACACCCCCCACTCCCCCCAACACATCTAGCATGCTGGGGGGACCACATTTGCATAAAATGCTTATATGTATGAACAGATCTGATCACATGGGGGCCGGACAGCGAGGTCTGATGGCACACAGCACAGGGAGGGGCCTGTCAGCTGATCACAGCACACTGACAGCTGGACAGCAGCTCAGTGCACACATTACTAACACAGAAACCACCGGCAGGACAGTTATATAAATAATTACGATTATACCTACATACGCAATTACATAACAAATAATGAAAATGAATGACCACATAACACTCAGACTCAGACTCACTTTTATTGTCACTCGACCCTTACAGGCAGAACGAAATGCAGTTTCTCCAGGTCTTGGTGTAGTTAACTTGGACATGTTTTTAACCTATTGTATAAACTTTTGCAATATAAACTTTTGCAATGTGCAATATGCGCACCCCTGTGGCCATAGAATATATATACAAGGCACAGGGTCGGCAGCAGCAGCAGCAGCGTTAGAGTATTAAGAAGGTGACAATGTGCATGTAGTGCAATGTTCACAGTTTGGTGGTGGATGTTGAGCTGTTCAACAGTCTTACAGCATTCGGGTAGAAGCTGTTTTTCAGTCTGGATGTTTTTGCCCATATGCTGCACAGCCTCCTTCCAGAGGGAAGGGGTGTGAACAGACTGTGACTGGGTGGGTGGAGTCTCAGAGGATGCAGGTGGCTTTGTCTCTACATCTGGAGATGTAGATGTCCCCAATGGGTGGTAAGCTGCATCTGATGGTCCTCTGTGCAGACTTCACCACCCGCTGCAGCACTTTCTTCTCCGCCACCGTGCAGCCACCATACCACACAGGGAGGCAGCAGGACAGGACACTCTCCACTGCACAGCTGTAGAAGGCCCTGAGGACCTCGGTGTTCAGTCTGGGCCTTCTACAGCTGTGCAGCGTGACACGTTGGTCTGGGTGCTGAACAGACAGGGGGCGTGTCTGCTCACAGCCGTGGCTGTAAAGATCTCTGCTCCTGGATGTCCCAGCTGGAGGACACGTTCTGAAGGACATACACTTGCAACATCCTCCGTGAGGTGCATGTCTCTGCCTGCTCTCTTGGCCTTTGCGCTGGGCTCCAGCAGCCCGACACAGTGCACCTCGTCCATGTCTTCGTTAATTTCAGGCATTTTTCCACACTAATTACGGGCCAGTGATGGTAGCGCAGTGGTAAAGATTCTGTCTGGTAATCAGAGCTTATGGGTTTGAATCCTGTGAACCACTTTTTTTTTTTACCAGGGTTATTTTACAGCGGGGTTCTGTATTGTGTCCCCTTTTATGTATTATTTATATCAAACCAGTGATATTCTCTAATTATACAGCTGGTATTTATTTTTGTTCTCCACATCAGCGGCGTGATGTGTTGCAGCTGTTTGCACTGTGTTTCTACTTGAAAGACACCATCATGTGCATGAACCGTCGCACTGGGATCATGCACGGCTGCTTGTTGGCTTGATGTTTGCGTGGTTCGCTCATACGAGCTGTTTCGCTGGGAGTCGCCCTGAGTTGTACTTATTCTCATTATGTGTGAACGGGCCCTTATGGATGCACTGTACTTCAACATGCCCTTTATGATGGCAGAGATGAGGAAAGAATCCACTAGAGGGCACTGCAGAGCATCTTCAAAGTGTCTGGCAACATCAAAAACAGCAATGGTCAAAGTTCCAACTCAGGACTGCATCCTTCAAAGGTTGTATTTGACAAATGCATGCATCACAGTGGCATGACTAGGCTATTATGAGTATTGAAAATTATTAAACTATGGGTGACCCCCACTATGCTAGCTTGTTGCATGCAGCTGTCAAGGTGGGGCTGGGGTAGGGCTGGGATAAGCTCATGACACAAACACAAAATGCTGTGTGGGCTGGACTGTCTCATGCCACAATGTTCGTCATCCATAGTCTTGGAAGGCCAAATCTTCATAGACTGCGAAGGATGTGCCCCTTGAATTAAGACACAGCCAAAAAACTCTAATCAAAAAAGTTGATGGTCGGCTCCATCCATCTCTACACTCAATAAATGAGCCTTTTGAATTTGTTGAAAGGAACCCTTTCTCACCCTGAATGGTTCCACTTACATAAAACAAGTGACTTGACAATGGTAAAATTCTGAAATTCCAGAGGAGTTCTCTATTTGTGTGTTCCCACACTTTTAGATATGGTATGTGAAATCAAATGAGCGGTATGAATCAAATGCAATCTGACGTGCACTGCAAATTCGCAAAGGAATAATAACTTTATAAGCGTTAGTTCCAACACTTTCAAAGTGTCTAGACCATTCCACACCCTTGAGTGTTAATATTTTAACATCACAATGAAATGAACATTAACTAAGATGTTTAAAAACCTCAATACCAGTGTAATGAGTTACTAGCAAACTATTTGTACATGTTTATGGTATAGAATGAAATTTCAGTTTGAACAGCTCTGCTCAACTGAACACCAGGTGTAATTTGTGAATGAAGGACTTTGTTTAAGGGCACTTTACTGATGTTAATGAAAGAGAAACAATTGTTGTTCCTTTGCCTTATCACTTATTTATTTCTGTGGTTGGGAGATTAAACCTATGACCTTCTGGTTGTAAGCCTAATTCTGTCGGCTGTAGTCCACCACTTCCCTAAACTACCTACATAATAAAAAAATGCAAAGGTTTTTTTTTTTTTAATAGATTAATGTTGCAACAACATAACTCAAAAATCCATGCAGTTTGCATGGAAGTGCAGAGGGCAGAGGCTCAGAGTTGAAAACTGGGTACAGCTTCATAAAGCTGTCTAATCTTTAAGTCTACTAAGCTTACTTCATCACCTAAGGTTAGTCACCCAACATTATCCATCTAATCTCCATTTCATATTGATGCAGATTAGCGATTTTCATAATCATAGTGGCCTCACAAGTGTCGTTGCCAAGAAACGCCTCCAGTACGAAAAAGTTTTATTTACTTCCGGGTTGGTCCATTTGCTACAAAAATTCCAGAGTCCACCGCAGCAGAGGAGAAGCACTCCCAGCCTCAGCGTCCCTAAACATCTCCAACGGATTATTTTGGTCCAAGAACACCTGCTCATGCCTCAAGTTGCTCCTTCCTCCTCCATCAAGTGTTGGTACATGATAGCTACCTTTCTTGAGGTAAGACACTGAAGTTTTGTCAAATAAAATAAGATTAGCCTCCTCTGTACCAAGCCAAGAACTTCATACACTAACGCGAAACTTTAGCTGATTAAGCGCTTTGTGCAATGACTAATGTAAAAAAATTAGTCAACTAAGTGAGTGTAGTTGACTAAACAAGATTAGACTGCTTCATGAAGCTGGAATCAGGAAACTCCAGATCATTAAGATAGCACTGCCAGTGTTGCTTTGCTGTGTAGTCTCATTCAGGGACAGAAATAACACATAGACTTTAATAAGCGAAGTGCACATCTCAGGCCGTGCGGTGCATTGTGGGTAGGCTAAATTTTTCGACTACCAACCCACAAGCTATGGTGGCAGAAAGCAACGAGGAGTGCTGTGATTTGGATCATTTCAACCCCTGGAAAGTTGACGATTTAAAGGGTTTTTGTAAGCCCCGCGGATTGCCTGTTACAACCAGGACTACATACGGCAGTGGACAGAAGCAGAAAGAAGAGCTTGTTGTGCTTGCGTGTGCTGCATCTGTACAGAAACTACCGTTAGTGCCGACAAAGGAGGAAGAGCGTGCTGCTGTCGAAAATGACCGGTCCTTGTTGATAGTTGGAGACAAACAAATTTCTGACACCTTGAAGGCAACTCACGGATGGTTAGACAAAGTCCAGAGACTGAAACTGTAGATACTGCAGAATATTTGCTAAGCAGGGATGAGAAATCGCTACTCCACCGGCTTCATAATGACGACAATGACGGTGAGTCTCACATATAACTTCTTTGGTGTCACGTTTGTTTTGTTAAGTTGACAGACATACAATATGTGCATGCATACAGTTTGTTTATAGAACATGTCAATTTTACAATATTACGTGCCATGTCATTCATGGCGCGACATTGCAGTCATAAGCCGATGCACGAAAATGGCAGCACGGTTTCAGGTTATTGACAAAATAAATGTGTGCAAGAAACTTACAATTTTAGTCCGTCTTTTACGTCCATCTGGATCTTTCTTTTCTGTGGCGAAATTGTGTAGAATGAATGGAGGTTTACGACCACATTTCTTCTTCTTTCCATCTTTGGGTGGACTCAGCGAAGATTTGCAATCGTGTGTTTTCAGCCAACTTTCAAGCCTATAAATTCCATTTGAGCATTTGAAAACAGCACAATGCGCCCCTGTCATTATTATATGCATCGCTTAAGGCTTAAAACCTTTGAAACAATCCCTGTAAAAGTCTTAACTTTTATAGGCCTCAGAGGATGTTCATTCAGTTGTTTAATTTTGTAGAAAAAAGCAGATCACAGACATGACACAAAACTAAAGTCATTTCAAATGGCAACTTTCTGGCTTTAAGAAACACTATAAGAAATCAAGAAAAAAAGATTGTGGCAGTCAGTAACGGTTACTTTTTTAGACCAAGCAGAGGAAAAAATATGGAATCACTCAATTCTGAGGAAAAAATTATGGAATCACCCTGTAAATTTTCATCCCCCAAATTAACACCTGCATCAAATCAGATCTGCTCATTGACATTGACCCTATGCCATGACATTGACCCTATGCCATGACATTGACCCTATGTGTCTTTTTGCAATGAATGTTTTTGCAGTTTTTGCTCTATGGCAAGATGCATTATCATCTTGAAAAATGATTTCATCATCCCCAAACATCCTTTCAATTGTCCAAAATATCAACATAAACTTGTGCATTTATTGATGATGTAATGACAGCCATCTCCCCAGTGCCTTTACCTGACATGCAGCCCCATATCATCAATGACTGTGGAAATTTACATGTTCTCTTCAGGCAGTCATCTTTATAAATCTCATTGGAAAGGCACCAAACAAAAGTTCCAGCATCATCACCTTGCCAAATGCAGATTCGAGATTCATCATTGAATATTACTTTCATCCAGTCATCCACAGTCCACGATTGCTTTTCCTTAGCCCATTGTAACCTTGTTTTTTTCTGTTTAGGTGTTAATGATGCCTTTTGTTTAGCTTTTCTGTATGTAAATCCCATTTCCTTTAGGTGGTTTCTTACAGTTCGGTCACAGACGTTTACTCCAGTTTCCTCCCATTCGTTCATTTGTTTTGTTGTACATTTTTTGATTTTTGAGACATATTGCTTTAAGTTTTCTGTCTTGACGCTTTGATGTCTTCCTTGGTCTACCAGTATGTTTGCCTTTAACAACCTTCCCATGTTGTTTGTATTTGGTCCAGAGTTTAGACACAGCTGACTGTGAACAGCCAACATCTTTTGCAACATTGCGTGATGATTTACTCTCTTTTAAGAGTTTGATAATCCTCTCCTTTGTTTCAATTGACATCTCTCGTGTTGGAGCCATGATTCATGTCAGTCCACTTGGTGCAACAGCTCTCCAAGGTGTGTTCACTCCTTTTTAGATGCAGACTAACGAGCAGATCTGATATGATGCAGGTGTTAGTTTTGGGGATGAAAATTTACAGGGTGATTCCATAATTTTTTCCTCAGAATTGAGTGATTCCATATTTTTTTCCTCTGCTTGGTCTAAAAAAGTAACCATTACTGACTGCCACAATCTTTTTTTCTTGATTTCTTATAGTGTTTCTTAAAGCCAGAAAGTTGCCATTTGAAATGACTTTAGTTTTGTGTCATGTCTGTGATCTGCTTTTTTTCTACAAAATTAAACAACTGAATGAACATCCTCCAAGGCCGGTGATTCCATAATTTTTGCCAGGGATTGTATATAAAATCAAGTTTTATGGGTGAGCGCATTCAAAATGTGGTTTTAAGATAACATGCAACAACTTAAAACTGAACTTGCTCAGTGCACATAATAAAATTATGGAAAGTATTTCCACCCACGTAAAGTGCATTAACTGAGTGACCTCAATGTAAATCTGTTGGGTCAACATGATGAATTTGCTTACTGTTACTTAATTACCACGGTTCAGGCCAACTAGACTTGTTAGGGTAAATGCAACAAAAAAAGTAAGACCGTTTGGCTGCTCCCTTGTTTGTACTTGGGGTTTTCAATAATTTATCCATTGTCCATTAACCATCCATTCTTTGTTATCTGGTGTTTATAGGAAGGAATACACCTCAACTAACCAATCAGTGGGTGAGAGACATGTATATGGGATATTACAGGCCCGGATCCAGACCGGTTTGGACCGATGCAGTTGCATCGGTCAGATTTTTTTACGCATCGTTCATCATTAGTAAAAAAAAAAAAAAAAATCTTGAATAATCACAAATAGTGCCAAACGTGTCCCCGCGGTGAACACAGCTTTTAATTTGATCCCACAATGCACCACGCAGGTGTACGCATTCAAACCAGATCAAACAAACATAGTGTCAGTCCAGTCGAGTCGATGATCATGGCATCCAGGAAAAAAAGTTGTGCAAGGAAAATTGGGCGCTTATTTCAGCAAGAAATGGTGAGTGGTTTATAAATAGTTTTCAAACAATAGTGTGTTTGAAAGGCATTCTATAATGACTGAAATTACATTTTCGGTGGTTTTCCGACCATACATGTCAACTTATACGGATTGTCTATAAATTATACGGAGTTTCAGAGTCATACGGATGTACAAATAAAGTTGGACATTCAGGGTTTGGTCTGTAATCAACCGTTTCTGCAGCGCGACTCCACTTTGAACCGTGAACCATTGAAGCAATGCTTCGATCCACTAGCTCGTTGGTTCTTTGTTTCGCTGCTCTTCAGAAATGGCAAGTCTGCTTCTTAACCACTCTCAAAGCAATTAAAATACTGTGAGTCACTTTTGTGTGGATTAAAGTCACTAACTGGGACTCTTGTCATGTTGCAGTCAAGAAATGACAATCGTCCTCCATTCCGTTGGCACAGCTCCAAACGCTGCGCGGCTCTCTGCCGAGACAGAGTCCGGTCGGAATTAATAACTTCAAAACAAATTGCCGCTTTAAATAAAATGACACCTCTTACAAACGTTGTAATACAGACAAGAAACTACAATCGACTAAAACGTTTTTTTCCTCACAAAATGAGATGTGCTGTATTTCTTTATAAATTACATCCTGACGTGCTGTAAGAGCTCAGCTCAGATGTATGGAAAGACATTCATGCCAATAATATCTGAAAGGAAATGCTTTTGACAAAAACTACAGATTTTGTTTATTCCTATTTATGTCCAGAGATCAAGGGTCCACCATGTAGAGTTTATTATGTCCAAAGTTTAAGGATACAGTGACCAATTTCATATTTATTTACTTTAAGACTCAATAAAATTTTGTTCAATTTCAATTTAATTGGCTTATAAAGTGCCAAATCACAACAAAATCCATCTCAAGGTACCTCACATAGAACAGTTCAACATAAAAAATTAAAATAAATAAATAATAATAATAAAAAACTAATACATAATTAAAAACAGAAGTAAAATAATAAAACAGCTAAAAAAAATATTCATAAGAAAGAGAATAAAAATACGCTATAAGTCTTGACTTAAAAATGTCCATGGACTCCGACTG
This sequence comes from Thalassophryne amazonica, assembly GCF_902500255.1. Taxonomy (NCBI): domain Eukaryota; kingdom Metazoa; phylum Chordata; class Actinopteri; order Batrachoidiformes; family Batrachoididae; genus Thalassophryne; species Thalassophryne amazonica. The sequence goes on from NC_047106.1 coordinate 53,650,832, forward strand.
TCTCACGGTCGCAGGAAGACCGTTCCACAGAGTGGGTGCATGATAAGAAAAAGCCGAATAAAAGAATGAAGATTATTGAATAACAAGACGCGTACGATTTTTATTTTATTTTATTGGTCTCAGCCAAACATATCCACATGGTGGTTGGCTACTGGTGGTTGGCTCTCACTGCGGTATTGTATCACTTCCTGTTCCGGAGCACAGCAGTGTTTTGCTGTATCTGTTAGCTGTTTAATCTGCACAGTTAGATTGATCTAGTTAACTAGATAACGATTTGTTTCACAGTGTAATCTTCACGTGCCTTAACTAAAGCACTCCCTCTGCTGAATCACCTCTAAATTATTTACATATTATTCACTTTGTGTGTTTTTAGGAATCCGCTAGCTTAGCGCAGCTATTAGCTCTTAGCTGGTTTAGCATGGCGGCTTCTCCTGTCTCTCCCGCACTTTTCTGCTCTGGGTGTGAGATGTTTAGTTATTCCTCGGCCTCCTTTAGCAGTAATGGTAGCTTTGGAGGCCAGGCTGGGCGAATTGGAGACTCGGCTCCGCACCTTGGAAAATCCTACAGCTAGCCAGGCCCCTGTAGTCGGTGCGGACCAAGGTAGCTGTTAGTTCCCCTCCGGCAGATCCCGAGCAACCGGGAAAGCAGGCTGACTGGGTGACTGTGAGGAGGAAGCGTAGTTCTAAACAGAAGCCCCGTGTACCACGCCAACCCGTTCACATCTCTAACCGTTTTTCCCCACTCGACGACACACCCGCCGAGGAACAAACTCTGGTTATTGGCGAATCTGTTTTGAGAAATGTGAAGTTAGCGACACCAGCAACCATAGTCAATTGTCTTCCGGGGGCCAGAGCAGGCGACACTGAAGGAAATTTGAAACTGCTGGCTAAGGCTAAGCCTAAATTTGGTAAGATTATAATTCACGTCGGCAGTAATGACACCCGGTTACGCCAATCGGAGGTCACTAAAATTAAAAATTGAATCGGTGTGTAACTTTGCAAAAACAATGTTGGACTCTGTAGTTTTCTCTGGGCCCCTCCCCAATTGGACCGGGAGTGACATGTTTAGCCGCATGTTCTCCCTGAATTGCTGGCTGTCTGAGCGGTGTCCACAAAATGAGGTGGGCTTCATAGATAATTGGCAAACCTTCTGGGGAAAACCTGTTCTTGTTAGGAGAGACGGCATCCATCCCACTTTGGATGGAGCTGCTCTCATTTCTAGAAATCTGGCCAATTTTCTTAAATCTTCCAAACCGTGACTATCCAGGGTTGGGACCAGGAAGCAGAGTTGTAGTCTTACACACCTCTCTGCAGCTTCTCTCCCCCTGCCATCCCCTCATTACCCCATCCCCATAGAGACGGTGCCTGCTCCCAGACCACCAACAACCAGTAAAAATCTATTTAAGCATAAAAATTCAAAAAGAAAAAATAATATAGCACCTTCAACTGCACCACAGACGAAAACAGTTAAATGTGGTCTATTAAACATTAGATCTCTCTCTTCTAAGTCCCTGTTAGTGAATGATATAATAATGGATCAACATATTGATTTATTCTGCCTTACAGAAACCTGGTTACAGCAGGATGAATATGTTAGATTAAATGAGTCAACACCCCCGAGTCACACTAACTGCCAGAACGCTCGTAGCACGGGCCGAGGCAGAGGATTAGCAGCAATCTTCCACTCCAGCTTATTAATTAATCAAAAACCCAGACAGAGCTTTAATTCATTTGAAAGCTTGTCTCTTAGTCTTGTCCATCCAAATTGGAAGTCCCAAAAACCAGTTTTATTTGTTGTTATCTATTGTCCTCCTGGTCGTTACTGTGAGTTTCTCTGTGAATTTTCGGACCTTTTGTCTGACTTAGTGCTTAGCTCAGATAAGATAATTATAGTGGGTGATTTTAACATCCACACAGATACTGAGAATGACAGCCTCAACACTGCATTTAATCTATTATTAGACTCAATTGGCTTTGCTCAAAATGTAAATGAGTCCACCCACCACTTTAATCATATCTTAGATCTTGTTCTGACTTATGGTATGGAAATTGAAGACTTAACAGTATTCCCTGAAAACTCCCTTCTATCTGATCATTTCTTAATAACATTTACATTTACTCTGATGGACTACCCAGCAGTGGGGAATAAGTTTCATTACAGTAGAAGTCTTTCAGAAAGCGCTGTAACTAGGTTTAAGGATATGATTCCTTCTTTATGTTCTCCAGTGCCATATACCAACACAGGGCAGAGTAGCTACCTGAACTCTGTGAGATAGATTATCTCGTCAATAGTTTTATATCCTCATTGAGGACAACTTTGGATGCTGTAGCTCCTCTGAAAAAGAGAGCCTTAAATCAGAAGTGCCTGACTCACAAACTCGCAGCTTAAAGCAGATAACCCATAAGTTGGAGAGGAAATGGCGTCTCACTAATTTAGAAGATCTTCACTTAGCCTGGAAAAAGAGTCTGTTGCTCTATAAAAAAGCCCTCCGTAAAGCTAGGACATCTTACTACTCATCACTAATTGAAGAAAATAAGAACAACCCCAGGTTTCTTTTCAGCACTGTAGCCAGGCTGACAAAGAGTCAGGGCTCTATTGAGCTGAGTATTCCTTTAACTTTAACTAGTAATGACTTCATGACTTTCTCTGCTAATAAAATTTTAACTATTAGAGAAAAAATTACTCATAACCATCCCAAAGACATATTGTTCTCTTTGGCTGCTTTCAGTGATGCCGGTATTTGGTTAGACTCTTTCTCTCCGATTGTTCTGAGTTATTTTCGTTAGTTACCTCCTCCAAACCATCAACATGTCTATTAGACCCCATTCCTACCAGGCTGCTCAAGGAAGCCCTACCATTAATTAACGCTTCGATCTTAAATGTGATCAATCTATCTTTATTAGTTGGCTATGTACCACAGGCTTTTAAGGTGGCAGTAATTAAACCATTACTTAAAAAGCCATCACTTGACCCAGCTATCTTAGCTAATTATAGGCCAATCTCCAACCTTCCTTTTCTCTCAAAAATTCTTGAAAGGGTAGTTGTAAAACAGCTAACTGATCATCTGCAGAGGAATGGTCTATTTGAAGAGTTTCAGTCAGGGTTTAGAATTCATCATAGTACAGAAACAGCATTAGTGAAGGTTACAAATGATCTTCTAATGGCCTCAGACAGTGGACTCATCTCTGTGCTTGTTCTGTTAGACCTCAGTGCTGCTTTTGATACTGTTGACCATAAAATTTTATTACAGAGATTAGAGCATGCCATAGGTATTAAAGGCACTGCGCTGCAGTGGTTTGAATCATATTTATCTAATAGATTACAATTTGTTCATGTAAATGGGGAATCTTCTTCACAGACTAAGGTTAATTATGGAGTTCCACAAGGTTCTGTGCTAGGACCAATTTTATTCACTTTATACATGCTTCCCTTAGGCAGTATTATTAGACAGCATTGCTTAAATTTTCATTGTTACGCAGATGATACCCAGCTTTATCTATCCATGAAGCCAGAGGACACATACCAATTAGCTAAACTGCAGGATTGTCTTACAGACATAAAGACATGGATGACCTCTAATTTCCTGCTTTTAAACTCAGATAAAACCGAATTTATTGTACTTGGCCCCACAAATCTTAGAAACATGGTGTCTAACCAGATCCTTACTCTGGATGGCATTACCCTGACCTCTAGTAATACTGTGAGAAATCTTGGAGTCATTTTTGATCAGGATATGTCATTCAATGCGCATATTAAACAAATATGTAGGACTGCTTTTTTGCATTTGCGCAATATCTTTAAATTAGAAAGGTCTTGTCTCTGTCTTGGCTCTGTATGCACCACTCTGCATTTAATCATTAGTGATTGATCTCTGCTCCCCTCCACAGCATGTCTTTTTCCTGGTTCTCTCCCTCTGCCCCAACCAGTCCCAGCAGAAGACCGCCCCTCCCTGAGCCTGGTTCTGCTGGAGGTTTCTTCCTGTTAAAAGGGAGATTTTCCTTCCCACTGTCGCCAAGTGCTTGCTCACAGGGGGTCGTTTTGACCGTTGGGGTTTTTCCATAATTATTGTATGGCTTTGCCTTACAATATAAAGCGCCTTGGGGCAACTGTTTGTTGTGATTTGGCGCTATATAAATAAAATTGATTTGATTTGATTATCATTGGGCAAAAATGCATATGTTAGATTTTCACTCTGTAATATCCAGCCCTGGATATTACATAGACAAAACAAAGTCTACTTTTGATCGATATGGTACATCAAATTTCACTAGATGCCATAGGTTTTGTGCGTATGATATGCTATTTAAATTTGGTGTGTGAATAGTGGATACTATTTATTGGTTTTGACTTACACAAGTTGGCTGGGATGGACTAATTCACTCATTCATCCACTCATCAACATTTTTGCTGTCTGAGCCCAGTGGTGTTACCAGTGTGGGGCACTTCTTTATTAAAGTATGACAGCAATTCGTGAACAACCTGACATGGCAAGGAACAACATTCTTTCCTATTGAGGTAAGACGATGGTGGGAGAGCAGCATGTGAGTGAGGAGATGGAGAAGATGTGCACATATCAAGTGATGTGTCTCATCTCCCAGCGGAGAAAAAAAGTCAGCAGAGAGGTATATGGTGGGGAGGGAGAAATAGAGAGATAACAGAATAGACAGAGTCCATAGGGGTGAAAGGAAAGAAGGAGAGCGTGAAGCCATGACAGTTTGAACCGGCTTATCGGCCAGCTTTTCTCCCAGGAGAGGTGTACGAGAAGGAGGACACGGGCGGGAGAAAAAGAGTAAGGAGTGGCGAAAAATGATGGAGAAACTGGAAGAGAGATGGGAGATGTGTCAAGAGGCAGGAAGGAGGTAGACAATCACAAAAAATGAATAGAGCAAGACGAGTAGGGCTGAAAAGAAAAACTGAGTAAATGAAGGAGGGGATGAAACACATCAGACATGTAATTAGAACAGAGCAAAATAAGAAGGAAGAGAGTAGAACCCATGATGATGATGGAGGCTGAAGAGAAAATGTGGCAGAAACTGGTTCCAGAGTGAATTAAATAAAATGAAGGCATGAAACAAGAGGGTGATGTGGTGTGATTAAAGGGTGCACGAGGAAGGGAGGAGGAGAGAGGGTTTAAAAACAAAGGGGGACACTGACACGCTGATATCCAACATTACCCCTGTTTAACCCTCTGATGTCGGTGGATGTGCCAGTGTGTCCAACTCTGTTTTTCATTGTGGTTTTATTAATGTCAGTGACAGAATGTAACACAGACTTTAATCAACCACTCTGTGAAACTACAGATTGTTACCTCTAGTTTCAATCCCGGTTTGAGACATTCTTTACCTCACAGCCAGTCTTTGATTTTAATTTACATTTACTTACTGTACATTGATATACAATTTCCTTCATATATTACACTACTTTTATGAAACAACAGCTTTGATGAACCCATTCCGAGCACTAAAACAGTTTACCCACATGAATATTCTTCAATAAAGATGTGAAGAATTTTCTAAAAATTCACTTAATTTTTGTCAGATTTAAGGCAAAATTATTTCTACATGCAGTACTTTTGACAAATATGTGACACAGATTCTGAAAGCTGAGTTTGTTGTGGACATTTTAATATGCAGCACATGACCTATGTTCGTGCAAGACGTTGGACTTGGGAGGCTGGATGAAATTGGACGACAGTCAAATGGAAAACTGACGGTATGGGAACTATGCAAACAATGACGAACCGTCAAGAGAGAAAGCTAAATGGAATACGGACAAATTGAAGTTGTCGGGATTCGTTTACATTTTTTAGTAGTTTGAAAATTCTGACAAAGCGCCAGCTACAGTAACAGAGCTGAACGATGTAAACAATGTTTCCAAAAGTCAACGTAAGTCCAGATTTCTTGTTTTGTTTTGGCTTTGGTGTCCTTCGTTAGTGCCGTGTGACAGGGGTTTTAAAATGGGAATTGCTGAAAGTATGGTAAAATCTTGAAACTACCCCTGGACCCCAGAGGGTTAAAAGTACTCTATCACTATCTAGTGTTCATTTTCTCAAGCTAACAGCTCAGTTTGGCTGAATATACAGGTTTCCCAGCAAAACATATTTTTTTACAATACAAACACTGCAAGAGTGGAAGGTACAATCTTGTGCACGCTTGAAAATGTGCAGACAAGAAGGAAGATGAATGCTATTGGTCGGAAGCTCAAAAAGAAAATGGAAAAACTAGGGGAACTTGAAAGTTTGGGTGCATTAAAGATGAAGCTGAACCCACATAAACACCCAGCTTTAGCTGTCAAGGTAATGGATGTGTGAGCATGTGATCAAATCTGGGCATGTTGGCTTTTGCGTGACCGAGTAGTTGTGATTTTTGACAATACAGCAGGCAGTATCATAATAGGTTAACAAATAACAATTATGCTGTGCTCTTATTAGATATGTATTTTTTGCAGGATTGGTTGAGCAAGGAAATAGTATCCATACAAATGATGACAATGTTAATAAGAACAAACAGATTTTTTTGTTGTTGTTGTTACTAATATCGACAGCATAATGAATTAATTCACCCACCCAAAAAAAATGGCATTGCCTCTGAAATAACTCTTCTATGAGACTCTGCCCTTCACCATTCGGATGTTTTCTGAGCCATCTGTCATTGCAATCGCTAGACTCTATATATGTATGGGTCAACATTATTGTCCCTGCATGTGTGACAATTCTTTGTTGGGCTTTGTTGTATTTATTTTGCTATCCTGTCAGTCCTGTGATAGACTGAAGGCCTGTCTAGGGTGTACCCCACCTCCCGCCCAATGATCGCTGGGATAGGCTCCATCCTCTCCTCCCTGTGACCCTTAACTTGAATAAGCAGGTTTAGAGGATGGATGGATGGATGGATGGATGGATGGATGGATGGATGGATGGATGGATGGATGGATGGATGGATGGATGGATGGATGGATAGCATGGCCAAAGAAGATGGCCACCCCAGTGAGTCTGGTCTGCCAGAGGTTTATTTGTGTAATAATAATAATAATAATAAAAAAGCCTGAGAGCATTTTGCCCTTACTGCTGTTATCAATGTGCTTGATGAGTGGGTGAGCAATTTTCGACCTTACTTTTGTGAATTGCCTTTGGGTGATGTAGTGATTTGGCACTGCATACTATATGAATTGAAATGAACTGAAATGGCTCCTTAGGTGTACCAATGTACCAATGACCATTAAGCGTACTAATGACCATACTGAAATTTTAACGATCTCGCAAGCAAAATGCAGACTATAACCAACTCCAAAGCAATGCAGAAGATTACATGTGATGTGTTTACAGCTATTTCTTTTATGTCAACTAGGGCTGAAACGATTACTTGAATAACTCGAATAATTCGATTACAAAAAATGATCGAGGCAAATTCTGTGCCTTGAAGCTTCGTTTAATGTTGTAGTACATGTGCCAGGCCTGTGTGTGGCGCTGTAACGTCCCCAGAAAAACAACAGAAGAAGACTAGGGCATGTGCTCAGGCCGTGTAACAGCTAATAATTTAGCCCTTAAAGCTACCGCTTTCCAATGCAAGAGAGAGTAAAATAAAGCCTTTTAAGAGAAAGAGGCTCCACACTGATCATCTGAAACAGACTTACTGCACATTTAAAGTGAAGCAGTGTGTTTGTCTGTTATTAAAAAACACGGTCTGCTCCACGTGCTGACTGACTATTGACCCGACGGCCGGGTTCCCACAGTCGAAGCCGGCTGCTGTTCAGACTCGCACTAAGTGTTTCGCTTTTTCTGGGCAACACACAATCCTTCACAAACACGGTAACTTAAAAAAAACAAAACAGTAACTGTGAGGCTGCATGTTCAACCTCCTGCTGAAATGCAACAGGAATAAAATAAAATAAAAAAAAAATCACGTAGGGATCCAGTCCACCAACCTTAAAAAAAAAAAAACTCAAAATGGTTACATTTTACAAGTAAAACAGAACAGAAAGCTACATCCCATCGCCATTTCAGCAAAATGTCAAGACTTTGGCACAGGGACATTGTGCCACTGCTTAGGGAGAGTCCGGGACTACTGATGTTGTTTACAAATGCAAAAGTACTTTTTATCTGATTACTCGATTAATCGCCAGAATAATCGATAGAATACTCGATTACAAAAATAATCGATAGCTGCAGCCCTAATGTCAACATGAAAAATAAGACATCTTCATTTCACATTTACTTATTACACTGGTCAACAACAACAAAAATAATTTCTTGCATTGCTTTGAGAACTGATTTAGGGAAATTTTGGGGTTCTGAATCCGAGTTCAAATTTCCTCTATCACATCACAATTTTCAGTCTGCATGTTCCTTACTGATGGATTACACATTCACTCAAGGGTTTGATGCCACTAATCATGCACAAAAGCAGCTTCAAAAGCATAGTTTTTAAACCAGGTTCGCGAAATGTGAACAAGAGCCGTAATATCGTTTATGGCACCAAAGAGGTGTGCGAGACTGCAGCTTTTGCATCAGTGCTTGATATGAGAACTATGTTTCCATATCTCAAACATGATGTGATTGGAAAACTAACACCAGATTCAGATTCAGCACCCCCAAATTACCCAAAATCCATTGAAAAATTCCTTGGAAGAAAAAATCGTCATGTGCCGTTAATCACAAATACATGTTAAATTTGACAAAACTTACAGATTTTTCACTGCATGTGTGACAGAGGCCAGCAGAAGTCCGTGTGTATATGGTAGTCAATAGGCCTCACTCCCCCGACAGCCAAAGGACAGAGGTGGGAGTACGTCACTGTCGTCATTCTCAAGCCATCAATCTGCAAGTCCCGTCAAGTCTCAAGTCAAGCTGTCAAACACTTGGTGGTCATTATGACCTGAGACTTAGCTTGGGACTTGATGATTCATGATGCTGGAGGTTTCTTCCTGTTAAAAGGGAGTTTTTCCTTCCCACTGTAGCCAAGTGCTTGCTCACAGGGGGTCGTTTTGACCGTTGGGGTTTTACATAATTATTGTATGGCCTTGCCTTATAATATAAAGCGCCTTGGGGCAACTGTTTGTTGTGATTTGGCGCTATATAAAAAAATTGATTGATTGACTGATTGATGACTTGAGAGTGACTTGATGGTGGCTTACTCCCACCTCTGTCGAAGGATACTCTGGCCACTCAGGCCTGAGCCCAGTGTCTAAAAATTGGTCCGCCCTGCCTCCACTGTGCATGCGTCATTTTGGACCACAGCAGCATGTCTGAGACGGAGACTCTTCACCCAAGGCGATCAAAAGGAGTAATGGGATTATTATCTATTAGATGACAAAGTAAAACCTCTTAAATCATTCTAAAGTAAATTTTATGCAGAAACAAGGCAATAATTGGTGAAGCTTTGAAATGACGGAGGCGCAGTGAGCACAGCAGAACCAGCTTGTCATGGCTGCTGTGCTCTGATCACTTCCTCCATCTTTTCTAATGAAATAATGCTGAATTTATGTGGAAATGATTGTTATACAAAAGCTTCAGATATCTATCGCTGAGACAGATGATGACTGGAGTATAGAAGCAGAAACGAGGCGATAATTGGTGAACCGCGGCCGATGCACAGAAATGACGCATGCGCAGTGAAGGCAGGGAGACCGATTTTTAGGGGGGACCGTTCGGTCTGCGACACTGGGTTTTAGCTGAATGGAGAGAGCGTCCACCTCCCATGCTGAAAATTGTGTCTGCGTGCTGAGGTGAGTGGGAGGGGTCTACAACACAACAAAGAACAAGCCGCTACACTTGCCATCGGGATTTATGGCGGTAGTGTTGCACCAGCTGGCATGTGTGGATTGTTTATGTTTGTTTTACCACTGCCCCCCCCCAACACAACAGGAGTAATCACATGGTTTCAGAACAAAATTTTGGCAAATATTGTAATTCTTGGACAAAACAGTGAATTTCATGTACACTTGGTATAACTACAAACAGACTGGGGTACCTTCAATAAGACATCACCTTGCTGCAATCAAAACATGGCTCACACAACACATGATGCGCACGTAAACAACACTGTTCACATGTACACCCTCACTGAACTGAGAGATATGATACAGCGTGGTGCTCATCCCTTCACCTACACTTCTCCTTTGTTTCATTCTCCTGTTCCAGCACTTTGAACATCCCTATGGAAACTCCTTCCTTAAGTTCAGAAGTAATACACCAGAAACAATTCCCTCAAAAGGCTGCTTGTGGAGGGCAGAGTGCTTTATGGAGCCATTTACAAGCTGGAAGTGGAGTTTGTCTTGTCTTGCATGCACACACTGTCCCTCCTATACATATGGAGGTCACATTTCAAGAAGGTTGCAATTTAGCTTCGCCAAAAGGAGAAAGGAGTCAGATTTCCTCAAAATGTGTAGTCGACAGCTGCACTTTTGATTTGCGTTATTATAAATCATCATTATTCTTTGTGAAAACAAAGTTGTCATATTCTCATGACACCTGCTTCACCGGGGCAAGGCAGAGTGGGGGGGGGGTAATTGGGACTTTTTTGACTGAAAACAGGCCTTTTGTGATCAAATCAAATTTATGCCGAAGAAATGTATGTTCCAAGAGGAACTGTCTTTCCATGACATTTGGAATATATACCCTCAAGACGTCACGTCAGCTTTTAGAACAGTCAACAGCAAGCTGCAATAAAATGAAATACATAAACGACACTGAAAAAAGTGCTGGACCAACCAAATAAAGGTCTCTTATTGGTATCATGAAGATTAATTAACTTCATATTTGTACCAACTTAACATAATTTGGGAAAATATCATTCCTTTAGCTGTTACAATAGAAAAAAAAAAACTTAACGAGGTTTTGTCAGTATCTGGGTGAACAAAACAAAGAGAAACAAATTGCAAAAAGTATTCTGTGAAATTAATATTTTCTTATTTATTTTTTGGACATTTCCATATATTAACATACAGTGACAACTGGTGGGTAATATATGTACAGTGGGGCAAAAAAGTATTTAGTCAGCCCCTGATTGTGCAAGTTCTCCTATTAGAAAGATGAGAGAGGTCTGTAATTTTCATCATATGTACACTTCAACTATGAGAGACAAAATGAGAAAAAAAAAATCCAGAAAATCACATTGTAAGATTTTTAAAGAATTTATTTGCAAATTATGGTGGAAAATAAGTATTTGGTCACCCACAAACAAGCAAGATTTCTGGCTCTCACAGACCTGTAACTTCTTCTTTAAGAAGCTCTTCTGTCCTCCACCTGTTACCTATATGAATGGCACCTGTTAAAACTCATTATCTGTATAAAAGACACCTATCCACAGCCTCAAACAGTCAGACTCCAAACTCAGCCATGGCCAAAGAGCTGTCGAAGGACACCAGGAAGAAAATTGTAGATGTGCACCCGACTGGAAAGAGTGAATCAACAATAGTCAAGCAAATTGGTGTGAATAAATCAACTGTGGGAGCAATTGTAAGAAAATGGAAGATGAAGATAATGAGAACAGTGAACAAAAATCCCAGAACTACACAGAGGGACCTGATGAATGACACACTACGCACTATGCAGAGTGGGACTCAAATCCTGCAGTGCCAGTTGTGTCCCCCTGCTTAAGCCACTATGTGTCCAGGCCCGTCTGAACTTTGCCAAAGAGCATATGGATGATCCAGAAGAGGATTGGGAGAATATCATGTAGTCCGATGAAACCAAAATGGAACTTTTTGGTAAAAACTCAACTCATTGTGTTTGGAGGAAGAAGAATGCTGAGTTGGATCCCAAGAACACCCTATCTACTATGAAGCATGGAGGTGGAACATCGTGCTTCGGGGCTGTTTTTCTGCAAAGGGGACAGGACGACTGATCCGTGTTAAGCAAAGAATGAATGGGGCCATGTATCATGAGATTTTAAGCCAAAACCTCCTTCCATCAGTGACAGCATTGAAGATGCAATGTGGCTGGGTCTTCCAGCATGACAATGATCCCAAACACACCGCTCGGACAACGAAGGAGTGGCTCCGTAAAAAGCATTTCAAAGTCCTGGAGTGGCCTAGCCAGTCTCCAGATGTCAACCCCATAGAAAATTTGTTGAGGGAGTTGGAAGTCCATGTTGCCTGGCGACAGCCCCAAAACATCACTGCTCTAGAGGAGATCTGCATGGAGGAATGGGCCAAAATACCAGTTACAGTGTGTGCAAACCTGGTGAAGACTTACAGGAAATGTTTCACCTCTGTCATTGCCAACAAAGATTATGTTACAAAATATTGAGTTGAACTTTGTTATTGACCAAATACTTATTTTCCACCATAATTTACAAATAAATTCTTTAAAAATCTTACAGTGTGATTTCCTGGATTTTTTTTTTCTCCTTTTGTCTCTCACTGTTGAAGTGTACCTATGATGAAAATTACAGACCTTTCTCATCTTTGTAAGTAGGAGAACGTGCACAGTCAGGGGCTGACTAAATACTTTTTTGCCTCACTGTATATAAAATGACATTGTCCAGTGTTAAAATTCGCTTCATCCATACATCCAATCCATACATCCATTTTCTGAACCCGCTTATACCAGTCACGGGAGGATTGGAGCCTATCCCAGCAGTCATTGTGGGAGACTGCAGGAATACATGTTGGACAGGCCACCAGTCTATCGCCGGCACATAAAGACAAACACATTCACACTCCAGGGATGAAGATATTCTCAAAAATAATATTTAAAAATTAGTTACGTCTAATTTTTGTTTTATCTTTCCACAATTTCACAGTCAACATCTTGTTGAACAAACACATTGTTGGAGAAACTCTTCTCATTTGTTTATACTGTAACATATGCGCTGGAATATGAAGCATTAAATCAAGATAATCCATAATTGGACACTGCAGTCTCATTTGGAGGTGGGCACTAAAGGGGTAAAATATGACACATATGACAGAATTTTTCTACATCCAGGGACAGTCCTCGTCTGACCCCATAAGAAACATGGCACTTTCTCTGATTTTTTGGGCAAATTACAAGCAAACAAAATGAACATACAAAGAAAAAGTGAAGATGTGGTGGAAAGTGGACAAGTGTTGCGGTTTGTTTATGACGCGGTGCTTAAATGTGTCGAGGCAGTTGTGCATGCGAGAGTCCCCAGCTACTCTGGATAGCTGTGTAGGCTAACACTTACCGACACGGCTGCTCCCATTTGCCTTGTCTTCCCTTCTCCACTGGGAACCGAAAAAACTGCACTATTTGCAACTGCTTCTGTGATTGCAGCCAAAAACAAAACAGTACACCATTTTCCCGTTACAACTGAAACTGTTTGTGGGGAGTTTCAGCTGAAACCATTTGAACCAGCCCATCTTAAACTGCCACGTCCGCTAGGTGACGGCGAGTTTCCCCAGATGTGGTCAAATCCCGCGATATCACGCAGTGGCTCAAACTAGACTGTGCTGCTCTGTTCCCTATGCTCTATTATTGACTCCTGATGTTCTTAATATTTATTGAGGTGTGTGTGTGGGTGGGTGTGGATGTGTGAACATGTGAGGGTGTGTGTGGGTAAGTTATGTGTGAGTGCGAGCATTGTTTCTGAGGATGCACAAGCAAATTTTGTTGTGCTGTTTTACTGTGCAATGACAATAAAACTGATTCTGTGATTTTGATTTGATTTGTCTCACTATCAGAATTTTTCAGGTTCTGTTGCTGATAAGAAAATTCGATGTATGCTTCAGTTCTGTGATTAGGAAAACAAAACAAAACAAAAAACAACTCAGACCATGTTCAAACATCCTGAACAGTGACATCTGGTGGCTAAATATATGTTTTGACTACAACGAAAGGGTGAGAGAGCGTATTGTGGATGAATAGGAGGTTTGTGTGTTGGGTGAAAGTGGTTAGCTTGTATATACATAAATGATTGAGCTCCTACATCAACACACACACAAACACACTATACTGAAACTTTTAGAACTGAGGAAGTGAAAGTTTCATTTGCAAAGAATCAATAAACAGTGATATAAAATTAACACATGTTCTTGGAACTTGGAACTTCATATAACTTTGTATATCTGTATTTGCAAAAATGTTTTTTAATATAGTGTAGAGTTATATTTTTTAAGCTCATATGAAGAAGGATTTCATTTTGATTTGCAGGGCATGCTTGTGTAAATTTTTTTATGATGTGTAGGGTGTACTTGGTTTTATTTGATTTATCTGGCAATAAAAACATATGCACACAAAATGCATAAAACATATATTGCTGAGGATAACAATAAAGCAAAAACACTTATTTTCACTCCAGTTCTCTGAAAAAGAAAAAAATCCAGCAAAATAAAAAAAAATACAATATTAACACTTAGAATAAATCAACAAGTTAAGTGACTAGCAATAAAACAAACCACAGAAATAAGGGAATAATGCTAATATATTTTCTTTTGTGCACATAATATTATGGTTTGTTGGGAATGCTTGCGTACACTGGCCAATCATTTGTGTTCAGAATTTTATTTGGGGGTGGGGGGGGGGGGGGGGATCTGACACAGTCATTCTTCTTAATCAAAATCTGTCTGAAATTGAGATATGTTCTCTCACAGAAAATTCTCTCCTATCACCAGCAATTACATTTTATCAACAGAGTATATCCAAAATGCTATTCCAAAAAATTAAGTTGGTATGTAATGTAGAGGTTAAAGCGGCAACAACCAGAGTACTACGGATCAGGGAGGCTCAGAGTCAAAACCAGACACAAAAACACAGTGGAGAAATAAAAAGGCTTGGTACAAGAAATGGGAGCAAAACTTCACAAACATCATAAGTTTTGAGGGATGAAGATGGACCTGTAGGACCTGAGGACTATTGGTGGCAGTGCTTGTCCTTGGACTGCACAGCATTAAATGGACGAGAGTCTACACTCCCCCTGGATGGGACAGCAGTCCAATGTAGGTCACGTTCCCAGCCAAGGCCGGTACCATTTGCAGCTGGATGGAGTGGGACAATGCAGGTAAAGTGTCTTGTACAAGGACACAGACAGGTAGCGTGACCGGGAATCAGTGTTGGTAGTCCAACTTCGACCTCCCTGAGCAACCTGCACATTTAAGTGTTTTGAAAGTGGGTCACGTGATGTCACAATCAATCACATCCTATTAAACTCATAATAATGCAAATTTTAACTAATTTTCACCATTTTAATGTGTAACGTGGTGTTGCATCAGGAAGGGAATCCTGGATTAAACTTGTGCCAAATCAACATGCAGATCCACCTTGAATCTGCTGTGGAGACCCCGAGTGAAAACAAGGGAGCAAACACAGGGTCTTACTTAGTTCCTGTTCCTGTTTGTAAATGAAATCACCACAATTTAGTTCATTCACCAGATGGACAAATGAATTGTAACATTTCAGAACAGTTGGCAACGTAATGAAGCCCCATTGTTCATAGGCATGTGACTTTTGGTACGGACTCCTGAACAATATTCCAAAACACAGGGATTGCAAAGGTTTCAAAATGTTGTAGAACAATGTTTACATTTTGACATCACCAGTTACCACAAGTGAAGAAGAGAAGTTTGACTTTAAATGCAGAGTTCGACTTAGTGGGCAAAAGAAGATGAACATGAGAATTTAAGTTGGTGTAGAAAAACAATGTTTTTGGGAGGCATTATCTTCAGTTAATACACGTGTTTTCAAGTCATCAGTGGGAAAGTTATTTAAAATCTAATCAGCCATCATGTCAACAGATTTTTGGTCATAATTCTCATTCTTTTCATTCATGCTGAGACTGGTCAGGCCAGGTTTGGGAGCATGTGCTGGTGGATGCATCCATCACACCGTGGAGCCACCCAAGGTCTTGGATGGAAACATGAGCATCCCCATGGCAAAAATGTCACAGCTGATGGTCCCTCTCAATATAAGTAATACTCCCCATCTTAGACTCACTAACTGACTTTGGTGTATTATGCAAAGTCAGTTCTTCCAACGAGATCTAGTACCAAAGACATCTAGTCATCACTTTATGTCACTGATTCATGTCCAAGTCTCACTACCAGGAAGTCTCAAGACAGGAAGTACCAGCACCCTAAAGACTTCAACCTTTGTTCTCCTACAAAATTATAAATATATAAATCAAAAAGTAAGCCCCTTCGGCTGCTCCCTTGTTTTTTGTTTATTTTTTCCCCACTTGGGGTCACCACAGCAGACCCAACTTGGATCTGCATGTTGATTTGGCACCATCAAAAGGTTCATTCCAGGAAAAGACATTATGATTGTTGTTATATTCAGCAGAAAATCGGTCAAGATTGACAAGTTGTGCATACCTACAAGGCAAGTGAGCTGTCACGCCATTCCATCCTAAAAACAGTTCTAAGAAAACAAAAGACATTGAACACCAGTGAATAAGAGTGTGTGCCTCATACATAATGAGCACTAGGGCCCATGGTAATAGGGTGCACTGGGACCTACTGATGCTTCTCTTATTTAATTATTTTTGCTACTGTCTGAAAAGATCATGCAAAGAATAACAGTGTGAACACAATTACTAACTTCACACTTTTAATTTGGATGCTTGTGCAGCTGGTGACACACTTTCCCCATCTGCAATGTCAAATGTGAGATAGATGGCTCTTAATTATCAGTGCTTCATGACTTTTTTATAGCCCAATTAAAAATGTTGGAGACACAAGCAGATATTATACTCTTTCACCTTTAATAATAATAATAATAATAATAATAATAAAATATGCATGATGGCCACACGACAACCAGAGGTATCACTTGGTGAACTCTGCAACTTATCCTAATAGTTACTAAATTCAGAGAAAGCATCATGACACATTTAAGAACGAGGATTTATCTGGCTGAACACAAAGTAAAACCTAACACATCACACAAGACATATAATTAGTTAATTAATAATGCCTTGTGTCTTGTGTGTGATATATAAAAGGGCCAACTGAGAAGCACAAAGTCACAAATCATCGAGAAAAAGTGGCCAAATGAACCTGTACTTCTCTGATCACTGAAAAGCCTGAGTCCACAGCACATAAAAGAATGAAACAAAACCGAAACTAACAAAAGAAAAACGAAGCAAACAGCAACCTTGACACTTTAAACAAAATCAAAACGAAACATTCATGATGACATGACTCGTCAGCGGGTATGACACCAAGTGCCAGCCTGTGATCATTTCTGCAGCCATCCTGTGCTGTCCGCAGCCCCTGCAGGTGCAGGATCTGGTTGTCTTGACAACAGGTTTGTCTTCACAACAACAATGTGTTCGCATAAACACATGTTCCAGCCACAGAGAGCTGGAACGTGCGTGAATAGTTAAAATAGTTGATAAAACATTCTTGCCACTATTGTTTCTGTATGACAACATTGTTTTTTGGCCCACACATGGACGAGTCATGTTCAATTTATCGGATCTTTAGTTATTGATCCGTTCAGATATCATCAATGTTCATGTAAGACGTGGGACTTGGGAGGTTGGATGAAGTTGGACGACAATCACACAGAATGCTGGTGGTACGGGAACTACACAAACACTGAGGAACCGTCAAGACAGAAAGCAAAACGGAATACGGATGAATTGAAGTTGTTGTCGGGATTTGCTCACATTTTTCAACAGTTTGAAAATTCTGACGAAGTGCCAGATACAGGAACTAAGATGGACGACGGTTAAACGATGTCTCCGAAAGTCAACCTAAGTCCAGATTTCTTGTTTCATTTTGGCTTCGGTATCCTTTGTTTGTGCGTGGTGACCGGGGCTTAATTTCCTATTCGCCCTACTGAGGTTTCAAATCCCGCAAAAGATTGTAGAGTTTGCCGCGCTGCGAGATGTCATTAACATTGAGAACTGCATTGAGACAGTTTGATAAGGCTGCAATTTAACCGCTGCACACGGACAACACCATTAACATCGCAACATAAAATTCTTTGCATATTGTGCCTAAAACTCTTGTGAATATATTATCTGGTTTTATATCCATTGGTACTGTGCTTGTTTTATGTAAACATGCAAAAAGCTCAGGTTGTTTCTCCGTTATTTACAATGGGAATCGCGGTGAGCCACGGTATCTTCCTGTTCATGTGGTTCTGGCGGAAAGTGAAGTTTGCTCTTGAACACCCTGCTTATTGTCCTTTACAACACTGTTTGTCCTGTTTGTTCCAGAGTAATATATAAAAAATGCCTGAAATTCGGTTTGCGTTTATGAAGGTCCATGCAGGTTAAATGTAGCAGACACGGAATATTTGTTTGAGCAAGTTATCAGGGTCTCATCCATGCAGCCTCTTATTAATGTGATGAAAATCATAAAAAAATTACATTTTGGTAGTATAATGTTAATTTGCAATTGTTGTCATGTGGATTCTCTATATTGTTTAGATGACAGTGGCTCTTTGGAGCGCAAAGGATTATGGGATATCTCAATAGGGCGAATGGAGTTAAATTAGTCCCATTAATATCTACAAATGCACAGAGGGTGATCTGCAAATATTCCTTGATTTGCACAACGTGAACAAATGATGATTTGATTTGAACATGTACAAATTGTACGTAAGACAATAGGATCTTAATAATTAATTAAACAACTGCAAATTATAATGAAGACGATGTTCATACAGCTGAGGGTATTTTAGTATTGCATTATTTTTTATTATGCCACAATCATGCTGCTCTAAACACAGTTGATACTGTCAGATCTCAGCAGGCATTTCACGATATATAATGATATCACTGTTCCCACTAATTATATAGAAAGTAATTCATGGTGAATTTTCAGCTTTAAACAAACTATTCTGAAGTATAAATTGTAATCTGTGATGTTATCTGTTTCTTATTTGTATACTTCATAAATCATTTATGATTCTTCTGCAAGAGGTCATTATTTCCTCCTTGTAGTAGTTGACTTTTCATGGTATTTTCACAATTTTTTTTAAATGCGATTTGATACAGACTTCACAACACAATTATCATGATTGACGGTACATCCTTACATCCCTAGTGAGCATGTTTACCGTGTAGGACTGCATCAGGAAGGTGTAAAACATACCACATCCCCAAAAAAATTACTGTACCACAGCCGAAAGAAAAAAAATACCTGCACTTTGTCACTGCCCATTTTATTAGGTACAGCAGATAAGTGTACCTACTGTTCATGCACTGAGCATACCTCCAGACCATAAACAGATAACTAACATCGCTGGCAGTACATTTTGACATCAGCCTGCATATATGGAGAGCAGATGCGTCTGTGGTGTTGGAAATTTGTACCAATATATAGACCCAGGTTCAATTCCAGGTATCTGTTGTAGACCTGTTTGTTTCCTTAGACAAGACACTTTATCTGCATTGTCCTTGTCCACCTGGCAGTCAACAGGCACTATTCTTGCCTGGGGAAGTAACCTCCCATCAACTGTATGATGAAAATGTTGGTCTGAAGAAGTGAGATGTTGATTCAGAGGAGTGAATGTCTGGAAAGTGTAGTTGCTGATATTTAATTTATCATATCTCATCTTCATTTGCTGTTCTTGTTTCGATTACATTAAGAGACAAAGAGAATAAACAGTAACGGGACATGCATCATTTTGTGATCCACCAGTGTGACTCAAGGACCCCTGCGTTTTTTTTTTTTGTTTTTTTTTAAATACGTACCAACAACACTGCTAAGTGACTGTAATTAAATGTATCACAATAGAGTTAAATTAGTTTTAAATGGTCACCCCCACAGAGCCGACTTATATTATTAAGGAGACCTCGTCAAGTCTCATGTTCTCCACACTGAGCTTGGACTTGAAGAGATTCTTGGCCTCAGTCATTTACACAATCCTCTGTGGAGATAACCCCAATTACTACTTCTTATCACTCATACACACACGCGCGCGCACACACTCACACACCCACACTGCAATACGTGAGATGTACTCGGGAAGTGAGAGCTCAGTCAGCAAGAAGATGAAAACCTGAAGATAAAGACAGAAGAACAAAGTGGCACACAGAAACAGAGCAAAGGGTTTGAATTAAAGTGAGGTCAAAGGTCAGAGTACAGGGAAAACTGATGATGACACTCGAGACCTGAACTCAAACGTAACCTCTGTCCACTTTTCTCCCCTCTGTCCACTCTTACTTTCTTTTTTTTCCTGATTCAAAGAGCATGTAGGTCAACACAGGCTGCAGTAGTTTCAACTTAATTTCCTTTTATCTTCTTTCTCATTACCCGAGGTAAAAATATGTCCATTGGGTATTGCAAAGACTTTGCATCCGCCCGTCCCTCCATCTGTTGTCCTTCTGTCCATCTGCCTGTGCTCAGCATGAGTCTAGTTCTATTACTGATAGGGTCTTCAAATTCACAGGGAACATTCTTGGAACACAGACCTTGGGCAAGTTCAAAGATGACTAACCTTCACCTATTTTAAGAGGTCACAAGGTCACATTCTGTTCCATATTGTTATGCTCATATGGTCAACATCATGGATCATGTAAATTTGCTTTTTTATTGGGGGGGGGGGGGGGGTAGCAGTGGGATTCTGGGAAGAACACAGTGACAGCCAATCAGAGTAGAGAAGCACAGTGATGTCATTGGCTGGTCTCTCTCTGGCTGCTAATCCAACATGGCGGAATCCACTCCAAAACCACAGCGTTTCTGTGTAAATCAAACATGTTTCTCATATATTATGTAAAAGCTTGCAAGAAATAAACACTTCTGAAAATGCTGTTGTTATAACCTTTGTAAGACAGAGGAGAGTTTTCTTTCACCAAACAGTAAATCTAGGCTTGCATCTCAGATGTACCTTCTGGCAAATTGTAGCTGAACTTTCAGGTCTTCTTTTTAATAAAACCCTCCTCTGTAGCACTTCATCATGAAGCTGTACAACTGGGGACACAAAATGCAAAACATGCACCATGCACAATTTCTCCAATTATAGCCACAGAAGCCTATAACTTCTTCTGGGTTGTCTGGGTATCTTGGTGGCTTTTCTCACTCTTCTTCTTGCACAGTCACTCAGTTTTTAAGAACGGTCTACTCCACACAGATTTAACTCAGTGTGCCATACTGTTTGTATTTCTTCATAACTGATGTAAATAAAGTTCAAGACATATTCAGTGACTTGGAAATGTTCATGCATCCATCCCCTGACTTGTCTGAAGAAAACTGGTAATTAAACTCATTATTTACAGGTATTATACCAAAGGGGATGATTACTTATGCAACCCATCATCTTGGCTTTTATATTTTTTAATTAATTTACTTTCAGATTTACTTTCAGTTTGAGTCTAAGGAAGATAATTTTAGAAATTTGTATGTTGAGAAGCCTGATTTACTTTTTTGTATTTGAATTGCCATAAACAAATTAAAATGTGTGAAATACCAAGGGGCTGAATACTTTTGAAACCACTGTAATATATTGTTTATAATAGATTGAGTTTCTTCCGCAACATCATACGTAGGAGGGTATTTTAGCATTATGTCATATTTTTATTTTACAGACAAAATCCCACAGTTTGCATTTCTCAACCTTGTTTTAGTTTTCTGTATTCAACAGGACTGAATTGAATTGAATTGAATTGAATGAGATTTATTGTCATTGTCATCACAAATGCAACAACAATGAAATTACGTTTACACTCCAATTACATCAGACAAAATACAACAATTAATCCACAATTATTACTTGTTTACCATAATAATGGCACACATCAAAAATAAAGACAACTCATATACATTTGACATTGTTTATGTGCACTAAAGTTGAAGCAGTCTGTCATCCGAATTGAGGCAAAGTGGGTGAGGGCCGCTGCAACATAAGTCACGCCGCCAGGAAATCATTTGGGTAGACCAAGTCCATGAACATGTACATTTTGTTTAGTTAGATGTACAGAAAATTATCGTGTCAAAAGAAACCATAATTTGGAAAACATAAATCTTCTATTTATTGATGTTGTGTATTTTGCCTACACAATCTCAAATATCATATGCCAAAAAGAAAAGTACAGCATCTAAAAACATTGAAGTATGTGTGAAAAAAATTGGCAAAAATAAATAATCAACTAATGGGGTATACAGTGGCCCATATCAATGAGCTGGAATGTTTTCATATTATAAGTTCATGATGCAGTTTTCAAACTGGAGAACAAGTACCTACAATGGTATTAGAAAGCATCTCTCAGTGTTTAAAATCTTGTGGGATGTAACTGTTGCTATTATATTACATTATATTATTCCTATGACTAAGTACCACTTAGTCGCTTCCACTTGATAAGTGGTGGGTGTTGTGCTGGGTTGATGCTCCATTAATGGGTAGTAGGAGGTGGCCAATGATTTCCACCATTGCAGATTTGAAAGTAAGCAAGTAAATAAGCAAGGAAATAAAATGTATTTATATAGTGTCTTTCAAGAACAGCTGTCACAAAGTGAGGCGCACACATCCAAGATGTATCCACAGTGTCTCCAAATCGAAAGGAAATCATTCTAACAGACATGGAGCTACAACCTCAAATGCACAGTTCCCTTTAGACTAATTAACAACTATCAGGAAGATCAGAAGACCTTCATGACCTGCTCACCAAAAAGTAAAAGTTCAGTAAAGTAGACAATTGACAATGCAGAGCTCCAAAGCCATTATCGCGTGTGTGTGTGTGAGATCTTGTTGTTTGGGGCGGGGGGGGTACAAGAAAGACAATTGAGATGATTATCCAGACTGAAATCTTGGTCAAACATATATTATGAAAGAAAATATATAAGAACTTTAGCAGAGTACAGCTGCATATCATCTGCAGGCCAACGGTATGGCACACCTCCAAAAGTTTTTAAAATGTGATCAAGGAGAAGCAGATATACCAAGAATGAAAAGTTCAACCAAACTCAGTTGTGAGTTGTTGGACAGTATGTCCTTTGCTTATCACACCACACAGACAGAACACAGGTTTAATATGACACATACCGTTTCAGATAACGCGAGCAGGTCACCTGCAAATAAATGTCAAATGCAACACTTTTCAACCAATCAAACAGCTCTACTGATCCACGCGCAGGGAAATGGCCCGCCCATCTGGGTACGGGTTGAGTACAGGCAAACGGCGTAGGTAGACCGCTGTGTGAGGGCGGCTTGCAAGCTGTCGTAGCACCTCTCTGTTGACTGAAGGCAACTTTTAATACGACATCTAAAATTGAAGTCCATTTCATGTTAGTATTTGAGTCCTCTGAGTTTGCTCACCATATTAAACTCCTGGGGAGGGTTTCGAAAGACAGAAAATCCCCTACAGAACCAATGATCACTGACTCTACAATAGTACAGCCAATGACAGAATTGTTACATGTGACACCAGCAATCAGTAAAGGAATACAGTAATACCTCGTGGCCTATAAAAAACAATGTCAAGAGCTGTAGAATATACATTTTGAAATCATATAATGTTGGCAACACAACAACTGCACTGCAACTTGCCAACGGCCAGGCAGTGCTTCCAGCTTTTAAATTAGTACATATTGTCTGCCTGTCATCAAACTGCGATGCGCGTGTGTGTGTTTAACTTCAAGATTGTATTCCATGACTGACCAAGGTGTGCAACACAGGATTCGAGGCCCTGAGATGAATAACTCTATATCTTCCTCCACACAAACCTCTTACCATGTGAAAGCAGTTTAATTCTTCCCCTAAAATTCATTTGAAAAACAAAACTGAAAATACCATGTCACATCTGGTTCACATACTAAGCATTCAGATTATATTTGTACTTTTCTCAACTGTGCTATGGCACAACATGTACCCAGAATGGTATTTGTGCACCTGGTACTCAAGCATTTTAATTTGAAAATAAAGTGATGCTTGATCAAAAATGTTTAAAATCCTGGCACTAAATAAAATGCAAATAGCAATGCCTGGAGAGTGGTATACAGCTAGATTACTGCTTGTTCTACACTTTGTTGTTCAGGCAACGTGCACTCACGGGGTCCTGACATTGACACTGTGGACAGTGTGATTTTAGATTTACTGCTTACATTTGTTAATGTTGAAAAGTTAATTTATTGGGTCCTCTGTTGTGCAGAGATAACGCTTTCTAACATCTGCTACCATCTGCCCTCCCTCTCGAACAAAGCTGATGTAACTTCGGGTGATGCAGCGGGAGCCGACTCAGAGAACACTGCTTTCAGGAATGTACAATGTTGTCCAAAGGTTAAACTGTCTGTTTGGTAATGGCTACAATTATTTCAGTGTAGTACAACGATGTGATGCAGTGGTCTGATCTCTCTTTCAGCTCCGGTCAGAGGCTCTGCTTATAAAGTATAGACCAGATTGACAGGCACATATTTCAGTTGCATATTGCTACAACTCAGTGGGGATGACACCAAATCATCACATCAGTCTTCAAAATCATGTTATGATCTGGGTAACTGCTTCTATAGTGACTTCAACAGTGTACGTATGTTCCCAGAGTCTATTATATTCAGGTCAGGACATATTTTAAGGGATAATTAATTAATATTATCCACAGATCCACATTTTCAACAAGCACCTCAATCAGCCACTCTACCTCAGAGAAATGCACTCTTGTTCAGAAAAGATAGTGGCAGAGGACCCCCCTCCCCTCCGCCAGGCATCCACATTTTCAAGAGGCACGTCAACCAACCACCCAAGTCCATGGATGTGCATTCCTGGCCATGTACTATGGTGGGAGATCAACCACCTCTCAGAAATCCACATTTTCAAAAGGCATCTCTATTATGTGCTTTAAAGACCTAGGAACATAGGAACCTGGGAACACCAACCCTGGTTGGGATATAATCCTAATGTGCATGTTTTTGATGGTCGGAGGAACCCAGAGTGCCTAGTCAAATCAATCAATCAATCAATCAATTTTATTTATATAGCGCCAAATCACAACAAACAGTTGCCCAAAGGCGCTTTATATTGTAAGGCAAGGCCATACAATAATTACGTAAAAACCCCAATGGTCAAAACGACCCCCTGTGAGCAAGCACTTGGCGACAGTGGGAAGGAAAAACTCCCTTTTAACAGGAAGAAACCTCCAGCAGAACCAGGCTCAGGGAGGGGCAGTCTTCTGCTGGGACTGGTTGGGGCTGAGGGAGAGAAACAGGAAAAACACATGCTGTGGAGGGGAGCAGAGATCAATCACTAATGATTAAATGCAGAGTGGTGCATACAGAGCAAAAAGAGAAAGAAACAGTGCATCAAGGGAACCCCCCAGCAGTCTAAGTCTAAGTAGAGAGGGTGTCTGTCTCCCTGATCCGAATTTGGAGCTGGTTCCACAGGAGAGGAGCCTGAAAGCTGAAGGCTCTGCCTCCCATTCTACTCTTACAAACCCTAGGAACTACAAGTAAGCCTGCAGTCTGAGAGCGAAGCGCTCTATTGGGGTGATATGGTACTATGAGGTCCCTAAAATAAGATGGGACCTGATTATTCAAAACCTTATAAGTAAGAAGAACAATTTTAAATTCTATTCTAGAATTAACAGGAAGCCAATGAAGAGAGGCCAATATGGGTGAGATATGCTCTCTCCTTCTAGTCCCCGTTAGTACTCTAGCTGTAGCATTTTGAATTAACTGAAGGCTTTTCAGGGAACTTTTAGGACAACCTTGTTGTGTGGGCCGCTGAAGAGGAGGTACTGCTGGCCCACCACCACCAGAGGGCGCCCTGCTTGGAGTGCGGGCTCCAAGCACGAGAGGGCGCCAGACCCAGAAGAAGTGACAGCTGTCACTCATCCTCTGCACCAGCTGTCACTCGTTCATCATCACCACCATAAAAGCCGGACTGCAACTCCACCTCCCCGCCGAGAAATCGACTACCATTACCAAGGTAATTTCTCTGTGAACTTAAGACTGTGTATCTGTCTAAACTCTACTTTGCAGCCATTTTCCTGTCGGTGAGACTCGTCTGTGGAGGTGGCGTTTGAGGTGTTCAGCGACGGCTTCGCAACACCTCCCACCCAGATAAGTGCTCAAACAGGAGCTGCACGAGTGTGTGCTTGGAGGTGGAGGCGCTTCCTCCCTCGTTAACTGTGGATTTACTGAGTGTGCGGACTCACACTCACTCATCATATTTCTGCTTTCTGCCAGCAGTACCAGGGTCGACAGCCGAAGACAGAGGCCACCTGGGGACTCGGGACTTGGCGGCTCCAGTGTTCTTCAGACCGTTGGTGGTGGAAGCCGTGTGGGACGCAGCTTCTCTCTCGTCGGGGGTTTTCTATCTTCGAGCCTGCCCACACGTCACCTGGTGTTAAATTGACTGTGCAGATTACAGTACGTTTCGTTGTGTATTATCGCAACATTAAATTGTTACCTTTTTGGCTTATTCATTGTCCGTTCATTTGCGCCCCCTGTTGTGGGTCCGTGCTACGACACCTTCCCAACAAACCTGATAATAATGAATTACAATAGTCCAGCCTAGAGGAAATAAATGCATGAATTAGTTTTTCAGCATCACTCTGAGACAAGACCTTTCTAATTTTAGAGATATTGCGCAAATGCAAAAAAGCAGTCCTACATATTTGTTTAATATGCGCTTTGAATGACATATCCTGATCAAAAATGATTCCAAGATTTCTCACAGTATTACTAGAGGTCAGGGTAATGCCATCCAGAGTAAGGCTCTGGTTAGACACCATGTTTCTAAGATTTGTGGGGCCAAGTACAATAACTTCAGTTTTATCTGAGTTTAAAAGCAGGAAATTAGAGGTCATCCATGTCTTTATGTCTGTAAGACAATCCTGCAGTTTAGCTAATTGGTGTGTGTCCTCTGGCTTCATGGATAGATAAAGCTGGGTATCATCTGCGTAACAATGAAAATTTAAGCAATAGCGTCTAATAATACTACCTAAGGGAAGCATGTATAAAGTGAATAAAATTGGTCCTAGCACAGAACCTTGTGGAACTCCATAATTAACCTTAGTCTGTGAAGAAGATTCCCCATTTACATGAACAAATTGTAATCTATTAGATAAATATGATTCAAACCACTGCAGCGCAGTGCCTTTAATACCTATGGCATGCTCTAATCTCTGTAATAAAATTTTATGGTCAACAGTATCAAAAGCAGCACTGAGGTCTAACAGAACAAGCACAGAGATGAGTCCACTGTCTGAGGTCATAAGAAGATCATTTGTAACCTTCACTAATGCTGTTTCTGTACTATGATGAATTCTAAAACCTGACTGAAACTCTTCAAATAGACCATTCCTCTGCAGATGATCAGTTAGCTGTTTTACAACTACACTTTCAAGAATTTTTGAGAGAAAAGGAAGGTTGGAGATTGGCCTATAATTAGCTAAGATAGCTGGGTCAAGTGATGGCTTTTTAAGTAATGGTTTAATTACTGCCACCTTAAAAGCCTGTGGTACATAGCCAACTAATAAAGATAGATTGATCATATTTAAGATCGAAGCATTAAATAATGGTAGGGCTTCCTTGAGCAGCCTGGTAGGAATGGGGTCTAAAAGACATGTTGATGGTTTGGATGAAGTAACTAATGAAAATAACTCAGACAGAACAATCTGAGAGAAAGAGTCTAACCAAATACCGGCATCACTGAAAGCAGCCAAAGATAACGATACGTCTTTGGGATGGTTATGAGTAATTTTTTCTCTAATAGTTAAAATTTTATTAGCAAAGAAAGTCATGAAGTCATTACTAGTTAAAGTTAAAGGAATACTCGGCTCAATAGAGCTCTGACTCTTTGTCAGCCTGGGTACAGTGCTGAAAAGAAACCTGGGGTTGTTCTTATTTTCTTCAATTAGTGATGAGTAGTAAGATGTCCTAGCTTTACGGAGGGCTTTTTTATAGAGCAACAGACTCTTTTTCCAGGCTAAGTGAAGATCTTCTAAATTAGTGAGACGCCATTTCCTCTCCAACTTACGGGTCATCTGCTTTAAGCTGCGAGTTTGTGAGTTATACCACGGAGTCAGGCACTTCTGATTTAAAGCTCTCTTTTTCAGAGGAGGTACAGCATCCAAAGTTGTCTTCAATGAGGATGTAAAACTATTGACGAGATACTCTATCTCACTTACAGAGTTTAGGTAGCTACTCTGCACTGTGTTGGTATATGGCATTAGAGAACATAAAGAAGGAATCATATCCTTAAACCTAGTTACAGCGCTTTCTGAAAGACTTCTAGTGTAATGAAACTTATTCCCCACTGCTGGGTAGTCCATCAGAGTAAATGTAAATGTTATTAAGAAATGATCAGACAGAAGGGAGTTTTCAGGGAATACTGTTAAGTCTTCAATTTCCATACCATAAGTCAGAACAAGATCTAAGATATGATTAAAGTGGTGGGTGGACTCATTTACATTTTGAGCAAAGCCAATTGAGTCTAATAATAGATTAAATGCAGTGTTGAGGCTGTCATTCTCAGCATCTGTGTGGATGTTAAAATCGCCCACTATAATTATCTTATCTGAGCTAAGCACTAAGTCAGACAAAAGTTCTGAAAATTCACAGAGAAACTCACAGTAACGACCAGTAGGACAATAGATAACAACAAATAAAACTGGTTTTTGGGACTTCCAATTTGGATGGACAAGACTAAGAGTCAAGCTTTCAAATGAATTAAAGCTCTGTCTGGGTTTTTGATTAATTAATAAGCTGGAATGGAAGATTGCTGCTAATCCTCCGCCTCGGCCCGTGCTACGAGCATTCTGGCAGTTAGTGTGACTCGGGGGTGTTGACTCATTTAAACTAACATATTCATCCTGCTGTAACCAGGTTTCTGTAAGGCAGAATACATCAATATGTTGATCAATTATTATATCATTTACTAACAGGGACTTAGAAGAGAGAGACCTAATGTTTAATAGACCACATTTAACTGTTTTAGTCTGTGGTGCAGTTGAAGGTGCTATATTATTTTTTCTTTTTGAATTTTTATGCTTAAATAGATTTTTGCTGGTTATTGGTGGTCTGGGAGCAGGCACCGTCTCTACGGGGATGGGGTAATGAGGGGATGGCAGGGGGAGAGAAGCTGCAGAGAGGTGTGTAAGACTACAACTCTGCTTCCTGGTCCCAACCCTGGATAGTCACAGTTTGGAGGATTTAAGAAAATTGGCCAGATTTCTAGAAATGAGAGCTGCTCCATCCAAAGTGGGATGGATGCCGTCTCTCCTAACAAGACCAGGTTTTCCCCAGAAGCTTTGCCAATTATCTATGAAGCCCACCTCATTTTTTGGACACCACTCAGACAGCCAGCAATTCAAGGAGAACAGGCGGCTAAACATGTCAAACAAATCGGCTAAATCCAAACAGGCATACAAAATCCACACAGAAAAGAAGTCAACTCTGTAGAACTGGTAAGTGAGTGGATAAGGAGCTATACCTGTCTTCAAATCCACTCATGCTACCTGTCTGTATCCTTGGAAAAGACACATAATCAACATTGATCATGTCAGTCCACCCAGCTGTAAATTGGTACTGGCCTCAGCTGGGGAAGGAACCTGTGTCAGCCTGGCGTCCTGTACAGGGTGAGTCAGCGACTCTCATGCTTGACACTATGGAGTACAGAGAGAAGCACTAGCAACAAGGTGCCTCAGTGCCTGTATAGGACATAAATCTTCTAACCAAAAGGCTAACTGTCGACAATATATCATGAATTGTTCCAAGTAGAAGACAATACATTTTCTAGAAAACACATCAGGAAAAAAAATGATGTTACTTTATATTCAGATTATAGACATTTATGTTCAAAGATATGAAAGAGTAGCTGGCACCAAATGCCCATGAAACAAGTGTGCCCCTATGATTGAAGTGCCCCTCGAACTTTCAGTGGGAGTAGATTGGACAGACCCCAGTTGTTTCTAATGAGTGTTGTATTTTTATCACTATATGCACTGTAACCTTGTTGTTGTCACAGAAACAAAACCTACCCACACTGCTTTTTTAAAGAAAAATGCTTGGCTGACCCTCTCCACAGCACTGCTGATATGTAGTCAATGGCAGCAGTGTGTTATAGGTTTCTGATCACCAATCATGGTGATTATAGTCATCAAAAACTCTCAAGCAGTCCAGAAATATGGTGGGACAGAATGACCATTTTAAAAATGTTAACAGCCAAAACATAAATATAAATGTGTCAGAATTTTTTTTTGTTTTGTTTTTTTTGCAAAAATAAATAAATAAATAATAATGAAGGACTAACCATAAAGTGTGCTTTTATTAGCATTATTTTCAAATAACAACACTTTTGTGATTTAGATAAGTAGACTTGGTCTTAAAAAAAGAGGCACTTTACAATCTGGGTCATTTTATATTCAGAGCAAAATAGTATGTGTGAGTGTGAATATGCATGAATGTCTAGAGCCTGTGCTCAATTCGATTAAATAGGACACAGATTGATTAATGGGGCTATGTCAAATTTCATGTGTGTTGAAACATCCTTTGCATGTATTTGTTTATTGCCTGTAAAACTGGAGTGGAGCAGCAACTACAGAGCCATATAAAACGTGACTATTAATTTTTGGATGAAATGATTCTTATAAAAAATACTGTAAAAGTAAACATGTTGACTGTTTATAAAGAATGCAGACACCACTGGGAAAATCAGCATGACACTGTGGGTGGCGTGATGCTGCAGTGGATCGCACTGCAGCATCACAGCAAGCAGCCACTCTGGTTTCCTGCACACAGTTCAAAGATATGAACCATACTGTTGTGTATGTGCAGTGTGATACCTTGCTGGAAACCACATGTGTAAGTTGAAGCAACACAGAGCTCAAAACAAATTTTTACACAGGGACAAAAGTGAGTTGATTTTCCAGACAATTTTGTTTTGCTCTGTAGAATTTTCTTGAGGAAAAATACACAAAAACTAGAGAATGGATCACTCACATCTGTGTTTGTCTTTGATGACCTAAGTAGAAAGGTGGGATGAGGATTTAGGTTACCAATATGTAGACCTGGGTTCGATTCTAGGTCACACTACTTGTCTATGTTCTTGGACGAGACACTTGATCTAGATCGTCTCAGTCCATCCAGCTGAATTAATGACTAGGTGGATGCAGAGAACTGTGCGTGTGTACTCCACCAGCAGAATGTGGCATAATTATTCACCAGTTTGCTTTACTATGTGGCTGGAACAATAATTAAACTTCTGATTATGTTTGGGTTTTTTTGGTTTTCTTTTCTTTTTTTTAATAGCCAGTGCCTGAGTGTGTTCACTCATTGTACGTCCTGTGCATGCAGCCATGCTTGCCCACATAGATTCAAATCTGTGCGTTGGTTTGTTTTATGGAAACAGAGTGACAAATCAATGCCAGTAATCATCAGATGTCACTAAAATGTATTTTGTCCTCAGTGCAGAATAGTGCTGAATTATGGTGTCCACCTGTTAAGCATGGAAGCATTTCTTCTTAAAGAAACAAGTATGAAGTAAACTATTAACGCTTAAATGTTGCCTTTTATTCTGTGTCTGAAGAGGCGGCAGTCTCAAGGGGAAAAATTTAACCGCCATGCTTTCAAATGTGCAAAATGCAGATGCAATCACCACCTGTTAAATTTTCTTTTTACCTTCATAAATCATATGTACACACAAAAACCACCTATTTGCATATTCCCTCCCAAAATTTTGCACACTCGGGAGGACAAACCCCAAATTGCATATTCATGAATGCGTGTTCAATGGAAATACGTGCTATAGGCCCAATCCTCAGTGCGCACTCTTAGTAAGTCAGCATGCAAGGTTTCTTTGCCAATGCTATGATGTTTGTGCATATTTTATCATATGCAAACCTTCAGCAAATCAGGTCATTTATCTGCTTTGTCTTAGTCCACCCAGCTGTAAATGGGTACTGGCCTTGGCTTTAAAGTAACCTGCGTCAGACCAGCATCCCCTCCAGGGGAGAGTCATACGTAGGTCTTACCCACTTCATGCTACAGAATCAATAAACTGTCACCAGTGAGCCTCAGGGCCTATTGGTTCTACTTCTTACTTCTGAAAATAGAGGAACTGTGAATTGAAATTAATGCAGTTGCCATATGGAAACAGTGTTTTTGCTCTACCCCTTGAATTAAAGCTGAAAGCCGACACTACATGCACATCTTGATTGTTTCATTTCAACTCTACTGTGTGCCACTATCCAAATACTAATCCTGACTGTGCAAAAAGGTGACAAACAGTCCACCAATTGTTCTATGCAGCACAGAAATAACAAATATTCAACTTTTTCCACAGACAGGTGAAGAACTTTTTGATAGCGTTGTTGTTTGGCATCAAACAAAAGATTCAAAGCAGTGTCTCTGCTGGCATGGCACCATGTGAACAAATCACAGCTTTAGCCACTGGACTGTGCACGTTTGCTCTGAAATCATTTGTTTTGCCCACATACGTGCACAGAATTCTGCAGAGTCTTCATTTGCAGAATTCAAATGAAGTATTCCTTTTCTGCTAATCCCACTAGTCTGGAGTGGACCTTGTTCCTCCAAGCAACTGGAAGTATAATTGCATAACAGGATTAAATGCCGAGAGTTTCCGAGGTACAGCCGGTACAAAAAAAGAACATCCTCCATTAGGAACCACCTCCGCCACCGCACCCTGAGGCTTGTGGGTACTTCCTGACAAACTGGCCTGTCTTTATTGATGACAGTGATTGATCACAGCCTCTGGGGAGCTATGAGCAATATAGTTATTTGTAATTGAAAGTTCACACAGTGGCACAGCCAGCATCCTCCACAGAAGCTCCAGCCCACAGGCCGAAAACCCACATTAGGGAACGCCGCACACAGATTTAGAGAGTTTGCAAACGTGTGTGCAGAGTGAGCCAGACAGCAAGAGCCAGTTAAACACAGACATGCACACACACACACACACACACACACATGACTATGTGTCAACAGGGTAAGACCAGCTTGGCTGACACAATCGATAAGGAGACAAGAGTCATCGTGCATGCACAGTCTTGTCTTGCCAGCCTCTCCTTGGTGTGGCATGACCAACATACCAGATACGATCTGTCCACAAATCTATAAAGCTCCCTTCCTCAGTTCCTTTAATTATATTTTTCTGTGTTGTTTCCTCCGTTTACACATTTTCTCTCTGTCTCTGTGTCTCCAGCTGTGACCACCCCCCCCCCCTCCTCTCGGACGTGTTTTTTTTCTGTTTCAACACAAAAGGCAAGTCTTGTTTTTTTGTCCTTGCCACTTCGTACTCCCTCAGTCTCTTGGCTAACGCCTCAGCCTCTGCTGTCACCCCTCCCCCTCCCCCTCCCCGTTCTGGCTCTCTCCCACCTGCAGTCCTCCTCTGGATCCCTCCGTCCATACTGAATAGATGTTGGCAAGCGTGTTGGCCTGGCTGAAATATGAATTAATCCCAGTGTGTGAACGACTGTGGATGAGGGGGCGGATACGCAGCTTCAAAAAAGGCCTTAAGGGAACCTTTAAGATGACAGTTCAAACATTTTAATTACAAGTCATTTTGTACTATGCAAAGGAAGGATGAATAAAAGGTGTAAATATTAGTAGAGTGGATCTCTCCCGTATAAAACAATATGAAAAGAATCTAGATACATGGGCTGGGATACGATTCAGGAATGATACTTATTATGTAACCATTCGATTTGATGTAATTCGGTGCAATACGATGGGATGCAATCTGAAAAAAATTGGCAAAAGTGTCAATACTTACTTTCAAATACACATTTTATGAAAAACCACGGACATTCTTCAGGTTTATAAGCTTCTGTGAAGCATGCACACTCACAACCTCGGAGAATGTAGATGCATGACTCTTGGAGGTTCTGTAGTCATTTGAAACTATATATCTCTTGCTGTTTGACAGTAGATCAAACTGTGGACCATTAAAAATGCCTCTGGCCACCAGTGTCTCCTGTGTGTTTGTGTATGTGTGAGTGTGAAGGAGAGCTTGTGGTGAAACCCACAGCAACCTCACTCTAAATGGCCCCTTAGAGAATCACGAAAGCGGAACAATTGATTTCGACAACAGACGGCTTAAAGAATGAAAAAAAAAGAATGATTGTGTCTTCTCCTTGCTCTAAGTTCACTCGTTTCCTTGTAAACTATATAGTGATTCCAGACATTAACAGATTCCTTCACTAAGTGGGAGGTAATGAGAAAGATATCCCTTGGAGCTGTAAGGACCGATTTTGGAAGTGGCAACATTAGCGCAAGATGTTCACATCTCCTAGTCTGGAAAAACTACACTGACTTGAATGTTAATGTCTAAAATGATGGAAATTATGATCTGATTCAAATTTCTGATGCATTTTAAAATCTAAACAAATTAATCATTCAAAATGATTTATGAGGTTGAATACATTTGTGTTAAATCTTACCTATCACAAGACCTTGCATCAGGTAAATAACACTTTTCTTATTCATTGTGCTTTAGGCTGCATGTTCTGATGTGTTCATCATGCATGCACATGACAATGACAATTTGGTTAATTGCACAGACCTTTTTAGACAATAATAATTTTAATAAAATGGCTACATGTAATCATGTGGTAACACATAATAAATTGGCTACATGTAATCATGTGGCAACACATAATAAATTGGCTACATGTAATCATTTGGTGTGTATCTCTCCATTAAATAAACAACATACAGGTACCTTATTTTCCAGGGTAAGGCGTGTTTTTTTAAGTAGTTTGGGAGTTCCTTGCCTTATACTCCTGCGTGACTTATATGCCAAAATATCACACATTCATTTTTAATAACAGCAATTGTAATGACTATTTATATAAGGTTTGGCCTTACATAAATGAAGGTGATGGTCTAGTGGTTAAGTGTTGGGCTTGAGACCAGAGGATTCTCGGTTCAAATCCCGGCCTGACCGGAAAATCACTAAGGGCCCTTTGGCAAGGTCCTTAATCCCCAGTTGCTCCCGGTGTGTAGTGAGCACCTTGCGTGGCAGCACCCTGACATTGGTGTGTGAGTGTGTTTGTGTGAATGGGTGAATGTAAGACATAAAGCATTTTGAGCATCTGATGCAGATGGAAAAGTGCTATATAAATGCAGTCCATTTACCATTTATTTGCCAAGAATCAAAGCACTACACAACATAAACTCTAATAATTAAGAAAAACGTACATGACAACAATGTACAACATTCCAAAAATGAAAGAGCTGATTATACAGAAAAAAAAACTTACTCCAGTAACATTTTTGAACAGGTGTGACATCCCTGATGCACATCATCCCTACGCCGCTGGAGAATTGGTGCATTCCCTCTACCGTACTGTTGTCATGAAAAGGGAGCTAAGCCAAAAGGCAAAGCTGTCAATCTACTGGTCAATCTTCGTTCCTACTCATACCTACAGTATGGTCATGAGGGTTGAGTCATGGCCGAAAGTATTAGATCGCAGGTACAAGTGGCCGAAATGGGTTTCTTCAGGCTGGTGGCCTCCCTTAGAGATAGGGTGAGAAGCTCGGAGTAGAGCTGCTGCTGTTTTGCATTCAAAGGAGCCAGCTGAGGTGTTTCGGGCATCTGATAAGGATGCCTCCCGGATGCCTCCCTAGAGAGGCACTTCCAGCTGGGAGGAGACCCTGGGGAAGACCCAGTACTAGGTAGAGAGATTATATCTCCACACTGGCCTGGGAATGTCTTGGGATCCCCCAGTCACAGGTAATTAATATGGCCCGAGAAAGGGAAGTTTGGGGCCCCCCGCTGGAGCTGTTGCCCCCACAACCTGATCGCGGATAAACAGTTTAAGATGTACAGTTGTGCTCAAAGGTTTACATACCCTGGCAGTTTTTTGGGTTTTTTTTGGACATTTTTCAGAGAGTATGAATGACAACACAAAAACTTTGTTTCACTCATGGTTAGTGGTTGGGTGAAGCCATTTATTGTCAAACAACTGTGTTTACTCTTTTCACATCATAATGACAACAGAAACTATCCAAATGAACCTGATCAAAAGTTTACATACTCCTTTTCTTAATAGCGTGTGTTGCCCCCTTTAACATCAGTGACAGCTTGGAGTCTTTTGTGGTAGTTGTGGACGAAGCTCTCTGATGGTAAAACTGCCACTGAATATGTTCTGGACTTTATTTACAACAAATATGAAGAAATACAAACAATATGACACTCTATGGTAAATATGCATGGAGTAGACAGTTCTCAAAAACTGAGTGACTGTGCTAATAAGCGTTGTTCAAAATTTCAACAATCCAAATTACAATGTGCATTCTTTCAAAATCTTGGACCTGTGGTGGAAACGTTGAGACAAGACAATTACATTTAAATGGTTGATGGAAGCATGCATTTTGGGTCACTGGATTTGATCAGTAGCTTATCAGGTTCAATACATATTTTAGTGCCCCAGAGGAATTTAGCAACACTTTGGACAACAACAACAACAACAAAAAAAAAAATCATCTTGACTGACTACTAATTATGATGATTTTATATGGCTCAGGGTTGAGTCACCACTAAAATATTAATCAGGCTACACTAGTTACATATGTTCATTCATGGAGAAAGTGGGTATCCACCTCAATGAGAGTTAACCAGATTCTTCTGAAACTAGTCAGACTCCAATTAAGATTATCAGATGAGGATATATTGTCTGAGTATTGCTTTAATTGCTGTGGTTAGTAACTAGTTCTTTGAGCTGTCCACTGTCACAGAATTGCTTAAAGCTTCTATTAAGCCAAGAGTGGTAACATATTTCTTCAAAACTATTGATTTTAGCTACTGACTTGAAACTTAATCAAAAAAAGACTTCCTCTCCACAACATCAGTCCAAATACATATTGGCCAAGCGTATCTCTAAGCGGCTTTGGACTCTACTCATGTGTGGCGTCAACCCTGGTCAATTATGTAGTTATTTCTGCTTGCTCAAGCAATTTGGATTTTAATCTCATGGTTGTTATCTCAAAATCCATTTTATGAAGTATGGAGGAAACCAGCCAGTGGAACACACTTGCACCACCTTCTCGCCTCAACAACTACACAGACAATAAGAATGCATGGGAGACGGTGGGTAGGACCACAATCATTTGAGAAATTGTCCATTAAGTTACTAAAAATAGACAAATAAATGACAGTGTCAGAATGTAATCAGTCACCTCC
Source organism: Thalassophryne amazonica (assembly GCF_902500255.1). Taxonomy (NCBI): domain Eukaryota; kingdom Metazoa; phylum Chordata; class Actinopteri; order Batrachoidiformes; family Batrachoididae; genus Thalassophryne; species Thalassophryne amazonica. The sequence continues at coordinate 53,687,814 of NC_047106.1, forward strand.
CTGCCTGTCACTGCCTGCTTCTTTATCCACCATTTCGAAATACTGGTATAAATGGCTAAAACACTTAAGATGTGAGACCAATTAGTGTCTGAAAGCATCACCATCTGTGTTCTCCGACTCTGTGAAAGGGCCACTATCTTGCATCACTCTAGTGTATAAGGTTATATAAGGAGGACTAGGAGTAGTAGACAAAAGGTACATGTTCGAAACAAAGGAAGACATCTGTTTCAGGTACTCTACCCATCAGTCTCAAGGGCTTGATTTTGTGCTAATATACTTTTAAAAAGTTAACTTTTAGGAAACATAATAAATCTAAGACCTCAAGTCTCAGTGATTCCAACCTAGTTTTGTCCATGTGAAAACACATTTTTTCACTCCCCATCCCGATCTGAGTCATTCAGTATTCTGAGTGATAACCTGCATGATCTTCCTGTATAATACACTTGAACAGGACACACTGAAAGCACAATTTCTGTCCAATTTATATGCGTGAGAGCTGAAAAGCTCTGCAATACATTAAGAAAAAAAATACCATCACCCAAGCTGCTCTTGTTTGTATTTGAAGGGTTCAGAAGCAAAACCCAAATCTAATGACAGATTTTTAGATGAGGCCAATGTCGATCAGTGTGGAAAGTATTAAGAAATCTGAAAATATCATTTTCTTTTTATTTATGGAAACCAGTGCATTTTCTAATGTCTTTTCCTTTAAATTCCCATTTTAAACTGCATTTTTCTCCATTTTAAAAAATGGATTGACTGGACTTTGTATCTGAACCCTTCATTTATTGCTCAATTATTTATGTTTACAAAATTATAAACGTAAACTGGATATATAATACATGGGTCTTATCAATTCCACATTGTCCAGCATTATCCATAGTAGCAAAACTACTGCACTCTGAGTAATATTGACTGAACAGTATGGATCAAATAGTGATTCATGTGTTTTAGCTGTTGAAAATACATTCATCATAACAACACAAAAATAGCAACAACCATAATAATAATAAAAACACCCTGAAACCAGGATGGCTGAGTGTTGGACTTAAGATTCAATGGATGTATGTCTGTGTGGGTTCAAATCCCACTTGTAGTAGAGCTCAGTCAGTAGAGTGTGACACTCTTTATTTCAGGGCTATGGGTTTGAGACCCAAGCATTTTGGGAGACTTGGTGTTTAGCATTTTTGCATCACAGCAAGAAGGTGATGGGATTGCGTCGCACCTGCTCCTTTCTATTAGTCCATGAGCCAGTAGTCAATTTTGTCCTAATTAGGACAGCTTAAGGAATAAACTGAATAGTTTTGACCATGCTGAATGCTTGGTTTGCAAAGGAAAGCATAAACAAAGTCAACACCTACTGATCTGTGTGATATATGGCATGTTCGTGTGTAATGTGATAACGACAGTGCATTCAGAATGAATTCACAGCACTTCACTTTTTCCACATTTTGTTACATTACAGCTTTATTATAAAATGAAGTAAATTCATTTTTCCATCAAACGTCTACTCACAACACCCCATAATGACAACATCAATGTCAAAAAGGTTTTTTTTTTTTTTTGCCAATTTTTAAAAATAAAAAAAACAAGAAAACATGTACATAAGTATTCACACCCCTTGCTCAGTACCTTGTTGAGGCATCTTCGGTAGCAATTACCAGTCTCAGTTATTCTTGAGTATGATGCCACAAGCTTGGTGCACCTTGGCAATTTTGTCCATTCCTCTTTGCCACACCTCTCAAGCTCCATCAGGTTGAATGTGGAGCGTTGGTGCACAGCCATTTTCAGATCTCTCAAGATATGTTCAATCGGATTCAGTTCTGGGATCTGGCTGGGCCACTCAAAGACATTCACAGAGTTGTCCTGAAGCCACTCCTTTGACATCTTGACTGTGCGTGTCATGTCATTTTCCTGCTGAAAGATGACCCATCGCCCCAGTCTGAGATCAAGAGTGCACCGAGGCAGGTTTTCATCCAGGATATCTGTACATTGCTGCATTCATCTTCCTTCAATCCTGACTAGTCTCCCAGTTCCTGCTGCTGAAAAACATCTCCACAGCTTGATCCTGCCACCACCATGCTTCACTGTAGGGATGGTGAGGGATGATGCCTAGCTTCCTCCAAACATGATGCTAGTCATTCATGCCAAAGAGTTCAATATTTGGCTCATCAGACCACAGAATTTGGTTTCTCATGGTCTGACAGTCCTTCAGGTACCTTTTTGGTAAACTCCAGGTGTGCTGACATGTGCCTTATACTAAGGAGTGGCTTCCATTTGGCCACTCTACCATACAGGCCTGACTGGTGGATTGCTGCAGAGATGGTTGTCCTCTAAGGAACTCTGGGAAGAGTCCTGGTGAATCTGAACTTCTTCCATATGGTGCAACCCATTCCTTTTTACAACCCAAATTACTGGCATCACCTTTTTTCCATAATTGGAGCAAATTTAACTTTTGACCCCTGTATAAAATTTAAACTGACCTTTGTCACCATTTTTGTTGCTTTTTATCCCATAACTCCATAACATTCTGTCACAGTTAGTCCAAACTCTACCTCAAATCTTCATGATAACACAAATAATGTGGCCCACTTTTCAAAATGATTGAAGCATTTTTCAATTTTGACCCCAGTGTAATTGTTCATTGACCCCTACTTGGCTACAGCTACCACTCTGGGATGGCTACCAAAACAAAAGACACTGAAAAAATTAGATTTAGAAGTGTTAGATAAACTATCTTGTTTTAAGAGTTAATTTCTTATTTTGCCTGTTCAACTTTACGCTCAAATTTTCTTTCAAGATTTCATAATCATACTGTAATTCAAGAACTCTTGTCAGGGTGAAATTATCTTGATGCAAAGAGAGATAATTTCACTTGTTTTGAGTATGTTTTCCCTCAGATTTAATGTTTTTATCTTGTTTGTAGACACCTCTTTTTTGCAGGGTACATTTTTGTGTAAGCCATGGTATACTGAGGCTAGATTATAAGCGTTGTTTAGTTCCCTTAAGTGGTACCGAAACCTGCTTGGTACATGGACTATGTGTGGCCTTTGCATGTTCCTCCCACTATCAAACACATGCTTACAGGGTCTGCTCCTTTGTCTTTCCTTGACCAAGGTAGTGTTTCTACATCAGGAGTTGGCCCCGGGCGTCGGACTGGGGCTGCCCAATGCTCCTCATGGTTAGATTGTGTATAACTGTAAGTAGGATGGGTTAAATGTTGAGAGTAAATTTCATTATATGTATTCATCTATGTACAATGACAATTCTTCTTAATAACAATAATTGTTATGAACATTAATGAGCTAATTAATTCATTCATGAATTAATTGTTGTGATTGGAGTAGCAGTATCCAAAAATGTCTTAAAATATGCCTTTAAAAGTGTATCTTTGACCAAAAGCTCCCCTCCACCTATGGTCTTGTAACAGTATCTGTTAGTAGCAGGAAAACACTGATGAGACAGGATGGGGGGAAATTGTCTTGCATTCATGTGGAAAGCGTTACTTAATTTGCTGGTCATAAACATCCCAGCTGCAGCCAGAAAAAATACACTTGGTGCACATTTGAAGCAAAGGAGATATGTATATGCTTTTGAAATCTGCAGTGATGCTGGTGGTGAGATAGCAGCTAGCACGGAACATCTCATACATCACAGTACTTTTGAAATGGACAGATGATGAAACGCATATTGACTGGTGGTAGACTCGTATTTCATAAATTTATTCCAAAATCAGTCAAAAATTCAGTTGACCAAATCTGATAACCATCTTTGCGACGGTCTTGGGAATCCCAACTTTTGACATTTTTTTCACAGTTGGACAAGGAAGCATAGGCAGAGTTTACTGGGAGACCAGGTGTGTTTTTGTAATCTTATTTTTGGTCTCGACTTCCCTCCAATAGGACACTTATCCGTTGCAAGTTTGTTCTCAAGCTAAGGCTGGTACCCATTCACAGGTGGGTGGATTGGCATATTGCAGGTGGGCTGTTTTGGGGAACTGAGTGCAAAAATTTAGGTGGCAGTCCAACTCTTTTGCCACTCAGCCACCTGGTCTGCAAACCAAATGACACCTCCTTCTCGCCATAAAGCCACCTTTACCTTTACAGCTCCATGCCCTTGAGGTGACTCCTGGTAATTTTGTACCACTTACTGGCATAGAGTTTTGTTTCTGTTTTACATCTCTTGAGGTATAATGTATCTTAATCAAGACAAGATGAACTTAGTTTCCTCAATGGTTGCATTTTTTTTTTCTTTTGTTATTTGAAACATTTAAACTGATTGCTTATTTACTCTGCCGTTCATTATGCTAATGTATCAATGTCCTTGAAGTATACTTTCAACGTACAAATTACCAAAGCAAAAAAAAACTACTTATGATATGACACGCTTGAAATTCAGAGTAGCAGTAATTGCCAAAACAAAAGGCAGAAGTGTGCTGGTTCTTATGGCAGCATATTTATTGATCAGTTTGGATCAATTCAGAAGTTTAACTGCCCAAAACAGGTTCTCAAGGGAAAAGTCAGGAATAAAGAATTTAGTTTGTGTGGGTTACAGTGATAAGTAGCACTAATATCCTGGAGCCATCAAAACACAACCTTGTTTTTGCTCATATTTTATTTCATAGTCTCTTCTGGATTTACTAACTTCTACCAGGCAGCACCAGTAAATGAATATCTTTTAGCTCACTGATTGGAATTATCTTTTTAATTTTACATATTAATATTTACATATTAAAAGATGACGATTCGCACCAGATAGCGTAATGATAAGCGATTCTTTCTTTATCTTTCTTTGTGCATGACCATTTGGCATTGTTTTTGTTCACTCGCTGTCATCTTGTGCTCAGACACACTTGGCTTTCCATTCACATGGGATAAAAGATTGGATAAAAGGTTTTTCTTTTTTAAAAGGTTTTTCTCACTGAAAGGACAGTGGAGAAGAAGCAGTGGACAAGGACAGGATACTTTTTGTGACATCTGGTAACACTGTAGTGTCACGTCTGCATGGAATATAAGGTATATTATGCAAATGTTTGCTGGTGGCGTTTTTCTTACAGTACCTGTAATGAGTGCACATGACAAAGATCCTCCTTCTTGGTAATCAGTCTTGTCAGCGTGTATCAAGTAAGAAAATTAACTAATTTAATCAGAAATTTTGGTATTATGCATTATCTGTCACATCATGCATTTGTCAGTCATGACTAAATGAAAGCAGTCACTCAAAAAAATGTTTTTAAATGCAGTCTGGCAGGCACAGCAGGCGCAACAACAGCACACTGTTCTATGAATATCCTTCCAACAAATGTTAACAAACAAGTCCACATGTCATCACGAAAACTTCACTCACTGTGCATTTTACATAAATACAGAAAACTCACCTAAAGTGTCATCGTATAAACCGGATATTCACACTCACCGGGCAAAAGCAAAAGTCCCAATGCTTTTGTATGGTTTTCCATGTAATAAACACCATATATATCAGATTTTGTACAACGGATTTTTGCTCACATCGGACAAAACGTCCTGCCCCATTGTAATGTATTTCAATACAAACCTTTTGCATGTACTGGACAGAACAGTCTGGACGTGCCCGGTAACAGAGGTATGAAATGAAGTTCAGCACTGACACACGACCGATTTGAGGAAAGTGGGTACCGGATTTCCTTGATGAAAAGACTAGCCATTTATTGTTTTCAAACCGTGCTCAGACCCGGCGCCTAAATGAGGCAGGGTGTAATTCAAGGCCGGTGATTATTAACAAAATGAGTGTGACAAACCAAACCGCTGTAGATCAGAGCCCTCTGCATAGCTGCAAACCCATGTACTTGTTTAGTGACGGACACAGCAACAGGCTGTGATTTGTCACTTTTGCGTTTTCACTCCTTCCTCTCATATCATATTTTAAAAGTTTTTGCAGTGCCAATACTGATTACATTTTGATCATGGATAAAATAAGTTAGGCACAAAAGTCCACAAAAATGGCCAACTTCACAACACGGACCCAGAAAAAGACACTGAAATGAGCCACAATTCATGGAGGAAATTGTACGTACCGTACTGCTGGTTTGGACATTGATCATTCCATAAAGAAGTGGAGCTTGATCATTCCATAAAGAAGTGGAGCTTGTTGAGGGACAAATGAATCCAGAAAAAGCCACTGCTCATTCAGTAAATTGCATAAAAACGTGACAGAGATCTTTAAAAGGGACACGTGCACATCAGCGTATTTGCATGGCCACAGAGTTACAGAGTTACAGAAGCATAAATCAGGTTTTAGGATTTTAAGGTACCACTCCACAGTGGACTTAGAAAAAGAGTGACTCAACCAAATGTAATCTTTTTAGTGCACATAATGCCCGACACTTATTTAAGGCAGACATTTATTTTGTTAAGACAAAGTTTTGACCCGGTTATTAAATGATGCAGGACCCAATTCAAGGTCAGGCGTTGCATCAAGGAAATACGTAAGCGTATTTGGTGCTGGGGATTCCCTGTAGATAATTTGACACCTCCTGGTTGCAGCTGTTACATACATATAACGGATTTGGTCCATTTTATATGTATAACGGATGTTGTCCATTTCATACATAGAACAGACTTTGTCAGTTTTACACATATAACAGATTTGGTCCATTTTATACATATAACGGATTTTGATTATAATGGATAAAATTCGCTGGGCCACCTCAATCCATTATATGTGAGTATTACTGTATTCATTTAATACATTATATTATCATCCAGTATATTATCCATATGGCACGTGGGAGACGCAACCTGATCTGTAACATTTTCTTGGGATGAAAACAATCTTCTGTTCCAGTGCACCACAAAGTTGGACAACTGGTGGTGCAACAAACAAACGATGCACTATGCACAGTTTCTCCAGCCACAGAACTGCTGTGGAACTGTTTAATTGAATTCAACCTTTAGTCCCAGCTTAGTTTCCAATTCACCAAACCTGCATGTCTTTAAATGTGAGAGGAAACCGGCGCACCATGAGGAAAAACAAAGAATACACGGGGAGAACATGCAAACCCATACAGAAAGGCCACAGGTGGGCATCAATCCCATGACCTTCTTGTCATGGGTCTCTTGGTGGTTTTTCCACACTCGTATTTCTTGCATGAACACTCAGTTTGTGAGAACTGCCCACAACAGACAGATTCATCAAAGAGCCATAAACCATTTGTTCTTCTTGGTTGATTAGATGAATCCAAAACATAGTCAATGACCTTAAAATATTCATGTATCCATAACCTGACTTATCTCAATAAATCAACAGCAATCCTGATGTCCTGATATCCTGTGAAATAGAGGGATTGCATATAATAATGACTGTTAATTCCTCCGTGCCAAATGTGATATAAAGTGCATCCACAAAGTATTCACAGCACTTCACTGTTCCCATATTTTGTTCCAGCCTTCTTCCAAAATGAAGTAAATTCATTTTCCCCCTCAAAATTCCACTGAAATGACAACATGATTTTTATTTTATTTTTTATTTTTGCAAATTTATGAGAAAAAAAGGAAATCACATGTACCCTTTACTCAACACTTTGTTGATTCACCTTTGGCAGCAATTACAGCCTCAGGTTTTCTTGAATAAGACGTCACAAGCTTGGCACACCTATCTTTGGGCAGTTTTGCCCATTCCTCTTTGCAGCACCTCTGAAGCTCCATCAGGTTGGATGGGGAGCGTCAGTGCACAACCATTTTCAGATATCTCCAGAGATGTTCAATCGGATGAAGGTCTGGTTGGTACATTCATCTTTCACTCTTTTGTGAGCTGGCGTTCTGCCTAAATGTGCGTTTGAAGCGTGATGAGTCACTGCCTCAGTGCGCACACACAGCGGAGCTCATGTGATACATTAATTCCAGAAGTGATTACAGTGTTGTGTGGGCCGCTGAAGAGGAGGTACTGCTGGCCCACCACCACCAGAGGGCGCCCTGCCTGGAGTGCGGGCTCCAGGCACCAGAGGGCGCCGCCGCCTCACGTGAGCAGCTACGGTGACAGCTGTCACCCATCACCTGAGACAGCTGACGGCAATCATCTGTGGGGTATATCAGCAGGACGGCACCTCCACCTCATTGCCGAGATATCGTTTCTACCAGAGAGGTAACGTATCGAAGCTACGGAGTGTATCTTTTTGGATTGTGCTAGTTTCTGGATTACTGTTCCAACGAGAGGTGGAGGTAACTTCCCTGCTGTTCGGAGTCCTGGGTGCAAACGCGCCCCCATCTAACTGTCCTTTGTTCCTCGCCAGCAGTACCAGGTCCGACACGCGGAGGCAGTGGCCACCTGGGAGTTCGGGACTTGGCGGCTCCAGTATTCCTGGGGTCCTGTGGCGGAGGAAGCCGTGTGGTTCCGGTCTTACCTTGGAGAGGCGTCTCCTATCTTCGAGCCTGCCCACACGACACTTTTGTGAATTGACTGTTGTCCATTGCTGTGATTGGTTGTATTCGTTGTGCACATTCACAACAGTAAAGCTTTGTTATTTTGACTTACTCCATTGTCCGTTCATTTGCGCCCCCTGTTGTGGGTCCGTGTTCCTACACTTTCCCAACAGGATATCTCGGCCAGCGTCATGGATCCCGAGGGGCGTCAACCGGCTGTTGAACGGCCAATGGAAGAACAGGACGCGCAGGCGTCCGCGGGAGGGGTAATCGGTGAGTTGCAGCGGATCCTCACCGCTTTCACGACTCGGTTGGATTTCATGACCGAGCAGAACGTCCTCCTGAACCGCAGGGTGGAGGCTCTCGCCGCGCAGGTGGAAGCGTGCCCTCCGGGCGCCGCTGCGGCTCTCCCTCCCGTAGATCCTGTGCGTAACGTTGACGTTCCACTGGTTGTTCAACGACCTCTCCCTCCTTCCCCGGAAGCATACATAAGCCCTCCAGAGCCGTACGGAGGCTGTGTGGAGACGTGCGCGGATTTTCTGATGCAGTGTTCGCTCGTCTTCGCACAGCGTCCCGTTATGTATGCGACCGATGCTAGTAAAGTAGCTTATGTCATAAACGTGCTTCGCAGTGAGGCACGCGCTTGGGCTACAGCGCTCTGGGAGCAGAATTCACGGCTCCTTCTGACATACGATGGGTTTGTGAGGGGGCTCAGAACCGTGTTCGATCACCCTAATAGAGGAGAAACCGCTTCAACCGTGCTACTGTCAATGAGACAGGGGCGCCGGAGCGCAGCTGTTTATGCAGTCGACTTCCGCATCGCGGCTGCGAGATCCGGCTGGAATAACGCTGCCCTCCGCGCCGCCTTTGTAAACGGACTGTCTTTGGTTCTCAAGGAGCACCTGGTGGCTAAGGACAAACCGCGGGATTTAGACGGGCTTATCGATCTTGTCATACGGTTGGACAACCGGTTAGAAGAACGTCGGCGGGAACGAGACGAAGGGCGTGGCCGGGCACGCGCCGTCCCTCTCCCTTCCGGTTCCGACCGCGCTCCGCCTTCCCCACGCTCCACGGCCCCTGCGCTCCGTGGGGCCACACCTCCCCCTACTGACGAAGCTATGGACACGAGTAGGGCAACATTTAGGGCACCAGCTGCACAGAGGAGACGGGCCCATGGAGCTTGTTTTGTTTGTGGTGCACTAGAGCACCATGTGAGAGACTGCCCCGAGCGGTTACAACACCAACGCCCGCCCCTAGAGACTGGGCTAGGGGTGGGCCGAGACATTCACATGGGACACACCCACATTGCTACACGACTCCCAGTCACGATCCTGTATGAGGATTTAACCCTGAAGGCCCCAGCACTGGTGGATACGGGCTCTGAGGGGAATCTGTTGGACTGCAGATGGGCCAGGGAGATAGGGCTCCCTCTGGTGGCGCTTACCTCGCCTGTGCAGGTTCGAGCGCTAGATGGCTCCCTGCTCCCTCCGATCACACATAAGACACCACCTGTAACGCTGGTGGTGTCAGGAAACCACCGGGAGGTGATCGAGTTTTTTGTGACTCAGGCCACTTCCCGTGTGGTTTTAGGCTTTCCCTGGATGTTGAAGCACAATCCCCGGATTGATTGGCCGTCCGGGGTAGTGGTTCAGTGGAGCGAGACCTGCCATCGGGTGTGTCTAGGTTCCTCGGTTCCTCCCGGCTCCCAAGCTAAGGAGGAGGTCAGAGTCCCGCCCAATCTGGGGACGGTGCCGGTGGAGTACCACGACCTTGTCGACGTGTTCAGCAAGGATCTGGCGCTCACACTCCCCCCCCACCGTCCGTACGATTGTGCCATCGATTTGGTTCCAGGCAGTGGGTTCCCGTCCAGTAGACTGTACAACCTCTCACGGCCTGAGCGCGAATCAATGGAGACCTACATCCGGGACTCGTTAGCTACCGGGTTGATCCGAAATTCCACCTCCCCGATGGGCGCAGGTTTCTTTTTTGTGGGTAAAAAAGATGGCGGACTTCGTCCATGCATCGATTATAGGGGGCTGAACGAAATCACGGTTTGCAACCGATACCCGTTACCCCTGTTGGATTCGGTGTTCACGCCCCTGCATGGAGCCAAGATTTTTACCAAGCTTGATCTTAGAAACGCGTATCATCTGGTTCGGATCCGGAAGGGAGACGAGTGGAAGACGGCATTCAACACCCCCTTAGGTCACTTTGAGTACCTGGTCATGCCGTTCGGCCTCACAAATGCCCCCGCGACGTTCCAAGCCTTGGTTAACGACGTATTGCGGGACTTCCTGCACCAGTTCGTCTTCGTATATCTAGACGATATACTCATCTTTTCTCCGGATCCTGAGACTCATGTCCGGCATGTACGTCAGGTCCTGCAGCGGTTATTGGAGAACCGGCTGTTTGTTAAGGGCGAGAAGTGTGAGTTTCACCGCACCTCTTTGTCCTTCCTGGGGTTCATCATCTCCCCCAACTCCATCGCACCTGATCCGGCCAAGGTTGCAGCGGTGAGAGACTGGCCCCAACCCACAAGCCGTAGGAAGCTGCAACAGTTCCTCGGCTTTGTGAATTTCTACAGGAGGTTCATTAAGGGCTACAGTCAGGTTGTTAGCCCCCTGACAGCCCTGACCTCACCAAAAGTCCCCTTCACCTGGTCGGATCGTTGCGAGGCCGCGTTCAAGGAGTTGAAATGGCGCTTCTCGTCTGCACCCGTTCTGGTGCAGCCCGATCCTAGTCGCCAGTTAGTGGTTGAAGTGGACGCCTCGGACTCAGGGATAGGAGCTGTGCTGTCCCAGAGTGGGAAGACCGATAAGGTCCTTCATCCGTGTGCCTATTTTTCCCGCAGGTTGACCCCGGCTGAACGGAACTATGACGTCGGCAACCGAGAACTCCTTGCGGTGAAAGAGGCTCTTGAAGAGTGGAGACACCTGTTGGAGGGAACGTCCGTGCCATTCACGGTTTTCACTGACCACCGGAACCTGGAGTATATCAGGACCGCCAAGCGGCTGAATCCCAGGCAAGCCCGCTGGTCACTGTTCTTCGGCCGTTTTGACTTCCGCATCACCTACCGGCCCGGGACCAAGAACCAGAAATCGGATGCCTTGTCCCGGGTACACGAAGACGAGGTCAAAGCGGAGTTGTCGGATCCACCGGAACCCATCATCCCGGGGTCCACTATCGTGGCCACCCTCACCTGGGATGTCGAGAGAACCGTCCGGGAGGCCCTGGCACGAAGCCCGGACCCCGGGACTGGACCAAAGAACAGACTTTACGTCCCACCAGAGGCAAGGGCTGCAGTCCTGGACTTCTGTCACGGCTCTAAGCTCTCCTGTCATCCAGGGGTGCGAAGAACCGTGGCAGTTGTCCGGCAGCGCTTCTGGTGGGCGTCCCTGGAGGCCGACGTCCGGGACTATATCCAGGCCTGTACCACCTGCGCCAGGGGCAAGGCCGACCATCGCAAGGCTCCGGGACTGCTACAGCCGCTGCCCGTGCCTCATCGCCCCTGGTCCCACATCGGCCTGGATTTTGTCACGGGCCTCCCGCCGTCCCAGGGAAACACCGTGATCCTCACGATAGTGGACCGATTCTCCAAGGCGGCCCACTTCGTGGCCCTCCCGAAGCTCCCAACGGCCCAGGAGACAGCGGACCTCCTGGTCCACCATGTCGTCCGCCTGCATGGGATACCATCAGACATCGTCTCCGATCGCGGTCCCCAGTTCTCCTCGCATGTCTGGAGGAGCTTTTGCCGGGAACTGGGGGCCACGGTCAGTCTCTCGTCCGGGTATCACCCCCAGACCAACGGGCAAGCAGAGCGGGCCAATCAAGAAATGGAGCAAACACTGCGTTGTGTGACAGCCGCGCACCCGGCGGCCTGGAGTACTCATCTGGCCTGGATCGAGTACGCCCACAACAGTCAAGTGTCATCAGCCACCGGCCTCTCCCCCTTTGAGGTGTGTTTGGGGTATCAGCCCCCATTGTTCCCGGTGGTTGAGGGAGAGGTCGGTGTGCCCTCGGTCCAGGCCCACCTGCGGAAGTGCCGTCGGGTGTGGCGTGCCGCCCGTTCTGCTTTGTTGAAGGCCCGGATGAGGGCGAAGACCCATGCAGACCGGCGGCGGACCCCGGCCCCTACGTATCGCCCCGGGCAGGAAGTGTGGTTGTCCACAAAGGACATCCCGCTACAAGTGGCCTCCCCAAAACTGCAGGACAGATACATAGGACCGTTTAAAATTCTCAAGGTCATCAATCCCGCCGCAGTGAGGCTTCGGCTTCCAGCCTCACTGCGGATCCATCCAGTATTTCATGTGTCAAAGCTCAAGCCCCATCACACCTCGCCCCTCTGTACACCCGGTCCGGCACCACCTCCTGCCCGGATCATCGATGGCGAGCCGGCTTGGACAGTGCGCCGGTTGTTGGACGTCCGACGGATGGGCCGGGGCTTTCAATATCTGGTGGACTGGGAGGGGTACGGTCCCGAAGAACGCTCCTGGGTGAAGAAGAGCTTCATCCTGGACCCGGCCCTCCTGGCCGACTTCTACCGTCGCCACCCGGACAAGCCCGGTCGGGCGCCAGGAGGCGCCCGTTGAGGTGGAATTTGGTGCACAAAGAGGAGACCCGTTCCAAAAATAGCCTCTCAGGTCCTCAGGACTGATCAAACACCTAAAGAGATTTGTCACCAGACTATACACAAGCCAGTTGTCAGACAGTTGTCAGCCTTTTTGTGTGCAGTCATGATGGGCAGCTCCTTTTGAATCTAAGTCATGAAGGATTAAGGTAGTTCTGATGACAAAAGGGGATCCAACCCCACACGAGCAAGGTGTACCTAATAAAGTGGCCAATAACCACATGCAGGTTCAGACATTTTTACATTTGTCTATTTGTGCATTTCCTGAAAATTTGCTATCAGCTTTCTTCTGGTTGAATAATGTTCACATTCCCGCACATTTAGGATGCTGATAAAAATGATGCTGAGCCAGAATAAAAGCTCCCCAGTAAGATATCCCATTGATGCCACCCGACCACTGCAGAATAATGTGGCAAGATGTTTGAACACATAAGTATAAACTAAAATAATAGTATAAGAAATCCTCAATCAGTTCTGCCAGCAAGAGTCCCTTGGGGAGTGGGTGTTTTCATGGCTGACAGGCAGAATAATATTTCTGTTTTATAGATGAGGTCATAAAGCATTGATGTTCCTCTTTCTCCTGTCGGCTCTGGATCATTATGTGCCATTCTTTTGGGTGTATCACTTACTTTAGCTTTTTGTTGTTGTTGTTGTTATTATTATTATTATTATTATTATTGTATAGATTTATAGACGAGCCTCACCTTATTCATAAACAACAAATTTTGAATTTGGACAGTTTTCATCTCATAAAAATAATAATAATAAGGGTAGGACCACTGCCATGCTATGTTGTGGCAACATAAATTATATTTCCACAGCACAGCAAAATGGGCAGAGGTGAAACCTTGTTTACAATGCTACTGCATTGTTAGCAGTGAGCTAGTGATCATATACTATAAATATGTAAAATCAAGACATTTAGTGATTCTTTTTAAAATAAAATTGAAGAGAATCAGCAAGGTTAATAATTTTGTGAAGTCACTCATTCCAGACAACAGTGGATCCGGGCTGGATGTAGTCCAACATCCGGTACCAATAATGAAAACGGATCCGGTCTAGACAGTTTTTGCACCCTGGCCCAGATCCGGCACGGCTCCACTTTACAATTCTGGAACATATCCGGACCAGATCTAATCGTCACTGAGGTTTTTAAAATGGTTATCGCAAAGCGGTTTGTTTCTTTACAACAAGCAAGTTTCAAAAGTCTACAGACACTGATCTGTGTGTTACAGATACAAATCAGTTTCCTTGGATCCACAGAACCTACCCCTGTAAAACTTATTCCTGCCACGGTGCTGTGATGCGGACCACATCTGTCCCAGATCCGTGCCAGATATGGGCTGTAAACAGTTGGGCTTTTGCAGATCTGGTTCAGATCTGGTCCAGATCTGTTCCAGAACTGTAAAGTGGAGCCGTGCTGCATCTGGGCCAGGGTGCAAAAATTGTCTGGCCGGATCCGTTTTCAGTATTGGTGTTGGATGTTGGACTACATCCGGTCCAGATCCATTTGCTGTTTGGACAGCCACTAAAGGCCCTTGACCAACTAACGTGTTTTTCTTTTTTGTTTTTTCTTCTGGCAGAATGTCTGTGGCGAGGTGCTAAGGAGCACTTCCTCCAAGTGTTTTCATAAAAAAAAAATGAATGAATGAATGACTGACTGAATGAATAAATAAGTGCATGTGGGATGTTTGTATCTATGACAACAATAAAGAGCTAGCGGCAAACTTACAATCTGTACTGTGATGCTGATTGGTCGTCTGAAAAGGCTCTGCAGTGATGACGGCAGTGACTTTCTCAAAAGTTTTAATTTGAAAGTGCTCAGAGAGTGCACAAAAAAAGCAGTGTGTTATGAAAACAAAACATGCAGTCTATCTGACATTTTTCTCTTGGCAGCCGCATATGTTCTGTAATTTGGAGCAATTGGATAAAAGATGATGATGCTCAGGAAAAAAAAAAAACTAGAGCACGGTGCTCATACAGCACAAACCTGTGCCAACACTATTTATCAATTCCACAAAATCTGACCTTGAAAAAATTTTCAAGTTCAAAGTCCTGTTAGAAATGGCTTTTCATAAGCTAAATTAGATGTGATCAAATGTCAGGAGTATGTATTTTGTTCAAGCACTTGAACCAAAGTTTTTGTGTGGTGTTGTGAGATTTTCTTCTTTTCCAACTTTTTTTGGTTTCTAAATTCTTTTCAGATAATTTTCACAGAACATTGGTTATCTCTACTACAGTATACACAGTTTGTCATTGCTTTTTCGCTACTTGGTTTCTGACTGACAACTGGAAGACAGACAAACAGGCATAAAATTAGAATCTCCCTCCAGTTTTGGTGGTGAAGGCAAATCCATAATAGAAAAATAAGAGTGATTGAGATATAATGTAAAATGTACACCAAATAGGCTTTTCAATATTAAATTTAAATGTCAACAGAAGCCACAATCCAATCAGGCAATAGATAGTGAGTGCCAGTCTGCACCTCACTTTCAAATATGAGAGTGATTGGGGCATGTTTGATTAAGATATAATGTAAAATATACATTAAACAGGGTTTTCAATATAAACTTAAAATGGCCACAAACTCTGTAATCTGGATCACATCCGGATAAAACTTTGTCAGTCGATAAAGGATACCATCCTACATAACACTCTCAAATATGAAAGACATTTGACCTTTTTTGACAGTTATGAAATTCATATAAGGTTAAACCCAGGTTTTTCCTGACCTTGCCCTTTGACTTATGACCTTGAAAAAAAATCAGTTCTTTCCTATCAACATATGAATCTTCAGTAAAAATTTAATTCCGATATCTGAAAAATTGTGGGCTCCAAGCTGTTCACAAACAAATGAGTGAAAACATAACCTCCTCCAACTTTCTTGGAGGAGGTAAAAAGTTATATGGACATGGGCTGTAACATGGGTTCTAACATTAGCCAGTCAAAAAATGTGATTAGCATTTCATTATTTGTTTGTAAAAAAAAGCTCAAGAAGCACTTTCCAAGCAAGCTACCTAGCCAGACTCGCTGAATACATGGGTGATTCTTAGACTACGGGCACTTATTATGTCCTTTGATCATATTGTATGAAAAACAGAAAAAAGGGGAAATTTCACACTTTTATAGTTATCTTTACAATGAAAGTGTGTTAAGAAATTTGTTCTAGTAGTCTGTGATGACTTTTTCACCTTTTTTCAGCATCATTATATGCAAATATTGCCGTTTTGTGCTTGTCCCACACCCAGACTTTTGATCTTCAATGATAAAAATGAATAGTAAAGAAACGTTTTTTCTAATGTTTTAAAATATCTCTGAATAAAATATCAGTAAAATAATCAAAACATAATTGGGGTATTCAATGTCATACAACTGTTGTGATTTTTTTTAAACAAAATGTAGTTGTCCCACACTATTGCCGTAATTTCCACCACAACACTGTAATGTCCCTTTAAACAGTTTGTATGAAAGATTGTTTGGGTAGTTTCTATGGAGATAAACAGTGACATCAGAGCACATGTATATAGTGCCAAATAACAACAAACAGTTGCCCCAAGGCGCTTTATATTGTAAGGCAATGGTGTGGTGGAAATTACATTTACAAGGCCAATAGTGCCCATAGTTAAAGAATCACCCACATATGTATTACTTGACACAGTTAGTATGAAAGCTACTGCTTATATGCACGATTTACTTCTGCTGTCTCAAAGGTCAGCACTTTCAACACGCCTTGGAATTGAGTTTTGACACAAATTTCCATGTCAAAATTACATAAAAGTGAAAATAAAGCAAAAATATTTTCTCTGACAACACCAGTGAGTACTCCTCACGTCATTCCATGGATAGTATTGAGATCAAATGATAATTGTTGAGAAATTTCAGAGCCAAATTGACTGTGCCAACCTGCTGTTCGAGATGTTGTAACAGTGGCATTGACCACAGCACAACTCAGCTTTAGCGCTGATAACTGCAATGGAAATTCCAGTTTCCCCCTGATGCTTCAGACATGTCTGCACACACAACAAAGGCATTTCTCTTTCTGTTGCAAACAGCAGACGTCCTATAGCCTGTCTGCACCATCTAATTCACAGCAGCAAAGGACTGAATCACCTCTTTCAGAGATGAGTGCCTACAATTGTTCGATAAGGACACAACATCGCTGACTCGGTTCAGCAAAACAAACTGACAATGATAAAATGACTGTCCCTCCTTTTATTTCACTGGACAAAGAAGTGTTTAAGACACTATGCAGCTTTGTGAAAAGCAGTGGTTGTATGTATTTGCATTTATCTGTGCGAGAAAGCGGAAAAATAATTTAACTATTGCTGACTGTGATGTCTGATTCTTCTCCAGTGTTTCCCCTAGATTATATATATATATATATATATATATATATATATATATATATATATATATATATATTCTGCGGGCCCAGGGAAAAAAAAAACAAAACTATAATTTTATTTAAACAGGTTAGTGCCATTGAGATTGAGATCTCTTTTACAAGGGCGACCTGGACAATTCTAATGTTTGCAATTCACCTAACCTGCCTGTCTTTAGATGTGGGAGGAAGCTGGAGCACCTGGAGGGAACCCACGCAAACACGGAGAGAACATGCAACCTCCACACAGAAAGGCCACAGGTGGGAATCAATCCCATGACCTTTTTGCTGTGAGGCAACAGTGCTAACCACTAAACCACTGTATAGTCCATGATTGTGTGGTGTATACAGTGGAAAAACTCAAGCCATTCACAAATGCAAAAGCAGCAAGCAAAACAATTTCCTCTCATTGAAAATTAAAAATTGCAGAAATATTTTATTGTACAAAATAAACTAGAACTAGAGTGCTATGGGCCCTGTGGGTGACCGGCTCAATTAATTAAAGTGCAAGGCAAAATGGCCATTTTTGACATAAAATGGCCACCATTTCCAAACAAACAAATCTAGGCAAATAATTCTGGGATGGGAACAATGTCAATGACCAATATTGTCCACTTGTTTAATTAAAATAAATGTTATTCAGACAGTTTTTGAGAAAATTGGGTCCAAATACCCAAATTGACTGTTTTCGGCATAAAAATGGCCATCACTTCGAAATGAATGAATCTGTGACTATTTTTTTTTACATGAAATATGTCAACAACCCATATTACACCCTTGACAAATTAAAAAAAAGTTAACAGAGAATTTTTAAGACTATTATCATCGTTAAATCTGCACCCAGTAACTTAAACCCTGTTTGAAAAATGCACAAATCAATGATTTCAACATCAATATTTTTAGTTTTAAATGTTTAACATACAAGGCTGTCTTTAATTAGGGCCCCTTCACACATAGTATGAATAAATACAACTCAGAGCAAATCACGGCGGAACAGCTCATATGAGGGAACCATGAAAACATCGACCCGACAGACAGGCGTGAACAATGCCACTGCAACAGTTTCATGCACACGGGAACACAGTGCGAGCAGCTGTGCGATTTGTAATCACGCAGCTGCTGTGAAGAAAAAATAATTTAAAAAAATACATGCTGTTTTAGTTTCACAGGAAACTGTAAAATACATGCCACCCATGGGATTCGAACCTGCAATTTCCAAAAGCTCTGATTGCTAGTCAGAAACTTTACCACTGAGCTACCATCACTGTCCTGTAAAAGGTATGGGAAAATACCTGATATCAAGAAGGACATGGATGTATTTCAGAAAAAATAAAACCACACACCATATAAAAACACTGCATTTTATTGAATCCCTCTTATCAAACAGGCAATACAAGTATGGTCCTTCTGTTCCTCTGTAGACTTTTTTGAACAACCTCAGTGCTGCAGTTCTGATCCCAGTGCTGTGGATGCACCACAATCATGAATGTCAAATTCAACAGATATTTTGGAATATTTCATCAGTGTTATTTTCATTGACATTATTATATTTCTGGCCTGTGGGGGTCCTTTTTGGCATGCAACCATTCAAAGGGAAATACTTTGAAGGGAATAGGGAATTACTGACGAATTGATTCACAAATATCTAACTTTTTTTACTTGACCAGGGTAATAACTTGAAAACTTCAATTACTAGACTGTTAGTCATATCTAGTATGTGAAACCTTGGAAACAAATGTCACAACATCAATATTGTGGCTGCAAAGTCGTGGCTGCTCATTTTATTCACATTAATCAAAAGAAGATGATCAACAGCTTACAACAGCCAGTGGAAACAAAAATAAAGAAGTATTTTTAAAGAAAAAAAAAAGATGATACATCACTGATTCTTACTGGGTGTCTTCAGTTCTGAAATGACGCCCCGCATGTCAGATGACGGACGTTATCCATTAGGCCTCTTCTTAATCTTCTACCAAGAATTCTACTGTTATGCAGTCATAAATTTTTAAGTTTGATTTTCTTTGATTTAAACGCTGACCATGACAAAGCGACACAATTATTTTATGATGCACAGTATCATCACAGATGTCCAAAATACATAACATTTGTTTAAACTGCAAAAAGCAAAGATTACATTACATGTGCTTTTGAGATCAAACTTATTTAACAAAATTCCAGCTAAAAAAGACTGATGATCACTTAGCATGCATAAGTTATGGTTGATTGTTCTTGCTTTCGTATGATTTTAAGACAGGGAAAAAAATGCCTTCTGGCTTGAATCCTTTTTAGACGTGATTTGATCTCCATGCTCTTTGGCTCAGCTGTGTGGAAGATAAAAAGTGTTGCCTGTGTTTCACCCACTGCGTCAAAGTAAGATCAGTTACACTGCTCTGCAGTCATGACATTTCATTGACCTAAAATATTACATGGAGAGGAAAAGTCCTCCATATCCCTCATTTTGACACTATTACCAGGGTAGTCAGCTCGAGGAACCTGTCCCAGATGCAGGCTTAGAATGTGTATATGTTTCTTCCAGGATGTTTTGACCATCGTCTTTATACAGAGCACTGATGCACGTGTCGTTCATATGGGCACAAAGTGCTCATTGCCCGTTTCCAATGAATGCAAATGGCATTTACACACCTGCTACTCACATTGTTGAAATCGCAAGTCAGTCTGCTCTGTGTCAGCCTGATCCCCTCAGATCTCAGAAGCTAAGCAGTGTGGGGCCTGGTTAGTACTTGGATGGGAGACCTCTTTGGAACACCAGGGGCTGTGTGTGTTTCTCCAGGTAAAACTGGAGTTGCGTCTGGAAGGGCATCGGTGTAAAACCTTTGCCAAATACCAGTGTAGATCTGGCTGTATTTTAATGTACGTGTTATATGGCTGGGGGGGGACTGGCTGCCGGTTTGTTTCTGTTTTTTGGTTTTCCTCCCAGGTGGCGTGCATTTGGGACTGAGTGGCTGTGTTGCTGAGGCTGTCAGGACCTCACCCTGATCACCTGCGACTCGTCAGGACTCACAGCTGTGGTGCATCTGGATGGAGTGGAACATGTTGGCATTTAAGACTGGAGTGCACAGTGTGTATTTGCCAGAGACTCGACCTTGTGACCAGACGGGTGAGATCGTCGTCTTGGGAGCCATCTCATCAACAGCGGATGCTGAGAACGTCCAGGTTTGATGCACAGTCTGTGAAAGAGGAGGGGGTGAGGTCTCACGCTCGTCAGCACACTTCCTGAGGTACGTTAGATTTTGTGACTAACAGTTATACAGTCAGTAAATGTGGTGTCCCTCACACCTTATTGTATTGAGCTGTTTGTTAGTCATGTATCAGCTTCCACTGCGGTGGAGTTTTGTGAACTGGATGTTCCATGCCTGCAGGTTGGGAAGCTGATCAGCAATCAAGCCAGGAAGTGTTTGCTGTTTGTACACCTTTAAGTGTTCTGTGTGTAGAGTGTGGACTCACATAATGGTTCCTTCTTTCACAGACTCGGTTGTTGCGGCCACCTGGGGGGTGTCGGCGGGGTCCTTGGGTCCGAAACAGCTTCTGGCTCCGGATCGTTAGCGCTGCTGGGAGCGCACCACGCCAGACCGCACCTTTCTGTTATTATATTTTCACTGTTATGTATTAAATTCAGTTAGCCTTTGTACCGTGCTCTGCTTATTTCATACTGGGTCCTTCAAACGCTGGTCGGTTCTCCGAGCTGCGTCCGACACATAACAGTACGGCTGTACGGGTTTTTTTGTTTGTTTTTTGTTTATTTTTTATGCTAACTGCATCCAGTTGCATCAAGCTTATGATGCTCCATTTCAAAAAGACTATTATTAAAAGACTTGTGGTCTTTTAATAGTGTACATAAATACCCTCCATAGCCCTCATTTTGAAACTATTACCAAAAAATCCTTAGCTTCCAGGAACTGATCCCCATTGCAGATTTAGAACATTATTTCATCGCGACCGCTTGCAGCAGTCAGGACTTTGTCACATCTTTAAGCTGAGTTGCAGCTTAAGTGCAATCAAAAGAAGTACATTTTTATATGCCCCAGTGCCACCCAAAAAGTAAATTTGCTATACTTTTTGTAATTCCCCCAACATATTTTGCCACTTGTACTCAGCAGTGCTTACCCAATCAAAAGTATTTAAATCATAAAATGTAGGCGTAAAGAAAGGCTCTCAGTTCTGTGTTGTTGCACTGAGTCAGTGAATGCTGGGTTCTAACAGAGGCATGCGTTGTGTCTCCAAGGCCCCTTCGCTGTCCTGTCTTTTTCTGGCCCCTCTTCAATGCACATGCATGCACACGCTGCCAGCAAATGAACCTCTGCTATTCCTTCCTAGCTGGGCACGGGGAGGACATTCCATTCCTTGCATATCAATCACCTCATTGAACCACCAGTGCCCGCAGTCCAGCCAACAATTAGTCCCTTCCTTCTCTCGCTCCTCCTCCTCCTGTTCCCAGAAGAGAGGAACCACTAGCCCGGGTGAAGCAGCTTATAATCAACAAGCTAGTAATTATGAAGCAGAATTGCCATACTAACAGCTAAGGCTAAGCCCTGAAATGGTGCAGGTTGGCAGACTTCAAGTTTGACATTGATAGGAAGCAATTCCTTTTTGTTTTACCTCTGACCCTCCGTGGGGACAAGATACATCCCTCATGGCTGCAGCCTCAGTGACAAATGTTTTATTGATGGTCCTCAAACAAAACTTTATTTCCACACCCCATTCCCCATCTGCACATATTACTCTAGTATGACTCACAGCTGGCTCCCAACATTAAACATACCCATATGCACAAATTTTAATGCTGCAACAGACTGTTGTGCTGCTTTCCCCACTACTTTTAGGGGCTAAGATGTAACTGTGTTGAGTGTTTTTGACCATGGCTTCAGTGAGGTATAGGAGTGCAGGGCAGCAACCAGGGTGGGATAGGGCAACAGCAAACAGAAACCAGCAACCCCCGATCTGTGCCCCTGTCACCCATACCTCCCTCATACTAACAACCCAAAGATCATACGGGAGGTTATCGGACTTTAATTGTGACTACTGATTGAGAAGCACAAGCAAAATTTGCCTAATTAGGATTTGCAAACAGGTGTTGCATTGACGTCACTGAATATGGCAGCACCTATTGAGCAAATAAAAATAATGAGCAAAAACTAACTGGGACACTTTCCTGAATGAGACTGAAAAGAAGAAGAAGAAGAAAAAAAAAAAAAAAAAAAAAAAAAATATATATATATATATATATATATATATACACACACAAAAAGTTTGGGCATGCACAATATTTTCAAAATATGCCAGGCTATGACTCATATGTCCCGCACATGCGGGCCATAAGTTGTAGGTAAGTTATGCAATTTTGACACACGTTTCTTGTAAGTTAGTCATAAGTCAAAATATGTCCATTGATGCTGTCCATTGATTGGGTCATCAACTGAATGCTGCAGTCCTCATGCAGTTCAGACTGTTATAAATATTAAAACCATTCACACACAGAGTAAATATAAAGTCATATCTTACCTATTTGTTTCAGTCGGATTCATCATCACAGCCTGATAAAAACATCCACATAAAGTGTCCTGATTTTGGAAAACAACGTCTGAAAATACTTTAGTTCCTTGTCGTGGCTGAAGAAACGTAGCATTTTAAAAGAAATCCCTCAGTGGTTTGTCTCTCAGCCTGAACCAGAGAATGCCAGTGCTTTGTGGCACAACAAGAAAATTTACTTATTTTAAAAGCTGAAAGAGTCACAGCACCTCATTCACGTTAGCATTTACCACAGACATCAGTTGATTCTTCAGCATTCTGTATGCAATGAAAATAAATCCCATGATTCATGAAGACAAAAATAAAATAAAATTTAAAAAATGTTAAATTACTATATTTGGCCACCATGTGGAGGAGAGAGGCAGCATGACAGCGTAGGCATGCTTGATACACTTGCTGTATCGAGTGTATTCAGTGCATTTTTCATACTTTGCCATACGCTGGCTAAATAGTCAAGGTGTGACAGGGCCCTTAACATAAAATAGATTCTTTACAGGTTGAGGTTAAAATGTGTCACTGATATTCCTGGTTATCTGTCTATGCAAATGCAAAGGATTAATGTGTTCAACCTATCTACTTTATTAAGATGCCAGTGGGTGTAGATGTAAATAATTTCAGTATATTCACTTTTATATACACTTTTATATACACTGAACAAAAATACAAATGCAACACTTGTTTTTGCTCACATTTTTTATGAGCTGAAGTCAAAGATCCTGAACATTTTCTATATATAGCTAGACCTATTTCTCTCAAATATTAGTCACAAATCTGTCTAAATCTGTCAGTGAGCACTTCTTCTTTGCAGAGATAATCCATCCCACCTCACAGGTGTGACGTATCAAGATGCTGATTAGACAGCATGATTATTGCACAGGTGTGCCTTAGGCTGGCCACAATAAAAAGCCATCCTGGAATGTTCAGTTTTATCGCACAGCACAATGCCACAGACATCACAAGGTTTGAGGGAGTGTGCAATTGGCATGCTGACTGCAGAAATGTCCACCAGAGCTGCTGTCTATGAATTGAAGGTTCATTTCTCTACCACAAGCTGTCTCCAAAGGCGTTTCAGAGAGTTTGGCAGTATATCCAACTGGCCTCACAACCACAGACCACGTATAACCACACCAGCCCAGGACCTCCACATCCAGCAAGTTCACCTCCAAGATCGTCTGAGACCAGCCACCTGAACAGCTGCTACAACAATCAGTTTACAGAACCAAAGAATTTCTGCACAAACTGCCAGAAACGGTCTCACGGAAGCTCATCTGCATGTTTGTCATCCTCACTGGGGTCTCGAACTGATTGCAGTTCATCATCGTAACCAACTTGAGTGGGCAAATGCTCACATTCGATGGTGTCTGGCTGCTGATCAACTCTATGCGAAGGAGATGTTTTGCACTGTGTGAGGCAAATAGTGATCACACCAGATACTGATTGGTTTTCTGAACCCCTTCAGACCCCCCAATAATGCAAAACTGCACATTTCAGTGGCCTTTTATTGTGGCCAGCCTAAGGCACACCTGTGCAAAAATCATGCTGTCTAATCAGCATCTTGATATGCCACACCTGTGAGATGGGATGGATTATTTTGGCAAAGCAGAAGTGCTCACTAACACAGATTTAAACATATTATAATATTTGAGAGACATAGGTCTTTTGTGGCTATCAAAAATGTTTTAGATCTTTGAGTTCAGCTCAAGAAAAATAGGAGAAAAAACAAAAGTGTTCCATTTATATTTTTGTTCCGTAAGTACTGGGATAGGTTCGAGCTCTCCAGGACCCTGAACAATAATCAAGTTTAGAAAACAAATGAATGAATGAATGAATATTTATATAAAAAGACAGATTTCTAAAATCATATTGCTGACTCTTTTTCCCTTTTTTTCCATTTATTGTCAGGCAGCTGCAACTCTTGGAAGCATGGTCTTGAAAGCATCATAACTATATGCCTTTTATGTCGATCACCAGGAGCATGGCATTACTTCCTAACAAATATATTGCGTGTGCATTTTTTAAAAGCATGCTGGTGCCTCAAGAGTATAAATCAGGTCAGAATCAGCAAGTTACGCCAAAAAAATGTCAACTCTTTAAGGCCAGAAGATATTTTTTCTTGTTTTACTTTGGTGTCTGTCCACATCATCCTCTCAGCCAGGTTCCGGAGAGAACAAAGAGACAGCAATACAGCTGCAATAAATGTGATTGAACATGGACCCAATTTGTCCCTCAGTGATATAGCCTTTTATTTCACAGCTGGGACATGAGACATTAATGACTTGGGCAGACGCCAGCCAGGCACTAAGATGTTCCGACAGTGGGACCACTTAGCCCCCTTCAGTAATTGCCCTGACACTTCTGTCCCTTTCCCCCAAGACAGTAGCTCAGATCGGCCATCCCTCATGCATGTGACCAGTGGATCACCTCATCGCTTCTTCTCCCCTCTCTCACACTTACATGACAATGGAGTTGGGCCCACATGCGACTGTCAGAATGCTGAGAAGGTGAAGAAAGAGCAAGTGAAAAGAGTGAGGAGCACTTAATGGAGAGGGGAGGACAGCTGAGGCACAATCAAAGAAGAGAGGTTCTCGTGAAAGTTAAAGTGACAGACAGACCTTGTCCACCTCAGTGAATCGAGGCAGTCATGCCTCTCCTTTTTCTCCACTAACAAAATAGCCAAACGGTGGGAATTCCTGGGACAAATAATAGCAGCACAAAGTGTACCCGATAATTATTGCCGCAACTGCAGAGGAAACACTTGTGGTCGTGTTAAGCATCCCTGCAAAATTTCTGCTTCTATAAAAGCAGTAAAGAACAGAGCCGTCCTTTTAAACTCCATGCTGTGGTGTTCTTATCTGCAGTAGCAGCGAGCCTTTGAGAAGCAAGTAGAAGGCACACCTTGTGCAATAATGTAACTACAGTGCAGCCTTCAGAACACAATCTTAATGCAATTTTGTGTAATATTTCCAT
Source organism: Thalassophryne amazonica (assembly GCF_902500255.1). Lineage (NCBI taxonomy): Eukaryota > Metazoa > Chordata > Actinopteri > Batrachoidiformes > Batrachoididae > Thalassophryne > Thalassophryne amazonica. The sequence continues at coordinate 53,713,729 of NC_047106.1, forward strand.
CTCAATAGAATTTATTATTGTGTCACAATAAAAAGCGTCCACTGGATGAAAAATTGCAGCTTACTGGTGTAGAGCGCAAAAGTGGAAATCGACTTGGTGAACGTTGACATGACATATGTACTGTAAAAAATAACCTGCCAAAAAAATAAATAAATAAAAGAGACCTCGCAAAGCCACAATATCAAGGGCAGAGCAAACCAAGTGTAACAAAACACACAAACGTTGAGACTGAGAATCAAAGTCAATCATTCGCACAACTAAATGCACTGTTAAATTTTAACGCAGCTTGTTCACTTTGAGGTAGGATGGACGAATCAATAAAGCACAGCGCTTTGTACACATCCAGAAATGCCAGCGACAGACTTAATAAGTAGCGTTGGTGGCAACAGCTATTTTGAAGTGCAAGGAAATGTCAAAGGAACACTACATTCACAAGTGAATCACTGTTCCTAACGTTTCACATGCTAAAGTGCTGCAGTATGGGATGTACCATTACACACACACACACACACACACACACACACACACACACACACACACACACACACACACACACACACACACACACACACACACACACACGCACACACTTTAAATAGATACAAGTAATGTAATGGTTTGAGTCACATACACTCATCTTCAACTGCTTAGTCCAACTAAGAGTCGTGGGGGACTGGAGCCTATGCCAGCAGTCATAGAGCGTGAGGCGGGGTACACCCTGGACAAGATGCCAGTGTGTCGTAGGGCCACATATAGACAAACAAACACATTCCCACCCGCACACACACCTATGGACAATTTAAAGTTTCCAATCTACCTAACCTGTGTGTCTTTGGATGTGGGAGGAAGCCGGAGCACCCAGAGAGAACCCACGCAAACATGGGGAGAACACACAAACTCCACACAGAGGTGGGAATTCCCACACATGTGGGAATTGAACCTATGACCTTCTCACTGTGAGGCAACAGTGCTAACCACTAAGCCACCGTGCTGACACCATTATATGAGGTCTGTCCATAAAGTATCGTACCTTTTAATTTTATTTTTTTAAACTATATGGATTTGATTCATGTGTTGCGACAAGTTGCGACATGCCTATCTCGGCTTTCAATGCTTACCAGTCGAGTGAGTTATAAGAGAAATTGTGGAGAGCTAGGCATGTCCGAACTTGTCCTCTGACACGCAGAAACGGAGGCGTTCTTTGTCTCGCTCGAACAGCAAATCGGTCGTGACGCACAAAGCCTCCGCGCAGCTTTCCACGACAAAATCTCTTGTTAAAAGTGAAATCTGCTGGAAAATGGTTGATGTCCAGCTCTTGTCATAACCAGAGAAAGTGCACACGAGGGTCCCAGCTCCACACAGCCATCCGTTTAGAAATAATCCGGTGGTTCGTGCCTGTCGTCGCAGCTGGGAGTGCGGCGCACCGAGTGCCATTGTGGGCCGTCCTTAAAGCTGTAGTAATAGTCCTTATTCTCTGTGAAGCCCGTAAAATTTTCACTGAAAGCCAGATAAATTTTTCGAATGGTTTCCAGGTGCCAGTCTCTAACAGCTTCTGAAGAAATTCTGATGGAAAAAAAGCCCAAATCATTCCGCCATTTCCAGACAATGAAAATCCAACGACGGGGCGGGACCACTCCTTCCACAAGGCGTGCTCACAGGTGAATGACGTCACCGACAGGCGTGGAAAAACTCACGCATGCGCACAAGGGTTCAAGCTTGTCTGACGTGAAAACATATGAATCAAATCCATATAGTTTAAAAAAAAATAAAAAGGTACGATACTTTATGGACAGACCTCGTATTACAAGGAATGCAAATTATGTTCACATTATAGGGATATTTCACTGAGAAACCTGTTTTATATAACAGCTGAGTGGATCCTTGTCATTTGATTGGTGCTTTGTATGTCACATGACATGGATTAATTCATCCCATTTCTGTTGCATTGCATTTAGAGTGCGGCTTGGTTCCATTTAGAGTGTAAATTTGGTTCCATACGTTTGGTACCATTGCACTCTGCACACATATGCACGTGTGCGTGCGCACACACACGCATGCGCACATGCCATCGTGATTGCGTATACGCACACATGATTGCGCACGCACACACGCGATCGCGCACGCACCCACACATGCTTGTGCACGCCCACACAAAACAAATCCACTGTGCTGTCTGGAGGTTGTTAGCAGGAAGAGAGAAGAAAAGCTGGACTCATTTCTGATGTGATTTTTTTTTCGCTGCACTGAGGACATACACAGTCTCTTTTTGGTAGCACACACACGCACAAGTGCCGACCAGGCTGTGTGTGTGTGTGTGTGTGTGTGCGCGCGCACGTGCGGGGGACGACAACAACTCTCCCGAGACATAATTTGAATGAGCTAACTCACACTGCTAATTCTTGTACGATACACACACACACACACACAAGAAAAATCCACTGTGCTGTCTGTTAGCAGGAAGAGAGAAAGAAAAGCTGGACTCATTTCTGATGTGATTTTTTTTTTTTTTGGCTGCACTGAGGACATACACAGTGGACTGAGCCAGTTGCGTGTGTGTCACGCGCGCGGGGGACAACGACACAATGATCTGATTGAGCTAATGACGCTGCCACACATACACACAAAATCCACTCCGCTGTAAGCTGTCTGGATGCATGAAGAGCTGTTCACATGTAAAAGCTGATGTGAATTTGGCTGGACTGAGGAACAACACAAAGTCTTTTTTTTATGGAAGTCCGAAGTCAATCAACAGTATCACTGGACTACATGGTACAATTTGGACTTTAGCAGCAGTGGAACACCAAAATGTAAGTCCCTTTTCTGTTGTTTATAAATTAATAAAATATCAAATGACAAGGATCTATATTAGCCATTATATAAAACAAATAATTAATGTGTTTACATTCTTTCAATGGAACAAATATTTAATTCGGTGAAAGCTGGAACAAACCATTCAACATGGCTTCGCCTCGTTGAATGGTTTGTTCCAGCTTTCACCTCATGAAATATTCGTACCATTGATAATTATAAACATTCAGTATTTGTATAATGATTTCACTGCAGTCGTATGTATGTTTCCAATTTTATTCATAATTTTATCTTCAAAAGTGCAAAATTTATGGGAATGGGTTTATTTGCATTTTTCTTATGTTCACATGACCCACACTGGTGGATGTGATGACAAGGACACATTGTTAAAGCATTAGAACAATACCATCCCATTATCATTCATTCATTCATTTTCCATACCGGTTACTGTGGGGATATACTCCAGCCCCCCGTGACTATCCCATTATATCGCTAAATATTGCCATATGTTGGACTGTGTCAGACTGTAGCATCACAACTGCTACAGAGAAGTTTCAGGAAAGCCAGCACCATGTTTTAGAGGAATATTGCATGTTTTGACCTTGAGTAAACTTGAAAGGTCATAAATCATGCATGCAAGATATCAATAACTGATGGATATTTTTCCACTGTGGATCTGTAGACATATTTTTCATCAACATAGCTCAAAAGCCAAGGTCAATAAGGTCAATTTTCAATAAACACATGAAATTACTATGTCCACTGTTGATATTGATACGGCAAGGGTCAGTTTTATAAGACAGGGAAAAGATTAGCAATTATGCACAGGACTGAGATGTGAACAGCCAGGGATCTGGAGGAAAAGACAATACTGAGATGAATGTGTGTCGTTGCAAAGATGGACTGAGTGAGCAATGACATATTCAGAGGTACCACAAAAGTAGGAGATAGATCTCATCTGTGACATACATGTAAAATAGTATAAGAGAGAATTTAAGTGTATGTTAAGCAAAAATGGCAAACAAAAAAAAAAACAAGGTGGGTGAACAGAGAGAAGATGCAGCACCAGATTGATTAGACACACTGAACCCACATCAAAGAAGAAAAGAATTCTCCAGCAAGGCTATATTGTGTAGTTTGTCCATGCTGGTGACAGTGATAAAATTCTAATTTGCAAATTAGGTCAGCTTAAGACCTGACCCAGTGCACCAGCCAACCATATGGGCCGACAAGCCTGATTTTGATCTACTTCAGCTAATGATAGAACTACATAATCAATAGTAGCCTCAGTGAGGGGATGGCAAACTCCTCACACACACACACACGCACACACACACACACACTGACAAACATCTCTTACTCCTCTTTCTTTTGCTTTCATCCTGCATTACTCTTTTTCATCATGTCCTAATTTAGTTCGCTCTGCCTGCGGGTCAGCGATCTGTCTATTTCGCATGAGAGATCCGTCACATTAATTCACAAACCATTTTTGCAAATAAATAAAATAAAAAATGGGATATATACCCTGTGCCACGTTTTATACATGTTTATTGCTCCAAATCGACGCTGAAAGCAAAACATTCCCTTAAAACATTTCATATTAGCCAATAAAGAGCAAAAGTCAGTTTTTCTCATTATTCTTTGTTTATTGAGTTTGTTTGCAAATGTGGAGAAACAATAATGTTGGAGAGGCACAGAACAGCATATAAGACAAATCTGCTACTTTAATTTGCTGCCAATAAACTATTATGCTGCTTTTATTGCCTGTCACAATGCCCCTACATTCATGCCTGTGTTCAGTTTAATTAAACCTAATCCATGTGGAATGAAAATAACAGGTATAGTGATTGTGTTAATTATTCAAACCTCTCTAGCTTTGTATGCTCAACAAGAGCATGGTCGTAATTAACTGGATCCTGGAGGTCAGAAAGCCCAGTCACTATCGCGCGAGGTCAATACGACGCCAAGGACTGCGTCTGTCCGGTAATAAGCTGACATAGTTACGGCCATAATTGGGTGGTGCAGCCAAGCAACAAGGGCAGGCCTGATGGAAGCGCTGACCGTGGAAAATTAGAGAGGATGGTTTAAGATTGATCACCGAAAACCTCTCCACCAGGCTCCTCCGCTCGTAATAAGTAGTGGGGATTCCAGACGAGACTAATCTGATGGAAGGGAGCATAATTGGAGAAGCTGTGTCTTTCAGAGCCTTGGGTTTTTAAACTTAGACATGTGTTTACGAATGATGATAATGCCTTGTGGAAAAAGGAGCAATAGACAAGTAAAGTTCATCTTGCAGAAATGTTACTTCATTGTGTTGTCTACTTTCATGCCAACAGGGATGTCATCCTGCACACCGTCCTTGATAGGTCAATATACCCTCAATCACTCCACGTTCAACACAGACGGTGATAAAGAAGCACACAAGAGCCATGGCGAAGCTGGAAAATGAAGACGTAAAGCTCGGCCCAGTGCTCTGCAGGACAGGAGGCGAGACAACGGTATTGACAGGCACAACTGTTCGCTGTTTCGCCTAATTGGAATAGTGATTTCCATATAAACAAGCACCAAATTGGTACAAATGACACGTTAAGTGGGAATGCATAATGCAAGGTGGCGGACTGCAGAAAACAAATTGGGAGCTGAACTGAGCACCTTAATGTGGAAAGTGATGCTTTCAATGGAGCAAACAGCGAGAGGATGACTAAAATGTCACATCAGTCAGAGAGAAGGTGGTAGAATCAGAGGTACCATACAGCGCTGATAAAAAAAAAAAAAAAAAAATATTTAACCCAAGCTGCAGAGCATTGATTGTGTTGTTATCAAGAACCAGCTTCCTTGGGTTTGTCATGTCAGCAGGATGATGACAGCCGACCTCTCAAGCAGATCTTCCAAACCCAGCTGTGCAAAGGAAAATGGTCCAGGGGAGGGCAGAAGAAATGTTACAAGGACTTCCTGAAGCACAACCTCAAGAACTGCTCCATCGACTGGAAGGCCTGGAAAGAACAACTAAGGGGCCAGGCAGGCTGGCAAGCAATGATCCAATGCAATGAAGGGAGTGAAAGTCTTGGAAAAATGTGGACAAACAACACAGAGGTGAAGAGGAGAAAGAAGAAGGAGAGAGGGGAGGATCCTGACTGGCAGAAATTTCCCATAACAACGTGCAGCGTCTGTCAGAAACAGTGCATGTCAAGACTGGGCATGTTCAGTCGTCTCCGCATCCACCATCTATCATATCTGGGAATCCATCAAGGGAATATCTTACTCACTACAGAGAAATTGCCACAATGATTACAGGAATCATATAAGTTGAGCAATGTTTGTCTCTCTGTTTGTTCTTTGGCCAATTTTGACCAACTTACAAGTGCATGAAGATCAATCACAGAATTGTTCTTTTCATAATTTGTTTTGGCAAAGGACATGGTCACTGGGGTTAAAGATAAACTATTTTAAATAGTAAACAGACTCCATTTCTATGCCACTTTTTCATCTAGAACAGATGCTCAGATTGCTTAACAGTGATACTTCACATTCAGCCATCCAGATACACACTCACACAGCAATGACAGTGTGTTGCCAGGCAAAGTGCTCAGCTGCACATGAGGAGCAAACTGGGGATTAAGGAGATGGCCCATGGCCCTTTGTGATTTTCCAGTCTGACAAAGATTTGGTCACATGCCCACCACTTTAACCTGTAGAACATCACCTCAACCATCAGCTTGTCACTCTAATGTGCACCAGACTTGGAAGACATATGCTGGCAAATTCTGGAATCACCTAGGTGAGATTAAATTTCCATGAGGTCAATCACTGGGGGTCAAAGGTCAAACTGTCCATTTTTACCTGCATCAGACTTATACATACAAGTTCAAACATATGGAGGTGGGTGAGCAGAGATGTAGAACATTCCAAAACAGTGTGTTCAGTGAAAGAAAATACCTGTTTACTGTTCTTTTCACATAATTCCTTTTTGGATTAATAAAATCCATTTGTGACAAAGACTAATGTCATAAAATGTTCACTGCTATCTTATTAAGAATATTGCAGCACCATTCCTGAAGAAAATAATTATGCAATTTGTTTTCCCATTATTTCTTTGTCTCAAGAATAAATAAAACAAAAAAAAAAGTGTTTTCAGATTGACAGAACTTTTCTTTTGGAGTTTGAGTGTTTGCTGGTGTGTTTTAATGACGATCTACCACTAATCGATGCTGCGGCCAGTGGAGCCTCTTGTAGCAATCAGAGAGCGCAGACAGCCTCCAGGATTGGCTGTGAAACAAAGATTATCAAGATGAGAGATCCATTATACAGGTGAGCCTTTTTAATTTCAGGAAGCAGTTGAATGAACTCTCTGTGATGTTCTGTCACAGAACATGAAACGTGTTGCAGGCATCCATTTCTTAATGAGCAAATACTTGCACAAAAACAATAAACTTTATCAGTTTGAACATTAAATATCTTGTCTTTGTTGTGCATTCAACTGAATATAGGTTGAATAGGATTTGCAGATCATTGTATTCTGGTTTTATTTACATTTTACACAACGTCCCAACTTCATTGGAATTGGGGTTGTGTTTCCACATGACGACAGCAAGCACACACACGTGTATCACGGTGAACAGTTGTAAGGTCATGTCCATCAAAACACGGTACGTGTTCAACAGCTGTTATGTCCAAGACGAGAGATCTCCGGTCCTGTCTGTTCAGCGCAAAGACCAAAGTGTCACTCTCTGTTTCTATATGTGATCTTTTTTTCTTTTGGCATGTAATTGTGTATGTAGTTATTGTAGTAATTATTTCTATACCTGTCCTGGCTGTGGTGTCTGTGTTTTAATGTGACTTGTCATGTGCACTGAGCTGTCATTTCCAGCTGTCAGTGAGTCTTTGGCCAGCGATCAGCTGAGAGGCACCTCACTGTACTGTGTGCGCTCTGGCTGGCCGCTCCCCATCTGTACATACATATCAGCATTTCATGCAAGTGTGCTCCCCCCGCACGTCACAAGCAGGGGAGTGTGAGAAACACATGCACGTCACGTGTTGTGTGTGTGTGTGTGGGGGGGGGGGGGCACATGCACGCTACATGTGTTGTGGGGGGGAACGTGGGGCGCACAACACAAGATCGATACACGCATGGCACATGTGCTGAGGGGGGAGAGGTCACACTGGCAGGCCACATGTGTTGACTCCATAGTCATGGGGGCACTTAGACAAATTCCATAGCCAGCTCGAAAGTGGACACGTGCTCACTATTTTGTGGTGCCATTCGTGTTGACAGCACGAATGGCACCACATTTTCTAAGTGTCCAGCGAGTGGTGTTGGATGTTCATGTGTGTCACCTGGAATTTGGCTGACACCTGCCACGAGAGGGATCGAATGAGCACTCGCAGGGCACTCTCTGTCTTTCGGTCACAGGTGTGCATGAATAGTTATAGTGACAGGTGTACAAGGCATGAGATGCGGTTCAGATTTTTCACGACTGGCAAGCATTTCCTCCTTCGTGCGCTTGTCGGCTTCAATTGTGTTATGTGTGAAGGGGCCCTTAAGAACGTTATCACTGTGAAACAATCAAAAGGTAATGGTTTACTTTTGTGTTTTTGTACATTTCTGTGTGAAAATGGTCTGTCTTACTGACAGCTACACCTGTTACTAATCCATCATAAATCCAGTATGTATTACCTATCCAGCAGGCCAGTTGTTTTTCAACTAATCTGGTACATCAAATTTCACTTTTTTTTTGTCCTCATTTATGACCTTTTACTTTGGTGACTTTTAAGAAACTGGAGGGGTTTGATTCATTTAGCCATAGTAGCTGTCCATGTATTCACTCATTGCATTTTTTCAGGGACATGCATCAACTTTTATAAGTCTAGAAATTTTCAATCCAATTCATTTTCATTTATATAGCGCTAAATCACAACAAAGTTGCCTCAAGGCGCTTCACACAAGCAAGGTCTAACCTTACCAACCCCTCGCAGTTTCCGCTACAACGGTTTCATGCACACTCGTACGTGACACCATCGCAGCGGGTTCATTCACGCCTGCCTGTAGGCTTGATGTTTTTGTGGTTTGCTCATATGAGCTGTTCTGCCGTGATTCGCCCTGATTTGTACTTATTCGTACTATGTGTGAAGTGACCTAACGCACTCAGTGCTTATTCTCTGACTAGATTCATTGCGTTTTCTTGCAATGATCTTTTATTGTTACAAAAATAAACTCCTGATTTGAGCGGTGATGTGTGTCTGTACTGTTTCTTTACTTTGGAGCTCCCTCATAACTTCAGACATGTGACATGTAGTACAGAAACAGCATTAGTGAAGGTTACAAATGATCTTCTAATGGCCTCAGACAGTGGACTCATCTCTGTGCTTGTTCTGTTAGACCTCAGTGCTGCTTTTGATACTGTTGACAATAAAATTTTATTACAGAGATTAGAGCATGCCATAGGTATTAAAGGCACTGCGCTGCGGTGGTTTGAATCATATTTGTCTAATAGATTACAATTTGTTCATGTAAATGGGGAATCTTCTTCACAGACTAAAGTTAATTATGGAGTTCCACAAGGTTCTGTGCTAGGACCAATTTTATTCACTTTATACATGCTTCCCTTAGGCAGTATTATTAGACGGTATTGCTTAAATTTTCATTGTTACGCAGATGATACCCAGCTTTATCTATCCATGAAGCCAGAGGACACACACCAATTAGCTAAACTGCAGGATTGTCTTACAGACATAAAGACATGGATGACCTCTAATTTCCTGCTTTTAAACTCAGATAAAACTGAAGTTATTGTACTTGGCCCCACAAATCTTAGAAACATGGTGTCTAACCAGATCCTTACTCTGGATGGCATTACCCTGACCTCTAGTAATACTGTGAGAAATCTTGGAGTCATTTTTGATCAGGATATGTCATTCAAAGCGCATATTAAACAAATATGTAGGACTGCTTTTTTGCATTTACGCAATATCTCTAAAATCAGAAAGGTCTTGTCTCAGAGTGATGCTGAAAAACTAATTCATGCATTTATTTCCTCTAGGCTGGACTATTGTAATTCATTATTATCAGGTTGTCCTAAAAGTTCCCTAAAAAGCCTTCAGTTAATTCAAAATGCTGCAGCTAGAGTACTGACGGGGACTAGAAGGAGAGAGCATATCTCACCCATATTGGCCTCTCTTCATTGGCTTCCTGTTAATTCTAGAATAGAATTTAAAATTCTTCTTCTTACTTATAAGGTTTTGAATAATCAGGTCCCATCTTATCTTAGGGACCTCGTAGTACCATATCACCCCAATAGAGCGCTTCGCTCTCAGACTGCAGGCTTACTTGTAGTTCCTAGGGTTTGTAAGAGTAGAATGGGAGGCAGAGCCTTCAGCTTTCAGGCTCCTCTCCTGTGGAACCAGCTCCCAATTCAGATCAGGGAGACAGACACCCTCTCTACTTTTAAGATTAGGCTTAAAACTTTCCTTTTTGCTAAAGCTTATAGTTAGGGCTGGATCAGGTGACCCTGAACCATCCCTTAGTTATGCTGCTATAGACGTAGACTGCTGGGGGGTTCCCATGATGCACTGTTTCTTTCTCTTTTTGCTCTGTATGCACCACTCTGCATTTAATCATTAGTGATCGATCTCTGCTCCCCTCCACAGCATGTCTTTTTCCTGGTTCTCTCCCTCAGCCCCAACCAGTCCCAGCAGAAGACTGCCCCTCCCTGAGCCTGGTTCTGCTGGAGGTTTCTTCCTGTTAAAAGGGAGTTTTTCCTTCCCACTGTAGCCAAGTGCTTGCTCACAGGGGGTCGTTTTGACCGTTGGGGTTTTACATAATTATTGTATGGCCTTGCCTTACAATATAAAGTGCCTTGGGGCAACTGTTTGCTGTGATTTGGCGCTATATAAAAAAATTGATTGATTGATTGATTGACATCTGTCTTATTTCTTAAAAGCAGATAAAGTTGATTTGTTTGTTTTCTGTGGCTTATGGTTCATTTCATGTATGTGTTTCTACACATATAGACTGTGTTGCTCTGTTGCTCACGTTTACGTTATTCTTTTGTCCTGTACAGCATTTTTGGTCTAGAAAGTACGATATAAACCAATCTGATAAGATTGAATAAAACCATAGCAGACAGTAAGAGATGGAAGACACAAAAAGACCTTTCCCTCAGAAAGTCATTGTTGGATTTCGAACGTGAGCAAACATTATATCACGATGAACAACACAGTTACTAATGTCCAACTCAGCCTTGGTGGCTAATATAACACAAGCTTCTCAAAGTACAAACATAAGTTATTGCGGTGTGATGGGATGCCTCAGTCACGGTTTAGTACAGATCACAGTTTCAGCATCACTGTACAAAAAAACAAAACAAAAACAAGACATGGTACAATTCAGTCCAATTTCCTCAAACAGATAAAAGCAAGACTCAAAAGTGAAAACATGGAATAATATCACTTAAAATGTTAAACAACTGGCTTGAGGTTCTACAGTTTCGAGAGTTAGAAATAATAATATAATATAATGCTTCCCTAAATTGAAAATTCTAAGATTATGCTGCATGAAAATTCAGTAGGTATATCTTATATATTATATTCCAATTCTAAGGTGGAACTATGCTAGTATAATAAGGTATATCTCATATATCTCACTAAGGTATATCGCATGATCTCTTTGTGAAAATAAATTGACTATATTTTTATTAACTCGGTGTCATTTAAAAATGTGAAAAAGCCAAAGGGATCACATACGTTCCTGCACCACCGTAACAGTATTATAAATACATCTACAGTCAGATCGTGCAAACTGTGGGGAAAGAAGCTCTGTGATACAATTTGGTAGACAGAAAATGTTCAAAGTTATTGACCATCCCTCAAAGTTGAATTAGATCATTTATAAATAAATGAAAAGATTATGAAACAGCTATATACCTGCTGAAAGAGCTTCATACGTGAAAACCAAGAGACCATTCAAGAAGGACATAAGTGCAAAAAACAAAAAAGAGACATAACTGAAGAAGCTACAAGCTTCAGTGCTTGTAATAACTGGGTGCTTCAGCAGTCACAGTTTTACAGCAGAGCGGTAAAATCCATCTGACAGCTACAGTTTGACAGTCCGATGAGACAAAAATGGAATGTTTTGGTCATCAGACAATACATACATCACCACAAACACACCATCCTGATCGTGAAGCCTGGTGGAGGAGGCATAATGAAAGCAAGAAAATGCACAAAAACCATGACAATGGCAATCTAGTAAGAATATGACACAAAGCATCAAGCAAAGATGACAGAAGGGCGACTTATAAAGAACAATACTGAAGTGCTGAGATTGAAGAATCTGGATTTCAAGCCAATCAAGAGTTTTTGCTGTACTTGGAGGTGTGCTATTGCCTCATATGACGCCTGACTGAACTGAAGCTGGTATGGAGGGAAACAAAACCAAACCAAACAAAGAAACAAACAAACAAAAAAGAGATTGAAAATTCTTATATTATCAAATGTTAGTGATGTAACAATTCACTTACTCCACGATACGAAACTTATCACAATAAACCTACAGCAGTTGGATACGCATCATGCTGCATAATTAAATAATGGTTCACACTATTTATGTAGAAATAATCTTTGATGAATGTTTCATTTCTTAAGCATAAATTGTAACCCTTGATGTTATCTGGTTCCTATTTGTATCGTAACAGCATCAAAATGAACAGTTATCACTTAAAAATGAGTCACTTAGTACACTTATGTAAACTTTGGAATTTGGAACATGCAGATGTGTTCTGTTCTTCTGCGTATTCCTTTTTTAACATTAGTAGCTATCATTCCACTCAAGCGCGCCGCGCCCTGGGACATTTTCCTCAAAGCTTCGTAAATATTGTTGGAAACACTCAGAAGAATGAATATCCACGAGTACTTTGTTTTTGGCAGTCTACGCTGTGGTTTGTTGTGAATGCCGTATACTTTGAGACCGGTCACGGAAGTGTACAAATAGATCCTGGTGTATCATCAGATGGTCACTAACCGCCTCAATCTATGTTGGTATGATTTCAGTGCAACATGTCCTTTAATATTTATCATGTCCACAAAGGATATAATAAAATCATTGGCATTTATTTATTTATTTGTCTGTCTGTTAGCAAGATTATGTAAAAACTACTGCACGGATTTTGATGAAAGTTTCACCAAAGATGTTAGACCAAGAAAAAATAAATTAAATTTTGAAGCGGATCCGGATCCAGATTCTAGTTCAAGATTCACTTTATATAGGCTTTGAAGATTACTGTTAGCAGAATTACATCAAAACTACTTCACGGATCTCACCAAATTTTCACCATAGACACATATCAGGCCATGATAGACTCCATTAAATTTCGGATGTGATCCGGATCTGGATTCAAGATTTCGATGGATTCTCACCAAATTTGCACCACAGATAGATATTAGGGCATGCAAGACGCCACTGAATTTTGGAACTGATCAGGATCCGGATTGGTGGACATCAGAAATCTCTGTTTGCTCTTGTTTATATTTGAATTTAGTCCCTACATGACTAAATACAACCGCTTTGAGGTCTACTTTGCACTCAGATTTTGTGCCATGTGCTTTCGACTGTGTGATGCAGTTTGTCATCATAAGGCACAGAATCTTTTTGTTCTTTTAATGACAAGAAGGTGAGTATGGAAGGTGGAATGTCAACGAAATGACAAGGAGAGAAGGAAGGATGCGACAGGAAAGAGACCGAGGCAGCTTCATCACACCTCTGTGTCTTATTTGTGTTTCCTTAGACAACCAGAACTGTTGGCTTTGACATACATGAACATATTGTACGCACTCTGGTCCCGCTGAAATCCTGTGGGACTCCAGTCCATAGATGCCAAAAGTATCTGCTTTCTCCTCAATTTATCAACTAAAACAATCACAGAGTAATAGACCTGTTCAAAATACTAAATGTTACAAAATCTTTTGGGCCACATGTTTTTCTTGTTCCACTAATAAAGTAAAAGATCTGTGCCAAATTTTATTGTAATCGGAAATTGTTTAGGGGTCCCCCACAAAGTAACAATTTTCCCCTAACAAGCAATGTAGTAATCCTGTAATTCCAGTAACGTTCTCCTTTGGGTGACCAATCAACCACCACTTTTTGCGATTAGAAGCCAACACATGTACCTGTAAAAACAATAATGGCATCAGAGTCTTCTCCCGTTAGGGTGACGTTGCCTTACCAGTGGAGGGAGAGGAAAATGTGTCCCTCTGGGGGACCTCTAAATCTTATCTGAGTGAGTTCAGATTTGGTCTGCACCTGTAAAACCCCAAGTGGAACAAAAACAACATGTGGCCCAAAGTCTCTCACAACTTTTTTTTTTCACTATATAACGCCCTACAGAGTAATTTGTTATGCCTTCAAAACACATACTGCATGACTGGAGGGAAGCAGTCCAACCTGTCAGTTTGAACGTCACACATTCTGAAGGTCCATTTCCCATAATCCTCTGAGAGTATGCATCATCACCATGGATGGAAGATATTCATGCCAGGTTTGGGGTTGTGATGTAAAATTCATGATTCTGACATAAATATATGAACTCTGACAGAGCAGCACATTGAGATGGCATTTTCCGTGGGACATTTGAAATTTATACACAGTGCACTGCTGATGGCCGGTCTGTGTAGCTTGACAAATAGATGGATCTCATGAATTTCCTTCAGCTCTTAGTGGGGGCAGCATGCATTTTCCAAGGTTATTTAAAAAAAAACACACATTCATATCTCCACCTGACCTCCAAACATACTGCTGCAACGGTCAAACTGTGTAAATCTTCCCACACTGACACTGCATTTTCCCCACGCCGCAACTAATAGCTCTCTTTTCTTCATGCCATATATCAGATTAATTTAGTGCTTGATATGCAGTCCTGGGCAATTCTGATTTAAATAACTAATGAAGCGCTTCTCACTTCCAAGCAGGAGCATCTGCTCAAAGAGACGCAGAGTCAATTTTCATAAATTCTAAACACCCTTTGGGGAATCAGAGAGAGAGGAATAGGAAAGCTGTTGGAGGGAGGAAGAGGAGGATGAGCGCTGTGTAAACAAGGTTAATCTGTGTGTAAATGTACAGCATCAGACAGTGACACATCTGGACCTGTCACACAACCAAACGACCACAATGTTAAACCAGTTATGCATGAGCACAGTTCAGCAATTACTAGTAATAAGGTCAAAGTGGTGACTCTAGTGGGTGGGGGGTTTAAAGTGCCAACTATAATCATATTATTTATACATATAGTACAATATTGACAAATTCAAATTTCAATCTGATGATTGAATGTTTTCCACCCTCCAAAGGGCAACTGATGCACCCGCTGGTACCCTGGCTGCATATCCTGGACCTGGCACAGTGGCTCCAAAGTAAGGGCCCCTTCACACATACTGCAAATTTGGTCGAATTGCGGCAAAACCGCGCGAAACAGTTCAACTTAGCGCACCACGAAACATCGCGCCGACGGGCAGGCGTGCACGATCCCGGTGTGACGGTTCATGCACACGACGGTGTCTTTTGAGCAGGAGCACAGTGCAAGCTGCTGCAGCTGCTCACACTGTGGGACGAGCTGCACCACATGGCGCTGCTGATGTGGAGGAAATTAAAATGAAAACCAGCTGTATAGTGAATATCACTGGATTGATATAAATAATACATAATAGGGGATGCAATACAGAACCCTGTGGTTAAATAATCCTGGTTAAAAAAAAATGACACTCACGAGATTTGAACCCACACGCTCTGATTACCAGACAGAAACTTTACCACTGCACGACAATCACTGTCTCATAACAGGAGTGTGAAATGGTTAAAATCAACAAGCAGAAAAACATATTTTCTAAAAAAAGAAACCTGTGCTCTGTGTTATGTCATGTATAGTTTAGGTTTTTATGGTTTTCTTGGTGCCGGGTTTTTCCTGCCTGCTCTTTTTCTGTCCCTATCACTCTTGTCTGTGTTTCTTCATGCTTGGTGGTGGGCGCTGCACTCGGTTTGGGCCACACCCAGTTTTGGATCTTTCCATACACCTGTTTCTAATCTGCATCTCATCACCTGGGTGTATTTATGTCCCACTGGTGGCACTACTCCTTCACCAGATCATTGCGCCTTGTGCCTTCACTTTCAGCCCTGTGTTCCATGTCTCCAAGTCCTGGTACCATGTTCTGTTTGTCCACCTGCCTGTTTGTATTGACCAATGCTTAAAAGGTCAATGAATTTGGATCTCTTTCCCCTTTAATGAACTTTAAATTCAACTGTATGTTCGATTATTTATAATAAAACTGAATATAAAATATGTTTAATGAATAAAATGGACACAATAAAATAAATTAACAGTAAACATTGTACGCTAATTTACACTGTCTTAAAGTTGCTGTGGGACAATATGAGACAAAATTTATTACATTATTATTATCAATACTATGTTTCTATAGTAGAACAATCACACACAATAGATATTTTAGAAATTTTTGACATTTGTTGCACAGCGACCCAGACACGGATAAGTGGCTGAAAATTATTATTATTATTATTATTATAAAGTTATTCCATTCAGTGCTGGTTAGCATTCAAATCTCACAACCATAGACTTGGACCTTCATTCTCCTGTGGCTTCATGACTTCGTAAGCTCTTCCCAGGGATCTCCCAATCTCACAAGCTGATGCACATGAATCTAAGTGCTGAGGTAAGTGAATGTATCTACAAGTTTCGAGGACCATGTTACTGTATATAGCCTCACAGATACAACAAGGTCCTGAGTTTAGACAGGATGCTACTAACCAGAGCAGAGACAGTGGTCTAAAGTCTATCCATCACTCTGACCTTTACAACTATTCATGGTTTGTTCTCAGGTCAAGTCCAGGAGTATGCAGTGGTTTGGTGCGTCGCTGCATCCACCACCCTGCAGAACTGCCAAGTGTCCTAATTTGCAAACACCCAGAAAGACCAAAGGTTTATTCCCATCTACTTGAAGTAATAGTAATGTTGGCCACAGCCAGGTAATATGTCGTCATCTACTTGGCTGTCCCCACTTGCTGGGTGGGGTCTGATTTCTTATTAATAAAAAATAACTGCAGCATTTGTACAAGTTTTTCTATGAGACTTAATTCGTAATGATTTGTAACCATCATTACTGACTGACTGCACTGAATAACATTGATATGACTGCAGGACTCCACAGGGATTAGAATTTTTATCATTGTCACCTGTGTTATCTAATGGCTGACTGAGAGGTGTAAGTACCTCAACACTATTCATCAATACTGTACCTTGCTTTTAACAATGCATTTTTTTTTAAGTGAACAATTCTAGCATGAAATGCTTGCTCATTTTTAAATTTGTTATTGGCATACAGATGGCTTACATCTGTATTTTTTGTGACAATGCTGTCAGTTTACTTTTGTACTGTATTATTATTTACTTAAACTTGCACTTTTATATTTATTGAAGGTATCTATTCACTGCACAGAGATGGTGTACTGGCTTTGTGAGTGACCACACCTCATTTTTAGACCAACACTGTGTACACGCTGTTTACAGAATGTGGACGCTGCATGTGTCATGCATATTACTGGACACACCCTGCATGATGAAAAGTTCCCTAAAAAGCCTTCAGTTAATTCAAAATGCTGCAGCTAGAGTACTGACGGGGACTAGAAGGAGAGAGCATATCTCACCCATATTGGCCTCTCTTCATTGGCTTCCTGTTAATTCTAGAATAGAATTTAAAATTCTTCTTCTTACTTATAAGGTTTTGAATAATCAGGTCCCATCTTATCTTAGGGACCTCGTAGTACCATATCACCCCAATAGAGCGCTTCGCTCTCAGACTGCAGGCTTACTTGTAGTTCCTAGGGTTTGTAAGAGTAGAATGGGAGGCAGAGCCTTCAGCTTTCAGGCTCCTCTCCTGTGGAACCAGCTCCCAATTCAGATCAGGGAGACAGACACCCTCTCTACTTTTAAGATTAGGCTTAAAACTTTCCTTTTGCTAAAGCTTATAGTTAGGGCTGGATCAGGTGACCCTAAACCATCCCTTAGTTATGCTGCTATAGACGTAGACTGCTGGGGGGTTCCCATGATGCACTGTTTCTTTCTCTTTTTGCTCTGTATGCACCACTCTGCTCCCCTCCACAGCATGTCTTTTTCCTGGTTCTCTCCCTCAGCCCCAACCAGTCCCAGCAGAAGACTGCCCCTCCCTGAGCCTGGTTCTGCTGGAGGTTTCTTCCTGTTAAAAGGGAGTTTTTCCTTCCCACTGTAGCCAAGTGCTTGCTCACAGGGGGTCGTTTTGACCGTTGGGGTTTTACATAATTATTGTATGGCCTTGCCTTACAATATAAAGCGCCTTGGGGCAACTGTTTGTTGTGATTTGGCGCTATATAAAAAAAATTGATTGATTGATTGATTGATGTCACCCATAGGTTTTATATAGAGACCTGCAATCGCTGATATGAAGGCCAACATGTGCTGCTCTTGGTGTCACCATGCTGTCAGCGCTTAATCTGCCTGGGTCTTCACTAACACGGTTTGGAAGTTTAGTAAATCAGATTTTTAAAGACTGAACTGTGGTTCTCATAACAGTTTGCTTTGGTGTGGGCATTAAAAATTATGATGTGCTTATTTCTGAGTTCTCATAGATTACCTCAACCTAACAGATCAAGCTATTGATAGCTGCAAAAAGTGCTAAAGCCATGAGCATGCTGTATTAAATAAGTCATTTTAACTTGGTGCAAACACCTCAGTATAATCATCGTAGATGATCTGTCAGGAGAATTGATCACACAAGCCACATCATTACAGATATTTGCAATAAAATCCTCAAAGGAGAGACATGGTCCTCCACAGCAGCTAGAAACCTCTGAGTGACCGACGTTCTGATTCTGAACTCTCGGCTCAGCAAGCTGCCACTCAAAGCAGCCACATCCCAAATTATAAATATCTTTTTGGTGAAAAATATCTGAAAAAGTAGCGTGAAAAAACTACACCCCCATACAGTTGTGAAGGGAGAAAATGCCTATTGAGAACAAAGCCATTTGACATTTTTACATGGGCTTCTATGATAATCTGCTGACTGCTGGAACCTGCGTGAACTGGCCAGTCAACACACTGCAACCCCTGTCCCAGCTTTTTTGAAATGTGTTGCAGACATCCATTTCAAAATGAGCAAATATTTGCACAAAAACAAAAAAGTCTATCAGTTTGAACATTAAATTTCTTGTCTTTGTGGTGTGTTCAATTGAATATAGGTTGAAGAGGATTTGGAAATCATTGAATTCTGTTTTTATTTACATTTCACACAACATCCCAACTTCATTGGAATTGGGGTTGTAATTTGACTTTCATAAAAAACAAATGAAGTAAAATTAGGCCATAGGTTAACACATTGGAGCCATCAGTTGAATTACTCTGAGTCAGTATCAGAGGCACTTTTCAAAAACAAAGTTAAAAAAATGATGTTTGATGATAAGTTAGTGCCTCCTAACTGCTTCAATAGAAACCTCATGGCTAAGAATTATGTTTCACTCAGAGTTCTCATTGATTTGTTCATGGAACAGTATCTTTAAATCTATATCTTTACACAACTGATAGTATTCTTCCTGAAGTAGTGTTTTATTTAAAGTGAGTATGTCCGCATTATAAAATAAGCCTGAGCTAACAAAATAATAAAACCCCATCCAGTATAACACTTTATTTGATCTGCATCATTTGTTTTGTTGTGTATCCTTTAACTTAATTTGGTTACATCCTCCTCTCTCAGGTGTAAGGCTGCCATCCCTCAGAGAGCAATCATCAGACTGATGACTTCACAAAACTTTTATAGAGTTGATTTGCAATATTTCTCCTGGCAACATTAGTATATATTTTGTTTTCCACATCATTTGTTGTTAAGCCCCCATCACACACAGCCAGAATGTGCAGGAAGCAGGGTGACACGGCAAAAATGGCCATAATCCAGACGCAGTCGGAAGGAAAAGAGGCGTGGTCAGCAGTGTCAGAACACAGCCAGACTGCCTCGTCCACACCTGTCATATCGCATCCAGAGCGTATGTAGACGACACAGACTGCTGTCAGATGGCCGTAAAAGGCGCTGAAGACTGCCCGATCTCCAAATGTCTGGCAAACACGGGACCAGAGTGGCAGCGCTCTGTTCTTCTCTGTTCTTTGCACAGGACCTGTACTGGACATCAAAGAACAACCAATGTATGGACCTCACTCACGCCATATGTGCCCATCTGTGCGGTTACCCACCACCATTCAATCACTCCTTCACGCATCCTCTTTTTCCCAGGCTCACTAAGACATGAGGAAATGATCACTCAGTGTGTGTGTTTTTTCACATTATTATACGTGGCATGTGAAAGACATACCGGCAGGCTTTGTCATGCCCGTGCCATCACGAGGTTCCCTCACAGTGCAGCAGATAACTGAAACAATCCTTCACATGGTGATACAACCATCAGATTTGGCATGAAGGTTCTTCATAAATCAGTGTTTGAGAAAAAAGTGCTGGCCACGTGAAAATCCAATATGACGGCCAGGTAGGGGTCAATGAAGAATGACACAGGGGTCAAAATTTACAAATGCTCCAATCATATTGAAAGCTATACCAAATTATGTGTCTGATCACAAAGATTCCAAAAAGGTGAATGAATGTTATGGAGTTATGGGGTAAAAACAGCAAGAATGATAAGAAAGGTCAGTTTCAGTTTGCACAGGAGTCAAAAGTTAAAATTGCTCCAATTTTGGTAGAAAGTGGTGCAAAATATTGGTTGAACTAATAGGATTAATAAATGGAATTGTTTTGACTGTGCTGAATGCTTTGCAGAGTAAATGTCAAACAATGTTGACGTACATTGGATTCTATGGCATATGACTTATGTTACCCTGTAACGTGACAACTAAGCATGGCACATGGTGTGTGTCCCCAACATGTGGCACCAAATCTCCATGAAATGAGGGCGCCCCTGTGCTACTGATCACACATGGCTGTGTGTGTGATGTGTGATGGGTGAATTACAGTTAGTTTGCATATAGCCATTTTGCACATGAATGTAATTGCAATATTGGGCTTTCAATGACTTCTTTCACCTGTTTTCTTTTTCCTCTGGGACAGGCTGACTGAACAACATACAGTATGTTACAGTGTGTCTCAATAATAAATCAAATCAAATCAATGAAATATACTGCTATTCATGCATGGAATTGCCTTCCATGTATATTAGATCTAGACAAAGAGCTGCCTTACACGAGCATCCAGTAACTCAAGTGGCTGATTTCATTTCATTTAGACCTTACAGCCATTATTAATACATGCAAAATCCTCATTAACATACTGCCGTCTACGTCACATTACTGCCTGCTCTCAACTGCACATTTACTCTCATAAATCACCCGCAAAATTGTCTCCATCCCAATGTGCAAAGGTTTGCAATGCCCACACAAGCTAGCACTCGTTATCTGGGATCATTGTAAATCAGTCCCAAAGATTCCTGATGACCGATGTGAGAACAGGCACAACCATACTGACCTGAAAATACATCTTATAAACATGGGGTCATCTCATAACCATGGACTAGACTTTTCATGTATTCCATCCCCAACATGTGGCACCAAATCTCCATGAAATGAGGGCGCCCCTGTGCTACTGATCACAATATGAGGCCTCGAGAAGCATTTCCTGTTTTTCTTCTGAGCCCAATCCTTGGCCGTGTTTTTTCAAAAAAGGGTGCAAAACACACTGCACTCCACTTTGAATAATAATAATAACAATTTGCATGTTCACCCCGTGTTTTTGTGGACTCCAGCTTCCGCCCACTTCCAAAAGGATGCAGGTTCGGTGAATTTGTGACTTGAAAATGCCAGCAGGTGTGGGTGTGGGTGTTACTGTTTTTGTCTGTCTGTCTTTGGCCCTGTGACAGATTGTCGTTCTGTTCAGGGTATATCCCACCTCATGCCCTATGACGTGGACTCAAAATTTGGCACTTCCTGTTTGGGACTTGGTGTACAATGAGCGAGTTTCGCGCCGCTGTGCGGCACTTTGCTTGTATAAACAGTAGACTAAAGGCAGGTTTTCAGTTTGACTTTAAAGATTTGGACTGAAGTGGAATACCTTGAACCTTTTGTTGAAAAGATACAGCCGCCTTGTGGGCTCAGGAAAAAAAAAATAACAAACAGAGAATTCTTCATGAGGCCTCATTTGGCCAACACCTCCTTCTGGCCCTGTGCCCATATTAGCACAGGGCCAGTATGTGGAATTTGACTGACCGACCTGATGTGGTGTTTGAGAAAAGGAGTTGCATTATTTTAAAATAAAAGCATTTTTTTTAAGGAACAAGACAAGCAAGTTTAGAAAATGGATGGATGGATGGATTTCATTTTCAGAATGTATTTTTTCCAAAAATATGTCCAAAAAAGGGAGGGGGGGTATAATCAAGGCCTTCATATATTCAGGACAAAGCAGAACTTGGAACAATAATTAACCTGCTCAGACATAAGTAACAGTCATAATGAGGTGATACCAACCTGATCTCACTGCAGTTACTGATGGCATCATGAAAAACTGAATTAATTATTGAATTAATTTAATTAGCTTATAATGTGCCAAATCACAGCAAAAAGCCATCTCAAGGCGCCTTACATAAAACAAGTCAACATAAAATTGAATAAATAATTAAAATGAATAAAAAATTCAAATACATAAATAAAACAGAAATAAAAGAATAAACAAATAAAAATAAAAACTATCCATAAGAAAGAAAATAAAAATAGGTTTTGAGTCTTGACTTAAAAATGTCCACAAACTCAGACTGCCTCACGGTTGCAGGAAGACTGTTCAACAGGGTGGGTGCACGATATGAAAAGGTTCTTTGACCTGCTGACTTCTTCTTCACCTTGGGAATACAGAGAAGTCCCGCATCCTGCGACCGCAAAGCCTGGGCCGGTACGTAGAGTTCCACCAGATCAGCCAGATAAGATGGCACCAGTCCATGAAAACCTTATAAGTCAATAACAAAACCTTAAATCTGCTCTCACAGAGACAGGGAGCAAGTGCAAAGATGCCAAAATGGGTGTGATATGTTCAGACCTTCTGCTACGTGTCAGAAGTCTGGCGGCAGCGTTCTGAACCAGCTGAAGACCCCTAATGCTGGACTGTGGTAACCCTGAAAATAGAACATTACAATAATCTAGTCTAGAAGAAACAAAAGCATGAATCAGGGTCTCAGCATCAGCCATGGACAGGATGGGGCGGATCCTCGCTATATTTCTCAGATGGAAAAAAGCAGTCCTAGTAACATCCCTGATGTGGAGGTCAAAGACAACGTGGGATCAAAAATTACCCCAAGGTTCCTTATTTTGTCCGTATGATGTATGACACAGGAACCCAGGCTGAGCGCCAGCTGATCAAACTGATGCCGATGTCTCGCTGGACCAAGAACCATCATTTCAGTCTTATCAAAGTTTAAAAGTAGGAAGTTACGAGACATCCAACTTCTCACTGATAGAAGACAGTCCTCCAGGGATTTTATGGGAGTGAGATTTCCCGCAGTTATCGGCATGTACAACTGAGTATCATCGGCATAACAATGAAAGGCAATCCCAAAACTCCGCAGTATACGCCCAAGGGGTGCCACATACAGGGAGAAAAGCAAGGGGCCTAAAACAGATCCCTGTGGAACCCCAAATCTCATGTCAGCAAGGTCAGAATTAATCTATTAGTTTCTGATACTGTCACAAAAATGTGGCGCATTTCATTTTGTATCTCAAAATCCAGGGTGATACAGGTGGGCGGGGTCTGTGGGTGGTATGGTTAGGGTTAAGGTAAGGGGAAGGGGTAGGGTTGGACAATGTGACTCATACTGTGATGGGATCACGGACCAAAAGAGTGAGACTTGGCTGGGTGATACATGACAGATAAAGCAGCACCAAAATATGTTTCTAAACTATGAGTCTTGAAGTGTGATGCAGATTGTTGATGTGATAAGATGCACACAACAAATGTAAGAAATTCTCTAAAACTATGAAAAGTAAACACGTAAGCAGAATTACATACTTACTCTTTTGACAGACTGGCATCAATCAAAGCACAACTAAGTTTTGAAAAGCAGATGAAAACAGACAATTATCAAGACCACAGGCTGCAGGAGAAATACATTCTTCAAGAAATGATTGACATCAGAACTGATGAGAAAACCAGTATTTCTATTTTTAAGTCCTAATCAAAGATTATTGATGTTCATGATCGAGTCTGCCCACTGGACCATTTCTTCAGGTTATCACTGGTTTTAAGAGGTTTGTGCAGATCGGTACTTGTGTGTCTTACTGATAGGTGTGTGTTTGTCCAGTTTGGAATCATAGGACCTGACACTTCTAACTGATTGGCTCGTTTGAGGTATGTGGTTAACTGCAATTCTTGGATTTTGTTCCATCTATATTATAATAGCCAGGTGGCCTTTGTGTGCGTGCATGTGTGCGTATGGCTTTGATCACGCAAAAACCAGGGAGAGCTGACATTTGCCATTTGGTATGCTTATGCATTTTGAGTCAAGGATGAATGCTGTGAAAATAGAAAGTTGATAGGACAAATATTTTTAGAGAAATTAGCAATTTTAGCTAACCAATAAACAATGAACATTGTGCTGCAATAAAGTATGGGAGTTTGTTTTTTTGGGGTTTTAAATTTTGTTATTGTGTGTCATGTTAGTTTAACCGTGTTGTTAGTGTCCATGATTTGTTGTGTTTTTGTAGATCAATTGGTTTAGTCATGTTAGATACATGTTATGTTGCTGTTACTATGAGTACGTTAAGTGTCATGTTGGCACCATGAGTGAAATGTGTAGTGCTCTTATTGTCTTATGCCACCATCTCTGTTTGTCAAATTAAATGCACCTGTGTAGAGCAAAATGCAGAAAAGACAAACAGCTGTGTGTGTGTGCAATTTTAATCACGCATAAACTGGAAAGAGCTGACATTTGATGTTTGGTATGTATTTTGGGTCAAGGATGAACAAACACTGATTGGACTAATATTTTTAGAGAAGCTACATATATTACCTAACATATATTACATAATCCTCTCCTTTGTTTCAATTGACATCTCTCGTGTTGGAGCCATGATTCATGTCAGTCCACTTGGTGCAACAGCTCTCCAAGGTGTGATCACTCCTTTTTAGATGCAGACTAATGAGCAGATCTGATTTGATGCAGGTGTTAGTTTTGGGGATGAAAATTTACAGGGTGATTCCATAATTTATTCCTCAGAATTGAGTGAGTCCATATTTTTTTCCCTCTGCTTGGTCTAAAAAAGTAACCATTACTGACTGCCACAATTTTTTTTTTCCTGATTTCTTATAGTATTTCTTAAAGCCAGAAAGTGGCCATTTGAAATGACTTTAGTTTTGTGTCATGTCTGTGATCTGCTTTTTTTCTACAAAATTAAACAACTGAATAAACATCCTCCGAGGCCGGTGATTCCATAATTATTGCCAGGGGTTGTATTAAAAGTGTGTGTGCATGATTTTATTTAATAAGTTCAACGTAAGTACATACTATAATTGTAAATACGTTAAAAATGCATGGATGACACAAGAAAGTGAAAACAGTTATTTCCATTGTGGTCTATTTAGAAATCAAATGACAAAACAGAAGTAATAATAATAATAATAATAATAATATTGATAGTAATAATAATAATAATAATAATAATAATAATAATAGTGGTGATAATAATACTGCGTATATGACAACCCAAACCTAAACAATTTATAAATACATGAAGACAGTAAGTTAACATAAAAAAAATTACATAATTATAAAAAAGTAAAAGGGTTGAGTTCCTTTTCAAAAAAAAAAGGAATCTGGAATCACACGCTATTCCAACTTATTATAGAAATGTAATTTATTACCACCCTTAAAAAATGTCAGCTACCTATTTAATTAACACTAGCCAATCTAGAGGCTGTGGATCCACACAGGCAACAAGCTAGTTTGTTTTGTTAACAGTGCAAATATTATTTCAAGGTGTGCAATCATTTCCAGGCTGCATAGTTTAACTGTGCTCAGATTTTAGCTAGCTAACTTTAGCTTCTTCAGACATTGCCTAGCTAACATTAGCTTCCTGAGTCTTCTCACACTTCAGCGTTTTAATTTTAGCTTTCTCTCTGACATTTTTAACCTGTCTAATGGCTCTGTATGTGGGAAAACACAGATGCACATGAATTCTAGTAAGACCACCTTCTAGGTCAGAGGGTGCATTCAGCTTCAAATTGTGACTTTTGGACATATTTCAGG
The DNA here is from genome assembly GCF_902500255.1 of Thalassophryne amazonica. Taxonomy (NCBI): domain Eukaryota; kingdom Metazoa; phylum Chordata; class Actinopteri; order Batrachoidiformes; family Batrachoididae; genus Thalassophryne; species Thalassophryne amazonica. Next base: position 53,739,848 of record NC_047106.1, read on the forward strand.
TAGGTAGCTGCCATTTGCCATCTTGGAGGGAAAAAAAAATTGACAGCAATAGCAGAAACCTCATGTACTAAACATGCACGCAAAAAGTGGACAGAAAACCTCACACCACAGAGGTTTATTTTCAACATAGGACACCTTTAAGCCACTAAATGATTTCAAAGAAAATAGCTTTTGGCTGCTAGATTGATGTATAAAATGTCATTCAAGGCAGCTTTAACCCTTTATCTACGGCGATGGCGCCCACACCATATTTTCCATATGCATTTTTTTTTACTGTAACTCCGCCATAGTTTGTCCAATCTGAATGATTCAAAGTGCATTGTTAAGCTAACACCAAGGGCTTTCCAATGATATATGGTGTATTACGGTAAATGTAAGCCTGTGACATCATAACGCAGAGGAAAAACATGGAAGTTTCACACTCGTGCGCCGCTGATTCTCATTACCGTAAATTCTCATGTAAGCCCTCAATCTGAAAAGTTTCAACACTGACAGCAACCCAAGAACCCGTGCTTTCCAACAGTATGCTATATGTTGCATACATTACGGTAAAGTGCGTTCGGTGACTTTTGAAACGAGGGAAGAGTATGAAAAAGAGTGCAAAAGTGACAGAAAAGTACAGAGACAGACAGCAAACATAAATGTAGTAATTTTTGAGGAAAAGGCAGGGTGTTAGTGTCATTTGTGAAGGTGTGTGTGCGTGTTTGTGTGGGTGTGATGGCTCCATCAGCCACAAGCCACTGCCCGGTGCAAACAAGCAGTGGAAACCCAACTTGCCAGCGATCCACAAAGGGGCGGCATTCTTGCAAGGTTTGCAAGAGGCCAACCTGCTGGATGTGCAAACTTTGTAAAATTGGCCTCTGTCTTCAGCCAGACAGAAACTTACAAACAGTACCACACTGACTGATGTAGTTTAGATCTAATTTTGATTCTTGGTTATATATTTGTATATAGTTTGACACTTTATTGTTTTATTCATATTGTATAATTTTGCACAAAATGAGTGATCAAATGAGTGATTTATTACACATTTTAATAATACAGATAATAACTGATATATTTATATATAGTTTTGCACTTTGTTTGTTGTTATTCATATTGTTTGGTTCTGCACTTTAAAATTGATTACTTTTGCATATTTTCGCCTTGCAAAATGTTTACTTTTGCACTGTTTCTGCGCTGTTTCTGAGTTATAGACACACAAAATTAATTATTTTGATTGTAAACACTTACGAGGTCTGTCCATAAAGTATTGTACCTTTTTATTTTTTTTTAACTATATGGATTTGATTCATATGTTTTCACGTCAGACAAGCTTGAACCCTTGTGCGCATGTGTGAGTTTTTCCATGCCTGTCGGTGACGTCATTCGCCTGTGAGCACACCTTGTGGAAGGAGTGGTCCCGCCCCGTCGTCGGATTTTCATTGTCTGGAAATGGCGGAATGATTTGGGGGTTTTTTTCATCAGAATTTTTTCAGAAGCTGTTAGAGACTGGCACCTGGAAACCATTCAAAAAAATTTATCTGGCTTTCGGTGAAAATTTTACGGGTGTCACAGAGAATAAGGTCTGTTAGTACAGCTTTAAGGACCCCTTTAAGGACGCTCGGCGCGCCACGCTCCAAGCTGCGATGACGCGGCACAAGCCACCGGACCATTTCTAAACGGATGGCTCTGTGGATACGAGACCATCGTGTGCTCTTTCTCTGGTTATCACAAGAGCTGGACATCAACCATTTTCTGGCAGATTTCACTTTTAATAAGAGATTTTGTCGTGGAAAGCCACGCGGAGGCTTTGTGCGTCACGACCGATTCGCTGTTTGAGTTCTCTTATAACTCACTCGACTGGTAAGCATTGAAAGCAGAGATAGACATGTCCAAACTCGTCCTCTGACACGCCAAAACGGAGGTGTTCCTTTGTCTCGCTTCATCAGCGAATCGGTCGTGACGCGCGAAGCCTCCGTGCGGCTTTCCATGACAAAATCTCTTGTTAAAAGTGAAATCTGCCGGAAAATGGTTGATGTCCAGCTCTTGTGATAACCAGAGAAAGAGCACACGATGGTCTCGTATCCACAGAGTCATCCGTTTAGAAATGGTCCGGTGGCTTGTGCCGCGTCGTCGCAGCTTGGAGCACGGTGCGCCGAGCGTCCTTAAAGGGGTCCTTAAAGCTGTACTAACAAACCTTATTCTCTGTGAAGCCCGTAAAATTTTCACCGAAAGCCAGATAAATTTTTCGAATGGTTTCCAGGTGCCAGTCTCTAACAGCTTCTGAAAAAATTCTGATGGAAAAAACCCCCAAATCATTCCGCCATTTCCAGACAATGAAAATCCGACGACGGGGCGGGACCACTCCTTCCACAAGGCGTGCTCACAGGCGAATGACATCACCGACAGGCGTGGAAAAACTCACGCATGCGCACGAGGGTTCAAGCTTGTCTGACGTGAAAACATATGAATCAAATCCATATAGTTTAAAAAAAATAAAAAGGTACGATACTTTATGGACAGACCTTGTACAGCTTCCTGTTAAAAATGTGAAATCCAAACTTCCTTTACATAACAATCATTTTTCACTAAAAAACTGAAAAAAAATCAAGTTCGTTTTTGTGTTTTTTCTCATTTTAAATGCTAAAACTTACAAATAATATAGTGTAATGTAATATAATTGAAATTCAGGTACTCTTGGAAAAGGGTACCAAAGCACACAAACATAGAACATTATTTCTTAATTTTATTGCTATAATAAAAAATTATAACCAATCGTCCATTTATAGCCTCAGTAGGTAAAGGGTTAAGGGAATGTTCCTCGAACAGCAGCCAGATTGATAAAAGATTTTAAACCCACTCTCAAGTCAGCAACACGTATCAAAATAACAAAAATAAAAACGCATTCAACTATAACACCATAACCAGCAATTTTGTTTGTGCATATTAAGCTTTACAATTTTCTACCTTTCGGCACCACAAGTCACTCTGTTTTAGAAACACATACACATTTAAAAGTGTCAACAGAAACATTAATGCACTTAATCATCTTAAATTCTAAGATCAATAATTATTGAGAAATGGGATCTAGGTGATTCTGGAAATGTGCCTCATTACCGCGGCATAATAAGGCCTTTGCTGTAGAGGGCTGGACTGCGAATGGAATATTGCACATTCTGCAAGTCCCATTCACTGCCACAGAATATATTTACTGTAATGCAGATGCAAGCAAGTAAACAACATCACCATCACACAAACAGTTGATGAAATTAAATATAAATGAAAATATGAAGTGCAGTTATCAGCGTGTGTATACAGGCATGCTTCCCCTCTGGTAAACACACGTACACTGCCAAATCCCTGATGAATTGTTTAACTGTGAGTTTAGTTAATTTCTCTTGCTCTCTAACTCACTATTATAAATGTAAGTCTGGTATGGAAATAAGAAAATAATTACTCCACTTTCACATTGCAGCAGCTGGTTTCAACAACTAAATCTTCCTGAAAAGAAAAACAGCATAAACCATCTGTAGATATGGTATATACAGATAGGTCTGACATGCAGCATTATATGAAGAAAAAAAAAAGGCTTTTCCATCTTATAGATAGAATAAACGTGGGCTGAGGTTGGATGTGTGGAGCCGACTCGACAATCTCCTGCGTGGATAGTGCATTAGTGAAAAAGACAACATGCTACATTATACCAGAGGCTGTTATGGAGCAATAAAATGTGGATCGATAGCTCCGCATTTCCTCCACATGTGCAAAGGAGGACCTTGACAAAATGCACACAACACAGACAGAAATGAGGCAAACAGTGTCTGGCTACAGACATCAGAGTGGTAACAAAAACACTGTTCTGATACCCTTTGATACCTCTGAAACACCTGCATTTCAAACATTCTTTTAAAGTCTGCATGAAAAAGAACACATCACATGCTGTGTTGTCACTTGCAGAACACTAGCAACTGCGGGACAGTTCAGGAATGAGCGTCCGTATCACATTATGAATTTAGCATTTTGAGGCTACCTCGACAAGACGGAGACAAGTAAGGGAAGCCATCAAGACGCCCGTGAGTTATAGTTGCATTGAAAGATGTACATAGTGCAGAAAAGTTGCACAATGCCCAGTTTCTTCAATAAGCAACACAAGCACCTATAACTCCTTTACAATTGTCATGGCCGGGTTTTGGTGGCTTCCCTCATTGGTCATCTTTGTGCATGGGCACTCCATCCTTTTTGTATTTCTTAATCGTTGATGTGAAAGACATATTCCATGAGTGGGAAATGTTCATGTATCCATCCCCTGACCTGTATGAAGAAACCTGGCTATAAAAGTGATGATTTGTATTGACAATAATCCTTATATGTGGTTTGTCCAATTGCTTATGGCCTCTATTATTATGAAAATGTCTGTAAATCCTAAACTGTCAATGCAATATCATCCCAATCCCCCCCCCACCCCCACCCCAACCCCGCCTCCTGGAATTAAAGATGAAAGTCTACATGCATATGTTGTTTCCTTTTAATTCCATTGTGTTGGTGTACAGAGTCAAAATGACAAAACATTTGTTCCTGTCCAAATACTTTGTTTTGTGTGCTGTTGTGTTTTATATTGTAAACCTTTTCATTAGAATGGACTAAGCATTGGGTCACCCCTTTGAGTCTGGTCTGCTTGAGGTTTCTTCCTCAAATCATCAAATGGGGTTTTTCTTGACCACTGTCACTTGTGTGCTTGCTCTAGGGGTTAGTAAGGTTAGACCTTACTTGTGTGACGCGCCTTGAGGTAGCTTTGTTGTTATTTGGTGTGATATAAATGAAATAAATTGAATTAAACTGAATATTAAGTATATTATTCAGTATATTAAGACAAGTGCTTCCTTTGTCCAGATACAGTGATGACGATTGAGAAGTACAACCGCAGTTTGTTACTTCCTGAGATAAACACAGATAAGAAAAGTCTATCATCTGTCCTACAATGTAAAAGAGCAAAGCCTCATGTGCAACCTTCTGAGATAAATAATTAAAGCAGCAGCAGCCAATGCCACAGCTGCTGAATAAATACTTCATCTCAAGGTTATCTCCGTCTAGTTTTTAAGTAGAGTGTTTCGCTAATGCGGGCCATCTACCAGGCAATCGGCTAATTCCCTGTAGAAGGGCGTCTCGATGAAAAGCATAAAAAATAAAAGGCGACATGGAGCTTAAATTAGCAATGATCCACACTATTTATCACAAGTGCCATAAATGAGCGTGCAGTCACAAAACACTTGGGGAAATCATTTCATGATTTTGATGGAACTTAGTTGGACAAAAATCCCAATCAGTGCCCTGCAAAAAGTGAAATTCCCCAAGGGTGCCCCAAAATTTGCTCAGTGGTGTCCCAGACAGCATGAGTAATAGACGGGTGAATACTTAGACTGGCTTCAAGGCTGCAGTAGAACAATAAACACTTCTTTCTTTTCAATCACACATTTCACATTGTAACATCAAACAACGGCACTTTGTCGCACACCCCACCCACCCTCCCACTCCCCGGACCTTTCCCTCATGACATCCACATGGGAAATAAATAAACTGTGACATTCACAGTTCTACCAGCTTTTCTGTTTCCAGTGAAAACTAATTTCCCTATTTTTTGAAGGTATTGTTCTGTGGCAGTGGACATTTTGCTATGAATATATTGAGAATTACTTTTTAAAACCAGAGCAGCTGTAACACATTTCATTTCACATTTATAATGAGATTTTTAGATGTCTTTTCAACCATCAGATATGCTAAAATATGTACTGAGCTTTGTGATGTCACAAAACCACTTCCAAAAAAAACAAGAAGTATGAGGGAAAATAAAAGAAGATGCTGAAAAATGTAAAATAAAGTGGAGGTGAACGCAACATCACTTTTTTTTACTTGACATCCAAAAAAAGAGAAATAAATCTAAAGAAAAAGGACAGAGACATAAAAGTTAAAATAATATTACATTTTCTAATTTAGATCTATAGTTTGAGTTGATATAACATACACAGACTTATAATGTACTACAGTGACTTCTTGAAATGCAGGAAGACAGCAAAGGAAACCAATAAACTCTTAAACTTTTGTCTAAAGCTCATTGTTTAATCATACAGTAGAGCTTTGTGATGTCAGAAAGCCATCTTTTAAAATATCACCTAAAAGATAAAAGCACAAAGAAAAATATACATAAGAGTTAGGGGTGTAACAATACACAAACATCATGGTTCGGTACGTACCTCAGTGCTGAGGTCATGGTTCGGTTCATTTTTGGTACAGTATGGAAACAAGATGCAAAACCTAAATTTGCTTATTGTTTAAACCAAAAATTTATTGTAACATTACACAAAAAGAAAAAATAAAATAATTGCAAAGTGCTGCCTGGTAATAAGTTAAATAAAATGTTCTCAAATAAATGACAAATGTATGAAATATTATATTATAAAAATACATTCATAGTAAACAGCTTTTAACAAAACCAAAAACACAGCACAACAAAAAAAGAGTTAATGATGCTCTCTCTATCTTTCTGTCATTCTCACACACACACACACACACACACACACACACACACACACACACACACACACACACACACACACACACACACACACACACACACACACACACACACACACACACAAGGTTGGGTAGGATTACTTTGAACGAATACATGTGGATTACATGTATGTATGTACATACATTTGGATTACTTGTAATCTGATTACTTTTGGATTACATTTCAAAGTAATCCTACCCAACCTTACACACACACACACACACACACACACACACACACACACACACACACACACACACACACACACACACACACACACACACACACACACACACACTTGTAACTTCAAATTGTTCAGTAAACCATAGGATAAATAATGTGACAATGTTAATATATAACATGTTCAAAGCTGCTACACTTTAGGATGATTAATTTGGGAGGCGGCATTTGTAATGCTATGAGGGTGCAAAGTGAAGTTATGTTGTTTCGAAATGTGAAAAAACAAAACAACCCTCCAGCAGCATGTCACTGGCACCACATGGCACATATTGTCCCTGGTATATTCCACGTGCATATTACCTTATGCAACAGTTATATGCAGCAAAATTAAACACTGTAACATGCACAAAAAACAGGGATTTATAAACAACTATTCAAATAAAACAAACATGCATAGAAAAATACAGCTTCACCTCAGGGAGCTTTGGTGGTCATGTTAAATGAACTGCATTTCTGTAGTGCTTTCCCATCTGAAACAGAACCTCAAAGCACTTTACAAGGATGCCTCCCACTTTGGTGTTCACACATTGATGTCAACATGCTGCTCAACTGCACACTGTGGGATGGAGGGCCTTCTTGGAGATCCCAAAGTGATTTTCTAGTCTGACAGGGATTTGAACTGAGGATCTTCCCATTTAAAGCCTACCGCATTCTTGATACCACAGCACTGCACACTTGCTGCACTGTGTCACTTTGATTGGTTAATATTTTGTTTGCCCATACCTAAGGAACACAGTAAATCCAACCCTTGAGCTTTGTGTTGCATTCATGCACCCGCGAAACAGCCAACTTGGACACCCCCCTGAAGCATTTACGTTACTGTGCACCCCTCGTTCTACAGCTGCTTTTAAGATAAGCTCCTATAGTCCTTTGAAAAATAACAGCATCATTGCTGCCCAGTACTGTATATATTCATGTATATTCTAAAACAAGAGACAGCTGAAATCATTTCTTGCATTTTTGGCCAGTAATTTTAAAAAAGAAAGAGAGAAAGAAACTATGCATACAAACAAACAAACACACACACACACACACACACACAAACAAATTGCATAATCTGATACAGAGAAAACACCTTCAACTCACACATTGGTTATCTGCAAAAAATTAATCTATTCAAGAGAGACTGTTAATTATGAAAATTACATATTGTACCATATGGAGATAGTTAATGTAAAATGCACTCTGGGGGAAAAGTCACATTTTGTAGGTGATGCTCTGTGTGTGTGTGTGTGTGTGTGTGTGTGTGTGTGTGTGTGTGTGTGTGTGTGTGTGTGTGTGTGTGTGTGTGTGTGTGTGTGTGTGTGTGTGTGTGTGTGTGTGTGTGTGTGTGAAATTCAAACACTTTGAAAATGCATCAGATCTCTATGGGAAAAAAATAATAAATAAAATCATACTGGATATTTTTCCTGATATGAACTTGGTAATGTGTCAGGAACAAAAGGAGGCCACTTCGATTGAAAGAAATAAAAATTGTTAACCTACAGAGGGCTGAATTCAAACACACCCCAAAAATCGAAACAAAAAACTGATGCGGCAGGCTTGTCCATTTTGCCTAAATATCACTGCAGCAACTCAAAATGGTACTCAGCAGTTTGTGTAGTTTGTGTGGCCCCACATGTTTGGACGCATGGCTGACAATGGCACATTGGGGGCATGCTCCAAATGAAATCACGGATGATGTCCTTGGGGGAATCTCCTCCCAGGTTTGGACCAGAACTTCGAAACCAAACCATTCCTGTTTTGGGTGTTGTCTCATTGTTGCTCCTCTCATGCACCTGTTGAATTTCATTAACACCAGGGCAGCTGAAACTGATTAATACCCCCCCGCTACTTCACTGACCAGATCAATATCCCAGAAGTTGAATTGACTTGAGCTATACTCTGATTAAAAAGTGTTCCTTTAATTATTTTTTTTTCAGGCAAATAAAAAATTAATCAAAGTAACTGCAAGCTGTGCGATTAATTAATCTAAATTATATATAATATCTGTTCCGTTTAGTTTTGGAGTTGCGGGGGTGACAGCGAATCAGAGTAGAGCTGCGCCGTGACGTCACAGTCCAGTTGTGAGCTGCAAACTCAGTTTTTGGAACCTAATAATTACTTAAACAACTACAAATTACACAGAACACAATGGTCATAAGCCCTGGGTATGACGCGCTCCGGAACCTTGGACACGTGCTCCGGAACCTCTGACGTTGGATCCGCCAGCTATTTATACTGGATCTGTGATCCGCCACCTCTCTTGACTAACAAAATATATTAAAAAAATCACCGCGATTGCTCTCTCTGCCAATCACACCGCTGCCCTCCTGTCTGCTGTGCGGAATTGCGCCAAATCTGGCAACAAGTCCAGAGACTACGCTCGCTGTTTTGATCCGGATGTTGACCGTAGCCGCAGAGCTCCGTGGCCACCGAGAGAGGACTTGGATTCTTTGCGGGTCCCGCATCCGTACCCCTGTAGGCAGTGCGCGAAGGGAGAGCCGTGCATTGTGTTCTGCGTGTGTTTATAATCTTCTCGCACAGAAGAAAAAAGAGAGTGTTTACACAAGAGAGAAAAGTGAGAAAATGTTAATGCCTGTTTGAGAAAAGTGTATAGTGAGGGGTTTTACAGCCTTAAAGCATCTATAATAAGTGTAAAAAATAGCGCTGACTACGCAGATTTCGTTTATGGCGGGTTATTTTTAGAACGTAACTCCTGTGATAAACGAGAGACCACTGTACATCATTAAACAGGAATTTATACTCTATCCGGATTTGGTGTGACTGGTGTTATTAGGCCTACAATACATGCCCAGTTTATTTTTGTGCGGCACACAGCGTTGTTCCACCCATCCTCTGCGCTCCGGGATCTCCCACTTTACAAATTAAGCACTGGTCATACCGCCTAGGGTATTTTAACATTTTTTTAAACTTGTTCCTGTGGCTGTATTCATTAATAATTGATAAATCCCTTATCATCTTTTCAGCACAAAATGTCAGTTTAGGCAAAAAACTCCACATTTAAAATATACTGATGACAGTTGTTGACGCAACTTACAACCCCAATTCCAATAAAGTTGGAACGTTGTGTAAAATGTAGGGGTGGGCAAACATAAAAAATCTTAATCGCATTAACTCAGTGACTTTCTGTGATTAATCATGATTAATCGCATGGTATATGTGAAACACAAAAATGAATTCAAAAGCCGCTTCAAAAGCACAGTTTTATTTGAAAATGTAAATGAACGTTGCATATATTTGAAAATGTAAATTTCAACTGAAACACTCTAATGAAATCAAATATAAAACTGTTAAAAAATGTTTTAACTGTTATTTATTACTTCTTACTTGTTACACTGTTATTGGTCCTGTCTTGCACTTTAACATATGTCTTGTTAATGTCAGTCCTGTGTATGTGCATGTCTTTGCATGTGATAGAGAGAAACGTAATTCACTTTTCTTGTATGAGCTGTGCATATGAAGAAACTGACAATAAAGTTGACTTGACTACTTACTACACAGAAATCTCCTCTACACATTCATTCTGCATTTCCATTTTTCTTACTTCTCTCTCTCTCTCTCTCTCTCTCTCTCAAACACACACACACACACACACACACACAAACAAGATAGTGAAAAATATAATGGAAAGCATACCTGCAAGGCTCAAGTAGCATTTACAACCTCCGCAGTTTGTACAAGACAGCTGTAGTTAGCATGGTGATTTCGGTGTGTGTCGAGAGGACATCCCTCAGTGCCGGTTCATTTCTGAGGATGCTTTGGATCATTGACAGAGTGGAATTCCATCTCGTTGGAACATCTTGAACAAGAGATTCCTTCTTTTGGCTTGCCTCTACTGGTGGTTGGCTCTCACTGCGGTATTGTATCACTTCCTGTTCCGGAGCACAGCGGTGTTTTTCTGTATCTGTTAGCTGTTTAATCTGCGCAGTTAGATTGATCTAGTTATCTAGATTACGATTTGTTTCCCAGTGTAATCTTTACGTGCCTTAACTAAAGCACTCCTTCTGCTGAATCACCTCTAAATTATTTACACATTATTCACTTTGCGTGTTTTTAGGAATCCGCTAGCTTAGCGTAGCTACTAGCTCTTAGCCGATTTAGCATGGCGGCTTCTCCTGTCTCTCCCGCACTTTTCTGCTCTGGGTGTGAAATGTTTAGTTATTCCTCGGCCTCCTTTAGCAGTAACGGTACTTGTAATAAGTGTAGCTTATTCGTAGCTTTGGAGGCCAGGCTGGGCGAATTGGAGACTCGGCTCCGCACCGTGGAAAATTCTACAGCTAGCCAGGCCCCTGTAGTCGGTGCGGACCAAGGTAGCTTAGCCGCCGTTAGTTACCCCCTGGCAGATCCCGAGCAGCCGGGAAAGCAGGCTGACTGGGTGACTGTGAGGAGGAAGCGTAGCCCTAAACAGAAGCCCCGTGTACACCGCCAACCCGTTCACATCTCTAACCGTTTTTCCCCACTCGACGACACACCCGCCGAGGATCAAACTCTGGTTATTGGCGACTCTGTTTTGCGAAATGTGAAGTTAGCGACACCAGCAACCATAGTCAATTGTCTTCCGGGGGCCAGAGCAGGCGACACTGAAGGAAATTTGAAACTGCTGGCTAAGGCTAAGCGTAAATTTGGTAAGATTGTAATTCACGTCGGCAGTAATGACACCCGGTTACGCCAATCGGAGGTCACTAAAATTAACAGTAAATCGGTGTGTAACTTTGCAAAAACAATGTCGGACTCTGTAGTTTTCTCTGGGCCTCTCCCCAATCAGACCGGGAGTGACATGTTTAGCCGCATGTTCTCCTTGAATTGCTGGCTGTCTGAGTGGTGTCCAAAAAATGAGGTGGGCTTCATAGATAATTGGCAAAGCTTCTGGGGAAAACCTGGTCTTGTTAGGAGAGACGGCATCCATCCCACTTTGGATGGAGCAGCTCTCATTTCTAGAAATCTGGCCAATTTTCTTAAATCCTCCAAACCGTGACTATCCAGGGTTGGGACCAGGAAGCAGAGTTGTAGTCTTACACACCTCTCTGCAGCTTCTCTCCCCCTGCCATCCCCTCATTACCCCATCCCCGTAGAGACGGTGCCTGCTCGCAGACCACCAATAACCAGCAAAAATCTATTTAAGCATAAAGATTCAAAAAGAAAAAATAATATAGCACCTTCAACTGCACCACAGACTAAAACAGTTAAATGTGGTCTATTAAACATTAGGTCTCTCTCTTCTAAGTCCCTGTTGGTAAATGATATAATAATTGATCAACATATTGATTTATTCTTCCTTACAGAAACCTGGTTACAGCAGGATGAATATGTTAGTTTAAATGAGTCAACACCCCCGAGTCACACTAACTGTCAGAATGCTCGTAGCACGGGCCGGGGCGGAGGATTAGCAGCAATCTTCCATTCCAGCTTATTAATTAATCAAAAACCCAGACAGAGCTTTAATTCATTTGAAAGCTTGACTCTTAGTCTTGTCCATCCAAATTGGAAGTCCCAAAAACCAGTTTTATTTGTTATTATCTATCGTCCACCTGGTCGTTACTGTGAGTTTCTCTGTGAATTTTCAGACCTTTTGTCTGACTTAGTGCTTAGCTCAGATAAGATAATTATAGTGGGCGATTTTAACATCCACACAGATGCTGAGAATGACAGCCTCAACACTGCATTTAATCTATTATTAGACTCTATTGGCTTTGCTCAAAAAGTAAATGAGTCCACCCACCACTTTAATCATATTTTAGATCTTGTTCTGACTTATGGTATGGAAATAGAAGACTTAACAGTATTCCCTGAAAACTCCCTTCTGTCTGATCATTTCTTAATAACATTTACATTTACTCTGATGGACTACCCAGCAGTGGGGAATAAGTTTCATTACACTAGAAATCTTTCAGAAAGCGCTGTAACTAGGTTTAAGGATATGATTCCTTCTTTATGTTCTCTAATGCCATATACCAACACAGTGCAGAGTAGCTACCTAAACTCTGTAAGTGAGATAGAGTATCTCGTCAATAGTTTTACATCCTCATTGAAGACAACTTTGGATGCTGTAGCTCCTCTAAAAAAGAGAACTTTAAATCAGAAGTGCCTGACTCCGTGGTATAACTCACAAACTCGTAGCTTAAAGCAGATAACCCATAAGTTGGAGAGGAAATGGTGTCTCACTAATTTAGAAGATCTTCACGTAGCCTGGAAAAAGAGTCTGTTGCTCTATAAAAAAAAGCCCTCCGTAAAGCTAGGACATCTTTCTACTCATCACTAATTGAAGAAAATAAGAACAACCCCAGGTTTCTTTTCAGCACTGTAGCCAGGCTGACAAAGAGTCAGAGCTCTATTGAGCTGAGTATTCCATTAACTTTAACTAGTAATGACTTCATGACTTTCTTTGCTAACAAAATTTTAACTATTAGAGGAAAAATTACTCATAACCATCCCAAAGACGTATCGTTATCTTTGGCTGCTTTCAGTGATGCCGGTATTTGGTTAGACTCTTTCTCTCTGATTGTTCTGAGTTATTTTCATTAGTTACTTCATCCAAACCATCAACATGTTTATTAGACCCCATTCCTACCAGGCTGCTCAAGGAAGCCCTACCATTATTTAATGCTTCGATCTTAAATATGATCAATCTATCTTTGTTAGTTGGCTATGTACCACAGGCTTTTAAGGTGGCAGTAATTAAACCATTACTTAAAAAGCCATCACTTGACCCAGCTATCTTAGCTAATTATAGGCCAATCTCCAACCTTCCTTTTCTCTCAAAAATTCTTGAAAGGGTAGTTGTAAAACAGCTAACTGATCATCTGCAGAGGAATGGTCTATTTGAAGAGTTTCAGTCAGGTTTTAGAATTCATCATAGTACAGAAACAGCATTAGTGAAGGTTACAAATGATCTTCTTCTGGCCTCGGACAGTGGACTCCTCTCTGTGCTTGTTCTGTTAGACCTCAGTGCTGCTTTTGATACTGTTGACCATAAAATTTTATTACAGAGATTAGAGCATGCCATAGGTATTAAAGGCACTGCGCTGCGGTGGTTTGAATCATATTTGTCTAATAGATTACAATTTGTTCATGTAAATGGTGTTGTATGGCTGGGGGAGCCTGGCTGCCTTTTTGTTTCTGTCTTTTGTTTTTCCTTCCAGGTGGCTTGCATTTGGGACTGAGTGGCTGTGTAGCTGAGTTTATCAGGACCTCACTCTGATCACCTGAGGCTGATCACCTGCGGCTCGTCAGGACTCACAGCTGTGGTGCATCTACATGGATTGGAACATGGTGGCATTTAAGACTGGAGTACACAGTGTGTATTTGCCAGAGACTCGACCTTGTGACCAGACGGGTGAGATCGTCGTCTCGGGAGCCATCTCATCATCAGTGGATGCAGAGAACGTCCAGGTTTGATGCATGGTCTGTGAAAGAGGAGAGGGTGAGGTCTCACGCTCGTCAGCACACTTCCTGAGGTTTGTTAGATTTTGTGACTAACATTTATACAGTCAGTAAATGTGGTGTCCCTCACACCTTATTATATTGAGCTGTATGTTGGTCGTTTAAATCAGCTTCCACTGCAGTGGAGTTTTGTGAACTGGATGTTCCATGCCTGCAGGGTGGGAAGCTGATTAGTAATTAAGCCAGGAAGTGTTTGCTGTTTGTGCACCTTTGAGCGTTCTCTCTGTGTGTTGAGTGTGGACTCACATAATGATTCCTTCTTTCACAGACTCGGTTTGTCGCGGCCACCTGGGGGGTGTCGGCGGGGTCCTTGGGTCCGAACCAGTTCTGGCTCCGGACCGTTAGCGCTGCTGGGAGCGCACCGCAATCCACCACGCCAGACCGCACACTTTTATATTTTTCACAGCACTGTTATGTTCATTAAACTCTGTTATCCTTTGTACCGTGCTCTGCTTATTTTATACTGGGTCCTTCAAACGCTGGTCGGTTCTCCGGGCTGCGTCTGACACATAACAAATGGGGAATCTTCTTCACAGACTAAAGTTAATTATGGAGTTCCACAAGGTTCTGTGCTAGGACCAATTTTATTCACTTTATACATGCTTCCCTTAGGCAGTATTATTAGACGGTATTGCTTAAATTTTCATTGTTACAGATGATACCCAGCTTTATCTATCCATGAAGCCAGAGGACACACACCAATTAGCTAAACTGCAGGATTGTCTTACAGACATAAAGACATGGATGACCTCTAATTTCCTGCTTTTAAACTCAGATAAAACTGAAGTTATTGTACTTGGCCCCACAAATCTTAGAAACATGGTGTCTAACCAGATCCTTACTCTGTATGGCATTACCCTGACCTCTAGTAATACTGTGAGAAATCTTGGAGTCATTTTTGATCAGGATATGTCATTCAAAGCGCATATTAAACAAATATGTAGGACTGCTTTTTTGCATTTACGCAATATCTCTAAAATCAGAAAGGTCTTGTCTCAGAGTGATGCTGAAAAACTAATTCATGCATTTATTTCCTCTAGGCTGGACTATTGTAATTCATTATTATCAGGTTGTCCTAAAAGTTCCCTAAAAAGCCTTCAGTTAATTCAAAATGCTGCAGCTAGAGTACTGACGGGGACTAGAAGGAGAGAGCATATCTCACCCATATTGGCCTCTCTTCATTGGCTTCCTGTTAATTCTAGAATAGAATTTAAAATTCTTCTTCTTACTTATAAGGTTTTGAATAATCAGATCCCATCTTATCTTAGGGACCTCGTAGTACCATATCACCCCAATAGAGCGCTTCGCTCTCAGACTGCAGGCTTACTTGTAGTTCCTAGGGTTTGTAAGAGTAGAATGGGAGGCAGAGCCTTCAGCTTTCAGGCTCCTCTCCTGTGGAACCAGCTCCCAATTCAGATCAGGGAGACAGACACCCTCTCTACTTTTAAGATTAGGCTTAAAACTTTCCTTTTTGCTAAAGCTTATAGTTAGGGCTGGATCAGGTGACCCTGAACCATCCCTTAGTTATGCTGCTATAGACGTAGACTGCTGGGGGGTTCCCATGATGCACTGTTTCTTTCTCTTTTTGCTCTGTATGCACCACTCTGCATTTAATCATTAGTGATCGATCTCTGCTCCCCTCCACAGCATGTCTTTTTCCTGGTTCTCTCCCTCAGCCCCAACCAGTCCCAGCAGAAGACTGCCCCTCCCTGAGCCTGGTTCTGCTGGAGGTTTCTTCCTGTTAAAAGGGAGTTTTTCCTTCCCACTGTAGCCAAGTGCTTGCTCACAGGGGGTCGTTTTGACCGTTGGGGTTTTACATAATTATTGTATGGCCTTGCCTTACAATATAAAGCGCCTTGGGGCAACTGTTTGTTGTGATTTGGCGCTATATAAAAAAATTGATTGATTGATTGATTGATTTTGGCCAAGTTCATTTTGTTTCTGCTCCAACTCTGCAGCATTTGCTGGACTGTGTTTGAAGTGCCCTACAACTTTTCTGCACTTGGCCAGGGCATTGTCGAATGGGCTGTTCTGTAGGGATACTGTGATGGAACGCTGGAGACTGTGCATGAAGCAGGGGATATGTTCAAAGGGAAGATGTCTCACAGCAGCAATCATGTTCCGTGCACTATGTGTGCTAAGTGAGACGACTTTGTTCGATACATTCCACTCCTGTGTAACCTGAAGGAAGTTTTCGGCGCATATTTCAGCGTAGTGTCTGTCGGCTGTTTTCATAACTGCTAGAGCATGTGAATGCAATTCCCAGTTTTCATCAATATAATGCACAGTTACCCCGAGGTACCTAGCGATGTCCAGTAATCGCCAGTGATGGCAACGGATGGCGTGCTGCGTAGCGTCGTCTCTTTTGCATTTAGGGTGTTTTTGTTTTTTGCTTCGGCTTGTAAATATATAGTATTTTGTATGTAAGTAGGTATGTGTAGGTGTATATATATATATATATATATATACGAGGTCTGTCCATAAGGTATCGTACCTTTTTATTTTTTTCAAAAACTATATGGATTTCATTCATATGTTTTTACGTCAGACATGCTTGAACCCTCGTGCACATGCGTGAGTTTTTCCATGCCTGTCGGTGACGTCATTCGCCTGTGAGCATGCCTTGTGGAAGGAGTGGTCCTGCCCCCTCGTCGGATTTTCATTGTATGGAAATGGCGGAATGAAAAGGACTTTTTTCCATCAGAATTTTTTCAGAAGCTGTTAGAGACTGGCACCTAGAAACCATTCGAAAAATTTATCTGGCTTTCAGTGAAAATTTTACGGGCTTCACAGAGAATAAGGACTTTAACTACAGCTTTAAGGACCCCTTTAAGGACAGTCGGTGCGCCGCGCTGCGAGCTGCGGCGATGCGGCACAAACCACTGGATCATTTCTAAGCTGATGGCTCTGTGGATACGAGACCGTTGTGTGCTCTTTCTCTGGTTATTATTGGTTGTGGGGAAGAAGGGGTAGGGATAAATAAGCTGATGCTTCACGCTACCCCTTTTCGGACATGTTCGGTACACATTAGGAACTTCTTTTTTTTATCTATTTATTTGTATTATCATCTAATTGCTCGGGGCTTCTTGTTGTTGTTTTCACTGATCTATCTTGTATTTGTTGTTGTATCAAATGTTCGGAATAAACAGTTTTCGTTCATTCATTCATTCATTCATATAATTCCTGAATTATTCTTCTAATGGTGTGGCGAGAGGGAAGCTCGTATGCGGCGTCGTTAGAGGCTATTCTTAGAACATCTCGCAGGCCCGGGTCATCCACAATATTGATTGGTCTACAAGCTGTAGCTACCCACTTGGCAATTGCCTCAACTAGTTTTTTTTTTCTTTTTGTTTGTCTACTCTTCCTCCACAAGTTGAATCCAGTGTAGTTTGACGAAACCTCAAAGCTGCATTCTATGATTTGCCAGCTTCGACAGAGTGGATTGCATTGAGGTGGTACCTGAGACTTGTATAGCTTCGGTGAAACGCAAATTCTGCATTGCAATGATTACAGATAACTTTGCTTTTCTCCAATGCACCATCCTGTAGAACTTTGTACCGAAAATGTCCTTTCAAAAGTTTGGCGTCTTTCTGCATTTTGTTTTGTTGTGCATTGCATAGCCTGCACTTTTCTCGATCCTCGTGTTGTTTTCTGTGTGACCTCAGCTATCAGCAGGAAGCAGCAACATAAGCTCGCTCCCGACTGACGCTTTCAAAATAAAAGGCAACGAACAACAGTCGTAAAAGGCTAAAAAAATTTTAAAAAAAAACCTGCAGCGTTAAGGGGAGGAACAAAATTGTCGGCGATAATGACCTCAAAAATTAACACAACGTTAGCGTGTTAACGTTGCCCAGCCCTAGTAAAATGTAAATAAAAACAAAATACAATGATTTGCCAATCCTCTTCAACCTATATTCAATTGAATACACCACAAAGACAAGATATTTAATGTTCAAACTGATAGAATTTGCTTTCTTCTGATTATATTATGGACTGTAGATGATGGAATCCCTAAATTCCTTGCAACTGAATGTTGAGAAACATTGTATTTGAACTGTTGGACTATTTTTTCACGCAGTTGTTCACAAAGTGGTGATCCTCACCCCATCTTTGCTTGTGAACGGCTGAGCCTTTTGGGGATGCTCCTTTTATACACAATCATGACACTCACCTGTTTCCAATTAGGTGTTCTTTGAGCATTCATCAACTTTCCCAGTCTTTTGTTGCTCAATCCCAACTTTTTAGAAATGTGTTGCAGGCATCCATTCCAAAATGAGCAAATATTTGCACAAAAACAATAAAGTTGATCAGTTTGAACATTAAATATCTCGTCTTTGTGGTGTATTCAATTGAATATGGTTGAAGAGAATTTGCAAATCATTGCATTCTGTTTTTATATACATTTTACACATCGTCCCAACTTCACTGGAATTGGGGTTGTATTTTGTATGAAAAGTATTTAAGAGGTATTTGACCTGCAGCAGGAAACATTAATGAGGTAGTTTTTATTGCTCACAGCAGGGAACAACATAAAGCTAGTCCATGTGCTGTAGATGTGTTGATAGTGCCCCCCCCCCCCCCCCCATCCCGGGTCACAAAAAATAAATAAATAAATAAATAAAAATCTTCTGGTCTGACGCTGTTGTTGAAACTGTGCAAAAAAATGTCCAAAGGCCGACATATCCAAACCAGTAATTTCTCCCCCAAAACAACTCAAAGTGCGATTAATTTCGATTTAAAAACTTTTGAAGCATTATGTATGTTGTAATTAATTAATCTAAATGAATGCATTATTTTGGCATCCATTTTCCATAGATTTAGTGAGAACCTCTGGCTCCACTGCTTTCTGTATTTCAGAATAGCCAAGTTTTTGAATTTCTTTTCTCTCTGTACAAATGAAGACACCAGAGATACAGCTTCTTCTTGTTCACTGAAGCAGCAGACATCCACTGAGAACAGAGAAAACACCTAAACACCTATGCATATGCTCGGCGGAATGGGAACCGTGATGCTGACGACTTTTTCACTTCCAAATCTCCACTTTTTATCCAAGGATTCTTTGAAACTATGAACTCTGTCTCTGCTGGATGCTCGTTATTGTTTTTTCCCCGAGAACAACACGCGCCACATCACACGGCGCCATGCTCACAGAATGTAACACGCGGCTGGAATGAAACGAAGCGATGCGCGGTTACAACAGCGGCTAATTAGGGTGCACTTGGAAAGCGCAGCGCACGTCATCCCCCTGGTTGAGCTTTCGATGTACAGACTCGGAGAAGCGAGCACAGTTAAAAAAGATGCTTAAAAGTGAATTGCCTCATGGCTGGACACTGATGTCAAAGTTCAAGTTCTCACTGTCGTGCGTCTGACGCCTCTGAAATCCGCTGTGTGATGAAAAGTATGAAGATGCATTTCCATAGTGATGTACATGTTTTTTTTAGAAGACAAGCTCCTGCTGTAATTACCAAAGTCAGTGGTTAAAGATTGAGCACGCAAAGCTCAAGAGTGCATGCGTACCTGTGAAGATGAATCTGTGGTGCCATACTCCACCGCACTCCGCAAAGCTTCAAATCAAAGTTTCACATAATTATTATTTATTTTTAACCTGACTTGAATTAATACAACAGGTGGCCCACAGATATCAAGCTGCACTGCAGGCGAACCCCCCCCCCCCAAAAAAAACAAACAAAAACATCCAGAAAAACGTCAAAGCTCTGCAAAGTGTGCAACAAGGTGAAGCGTGCTCTGCAAGCCAACTAAACATCAATATCAACGCGCTCTGCTCTCATGTTCTTGTGTCTGTCCGATACTTTAAACAAATCTCTGAATCTACCTAATGAGCTCATTAGTAAATCTTTCTGCACCGGAATATCTGAACTTCATCAGTGACTGTGTGCAGATTGTATTTCCATTAGACTGCAACCCTAAGCTGCTGCCTCCTTCTTTATTATATATATATATATATATATATACTCAACAAAAATATAAATGCAACACTTTTGGTTTTGCTCCCATTTTGTATGAGATGAACTCAAAGATCTAAAACTTTTTCCACATACACAATATCACCATTTCCCTCAAATATTGTTCACAAACCAGTGTAAATCTGTGATAGTGAGCACTTCTCCTTTGCTGAGATAATCCATCCCACCTCACAGGTGTGCCATATCAAGATGCTGATTAGACACCATGATTAGTGCACAGGTGTGCCTTAGACTGCGCACAATAAAAGGCCACTCTGAAAGGTGCAATTTTGTTTACTTGGGGGGGATACCAGGCAGTATCTGGTGTGACCACCATTTGCCTCATGCAGTGCTACACATCTCCTTGGCATCATCCGTGAAGAGAACACCTCTCCAACGTGCCAAACGCCAGCGAATGTGAGCATTTGCCCACTCAAGTCGGTTACGACGACGAACTGGAGTCAGGTCGAGACCCCGATGAGGACGACGAGCATGCAGATGAGCTTCCCTGAGACGGTTTCTGACAGTTTGTGCAGAAATTCTTTGGTTATGCAAACTGATTGTTTCAGCAGCTGTACAAGTGGCTGGTCTCAGACGTCTTGGAGGTGAACATGCTGGATGTGGAGGTCCTGGGCTGGTGTGGTTACATGTGGTCTGCGGTTGTGAGGCTGCTTGGATGTACTGCCAAATTCTCTGAAACAACTTTGGAGACGGCTTATGGTAGAGACATGAACATTCAATACACGATCAACAGCTCTGGTTGACATTCCTGCTGTCAGCATGCCAACTGCACGCTCCCTCAAATCTTGCGACATCTGTGGCATTGTGCTGTGTGATAAAACTGCACCTTTCAGAGTGGCCTTTTATTGTGGGCAGTCTAAGGCACACCTGTGCACTAATCATGGTGTCTAATCAGCATCTTGGTATGGCACACCTGTGAGGTGGGATGGATTATCTCAGCAAAGGAGAAGTGCTCACTATCACAGATTTAGACTGGTTTGTGAACAATATTTGAGAGAAATGGTGATATTGTGTATGTGGAAAAAGATTTAGATCTTTGAGTTCATCTCATACAAAATGGGAGCAAAACCAAAAGTGTTGCGTTTATATTTTTGTTGAGTGTATATATAAACATTATTAGCACAACCAGGCTTCTCTTATTTCAGCTGATGGGTGTGCACATAGCTGATGACCTTGTCTTTAATTGTGCAAGTGTGTTGGCGGGTTTAACCACACACCTTTCTGTAGACAGGCACTGTATACAGACTATATATATGCATATATACACATACATACATACATACATACATACAGGTGCTGGTAATATAATTAGAATATCATGAAAAAGTTGATTCATTTCAGTAATTCCATTCAAAAAGTGAAACTTGTATAATGTATACATTCATTCCACACAGACTGATAAGTTTCCACAGTCAGTGATGGTTTGGGGGCCATGTCATCTGCTGGTGTTGGTCCACTGTGTTTCCTGAGGTCCAAGGTCAACACAGCCGTCTACCAGGAAGTTGTCGAGCACTTCATGCTTCCTGCTGCTGACCAACTTTATGGAGATGCAGATTTCATTTTCCAACAGGACTTGGCACCTGCACACAGTGCCAAAGCTACCAGTACCTGGTTTAAGGACCATGGTATCCCTGTTCTTAATTGGCCAGCAAACTCACCTGACCTTAACCCCATAGAAAATCTATGGGGTATTGTGAAGAGGAAGATGCGACACACCAGACCCAACAATGCAGAAGAGCTGAAGGCCACTATCAGAGCAACCTGGGCTCTCATACCACCTGAGCAGTGACACAGACTGATCAACTCCATGCCACGCCACATTGCTGCAATAATTCAGGCAAAAGGAGCCCCAACTACGTATTGAGTACTGTGCATGGTCATACTTTTCAAGTTTATACTTTTCAGTTGGACAACATTTGTAGAAATCCTTTTTGTATTGGTCTTAGATAATCTAATTTTCTGAGATACTGAATACTGAATTTCATTAGTTGTCAGTTACAATCATCAAAATTAAAAGAAATAAGCATTTGAAATATATCAGTCTGTGTGTAATGAAGGAATATAATATACAAGTTTCACTTTTTGAATGGAATTACTGAAATAAATCAACTTCATTAAGAAATGGAAAAGTACAAGAAATCCATAAGAAGTAGGCCATCTTAAAAAAAAATAAAAAAATAAAAAGTCTGCATGAAGGAGACAAGTGAGAGAAGCCACCAAAACAACCACAACAACCAAGGGCACAATTTAGAACTAGAAATTGGAGGGGGACAAAGTGCGAGGCCCGCAGGTCCGAAGCCCATAGGCCACTTTAGGCCCCCAGAAGCCAACGGTTTCTAGATGAGCTCAGATGCATTCTGAGCATCCAGAACAGTAATTTGAATGTTTTGAGAAGACCATAAAGTGGACACCATTTGACTTATGCAATTTGAAACTGTGGATATAAGTACTTCATTCTGAGAATAGCCAGCATTGATTTTATTAACATCCTGGTGTAAATAAGGTATCGCCACGTGTAGAACTCAAAAAGAATGATAGGTTGAGTTTTCATTAAAAAACAACTGCAATGTGGTAAAATGTATTCATAAATATGAAAGAACAGGCTCTTAATAATTATTAACTATCGCATACTGTATTTTTTTTTTCTCAAGATTTTGTTCTTTTGCAAGTTTGAAAAAACAACAGATCATAAGTTTAGGATAAATTACTTATCATGAATTTAACTTTCGAAGTGGCACTAATGACAACACTCATACTGAACATAATTTCGCTTGCATAGACTGATTTTGAAGATCAAGCAATAATTGCAGATGGGCTTTCTGAGGTCCCAGATAGTGTTTCTGATTTCCTTTTCTAACTTTCAGAATTCAGTAAATTAGCATATGGTCCATTGATACTTATGTGTAGACACTAGTCCCTAGAGGCAACTATTTTTGGTTTCAAATCTGGGCAAATGCAGTCCCAGAAAATTTTGAATGTGACAAACAAGAAACAGGTGTTGTAAACAAGTCAATGCTGCTAAAAATACAAACTTGCAGAAACAAAGATACTACTCTGACATGGTTTTGCACATAAGACTGACATGGTTTGCACATGAGACTGGCATAGCATGTTTCAAGTACACACATATATGTCAGAAGGTGGGGAAACATATCATATTCTGTCCCCCCTGGTTGAAAAGGTGGGGGGGGGGCATGCCCCCCATCCCCCACCAAATTGCGCCCATGACAACTCAGACTGAGGTACACGTTTGAGAGGTTGTGACTGGAAATATTGTGCATATAACAACTTTTGGCTGAGTGGCAAAGAGACAGCCACTGTAATGGGCATGTCACACCATGACAATTTAGCCAGCGTATGCTGCCAATATGCCATTATACAACAGCTGACACGTTCAGTAAGTTCTGTGGATGTCCAGAACACATCAAATACATCTACATACGTCAATATGTGTTGAGATATGTTTGATTTAAGTTACACATAGGTTCAAAGCACATTACTCATTGTTAGAAATATGTTTTGGGTATGCTAGACATTATCTCGATGTATTTCGACTTGAGTAACTTACAAATAATATGTGTCAATAACTTACCTACAAGTTATGACCCACGTGTGCGGGATGTACCAGCCATACACTGACATACATTGCAAATATTGTGTAGTAGAGGACCTCGCTGCACTATGTATACCAGCGTGCTTCAATGTGCTCTTACACTGAAGTACAAAATTTACCCATAACTTATTAGATGTATGCCAGTGTATTCAAATTTTAAATTTGTATTCAAATATTAAAACGTCAGTATGTGCAGGCTAAATCGTCAAGCTGTGACAGGGTCATAAAAAAGAAAGCAAACTGATACTGTCAACCAGTTTAGAATGCGAAAGTTATGCCATAATATTCATGGTGTGGAAACAATAGCTGGCTTCTTCTTCTGTGCTTCTTCTATGCTGTGCTTCCTGCTACTGTGTATCTGCTGCCCCCAGTGGTAAGCAAAAAGTAAGTAGAGGCAGTGGCAATGTGCTGCACACTGCACTAAAAAAATGTGAAGAAATATGAAAAATACCTTGAAATACATTCATTCATTCATCCATTCATTCATTCATGTTCTATACCCCAGCCTATCCCAGCAGTCATAGCACATGAGGCGGGGTACACCCTGGACAGGATGCTAGTCAATTACAGGGCTCTTGAAATACATGAAAAAAAAAACATGCATTTGAAAGTAAGGGGGAGGTGATGGTCTAGTGGTCAAGTGTTGGGGTTTGGACTAGAAGATCCTTGGTTCAAATCCCAGCCTGACCGGAAAATCACTAAGAGCCCTTGGGCAAGGTCCTTAATCCCTTAGTTGCTCCCGGTGTGTAGTGGGTATCTTGCATGGCAGCAGCCTCACATCGGGCTGAATGTGAGGCATTAGTGTGTAAAGCTCCTTGAGCATCTGACGCAGATGGAAAAGCGTTATATAAATGCAGTCCATTTATTTACTATTTAAGGGCCCCTTCACACATAGTATGAATAAGTACAAATCAGGGCGAATCACGGCGGAGCAGCTCATATGAGCGAACCACGGAAACGTTGAGCTGACGGGCAGGCATGAACCATGACGCTGCAATGATTTTGTGCACATGGGAACACAGTGCGAGCAGCTGCGCGATGTGTAATGACATTGCGCAGCTGCAGTGAAAAAAAATGCATGCTGCGACAGTTTCAACGTGCAGTAACACAGTGCAAGCAGCAGCATGTGCAACCACAATGCACAGCTGCTATGAAAAAAAAAATACATGCCACCCACAGGATTCGAACCTGCAATTTCCAAAAGCCCTATTTGCCAGCCAGAAATGTTACCACTGAACTACCATCGCTGTCCTGTAAAAGGTGCAGGAAAATGCCTGATATCAAGAAGGACATGGACATATTTAAGAAATACAACCACACACCGTATAAAAACACCACATTTTATTGAATCCTTCTGATCAAGTGGGCAATATAAGTATGATCTGTCTGTTCCTCTGTAGATGACCCATGGTCACAGACATACAGTCATGAAATGACATGAATGAGAAGCAGGGCGCTCTTATTATGTCCACATCTGCTGTCGGCATGGCCAGCTGGCCCCGCGCATCCTGTCCAACATGTGTGTCTTGTGAACGGCACGCCGCAGTACAGACACTGCATCATGTGGTTACAGAGCTCACGTGGGTGATGTGACATTCAGATCGCCCACTTGGTGCTATGATCTGACGGTCCGTTAAGTCTGGGGTAGCTTGTCAGTGTGTGCGCCATGTGCATGCTCCCTGCAGTCCATTGCAACAGCGATATATGTTTTTATGTATGTCCACGTGAGGACAGCAAGCAGACACGCACGCGTCGCAGTGGATAGCTGTTAGTTCATGTCCGTCCATTCATGTTACATGTTCTCCAGCTGGGACATCCAGAACCACAGATCTCCACAGCTGCTCCTGTCGGTGGACACACCCCGTCAGTTCAGCGCACACACCAATGTGTCACTGTGTCTGTTTGCAAAGCCACACTTGTGGGGGCACTTAGACAAATTTCACATCCAGCTCGAAAATGAACATCTGCTGACTGTTGTCGTGCTAACAGCGTGAATGGTGCCAAGCGAGTGGTGTTAGATGTGTGTGTCAGCTGGAATTTGGCCAACACCTGCCGCGAGAGGGGTCGATGGGCTTGCACAGTGCACACTCTGTCGTTCAGCCACTGGTGTGTGCAAATAGTTGTAGTAACAGGTGTACGAGGTGTTGGAGCCAGCTATGATTTTACACGTATTGCATACGATTCCTGCTCCATACGCAATTCATGTGCTATTCAACCACATTTGTACTATGTGTGAAGGGGCCCTTAGGAATGCCACTTTTGGTGTATTATAATTTACCATTAAAAATGAATATTAAACAATGATTTGTATCAAATTGCATCATATCACATTGAATATAATCATTCCATGAAAAAAATATTGTCCCTGAATCGTACTGTAGCCCAGGTATCTAGACGTGTATGGGGGAGAGATGCACACCCTGATCTGCCAGCATTTTCATGTTGTTTTAAAGCGAAAAGCCTGAAGGTAATAGCGTGAATTTAGGAGTGACCACAAACAAAACTACAAAAACCCAAACATGTCTCCTGATTATTATAATTATTAACTGCAACTGTGAAAACAACCTAAAATGTGACATGTTATCCAAGATCACCCTGACTCTGGCAGTCACAAAGTGTTTTAATGGTCGTCTTCACAGTACGTCCTCTGCTGCTGTCATTCTCTCGCTGCACGCGGCTCCATCTGCATTCAACACCATCCAGCTGATGTGCGATATTTTTCCTTTCAATTTAATTTATCATTCAAGCTTGGTGACAACCACTTTGTCATACAACCGCAGCAGTGCCATAGCAATTATGGCCCACAGAAAACAAGACTGGGTGTGAAGATGCTCCACAATCCAGTCAAGCAGCAGCAGACCATTAGGCTTTCATTAGTTTAATAGAGCACAGGAAATGCTCCTTTAATTGTATGCCATGATGACATATCAACTGCCCAGGCAGCTTGGGAATGGAAACGACTAAATGCCGACCTGCAATCTCTATTTTTGAGCTCACTCAAGACATTACTCAGATCTGTATATGGAATGTCAGAAGAATATCTGCAGCCATTCATTTATTACTGTGCTCACAAACACACACTTAGACACGCACTCACACACACAGCATTTCTGCGCTTCACAGAAGTGGCTACTAATGAAGAGATGCCATGCATATTTGGTGTTGTCACATCCGTGTGTTTGTTGGTGAAGGACACACCAGTTATAGTCCCTATGTGAGCTTCATATGTGCGCTTGAGAAACATGTGGGGAAGCGTGGCGAGCCTGCAAAGCATGTGCATGAAACTGGAGAAAATGCTTGGAAATGGAATATCTAGGCCAGCGGTAATGAGTTTGCAGTGGCTGAAACGCCAACTACACTAACATTTTATTCTATGTTGCTATGAGTGCTTGGTCACCCTCACTGTGTGTGTGTGGGGGGGGGGGGATGCTGATGACATGGCGGGGAACCAGATTAGCGCAGGATGTGGAAAAGGCAGCACAAAGAAGTTTAATATTTAAATCCACTGGAGGGGATAGCAGTTCTATCTATCTATTTTGCACAACAAGCCTCGTTAACTGCAGCGAGTTTCACAATGTAGCACAATAACGCCAGCTAATAATTTAGCGGGATGCACACATAATCGCTTACAACATGCAGTGACGCAACCGTAACACAACCAAGCAATATGACTCCATTTCTATGGCACACACACACACACACACACACACACACACACACTGCTTACGGGCATATGCAGTTGATTAGCAGTAACATACTTTAATAATGTCCACCACATGTGGGTCACTGCAGTCTAGTGCCAGTATGGTGTGCATGTGATCAGCAAACTTGTTGGCGACAACACATCTGCATGTTCTCGTTAAACAAGAAGAGATCAAATATCAGCTCTATCTATGCAGCAGAAACATGTAGTATATTGACCAAATCAGGAGACACAACCTTGTGTGGCTTCCTGTAAAAGCAGATCAGAAAGTTTTTGCAGCTGACAAATAACGGTCGTAATGGACTCTAAATGGTCGAACACCTGCTTAGCTTGCTGAATTTGTTGAGCCGTTGATCTTTAGCACTTCATGTTCATTTTTAATTCTTGTGGATGCAAAAATGTAGTTTTATTGTTCCATGTCAGGGCAGCACGGTGGTTTAGTGGTTAGCACTATTGCCTCACAGCAAGAAGGTCATGGGAATCGATTCCCACCTGTGGATTTTCTGCGTGGATCTTGCATGTGTTTCTTCTGGGTGCTCCGGCTTCCTCCCACATACAAACACATGCAGGTATGGTGGATTGGAAACTTTCATGTCCGTAGGTGTGTGTGCGAGTGTGAATGTGATTGTTTGTCTATACAGTGAGGAAAATAAGTATTTGAACACCCTGCGATTTTACAAGTTCCCCCACTTAGAAATCATGAAGGGGTCTGAAATTTTCATCTTAGGTGCATGTCCACTGTGAGAGACATAATCTAAAAAAAAAAAAATCGGGAAATCACAATGTATGATTTTTTTTAATAATTTATTTGTATGTTACTGCTGCAAATAAGTATTTGAACACCTGTGAAAATCACTGTTAATATTTGGTACAGTAGTCTTTGTTTGCAATTACAGAGGTCAAACATATCCTGTAGTTTTTCACCAGGTTTACACACACTGCAGCAGGGATTTTGGTCCACTCCTCCATTCAGATCTTCTCTAGATCTTTCAGTTTTGGAGTTTCAGCTCTCTCCAAAGATTTTCTGTTGAGTTCAGGTCTGGAGACTGGCCAGGCCACTATAGGACCTTGAAATGCTTCTTACGGAGCCCCTCCTTAGTTGCCCTGGCTGTGTGTTTGGGGTCATTGTTATGCTGGAAAACCCAGCCATGACTTATCTTCAATGCTCTTACTGAGGGAATTTCAATTTCAATTTCAATTTATTTTCCTTTATATAGCGCCAAATCACAACAGAGTTGCCTCAAGGCGCTTCACACAAGTAAGGTCTAACCTTACCAACCCCCAGAGCAACAGTGGTAAGGAAAAACTCCCTCTGAGGAAGAAACCTCAAGCAGACCAGACTCAAAGGGGTGACCCTCTGCCTGGGCCATGCTAGAAACATAAATTACAGCAATAATTCACAGAACAATTCACAGACGAATATACAAGAATTGCTGTTGGTGCACAGGACAGGAAGGTCGCCAACACAAACACAACTCCCATCTCTGGATGGAGCTGCACCTTAAACAGAGAAAAAACAGAATCAGGCATCAGAAAGACAAAAAATACTGTATAATTTGCCAGCATTAATCAACAAGAAAAACAGAAGAAATACTAAGGTGATCGCCGGCCGCTAGCCCTAAGCTTCACTAAAAGAACCAGAATTTAGGTGAAGTTGAGGCCACGGCCCGCTCCAATTACTAATAACATGAATTAAAAGCGTAAAAAGTGTAAAACAAAACTGTACCAGTATGCTAGCCATATGAAAGGGAAAATAAGTGCGTATTAAGTCTGGACTTGAAAGTCTCCACAGAATCTGATTGTTTTATTGATGCAGGGAGACCATTCCACAGAACAGGGGCAGACTTCTTATTCACCCTAGGGACACAAAGTAGTCCTGCACCCTGAGAACGTAAAGCCCGGGCCGGTATGTAAGGTTTAATTAGGTCAGCTAGGTAGGGACTTGCCAGTCCATGAATAATTTTATAGGTTAGTAGCAGAACCTTAAAATCTGATCTCACTGGGAGAGGAAGCCAGTGAAGGGATGCCAAAATGGGTGTAATATGGTCAAACTTTCTGCTTCGTGTCAAAAGTCTGGCTGCAGCATTTTGAACCAATTAGAGAGCCCTAATGCTAGACTGCGGTAAACCAGAAAATAGAACATTGCAGTAGTCCAATCTAGAAGAGATGAATGCAAGGATCAGAGTCTCAGCATCAGCCATAGACAGGATGGGATGAATCTTCGCTATATTTCGCAGGAGGAAGAAAGCAGTCCTAGTAATATTTCTAATATGGAGGCCAAAGGACAACAAAGGATCAAAAATTACCCCAAGGTTCCTAACTTTGTCAGTGTGATGTATGACACACGAGCCTAGGCTGTGTGTCATATAAATAATAAACAATAAATATAAACATATAAACAATAAATAAATCAAACACAGCTCACATCAGCCAGTAATGTGAAAACATCCTAAGGCATATACAAGTCAATTGCACTGATCAGCCCTAACAGTGTGACCACTGACAGATGACACGAATAAAACTGATTATCAAGTTACAGTGGCTCCGATGTGGGATATAGTAGGCAGCAAGTTATTATTTTGTATTCAAAGTTGATAAATGGTAAATAAATGGTAAACGACTGGAACAGCGCCGCATCAAATTTTGTCAGAAGCTGGGCGACAGCCAGGTGGAAACCATTCGGAAGATTCAGACGGCTTTCGGTGACTTTTCAGTCGTGTGACTATCCGAGAAATTGTGAAAGAGGTGGGCATGTCATAACATGTCCTGTGAGACTTCAACACGAAGGCGCTTTTGCGCCGCCGTCAGCAGCAGTATGAATTTCACAGCCACTTTTTTCATGGCCAAATCTTCTGTCACAATGGAGTGTACCGAAAAAGTGCTGATGTCCACCTCTTCCGCAATTTCTCGGACAGTCACACAACAGTCCCGCATCACCACAGCGTTCACTTTGGAATGATCTGGTCATTTCAGCATGTTGATGGCCAACCGGAGTGTGGCCGAGCGCACTGCACACGTCCCACACAAAGGCTGCTTACCAGGAAATGACGCAATCGACAGGCGTGAAAAAGTTCACGCATGCGCACGAAGGTTCAAGGTTGGCTCATGCAAGCACACGTGATTCAAATCCATCAGGTTTTTGCAAAAAATAAAAACGTCCAATACATTTGTAACAGACCTCGTATATAGTGCTTTTACATCTGCATCAGACGCTCAAAGTGCTTTGCAAATAATGCCTCACATTCACCCCAATGTGAGGGTGCTGCCATACAAGGTGCTCACTACACACCGGGAGGAACTAGGGGATTAAGGACCTTGCCCAAGGACCCTTAGTGATTTTCCAGTCAGGCTGGGATTTGAACCAAGGATCTTCTGGTTTCAAGCCCAATACATTAACCACTAGACCATCGCCTGAACATCAGTTGATGTTTTGGAAGCAGGAAATATGGGGATACAGTTAAGTTATGTTACATGAGTAACTTTGACCAATTCAAGGGCCAAATTGTGACAGCCAGAGTATCTCAACAACTGCAGCTCTTGTGGGATGCTTCTCGTTTGTTGTGATCAATACCTACTACAGGTGGTGCAAGGAAGGAAAACCGGTGACACGGTCACTGGCAGCCAAGGCTGAGACACACGGGGAGCAAAGGCTGGCCTGATCTGATCCAACTGTGGTCTTATCCAGCAGCAGGATCTGTTGTTATCACCTTGGTGTCATATACAACATGTCACATTTCGACGTCAAGTATAGTCTATGTCCTGATGGGGCAGGGTTGTTTTAGTAGTATAAGGGAGACTTACAGGATATTAAGCAGGTGATTTGTGTACTTTTCTAAGGTAGTGAGGTCAAAGCTTCCATCACTGACCGAAAAAAGCAAATAAATAAATCTTTTGTCAGTTTTGTGTCTTCAGAACAGATGTGCTGAAGCTGAGACAAAACACAGCAGTTTGATTTAACAATATCCACATCCACAGACACTTACAATCCGTACCAAGCAAACTTCAGCTTGGCCAAGAGTCACTTTGCCAGATGGCCAGTACATGAAGTTTATGGATCAAAAAGCACCATTAGTTTGTTTAAAGCTATGAGCCAGCTGGGCCGTGATTACCTTTGGAAACAAGACGTTCAAAGAATGAGAAGAATCCGACACTGGTTACGGGGGAGCTGGGTGTAAGTCATGGCTAAATAACTAATAAGCCTTGAAATAGGCATGTCATTAACACATAAGCAGTACAACTAATCACAGAATATCTTCACAGCAATGCACTTTTTATTTATTTTATTTATTTTTTTTGGCACAAAAGTTCAAACATCTCTGCCTGTAAGTGAAACTGTCCACTACATTTCTGTAGTATCCTCACCTAACTTGGCATCAGCTCACTGCAACTCAATTAAAAAGTTACATCAAGGGAATTGATAAAAACTTTGGTGAACTGGCGGCCTTCCCGTTCCCCTTACGGTGGCAAGAGATAGTTGAGGAAAACATCTGAAGATGAAAGGACGATTTGTACCCATACCTCCTCATGCCTAGTATGAGATATTATAATGAGATTGTATAAAAATTATCTCCCAGGGCAGGATAAAGACGAAGAACTGCTCTGCTGTTGGAATGCATCAGACCAAAGGGGTTTCTGCTCTGAAATAGATTTTATTGTGATGTACTTGTTTTCAAAATGAAACATAATGCAAAGGACTGCTGGAAAAAAATGATCGGCCAGAGGTTATACTGAGTGCTCATATTTTTTTTTTGTCAATTTATCTATTCACACAGGCATGCGTGTAGCTAAATATTTGTGTTTTTCCAAAAGTCGATTCTGTGGTCACCACTGTATGGTGAAATGTTAAAATATTTCCTTCAATTGGGCCTACTGTAGATAAAGCAGTAGGGTCGGTAGGATCAGTCGGGTCGGTCTTCCAATGCTGATGAGGAGCAAATTCAAGACAGTGAACACCAAACTGCTCCATTTTGGGGTGCAGTACCTTCAACCCCGCACAGAGAAAACAATGTACAGAAAGAGGTAAAAAACCCAAGTAAATAAACCCTTGTGTACCTCAGTAAGGTAACCGCATATAGATGGAAACCCTTACTTTGACGGTGACAAAGGAAACTATATCAACTCGACCGCTCAGAGAGCAAAGCCATGCCACACCCACATTTTAAAGTATCACTCTTGTCAAGAAAATTTCACACTGGCTTTCAAGCAGTCACATGTGCGAGCATTAAAAACTCTCTAAACTAATTCCAATAAAATTAATCATCAATTCAGTTCTTCTCATCTGCAAGCCAAATGTACCTGTCAAGTTGAATCAAAATCAGATCCGACATTCTTAAGATATCCCGCTGAAACATGTTGAGCCAAAGCTAATAAAGACAGAGCCAATGGAGGCGAGTCCTTTGCTCATTACAAGACCAAAGACCTCCCAGAGGGTTGCAAAAAACACATGCTTGACATATCTTAAAACTTTTAAAAATGTGAAAAATGCAAGGGTTTTGTGAACCGTACAACCAGTTGTGCATATTTGCCTCTTCCAGGCTTCAGGTAAGTTCTATGCCAGTGCTGAGCCTCATTTGTGCAGGTGCTTATCATCCTCTGTTACTGAATGCTAAAACGGATGGAAGTCTTCCCCTTGATGGGATGCTTATCTGTCATAGGCTGGTGACTCAGCCAAGACTGATACCCATTAATGGCTTAGTGGACTGAGACAATGCACACAATCAGTCTACATATTGGAGTCTTTATCCCACCGAGCTACCTTCTGTGCCAAGAATGTTTCACATTATTCACATTACTTCTTCTGCAGATGCACATAAGATAGCAACAATGATGAACACCTGACCACAGCAACGAGAAGCTTCAACATGGCAACTTGAGTCACTTTGGCCATTTCCTTCCTCATCAAAAATATGTTTGCACCAACCGAAACAATGTCATTTTTTCATCAGCTTCTCAGATATTCCAACCACCGCCATCTGGCACCAAAAATAATTCCCCATGCTAATCATTGCCCTGAACACTGACTCCACCTTTTCCCAAGCTGCATCATGAGTTAAACATCTTCACATTACCACCATAGCAGTTACTGTAGGATAACATTCATACACTCATCCACACATACATTATGTGTTTGTATCAAGATCAGAGGTTGGAGCAAACACAAAAATGCCTGTCTGACAGCTGTGAAAGGGAAAATATGGTAGCTTGCAAAATCAGGCCAAGGGAATTAAAATGGCTAATTTGATTTGATTTCTGTGATTGCTACACTATCTTGTTTTTTTCTGTTGAATAACTACAAGCAACACGTGAGCATTTCTGAATGAATGCAGCGTAGCACAGAAACATAAAAAAAAAAAAAAAAAATTCAAGTAGCAATTATTAAGCATTAGTGACCAAGAGTGGGGTGGGGAAAATACAGTTGAAATATAAGTCGTCTAATTGTTTCTAAGCAGAAATATTCATTCGATTTCCACAAAAACAATGGAAAAAAGCTATTTCATGTTGAAGTAATTGAAGCATGTATGGTTTTTTTTTTTTCCACAGTTGGAACTCCCCCACAATGAATTTAACTCATCGTCTGTAAGCACAGCCCATGTCGGAGCAAACAAAAACCACAGCCTTCCTCAACGTTGAACCTGTCAACATAAGACTCAGTCATCATGCTGCTGAAATAACGAATGCATGTGCACCCACACATGCATTCACATTATGCACAAACACACACTCGCATGCAGACGTTCAGAATTATATGCCCGAAGCATTTAATGAGGCTTCCTCTGTGAGGGTCGCACTCCAAACCCACACAATGTGCACCGGAAAATAAAATACAGTACATATGACGTGCTGGTACAAACAGAGATTAATCAGATTAGGAAGGCTGTCATAGGGGCCAGTGCATCATGCGCTAAGATTAGCCTCAGGCACGCGCCGATGCATAAGGAGATTCTGCCTGAAAGCTGGCAGCTCTCTAATCAAAGCAGGAGACAAATCTTCTGTACGAGTTCTAAAAAGACCGGAATAAGGGGTGATGAAAGATACACTTGCATAATACTTTTGTTTTATGTATAAGGGATTCAGGCTTATCATGGTAAAAGGACCTTTGCAATTGCATTATTTTGCATTTAATGTGGTGAAACTGCTGCTAAAATTTATAAAGTTCAGCAGAATGTAAGACTCAGATGATGCTACAGTGGTGCTGCTGCAGAATGGAACAAAAACATAGACTGCGCATACAACATCACTGCATATATAACCGTGACATCACTCATGGGTTTTCTCAACAGTGGGGGTTGAAGTTCAAGGCCAGCAGCTGTAGATGTTGCTAGCTTGGTCGTGCCTGACACAGCCTGAAGAGATGGTCACATTAGCTACAAACGGTAGCAAGCGACAGGCAACGCGATGACTTACCATTCATTTTCAATTAGAGCGGGCATTTTGAAGCGCCGAGAGACAATGGTTGCATTGCCGCCAGCTAGGCAGAGCCAAAATAGACCTGAAGTCTATTTTATGCAAATACCAAGCGATGTGACATGCTGACTGACAATCCGAGCAAATAGGCAGCGTGATGAACCTGAAGCCTGACTGTTAATAACTATGCCAGTCTCCAATGTAATTTGTGAAAGTTAATTGAAATGTGGGACTGTCTCACACAAAGTGGGACATCTGGTCACCCCAAGGACAACTGAAGCCCAAACATGCCCAGCTATCAGGTAGTTGCCAAGCTAGATCAGGCTAACAGGCTAAGTAACCTTGGCTTCAGTGTTCAATTAAGTCTTCAAGCTTCAGGATTCTCATTTCCTGATTTACCATACATTATTAAGAAACCCTCTTTTAAGGGATATGCATATGCAAATGCATATCAAAATGTTAAGAACAACCTCAGCCTTCTGAATTTTAGACAAATATTTGTCTACAACACTGTGTTAAGATATGCTCTATTAATAGACATATGATGAAAAGTTGACCAGGATGTAGAACAGTGGTTCTTGTAATGGGTAGCTTGTGTGTGTATTAAAAGCTGTAATGCCAATAACAGCCTTTATCATGATTAGGGTTATAGCATGTTGTACACATGCAACCCCAGAGATGCGCAGATGCACAAGACAGAAGTCAGGCAGTTTCAGCATTAGATAACAGCAGAATAGCCAGGTTTCTTAATTGAGCCATTTATCATATATCCAGACATTTATAGTATAGAGATGAACACTGAAAGAGAGTGATGGTATTTGAAAAATGTCACAACATAGGTAAGCTAATAAGCTAAGGTTGCCATTCTGTCATTGTAAGCAGACAATGAGGAGGACAAATCCAAACAACACAGTTGAGATTTCTGCTTTAACCCTCTGGGGCCGACGCTGTCGTATACGACGACTGAGACCAAGCTTTACTAAATTATAAATAACTTTTTAATGATATCAGATAGAAACTTGTTTTTTGCTGAAAAGTTAACTCTGCAGACTTTCGAGCCACCGTCCACCATCTTTGTACTCCTCATAGAAGCTGTGTGATGACGTGAACAATGTGAGTGTCCAATCGGAATTGGTTCACCGTCACATGGTTTTCCAAAATCCAGTCATAAATGGACTGCATTTATATAGCGCTTTTCCATCTGCATCAGACGCTTTACAATTATGCCTCACATTCACCCCGATGTCACGGTGCTGCTATACACTACACACCGGGAGCAATAGGGGATAATAAAGGCCTTGCCCAAGGGCCCTGAGTGATTTTCCAGTCAGGCGGGGATTTGAACCCATGATCTACTGGACTCAAGCCCCTACGATTAGGGTAGATTCACCTCACGTGACACACCAAAGATTGTTTTTAGGAGTGATGTGTTAGCTGGCCCATTTAAATAGCCCCCTGTCTGCTCCAATGCGTCCTGCACCATTACGCACAGCTAAAGTGAAAGTGAGCAGACGGAGAGCCTCTCATATAATCTCACGTGCTTAAACAGTGTGTGGGTATTAGGATGGCTTGACTAGTTTTCCTATGAATGTTACTGGATAAACCTGTGGCAAGCTCTCTCACTCCGGTGTAAAGCACTGTTTACCATATCAATGGAGCGAGGGGGAGGGGCCGCTCCTCAAATTGAATGAGCCTCGAAGTGTGAATATTGCTTTCAGAGCAGGAGAGAACAAACACACAGTCAACTTCATAGCTGAAGTTTGTGATGTGACCTTTGTGTAATAGCAGACAGAAATTGCTTTGAGATGAAGACAAACACAACGCATAGACCATTTTGTATACATTGTTCAAAATGTGCATTTGTGTTTATTGTTTGAACCTTTTTGTTGTACAGTCTTTCACACAAGAGCCCAAATTACCTTTATAATGTCAAAACTGTTGTTTATTATAGTTTGCTATGTTTTGAATAAATGTGTGTGTTACTTTTTCCTTTCTTATTTCTGATTGTAAACCTTTATTACACTTGTAAACCTTTATTACACTTATAAAACACAACTATAGCATATATATTTTGAAAGTACAGGTTGTCCTGAAAAAAGAGACATACAACTTGATTGTGGGATGCAGGGAGAGCTGTTAACAGCAATAATAAAACATTTATGCCAGGCGAGTGAACTGTCCAAAAAATGCCCTCGGACCCCAGAGGGTTAAAAACTGTCTGAAAGACTGTCCAAACATGATTACTGTAAGCTTTGTGTTGACTGCCTCCATAAGAAGAGTGGACTTTCCAGTTACATCAAGCTAGCGTGTCAGTGAGCGACCCTATGAAGTGTGGATTATCATTTCTGATGATGGCATTGTGCATTCAGTGTATTCCACGTTGATGGTTGCGCCCTAACTGAGACAAGTGCTGTTACTTTAATAACACTGGCACTGCCAGTTGGGTTGACGTCACCAAACTATTATAACTGTGGCTAACAGTGCTAAATATGTACGAGACAAGTAAATTCTAGGAGCAATGAACTGGTTCCGTGCCTTGCTGCATCCGCCACACCACGTAGGCACCCTAAATCCTGGATGTCAACCACCCAAACAGACAACTGACACTCCTGGTCTAATCCCACTCCTCAAAAGTAACCATTTATCTCGCCAAGTTCCAAGTTTCTTCTAGTCAGTAAGTTTTTTCAGCTTCTCCCTTTTTTATTTGGGGTTACCACAGCACACCCATAATGGTTGATTGGGGATAAGTTCTTACAAATTATGTATGTATGTTTTATTCAGTTGCAGTTCATAATTTGTAAATGCTGTCATTGTGTTGCAGCACTGTTTCTTTTTTTGTGATAAAGCTACAGTCTTTATATTCAACCCAGTCTCATGGATTGTCGTGATTCAGCAGCACGAAATCTACATTAATCTATTGGTTCTTGATATTGTGCCGAAAAGCGCCTCATTTTCTTCACGGCAGCACATATTCATTCTAATTCATTCCGTGATGGCTGCACGAAATTAAAAGTGAAGCGGGGTCAGGGTGGTTATGGTTAAGGTGGGGGGGAAGGAGTAGTATTAGGTTATGGTTAAGGTTGGGGTTGGGGGTGGGACTAGTGTTAGGAATAGTGAGTTAAAAAAAAAAAGCTCTGTCATGAAAATTTGACTCATTTCGTCATGGGAGCACGAAAAAAAACAAAAAACGTGAAACTGGGCTGCCCACAACATACAAATTAAATAACTAAAATTTCACTCAATGGAAATACTGGAGTACAGACTTCTTTAATAAGATTCATTTCAGAATGAACTATATTAACTCAGCTATTTCAAATAAAATGCTCTGAAAGGATAAATACAGAAGAGTTTCTAGCAGATAGCACCCTCTGCCGTCACTCAAAGTGACCACACCCCTAATTATTCCAGAACTTTGTTGCTAAAAATAGCTGAGAAGGATGACTGGTAATATACCCACTGTCCAATCGTCATGAATGGGGAAACAAACTATAGACACCAAAACTGGTTCTTTGTACCAGACAGTAAAGGTTTATTTCTTATTGTGTAGTTGGAGAATTGGCATCTACAGAGACTGACTCACTTTTGGAACCAGCCTCAAGTGGTTATTCAAGGAATTGTAAGATTCACCACTTTGGTGTTGGCCTAATTTTTTTGTCATGGAGGTTGGTGATTGGACAAAACTGCCAACTCCCAACATCATTCTGAGTCAGAGAGACATGAAATTATGTTCTGCAGCACATGACTGAAGCCTCGTGCGTGTTTAGTGCACCAGTCTGTCTCATGAAGGAATTCACCTTCTTCAGCCAGAGCCGGCGTATTGGCCACTGAGTGTAAATGTTCTGACAACAAACAAGGCTGAACAGAGGAGTGACATGTACGCAGCTGTGTGTGCTGTATGTCGGGAAATTGTTGGCTTTGGAACACGGGATCCCTTGCACACACACCCCTGCGCTGTGACTGAGCTGAGGGCTTTTAATTGGCGGTCTCCAGTGCTGCTCGGCAGTGTGGCGTTGGAGAATGAATTGGCTTTGCCTTGCAATTGATTATAATTACGGCCTCCTGTGTAACTCCTGGTCTGTCCTCTGCTGACCGGGTGGAGGCTCAGATAAGACACGTAAACAATGTAATATACTGCACAGAACACAAATATGCAACAATCGTACACATTCACAGAGCGAGCCAAAACAAATATGTACTGACTCAACCGTGCATACACACACCCAGAATGGTTTTTATTTTTTGTTCTCCAGCCTTGGCCTTGAACAGTGTTGGGCAGTTTGACAAAACCAATCAATTAAGGGGAAGCCCAGCTTTCCAGAGGAGAAAAAAAGGTAGAAAAATACAAGAGGAAGAAAATGTAAAGGCCCCTTCACACATAGCACGAATGAGGCAGAATGGCGCACAGAGTAGGATTCAGACGACAGTCGTGCAAATCCGAACTGCACTCGAACACCTCGTACAGCAGGCAGCACATCCATTCAGCAAAAGCACATGCACATCACAGTCACTTCACGCTGTAGTTGGAAACCCAATCGAATGGTGGTCGAGATGCAGTCTTGCAACATTCGTACTGCAAGTCTGTACGCAAATCAGACCATTCGGACCTAGGTCGAGGGGCTGTACGAAATGTTCAGGCAAATATCCCAATCGAGCCAGCCTTCACACTACATGCCAAATGAGGGCAAAGGGCAGGCGAATGCCCATTTGACCCACACTCAGCCAAAGTCGACGAGCAATCCAAAGACGTGCAACAGCAGTCGCAGTGCATTTACAACAGCTGTACCTATTTGCGCGGCCAGCTCGAAAGTAGTGCACGACACCACAATAGAGGTGCGGTCGAGGTGGCAAAAGCTCCCGGGGGGCGCTAGTGAGATGGCTAGAGGATAGACGTATTTTTCGGAGCTCCTCAATACATGATCACTTTTTTATTTTTAAAGTAATAATTGCCAGCTTTTACGACTCTTATACTTCTTTAAAAGTACCATCGTTCTTTGCCTACAATTTTTTGCATCCACCTGATACAGTGAAATGCCGGGAAAAGGAAAAGTCAACAGCGACAGGCAGATGCTACAGCCGCTGCTAATGCTAATGAGGGGGAAGTTAGCAAAAACTTTAGCCCGGAGAAGCAAACAGAAGACGTGGAGGACGAACTGCCGCTTATGTGGCAAAAAATAGAAAGGAGTATCCTCCGGTCTATTAACACTCGCTTCAACGAATTTGGAGAGAAACTTGAAAGTCTTTTCGCGGAACAGGAGTATCTTAAGAAAACAGTAGAAGAAGTGGAGGACCAGGCCGCAGATCACGAGCAGCGCATCCAGGCAGCGGAAACAGCACCTGAATATGTGCAAAATCAAAACAAAACACTGTGATCCAAGCTTTCAGATCTGGAGTCACGCTCGAGACGCAATAATATCAAGATCATTGGAATCCCAGAACAAGAAGAAAAGGGGAGACTGACTGAATCTGTGACACATCTGATTCCGAAACTTCTTGGAGCTGAAAACTTTGATAAGCCCCCAGTTATCAACTGGGCACACCGCACGTACAGGGCTGATGATACCAAACCCCGCACCATCATTGCCCGGGTCCACTTTGCACAAGACAAAGAGAAGATCATACGCATTGGAAGACAACGCACTCTAGAATACGGCGGTAAGAGAATCTTCATTTTCCCCGACTACTCATCAGATGTCATGGAGCAGCGACGGGGCTTTAAGGAAGTGCTGCAGGTGCTCCGAGAGAAAAAGGTCCAGCACTCTCTCCGCTTCCCGGCACGGCTTCATATCTCTCATCAAGGGCAGGTAAAAGTGTTCACCAACCCTGTGGAAGCCAAGACCTTTGTAGGCAACGAACTCTAACCAGTCACCTCGGTATTCTAATATTGTTTCAAAACTGTTTAATTTGGATAAAATGAGGACTATTGTTAACAAGTAAACACTGATGCTGGCACATAAATAATATGATGTGTTTTTGAGGTGTTTCTTTTTTTTTTAGGAAGAATTGCTCTAATTGTGTTTTTCTTTTGGCCTGCGGCCCCAAGTAGATATGAGGGCAGCTCAGCTTCATTTGGAGAAGCTATGGGTGGGGGTTTTGTTCACAGGTTGTGTGTGTGGTTGTTTTATTATTTGTTCATAACTGCCAGACAAGCATTTCGGTATATATTGGAGTTACAAGGCAACTGTGTTTCATTGGATATTTTATTTCTAACTATGTATGAATAATCCTTTAAATCTTCTATCCTTGGTTTCCTGGAATGTACGGGGCTTGAATCATCCTATTAAACGCGGTAAAGTATTTGCACATTTGAAATCATTGAAGGCTGACATAATGTTTTTGCAGGAGACTCGTGAAAAATACACAACATATGAAGCTTAAATCCCACTGGATCTCACAAATATATCATTCACCATTTACATTGAAAGCCAGAGGTGTGGCAATTATCTTTCGGACA
This sequence comes from Thalassophryne amazonica, assembly GCF_902500255.1. NCBI lineage: Eukaryota > Metazoa > Chordata > Actinopteri > Batrachoidiformes > Batrachoididae > Thalassophryne > Thalassophryne amazonica. The sequence continues at coordinate 53,781,236 of NC_047106.1, forward strand.
TCCGTGCCTTTCAGGTTTCAATCCAGCATAACAGACCCTAATGGTCGATTTATCATTGTCACTGGGCAAATAAATAAATTTCCTGTGACTTTGGCTAATCTATACGGACCAAACTCTGATGACCCAAATATCAAGGGCATTACAATAGGGTCAATAGAAACATGTGTTACTTTGTACACAGACGACCTTTTGATATGTCTAGCCAATGCAAATACATCCACTCCTGCACTGCTAGAATATGTAGATTTGTTTGGAAGGATCTCTGGGTATACCATAAACTGGGGGAAGAGTGAATTCATGCCACTGGGAGATGGTTTGCCACAATTATTTTTAGACTCAGTACCGTTCAGTGTGGCAAGTGATCACTTTAACTATCTAGGATTGAAATTGACAAAGGATATCAAAAATCTTTTCAAAGCAAATTTTATAGAATTATTGGACAAACTTAAGACAAATATTGAGGCATGGAGGATACTACCATTAACTTTGATCGGTCGGGTCAATGCAATTAAAATGTGACTCTGCCAAGATTCTTATATCTATTTCAAAACTTACCCATTCATCTTAGCGCATCCTTTTTTTTTTTTAAATAAGATTCCATCATTATGCCATTTGTCTGGGGTTATAAATCTCACAGGATATCTAAAGCTCACATTCAAAAATCAACAGATGAAGGTGGCCTTGGACTACCAATTTTTAAACACTATAATTGGGCAGCCAATTCCAGAGCACTCACCTATTGGAAACGAGCAGACCTGATGGTAGAGAGTGAGCAAAGTGACCTCATTCCTTTGTGGGTTAAATTGGAAGCTTCTGGTGTTGAGAATATTTCTCTCTGCTCTTTCCTGTATTCAAACCCAGCTCTTAATGAACCACGTGAGAAAAAAATCATTTTGAAAAATTTGCTGCGCATATTACAACAAATAAAAAGTGGGAATCAGTTACCTAAAAACTCTTTTTATACCCCAATTTGTCAAAATCCCCAATTTAGACCTGGGCAATTAGATACAACTTTTGTGATTTGGAAAAAAAAGGGTATTGTATCACTAACCGATTTATATTGATAATCATTTTGCTTCCTTTGATCAATTGCGTGACAAATATTCCCAATTCACATTTCTTTCGTTACCTTCAAATTCGGCATTACATCAAACAGACACTTGAACACTATAAGTCTGCCCCACCCTCCCATAAATTTTATGATAACCTTCGGCTCAGCTCTGATTCTAAACGTCTTATCTCTAAATTTGTATATTGTTTTACCACCCCTGTTTCCACAGAACATTTACGTAAGGCATGGACTGAGGATCTAAAATCTGACATTTCTGCTGAACTTTGGGAGAATGCACTGGTGCAGATCCATTCATGTTCCATTAATAGCCGTTATCAACTTATTCAATTCAAGGTGGTACATAGATTGCATTATTCTAAAACAAAATTGCATAAAATCTTCCCCACAGTGTCTCCACAGTGTGATAAATGTTCCTATGCACAAGGAACACTTGCTCATCTTTTCTGGTTCTGTCCACAATTATTTTCTTATTGGTCTGCAATTTTTAGTTGGTTTTCAAAGTGTTACTCCAGAGACATTACATCGGACTGCAACATAGCAATACTTGGATGTTCTACACAGGATCTGGGACTCACAACAGACATCTGGCAAGCACTGTGTCTTGGAATGGTGGTGGCTAAAAAGCTTATTGTGTTAAACTGGAAGTCCATAACACCACCAAATTTTGAACACTGGCTCCGTGAAATGGTGTCTGTCATCCAAATGGAGTGTGTGCGATCAGACAATATGAACCAAAAACAGAAACATGAGAGAATTTGGGAACCATTTCTTGCTCAATGTCATGTCATAAGTTGATTTTAGTTGTTTATTTTATATCAATGTAATCTGCTCTATAATTATTGACAGTTGCCTTTGTCTTGTCTGGCAGTCTGTATTTTGTTGTTGTTTTTTCCTATTCAAAAAAAAATGAAAACTTAATAAAGATAATATGAGGTGGCAAAAGCTCGCAAGGTGGTTGAGGTGCAGTGTGACAGCTGGCCCGACTCCATTTGAGAGATATTCGCCATGGTCAGGCATGTCAAATCCTGCTGGCATGTCCAGATTGTGCCGTACCTGCACCCCCACTGGATCACGTTCAGGAAGCGCACACGTCATGTAAAATATCTCTGGCACACATTCATCATGTGATCCATCAAGTGTATTCATCTTTCCATTTATTTTGTTGTAATTTCTGTTAAAAGGAACCAAAGCTGTCAGTTGATCACGGCTCATGCGCTCACCGAGGTGATCAGATCATGTCAGCGCGTGCAGGAGCCCCAAAGCCGTCAGATGATCACGGCTCATGCGCTCACCGAGGTGATCAGATCATGTCAGCGCGTGCAGGAGCCCCAAAGCCGTCAGATGATCACGGCTCATGCGCTCACCGAGGTGATCAGATCATGTCAGCGCGTGCAGGAGCCCCAAAGCCGTCAGATGATCACAGCTCATGTGCTCACCGAGGTGATCAGATCATGTCAGCGCGTGCAGGAGCCCCAAAGCAGTCAGATGATCAAGGCTCATGCATGCGCACCAAGGCGATCAGATCATGACGCACCTGGCCGCTGTGTCATTACAACTCAAAGCTGAAGAACACACATCATGCCATGTGCAGCTTGTGCTGTATGTGCACCCCCACTGAATGCCATTTGGGGTGCGCAAAGAAGGTATTTTTTATGTGCAATGCTTGTGGCACACATACATCCTGTTTAGTACATGTGGACATTGCGCAATCAAACCAAAAAGGCACAGTGTGATTCTGCGGGTCAATGCGTCCCACAGCTGTGGCACACAGCGCACACATCTGAACTGAGTGTTATATCCATAATAAACCTTCAGATTACAGATACAGCGTCATCCCCGCTCATGGGCTGGATAAAGACGGTGGATTGTCATGATCACCGTGTAGGAACACCACGCAGAGCCGCACGGCACCGCACTGCCGGTCCCACGGACATTCACTGTGTTCCAGCGACTTCGTGCAGCACAGCTGAATGGGATGTGACAGCTGTAACACCTATCATGGCATCCTCAACATGTACATCTGAAGGTTGATTGACATGGTAACAGCTGTGTCAGGCCTTCATGACATGAATAAAAATAAAAACTCATGTTTGGAATGGCTCAAGGTGTGCGTCACCTCACGTCACGCACGATCCCTAAGTCCACACAGTCCGAAGAAAAATGAGGAAAAAGAGATAATCCACACAGTCTGACAAAAACAAAAGAAAGGAGAGAACGTCCATGCAGTCCGAAAAATAGGAAAGTCCACACAGTCCAAAGAAAAATGAGGAATAAGAGATAATCCACACAGTCCGACAAAAACAAAAGAGAGAACATCCATGCAGTCCCAAAAATAGGAAAGTCCACACAGTCCAAAGAAAAATGAGGAATAAGAGATAATCCACACAGTCCGACAAAAACAAAAGAGAGAACATCCATGCAGTCCCAAAAATAGGAAAGTCCACACAGTCCAAAGAAAAATTAGGAATAAGGGATAATCCACACAGTCTGACAAAAACAAAAGAGAGAATGTCCATGCAGTCCGAAAAATAGGAAAGTCCACACAGTCCAAAGAAAAATGAGGAATAAGAGATAATCCACACAGTCTGACAAAAACAAAAGAAAGGAGAGAACGTCCATGCAGTCCGAAAAATAGGAAAGTCCACACAGTCCAAAGAAAAATGAGAAATAAGAGATAATCCACACAGTCTGACAAAAACAAAAGAGAGAACATCCATGCAGTCCCAAAAATAGGAAAGTCCACACAGTACAAAGAAAAATGAGGAATAAGAGATAATCCACACAGTCCGACAAAAACAAAAGAGAGAACATCCATGCAGTCCCAAAAATAGGAAAGTCCACACAGTCCAAAGAAAAATTAGGAATAAGGGATAATCCACACAGTCTGACAAAAACAAAAGAGAGAACATCCATGCAGTCCCAAAAATAGGAAAGTCCACACAGTCCAAAGAAAAATGAGGAATAAGAGATAATCCACACAGTCCGACAAAAACAAAAGAGAGAACGTCCATGCAGTCCCAAAAATAGGAAAGTCCACACAGTCCAAAGAAAAATTAGGAATAAGGGATAATCCACACAGTCTGACAAAAACAAAAGAGAGAACGTCCACGCAGTCCGAAAAATAGGAAAGTCCACACAGTCCAAAGAAAAATGAGGAATAAGAGATAATCCACACAGTCTGACAAAAACAAAAGAAAGGAGAGAACGTCCATGCAGTCCGAAAAATAGGAAAGTCCACACAGTCCAAAGAAAAATGAGGAAAAAGAGATAATCCACACAGTCCGACAAAAACAAAAGAGAGAACATCCATGCAGTCCCAAAAATAGGAAAGTCCACACAGTCCAAAGAAAAATGAGGAATAAGAGATAATCCACACAGTCTGACAAAAACAAAAGAGAGAACGTCCATGCAGTCCCAAAAATAGGAAAGTCCACACAGTCCAAAGAAAAATGAGGAATAAGAGATAATCCACTCAGTCCGACAAAAACAAAAGAGAGAACGTCCATGCAGTTCCAAAAATAGGAAAGTCCACACAGTCCAAAGAAAAATTAGGAATAAGGGATAATCCACACAGTCTGACAAAAACAAAAGAGAGAACGTCCATGCAGTCCGAAAAATAGGAAAGTCCACACAGTCCAAAGAAAAATGAGGAATAAGAGATAATCCACACAGTCTGACAAAAACAAAAGAAAGGAGAGAACGTCCATGCAGTCCGAAAAATAGGAAAGTCCACACAGTCCAAAGAAAAATGAGGAATAAGAGATAATCCACACAGTCCAACAAAAACAAAAGAGAGAACATCCATGCAGTCCCAAAAATAGGAAAGTCCACACAGTCCAAAGAAAAATGAGGAATAAGAGATAATCCACACAGTCCAACAAAAAGAAAACAAAGGAGAGAAAGCCCATGCAGTCTGAAAAAAGAGGTAAATGAGATATTCCACACAGTCCAACAAAAAGAAAACAAAGGACAGAACGTCCATGCAGTCCAAAAAAAAAAAAAAAAAAAAAAAAAAAAATGAGGGAAATGACATCATCCACACAGTCTGACAAAACAAAAAAGTTGCATCCTGTGAACTACATGTGGACATTGCGCAATTACATTGAAAAGGCATGGAGCAGTCAGAGCACATTTGAGGGGAGAAGGGAGGGAGGGGGGAGCCAGTGAGTCCATGGGTGGGTGGGTTCCAGCCATTGACATATGTCAATGAATGAATGGATGAATGAATGAATCAATGACTGAATCTATTTGGCACACACACCCACACACCCACACACACACACACACACACACACACACACACACACACACACACACACACACACACACACACACACACACACACACACACACACACACACACACACAAATATTCAGCCAAAAACACACATCCTTATAAAAAAAAAGCTCTCAGTTGAATGGAGTCAGAGCTCCATCTACTAGACAAACAATGCAAGGACATTTTACATTGCAGACACAAATATTATTTCAGTAACTGTTCTGTTTATGAGAAATTATCGGTGTTCTATGGTGGTCGATAGTGAGTACTTTGAAAAGGGCTTATATCGGTCGATAATATCGGCCGGCCGATATATCGGTCGGGCTCTACTTTTTTCGGGCTTCACCCTTTCAGCCTGTTTCGACTTGGATCGGCCTGATTCGCTCACAGTCGTGTTATGTGTGAAGGGCCTTAACTGGCTTGTTCAGGCCCGTTGCAACAATGCAAGCAAACCAATTAATTACCTGGGGCCCTGACCTGGCCTGGGGCCCCCAGACAATGACTGGTTATGAATTTTATGCAACAACAAAATGTGTGACTGCACCCTTTAAATTCTGTGACAGTAAATGCAGGAAAGTGCAATGACATTGTTATTGGAATTCCCCTCAAGGGGTCCCGTCAAACAGTAGCCAACCACGTGACATAGCTCAACTGGACGGGTGAGGTGTTAAAGTCCGGGGTAGAGAGAAATGTGCATGTACAACACAGTTGTGCAGTGGAACTCATCTCAACATTTACTAACTAGTTCACTTAGATGGCACTCGGGACACTGGCAAAATATAAAACTTCAGTAATCATGAAGCGGAGTTATGTCAGGAAGCCAGGCAAGAAAGAAGAAAAGGGAAGAGGAATAAAAGAAATAACCAAGACAGTGGTAAGTGATTGATGCAGATGACTTGGCGCTTGAGATCAATTCATCTCCACACTTTTCCAGACCATCTATCCACCTGCCCATTTGACATGCATATGAATATACAATGAGAAGCTGCTGGACCTGTACAGTAATTTAAGCATTGCCCTCCTGACTCTCTCTGCGTCAGTGGCCTCAGGTGAGAGGAGCTTTTCAGCTTTGAAGCTGATAAAAACGTACATGAGTTCCACCATGGGCCAAGAGAGGCACACAGGACTGATAAGTACGTTGTGATGTTCACGGGCCTTTGGACATAGAGGACATTGTGGTTTTCTTTGCTGAAGCCAAGGCTTGCAAACAGCAGTTTTAGATATTTTGCTCATGATGGCCTTAAAAGTTAATCAGATGTGTGTATGTATGGACTTTGATTTATGTTGGATTTTAAAATTACCATGCAACTTGCACCATTTATAGGTTGTTTATGAAGAATGTTTGATTTTTTTGCATAGGATGAGTGTATTTTATTTGTAATGTTTCCATCGAAATATTACTTTTGCTAATAACTTATTTTTAATAACATTTTTAAAGTATGTTTGATTTAGTTATCCATCCATCCATTTTCTTCCGCTTTATCCGGAGTCAGGTCGCGGGGGCAGAAGCTCAAGCAAAGCCGCCCAGACCTCCCGATCCACACACACCTCCCCCAGCTCCTCCGGGGGAACCCCAAGGCGTTCCCAAGCCAGCCGAGAGATGTAGTCTCTCCAGCGTGTCCTGGATCTTCCCCGGGGCCTCCGCCCAATGGGACGTGCCCGGAACACCTCTCCAGCGAGGCGTCCAGGGGGCATCCGGAAAAGATGCCTGAGCCACCTCAACTGACTCCTTTCAAAGTGGTGGAGCAGTGGCTCGATTCCGAGCTCCTCCCGAGTGACCGAGCCGCTTGTACTCGCGATCTCGTTCTTTCGGTCATGAGCCAAATCTCATGACCATAGGTGAGGATCGGAACGTAGATCGATCGGTAAATCGAGAGCTTTGCCCTCCTACTCAGCTCTCTCTTCACCACGACAGTCCGATACAGTGACCGCATCACTGCAGATGCTGCACCGATCCGTCTATCGATCTCACGCTCCATCCGTCCCTCACTTGTGAACAAGACCCCGAGATACTTAAACTCCTCCACGTGAGGCAAGGACACTCCACCGACCTGAAGAGGGCAAAGCACCTTTTTCCGGTCAAGAACCATGGCTTCGGATTTGGAGGTGCTGATTTTCATCCCGGACGCTTCACACTCGGCTGCAAACCGCCCCAGTGTACGCTGAAGGTCCTGATTTGACGAAGCCAACAGAACCACATCGTCCGCAAACAGCAGAGACGAGATTCTGTGGTTCCCAAACCAGACCCCCTCTACACCCTGGCTGCGCCTAGAAATTCTGTCCATAAAAATAATGAACAGAATCGGTGACAAAGGGCAGCCCTGGAGGAGGCCAGCGTGCACTGGAAACAGGTTTGACTTACTACCAGCAATGCGAACCAAGCTCCTGCTGCGGTCGTACAGGGACTGGATTGCCCTTAGCAAAGGACCCTGACTAACTCGGGCGAATAACTGTCATTTTTGGCGACTGGGCATGAACGTCGGGCCTCTGAAAATACATACCGCCCTCCAAAAGCATGTTATTGTATTAGTATTTAGAAAATAGATAGCTGACATTTTTCAAGGGTGGCAATGATTTATGCAATCTTTCTATAATAAGTTGGAATGGCGTGAGAGTTCAGAATGTTTTTAGAACCTCAGACCTCAACAATTTTTAGAAGAACTCAACCCTTTCATTTCCTGTTAATTATGTATTTTTATGTTAATGTATTATCTAAATATATTTAGAAATTGTTTTGGTTCTTGTTGTCATACACACGCACGCATACATGTACACACACACACACACACACACACACACACACACACACACACACACACACACACACACACACACACACACACACACACACACACACAGAGGCCACTTGACTATGATAACATAGTTGCTGAGACGATAATGGAAGGGAATGAAAGGGAATGTAATAGTAATTCACAGTTGCACAAAAGCATTGACAAAATGACAGTTTATGGAAACAAACCACAAAAATGAAGCAAGTTTTTATTACAGTGCACAAACCTTGACATACCCCCCCTCAAAAAAGTCGATTGTTGAACCAGTCTTGGGACATATTCAACTGTGATGTTTACATGCTAATAATTTATCTCCCCCATATAGTCAGATCTCTCAGTTCATCTCTCATCCCTCTTGTCTCTGTTCCTGTTTCTCTTCACCACTGACTGACTGGGTGACGTAGCGGACAACACAAGGCAATAGTTCAATGACCTGGATTTTGCCGATGACCAAGCCCTACTATCACATTCCAGCAAACAGATGCAGAGGAAGACAGCAAGATCAGAAGAGGTAGCTGCACAACTAGGCCTGAGGATCAACCAGGAGAAGACCAAACTTATGAAGATCAACACATGGTGCACAGAACTGGCAGAGGTGGAGGCTGGAGCGCATTCAAGATGCTACACTGAGTATGAAAGTCATGAAATCGGGGAAAAAAACAAAGTGTGCATCAACTCGAATGTGAAGACTATCTTCAAAGTTATAGTTTGATGACCCTCCCCCTACTCCTTTGTTACTGGCACGTCAACACAAAATCAGTTACAACAAAAATGAATGTGAGCTAAATTTTTCATTCAATAATAATAAAAATCAGAATAATATATTTTTAAGTGTACTGGCCTGTAGAATACCACACAAACACAGCTGCAAATGATCAAGCAATAATCAAACCTGCAACTTAAACTCTGTAACTTACAGTAGTGTTCAGAATAATTGTAGTGCTATGTGACTGTTTCCTTTATTTCCTTTATATAGCACCAAATCACAACAGAGTTGCCTCAAGGCGCTTCACACAGGTAAGGTCTAACCTTACCAACCCCCAGAGTAACAGTGGTAAGGAAAAAAAAAGATTAATCCAGGTTTTGAGTATATTTATTATTGTTACATGGGAAACAAGGTACCAGTAGATTCAGTAGATTCTCACAAATCCAACAAGACCAAGCATTCATGATATGCACACTCTTAAGGCTATGAAATTGGGCTATTAGTAAAAAAAAGTAGAAAAGGGGGTGTTCACAGTAATAGTAGCATCTGCTGTTGATGCTACAAACTCAAAACTATTATGTTCAAACTGCTTTTTTAGCAATCCTGTGAATCATTAAACTAGTATTTAGTTGTATAACCACAGTTTTTCATGATTTCTTCACATCTGCAAGGCATTAATTTTGTTGGTTTGGAACCAGGATTTTGCTTGTTTACTAGTGTGCTTGGGGTCATTGTCTTGTTGAAACACCCATTTCAAGGGCATGTCCTCTTCAGCATAAGGCAACATGACCTCGTCAAGTATTCTGACATATCCAAACTGATCCATGATACCTGGTATGTGATATATAGGCCCAACACCATAGTAGGAGAAACATGCCCATATCATGACGCTTGCACCACCATGCTTCACTGTCTTCACTGTGAACTGTGGCTTGAATTCAGAGTTTGGGGTCGTCTCACAAACTGTCTGCGGCCCTTGGACCCAAAAAGAACAATTTTACTCTCATCAGTCCACAAAATATTCCTCCATTTCTCTTTAGGCCAGTTGATGTGTTCTTTGGCAAACTGTAACCTCTTCTGCACATGTCTTTTATTTAACGGACTTGTAGGGGATTCTTGCAAATAAATTAGCTTCACACAGGCGTCTTCTAACTGTCACAGCACTTACAGGTAACTCCAGACTGTCTTTGATCATCCTGGAGCTGATCAATGGGTGAGCCTTTGCCATTCTGGTTATTCTTCTATCCATTTTGATGGTTGTTTTCCATTTTCTTCCATGCGTCTCTGTTTTTTTTTGTCCATTTTAAAGCATTGGAGATCATTGTAGATGAACAGCCTATAATTTTTTGCACCTGCATATACGTTTTCCCCTCTCCAATCAACTTTTTAATCAAACTACGCTGTTCTTCTGAACAAAGTCTTGAACATCCCATTTTCATCAGGCTTTCAAAGAGAAAAGCATGTTCAACAGGTGCTGGCTTCATCCTTAAATAGGGGACACCTGATTCCCACCTGTTTGTTCCACAAAATTGACGAACTCACTGACTAAATGCCACACTACTATTATTGTGAACACCCCCTTTTCTACTTTTGTACTAATAGCCCAATTTCATAGCCTTAAAAGTGTGCATATCATAAATGCTTGGTCTTGTTGGATTTGTGAGAATCTACTGAATCTACTGGTACCTTGTTTCCCATGTAACAATAAGAAATATACTCAAAACCTGGATTAATCTTTTTAGTTACATAGCAGTACTATTATTCTGAACACTACTGTGTATACAGAAAAATCACACATAAATAGACCCCAGTTTTTACAGTGATTGCCATTACAGTTGAAATTCACCACACATTTAACTTATTTGTGAATTTATTCATAAAGTTTAATGCCTTTATGATTAATTAAATGTGCCAAAATAGTTTGCACTATATATATATATATATATGGTTTCACAGGGCAGGATTCACATGCATTAAATGTGTGAATATAAGCAATGTGGCTCTGAAAACAAGGAACAGAAAAACTCAGATTACTTCACAAAAAAAGGGAGTGTTCCTTCATTCTCGGCACAGGATGTCAATCACACCACACAGTCTTTACACTGAAAATAATAGTTGCTGGCTGCTGTAATGACATTTCAAAATCTATTTACACCACCTTTAATCAAAACCTTAATGTTATAATTTTTGTAAACCTGAACATGTGGGTAAAAAGCTTTTCTCATTGTAAAGGACAGAAAGAACAGGTTGAGATAAGAATATTATTCACTGCCTGTGTGTGGGTGACAGAAAGAAGCCTGAGACAAACACGAGTGCTTATAGAAGAAGGAGGTTGCAGGAGTTTGTGATGTAAAGCCGGGTGAGCATTATACAGAAGTGTGGAAAAAAATAACACAATCGGCAGCTTCTACACATGGAGAATATTTAGCTTGGAGCACACTGACATTTCCACCCACACACAATGATCAATTGCTTTCCTTTCTCTCTCGCTCTTTCCATCAACCCCCTTCCTCTGTCATCACTCTGTCTCGGTGCCAAATCATGAGAGAGTGATGTCGTTTAAGGGACACTTTGTGCATCATGGACAGGACATTGCAGCTTGGATTTCTGTAATGATGTGGATTAAAGGCTAAATATACACATTATGCTTGAATTTACTGAGCGGGGCCAATTAAAAATAAAGATTCAAAGCTGATTCAGTCCAGTTCAGATGTTACAATGCATTCATTCAGATCTGTTGCATTTTGATCTTTGTAATTTGGGCCTCGTGCAAAAACCAGTTTTCCGAACAGATTTGCTCATAAATTTTGTGTACGAGTGATTTAAGAGAACTTCCCATATTCCTCCTTTTTCTCATGTTTGATGTTTCTTTGGAGGTACGTTCAAAGAGTGGTCCAGACCCATCCAAGTCTAACAATTTTTTTTTTTCGTGCTCCCGTCATGAAATAAGCCACATTTCCCTGACGGGTATTTTTTCTCTTACTACAACCCCTGGCAAAAAATATGGAATCACCGGCCTCGGAGGATGTTCATTCACTTATTTAATTTTGTAGAAAAAAAGCAGATCACAGACATGACACAAAACTAAAGTCATTTCAAAATGGTAACTTTCTGGCTTTAAGAAACACTATAAGAAATCAGAAAAAAAAAATTGTGGCAGTCAGTAACGGTTACTTTTTTAGACCAAGTAGAGGGAAAAAAAATATGGAATCACTCAATTCTGAGGAAAAAATTATGGAATCATGAAAAACAAAAGAATGCTCCTGTTGTGTGGCTGGGGTGCCTGGCTGGCTTTTGTTTCTGTCTTCTGTTTTCTGTCTTCTGTTTTTCCTTCCAGGTCGCATGCGTTCAGGACTGAGTGGCTGTGTGGCTGAGTTATTAGGACCTCACCCTGATCACCTGAGGCTGGTCATGTGCAGCTCGTCAGGACTCACAGCTGTGGTGCATCTATATGGATTGGGGCATGGTTGCATTTAAGTCTGGAGTACACAGTGTGTATTTGCCAGAGACCCGACCTTGTGACCAGACGGGTGAGATCGACGTTTAGAGAACCATCTCATCATCATGGACGCAGAGACCGTACCAGGTTTGATGCCATGGTCTGTGAAAGAGGAGGGGGTGAGGTCTCACGCTCGTCAGCACACTTCCTGAGGTACTTTAGGTTTTGTGACTAACATGAGTACAGTCAGTAGATGTGGTGTCCCTCACACCTTATTATATTGAGCTGTTATGTTAGTCGTTTAATCAGCTTCCACTGCAGTGGAGAACTGAACTGGGTGTTCCATGCCTGTAGGGTGGGAAGCTGATTGGTGATTAAGCCAGGAAGTGTTTGCTGATTATGTACACCTTTGAGTGGTCTCTCTGTGTGTGGAGTGGTGGACTCACATGATGGTTTCTTCTTTCACAGACTTTGTTGCTCGCGGCCACCTGGGGGGTGTTGGCGGGGTCCTTGGGTCCAAACTGTTCTGGCTCCGGACCCTTTGTGCTGCTGGGAGCGCACCGTTTTTCCACCTCGCCAGACCGCGCACTTATTTGTTATTAATTAAGCACTCACTGTTATGTCATTAAATTCTGTTATCCTTTGAACCGTGCTCTGTTTCCTTTATGCTGGGTCCTACTGTCAAACGCTGGTCGGTTCTCCGACTGCGTCCGACACATAACAGCTCCAACACATCACTATTATTTTGTTGCACCACCTCTGGCTTTTATAACAGCTTGCAGTCTCTGAGGCATGGACTTAATGAGTGACAAACAGTACTCTTCATCAATCTGGCTCCAACTTTCTCTGATTGCTGTTGCCAGATCAGCTTTGCAGGTTGGAGCCTTGTCATGGACCATTTTCTTCAACTTCCACCAAAGATTTTCAATTGGATTAAGATCCGGACTATTTGCAGACCATGACATTGACCCTATGTGTCTTTTTGCAAAGAATGTTTTCACAGTTTTTGCTCTATGGCAAGATGCATTATCATCTTGAAAAATGATTTCATCATCCCCAAACATCCTTTCAATTGATGGGATAAGAAAAGTGTCCAAAATATCAACGTAAACTTGTGCATTTATTAATGATGTAATGACAGCCATCTCCCCAGTGCCTTTACCTGACATGCAGCCCCATATCATCAATGACTGTGGAAATTTACATGTTCTCTTCAGGCAGTCATCTTTATAAATCTCATTGGAACGGCACCAAACAAAAGTTCCAGCATCATCACCTTGCCCAATGCAGATTTGAGATTCATCACTGAATATGACTTTCATCCAGTCATCCACAGTCCATGATTGCTTTTCCTTAGCCCATTGTAACCTTGTTTTTTTCAAGTGTTAATGATGGCTTTCATTTAGCTTTCTGTATGTAAATCTCATTTCCTTTAGGCAGTTTCTTACAGTTCGGTCACAGACGTTGACTCCAGTTTCCTCCCATTCGTTCCTCATTTGTTTTGTTGTGCATTTTCGATTTTTGAGACATATTGCTTTAAGTTTTCTGTCTTGACGCTTTGATGTCTTCCTTGGTCTACCAGTATGTTTGCCTTTAACAACCTTCCATTGTTGTTTGTATTTGGTCCAGAGTTTAGACACAGCTGACTGTGAACAACCAACATCTTTTGCAACATTGCGTGATGATTTACCCTCTTTTAAGAGTTTGATAATCCTCTCCTTTGTTTCAATTGACATCTCTCGTGTTGGCGCCATGATTCATGTCAGTCCACTTGGAGCAACAGCTCTCCAAGGTGTGATCACTCCTTTTTAGATGCAGACTAACAAGCAGATCTGATTTGATGCAGGTGTTAGTTTTGGGGATGATTTACAGGGTGAAATTTACAGGGTGATTCCATAATTTATTCCTCAGAATTGAGTGATTCCATATTTCTTCCCTCTGCTTGGTCTAAAAAAGTAACCGTTACTGACTGCCACAATTTTTTTTACTGATTTCTTATAGTGTTTCTTAAAGCCAGAAAGTTACCATTTGAAATGACTTTAGTTTTGTGTCATGTCTGTCATCTGCTTTTTTTCTACAAAATTAAACAACTGAATGAACATCCTCCGAGGCCGGTGATTCCATAATTTTTGCCTGGGGTTGTATTACTAACCCTAACCCTTCCCCGAACCTTAACCATAACCTAACCCTACCCCTTCCTCTAACCCTAACCATACTCCTCCCGGCCCCCCCTGCATCATCATTTTTCATTTTGTGCTCCCATCACAGAATGAATTTGAATGAATTTGTGCTCCCATTACGAAAATGTGGCACTTTTATGACAATATAACAAACCAATAGATTAATGTATTTTTCGTGATGATGAATCACATAATGCCATGAGATATCCTAGTCCAGACCTATAGTCAATCAGGTGCAGTTAGTATGCTGTCTTCCAAACCTCTGTCATTACTTTGTAGCAGTTTAAATTTAATGTTAACTCCTGGAACATCTGGTGGTGTCATATGTCGCCGTATCCACCACATCACACATCCACTCCAGGTCTTGGATGGCAACCACCCAGGCAGACATCCAGTCTATCCCCACCTTGCGAATATAACCATCTCTCTTCCACATCCAGATGAAACCTGTTCACCCCTTTGGTCACTAGAGTCATCTAGTCATAGACACTGAGGAACCTAAATGCTGAGTCATGCGCAGAGAAAGACACCAAATCCATTCCAGCTGTATGCGAGAACATTCTGAAGAGACTTCTACCAAAGACAACCAGTCTTCACCTCACAACAATCCAGTAATACTGGAAGCAACAGGACCCTAAAGACTTGGATCTTTTGTTCTCCTGTACATTTGCATGCCTTTGCACAGCTCCATTCCACTATGTTATATTTATTTGACAATGATCACAGTTTTGCCTGTTTGTCTATTTGACTCCTTTACTTCTTCCTTTACACCAGTGACACCAGATCAAATTCTTTGTATGTGAGAACTCAGTTGGCAATAAATTTGATTCGGAAAAGATACTGACATCACCAGACACCTCTGGCTGGTGACTTCATGACTCTATATAGTGGTGCAGCTTACCTAAAATTTCCATAACTACTCTGAATTTTGTGATAAAAACATAGAATATGGTACACATATAGCCAACGATATCCCAAATAAAACTGGATGTTGGGTTTTCAATATGTCACCCATGACAGCCATTTTTCAAAATGAAAATTGAAAAATGTTCCAATCGTATTGGAAACATACACCACATTATTTGTCCGATTGCAAAGATTCAAAAGAGGTATACTTTGGACTATCTATGAGTGAATGATTGATGGGGTAAAAACAGCAAAAAGGATGCAAAGGTCAATTTGAGTTTGTACAGGAGTCAAAAATTTACAGTTGATCCATTTTTTGTCATTGGAGTTCATCTCCAGGATGCCTCCACATATGTAAATAAACATCAATCAATTTAGTATATGTGTGCCAAATTACATGGTTTTATCACAAAAAGCACAATTATTTTGCCCATTTGTTGTCCTAATAAGCTCATTACTAATAATAAAATGCCTAATAAGGAGCCTGGAAACTTTCCAGGCTCCTTACCAATCTTTGAGTATGAACACTCAGAGACATGAATGTCACTACTGAGATAAGCAAATGTTGTGAAATTGAAATGAAGTTTAACACTGTTGCCATGTACAGATACACTTCTGATGGCCAAATCCAGGAAGTCCTTGAAGCCCTGGATCTTAGCCTTGATAAGGGACGATCACAAACACAGACCCTAGGAATCCTCTGTCAGGTTTGCAAGTGGTGGAAGTTTTAAATCCTACATAGATTACACGTCATAATTATGTTGGCTCTATCCTGTTTAACCCTACAATTTGAAATGAAGTACAATTCTGAAGGTACTCCATTAGCCTCACAATATCATCACTTTAAGATAAACTGTATGCTAATCTCAGTCCACAATGGACTGCATTTTCATCAAAACTGAAGTCTTTAAAAATATTGTATTCATCATTTTATTTTTGACACCCCTTGAATTCAAGCCTCCACTTCAAGCACATCTTGAGTGGTTTACTTCCACTAAATTGTGATGTACAGAGGACAAATGGAACTATCCAAATACTTATGTACCGAACTGTAAATAACTCCTCATGGAGAATGATTCTTTTTAAGTGGATATGGATATGACCTGGAATAATGTACAATTCGGAGATGGGTGAGTGGATGAAAAAACATTTGGGGTGGTAGAGAATTTCATGGTTTGAGCTTGAGCGACAAGGAAGGATGAGATCCAAAACAAGCACATTTGGATTATGCTGAAAGTGGGACAGATCAGCATAAAGCCGAGAAAGGCAAGATTCCAATGGTTAGGTCATGTGGGGTGGAGAGACCATGACTATGTGGGGTGGAGAGTATTAAGGACAGATGATATACTGGGAAATAAAAAAGTGGCAACCCAAAAGAAGTAGTTAGGTTCTTGAAAACCACTTTCATTCTGACAAAATCATTTTTAGGGTTTAGAAAAGCCAATGGATATGGACACAGTGAAATGTGATGTTAGATACAATGGCTTGCAGAAGTATTCAGCCCCTTGGTATTTCACACATTTTAATTTGTTTATGGCATTTCAAATACAAAAAGTAAACCAGGCTTCTCAATATAAAAATTTCTAAAATTATCTTCCTTAAACTGAAAACAAATCTCAACAACTTCATATAAATGAATTAAAAATATAAAAGCCAAGATGATGGGTTGCACAAGTAATGAGCCCCTTTGGTATAATACCTGTAAATAATCAGTTTAATTGCCAGTTTTCTTCAGACAAGTCAGGGGATGGATACATGAACATTTCCAAGTCACTGAATGTGTCTTGGACTTTATTTACATTAGTTAAAAACTGAATGACTGCACAAGAACGAGAAGAGTGAGCAAAGCCACCAAGACACGCAGACAACCCAGAAGAAGTTACAGGCTTCTGTGGCTGTGATTGGAGAAATTGTGCACAGTGCAAGTTTTGCATTTTGGGTCCCCAGTTGTACAGCTTCATGATAAAGTGGAGCAGAGGAGGATTTTCTTACAAAGAAGACATGAAAGTTCAACTACAATTTGCCAGAAGGTACATCTGAGATGCAAGCCTAGATTTGATGTTTTAGTGAAAGAAGACCCTCCTCTATACCACTTCATCATGAAGCTGTATAACTGGAGATGCAAAACGCAGAATTTGCACTATGCACAATTTCTTCAATCAGAGCCACAGAAACATAAAACTTCTTCTAGGTTATCTGGGTGTCTTGGTGGCTTTCCTCACTCTTGTCCTTGCACAGCCACTCAGTTTTTAAGAACTGTCTACTCCACACAGATTTACCACAGAGTGCCATATTGTTTGTATTTCTTCATAACTGATGTAAATAAAGTTCAAGACATATTCAGTGATTTGGAAATGTTCATGTATCCATCCCCTGACTTGTCTGAAGAAAACTGGCAATTAAACTGATTATTTACAGCTATTATATCAAAGGGGCTGATTAATCATGCAAACCATCATCTTGGCTTTTATATTTTCATTTAATGTAAATCAAGTTGTCGACATTTGTTTTCAGTTTGAGTCAAAGGAAGATCATTTTAGAAATTTTTATATTGAGAAGCCTGATTTACGTTTGTAGATGAAACACCATAAACTACTTAAAATGTGTGAAATACCAAGGGGATGAATACTTTTGCAAACCACTGTAGACAGACAGACAGACAGACAGACAGACAGACAGATAGACAGATAGATAGATAGATAGATAGATAGATAGATAGATAGATAGATAGATAGATAGATAGATAGATAGATAGATAGATAGATAGATAGATAGATAGATAGATAGATAGATAGATAGATAGATAGATAGATAGATAGATAGATAGATAGATAGATAGATAGATAGATAGGTGCTATCTTGTAATGCACCAATTTGAGAGTGTATAATGTGGACAAATTCATAAACATTTGAACTTTGATGTACCAGATCAATATGAAAAGCAACTGTGCAATATAATTCAAAGCAATATCTCATTAATGTATCTACCACCTACTAGTTATCATTGAGACAGACTAAGCATTTAAACACAAAAAAAGTAATAAATCAGAGAACTGAACATGAGAATGAGAGGAACATGGTTAATCTAGTGGCTCAGTGAATGGGGTCCATGATAGAATTAGAGAGTTTCAACACAGAAATCAGAGAAATAAATGATTATCTTCTGTTTAATGGCAGTTACGTTCAAAGACTCAAACAACCCAAGACACGTGGTCTGGTGGCCAATGAGGCTGCTGCTTTACACCCGCATTCCACAGGACACTGTTTTATTATGATCCTCCATGCTCCATGCCTATTGTCAGGCTGACTTATAAAGTGCAGACCTGGCAACTGACTGGCTTATAAAGTGCATACCTGGCAACTTGCCCGAAAGCAAAAGTAAAGCTGTGCCCAGCTGCATTCTCAGCCAGAATCACAACTCTGCTTTTGCTTCAGATTCTTACCTGGATGGAGCACAATCAAAGAATCAAGTTGTACTCACTAGGACGACCCCGCTTAAAGATGTCTGAACATGACTGAAGCTGTTAAGACTACGAACGGCCGGACGTGACCAAGTAATGATGCTAAATTGACAAATCCGGATGAAACTTTTCAGCAGCTCAACATTTTTCACCCCACTTTCACAACTCGTGTCAATGATGGCCGTAACTACTGCCAAAACTAAGTTTGTACAAGATTGACAAAAGATGGACAAGGAGTTACTGTGATGCTTCACAACGTGTCCCAATTTGCTATTCAGGATGAAACAAGAAGGAACAGTGCCCCGTGGAATAGGGGTATTATGCCACATTCACACCAGACGACACGTGAGCGATGGCGGCAACAGGTTGCCATGTAATCCCTATGGAAGGACACATTGTGGCGCCACAAAACTCCAAGCCATGCAATGCGATGCAATGTGACGCAATGCGATGTGATGGATGCGAATGAAGCGACGCGAATGAAGCGACACAAATGAAGTGACATGAATTAAGCGATTTTGAGCGATTGGCACGTTTGTGGCGCGATATCGCATCGCATTGCCCTCCTCCCCAAGTTGAAAAATCTGAGCTTTTTTGTCTTGTCACGCCGCGATGACCACTCAGGGACTGGATATGTAGTGGTGTGGAGATGTCTGGAGTTTATACTTAATGTGGACATGTCCTGTTTCTGGCAGCCAGCCTGTGAGCAGGACTTATGTCCCATTTGTCCTTTATTTCACAATTATGACAGAGTTTGAGGGGAGAGCGAGCAGCAGCACCGCAGCAGTGATAGCAGCCAGTTTTTTTTTTTTTTACGTGCGCGTGCGAATGAATCGTCTGTGAAGATTATTTTATTTATTAACTACACAGATGTATAATAAAACAAATGGTGACTGGTTTATAACACAATTATGACAGAGTTGGAGGGAAGAGCGAGCAGCAACACCGCAGCAGCAGCCAGTTTTTATTTTAACATGCGTGCGTGAACAATTCGTCCATGAATATAATTATATTAACTACAAAGATGTATAATAAAACAAATGTCGACTGGTTTATAACACAATTATGACAGAGTTTGAGAGGAGAGCGAGCAGCAGCACCGCAGCAGCAGCCAGTTTTTATTTTAACATGCGTGCGTGAACAATTCATCCATGAATATAATTTTATTAACTACAAAGATGTATAATAAAACAAATGGTGACTGGTTTAAAACACAATTATGACAGAGTTTGAGAGGAGAGCGAGCAGCAGCACCGCAGCAGCAGCAACAGCAGCAGCAACAGCAGCAGCCAGTTTTTTTTTTTTTCTAATTGTTCACATGTGCGCGCATGAACGGTACAGTAGGTCCTCAAACTGGGTCCTGGAGAGGCGGAAGTACCGCTGAAAGTGATTGTCATCCAAACACAGCTCCTGCAGCAAATAATTAAACTCCCTGAATTGGGAAAATCTCATGAGGATGTTGTGAACCCAGGGACGGCGCCGCTGGCGACGTTTGTCAGCTTTGCGTAACAAGTAGCGCAGAGCAACTTGCTCCGTGTGATCAAGGTCCGGCATGTTGACTTGACAGCGAGCAGAATGGAAGCTCCTCCAATTTGATGATGTATTGGGGGGGAATTTTCGCAGCGAAAGCAGAGCGACACACTGGACGATGGTGGCGTCCCTTGCCTGGCGATGGATGCGAATTTGTAGCGTCGCGTGTCGTCCGGTGTGAATGTGGCATTAGTGCCTTTACGACAGCGGTACAAGTTTGTTTTGTTGTGAACATACCACACTGAGTTGCATAGTCATAGTCAGAACCACTTTATTTCTGGTCCCCTCCAGAATAAGACTCCTGGTTTCAACATAAATCACCTAAGAATACATTTCCCCTATTTTCATGTTTAGCAACATATCCAGGTGGTGCGTTCAAGTGCTGCTGTAAAAAGCAGACAAAATAGTTTCACATTCCCCTGCATTGTAATGAAATTGTGAAGTTGAACATGCACACACACACACACATACAACATGAATTCAGCAAGTAAATCTATTTTTGCTGACTAGTGTGAAGCACTCAAGATGTTCAGTGGTGTGGCTATTACATAAAACAACAGAGTTAAGAAACTGTGAAGGAAAGAATCTTCAGCATTCACAGACTTTTGTTTCTTTGTCAGCTGTCAATGAAGCTGCCGTCACTGAATTGTTCATCTCAGTGTCCCCGCTGGTATAATCCAATCTGCCTGTGATTATCCCAGTGATTGGCAGATTCTTCAGAGAGGGAAATTTTATTCCTAAAATTAGTTTGATTACTGAAATCAACAGATGCAGATGAAACATTAATGACTGAAAATGCCGAACAAACACTAAAGCAGGAGCAAACCCACACTTATTTTATTTTATTTTTTTTTTTTATTAAATTACTTCTATGTCTCCCACTATCCTCCCTTTGTGGCTTGACTCTACATTGACCCTGAATAAATGACAGTAAAATCTTTGGAGCAGAATGAAGTGATGTAAATACAGCACAGTCAATCAATAATGACATTAATGATAATGTCCAACTGCTAATGATAATGGCAAACATTCATTACCATAATTAAAGTACAAAACTCTCCAGAATGACACCAGCCCCCATCCGCAAACACATAGATGTTATCATTATTTTCATCCACTTTGCTCTTGTCATTATCATCACCATCAGCATCCCCTGTCCTTATTTCCAGGCGGCTGTAAATAACAACTGAGGAGACAACTGAGGAGAAGTGAGATTGTGTGTGGTTGCACAAGGAGCAATTCTTACAAATTCTTAGATGTACGTATATATTTTTTACCTTGATATGACAGCCTTCAATCAGAGACATGTTATTATAAATGCACATTGGAATACCATGTGTGTCAACAACTAGCACAAATATTTATGAGCAAATATTTTGTCCAAAACTCACCTTATTCCATTATCAATATCAATGTCATGTACAATGATATGAGAACTGAATGCTAACCAGTGATTAAAGACACTGACTGGATGACTTTTGAGCTTCTGTTTTTGCACCGAGAAATTACTACTGGCAGTACATTTTGCAGTATGTAGTACAGGGTAATGTTTTTTTTTTTTTTCAGATTTGCAGATTACTTATTAGGTTTTCCTTTTGAAATCTGATGAACTGGAAGAAAAAATATCCAGAGTAGTTGCCTACCATCCTAGGTTTGCGATTGTCTTGAAAGACTAAGCTCCAGGCTTTCAATGACATCTTGGACTCAGCCACCAGAGGTGTATACGTACTGTATGTGGTGGAAGTGGTGAACTTGTAGACACATTCACTTGTCTCAGCAGTGACATTCATGTTTCTGTGTCCTCCGCCTTTGAAGACAGAAGACACCAGCAAAGAACCTATGGAACAATGAGGTCACTGGACAAAGTTGTTGGACAATGACAATAGTTTTGCAGGATAAGTGAAGGTCTAAGTATTTAGCTTCCTGGTGCTTCCTGTCTTGGGATGTGGGATCCTGCTACAGCTAAAATAAATGTGTCAAATTAATGGATATTATGGGAAACCAAGACATAGCATAGCACGGGAACATCTAATGTGATATTTTGGTCATGGGGCATGTTTCTCTGTATTTGATTCCAGTTTGAAGGTGCATCAGTGTTGGGTAGTACAGAAACTGGAAATGCTCAAGAACATCCCATGTTTCATGTGGTTGCAGCAAATAGATGATAACTTTTGGAAACTGTGGTTGGACCTGTTGTCTGGCTAAGTGGTTGCTTTCCAGGACCCGGGGCGGGTTGAAGGTGTGGTGGGCAGACTGCATCGGCACATACTTGCAAGACCAGACCTGATCAGTATTTTTTAAGACATCCTGTCGACAGCCTTTGGCAAATACACAAGCTCAGGCCTTAGCTGCCATTTGGCTGAGATAAAAATTCAAGCAAAAATGCCTTAGTTGATTAGTCAAAGTATTTTCTGCGGAGCAAAGCATTTCATCTGTCCTTTAAGGTGTACATGACAGATTGCAGGTGTTGAAGGTAGCACGCTCTGGGACAACAGAAACATCAAAATGAACAGAAAAAAGAGACAAGCAAGTGTTAACAGGAACGTTATAGTAGCTGTGGGATGTGTATCAAGTGGTGCACACAGCAGGGGGTAGCACGCTGCATTTGAAAACGCTGACTACATCAGACAGCCAAGATGAGGATGCCACTGCGTTAACATAACGTATACAGCAGTTACTGGACTTTATTAACAGCATATGATTGAAGAGCAGTGTGGCACAGTTACTTTGAAAAAGTAATCCAATTACTGATTACTGATTACTCCATGAAAAAAATAACTAAGTTACTTTATTAATTATTAGTTAGTGACAGGCGTCTTGGTCAAGGACATTTGAATACAAATGCAAGGCTCACACAAACAGCTCTGTTTGGCAAAAGACTTTAGTGAGGTGGACAGCAGAGGCAGAAAGGCAGTCCAAAAACACAGCAGAAGTACAAAAATCATCAGGCAATGGCAAAGTCGGATAAAAGGGCAGGAGGTCAAAAAACACACTGAAGCAGGCTGAAGCAGACTATGGAACATGAGAACGAGAGCTGGAGATAAGGCACACGGCGCATCAATCTGGCGAGGAACAAATGCATCCAGTGAGTTTATATAAACGCAGGTGATGAGCTTCAAATTACAAACAGGTGTGCATGGAAAGCACCAGAACAAAGGTGTGGCCAGAGAGAGAGAAACACCCACCACCAAGAACACAGGGACAGACAGGAGAGACAGGGACAGACAGACCCAAGCAGAAAAACCCAGCAAGAGAATAAACACACAGAAAACCAATGAATCACTGAAAATAATAAAACACATCAGATGAAAATAAAACAGACAAGCAAACAAAAACTCAAACCCTGACAGATTCCTAGTTAATTTCTTAGTTACTTTCAGCAGCTGCCGCCGACAACAATCCCGTCACCTCAACATGAAAACGAGAACCTGTTTTGCCTATACTCACTAAATAGTCACTCTTTCTTGACTTCAGTGAACATAAATATTTGTTTTATGAAAAATAAAACAAACACATCTTTCTTGACCTCATATTTAATGGCTGACAGCATCGTAATGGTAAAACGTACAATTTCTAACCAACACTGTTTATACAGTAGTGTTCAGAATAATAGTAGTGCGATGTGACTAAAAAGATTAATCCAGGTTTTGAGTATACTTCTTATTGTTACATGGGAAACAAGGTACCAGTAGATTCAGTAGATTCTCACAAATCCAACAAGATCAAGCATTCATGATATGCACACTCTTAAGGCTATGAAATTGGGCTATTAGTAAAAAAAAAAAAAGAATGTTCAGCATTCACAGACTTTTGTTTCTATGTCAGTCATCAACATTTAGGAGCACGTCTTCATCTTCAAGAGCTTCCGTCTTCATTCACGTTCACTGCGCTGCTCTGAACTTGTTGAACACTAATAAAGCATCAGAGGGGTACACTGAGGACTGTCAGGATGCAAATGTAAGTTTTTTTTCCTTTTATTTTTCAAGTTGACTTTTGAACTTTCGATGTAGCTTCACGCTGTCCAATAGGAACGACTTGTCGGGACAAAACACGGAAGACAAGTGGCAGAAACCACTGATCTGTACAAATGGTAAATGAACTGCATTTATATAGCGCTTTTCCATCTGCATCAGACGCTTAAAGTGCTTTACAATTATGCCTCACATTCACCCCAATGTCAGGGTGCTGCCATACAGTGCGCTCACTACACACCGGGAGGAACAGGGGATTAAAGACCTTGCCCGAGGGCCCTTAGTGATTTTCAATTCAGGATGGGATTTGAACCACAGACCAGTGCAGAAACCACATGTCTGAAGAAAAATACTTGGAAATGTTGTTTGTTGTTGTTGTTTGTTACCTCAAAATTTCTGATTACTGTTTAAAAAAGTTTAGAACACTTGTAATTAAAATAGCTAAATCAATAAATGGTCCATTAGAAACCTTATAAATAAATATAAATATATAAATTAAAACTACCTGTTGTTTCAGATGAGATAATTTCTTGTTTAACATAAGGAACTTTGGACATTTATTTTTAGACAATAACATAAAATAATATGATAACATGGAAATTTGTACATTTTTTAAGTCTGGTAGATTGTTACTTGATTGTTCAAGCTACCTCAAGGAGAAGTGCACTGTTTAAGTGATAAATACTACAATAAGGTGATTAAAATAAATTATTATACAACCCCTGGCAAAAATTATGGAATCACCGGCCTCGGAGGATGTTCATTCAGTTGTTTAATTTTGTAGAAAAAAGCAGATCACAGACATGACACAAAACTAAAGTCATTTCAAATGGCAACTTTCTGGCTTTAAGAAACACTATAAGAAATCAGGAAAAAAAAAAATTGTGGCAGTCAGTAACGGTTACTTTTTTAGACCAAGCAGAGGGAAAAAAATATGGAATCACTCAATTCTGAGGAAAAAAATTATGGAATCATGAAAAACAAAAGAATGCTCCAACACATCACTAGTATTTTGTTGCACCACCTCTGGCTTTTATAACAGCTTGCAGTCTCTGAGGCATGGACTTAATGAGTGACAAGCAGTACTCTTCATCAATCTGGCTCCAACTTTGTCTGATTGCTGTTGCCAGATCAGCTTTGCAGGTTGGAGCCTTGTCATGGGCCATTTTCTTCAACTTCCACCAAAGATTTTCAATTGGATTAAGATCCGGACTATTTGCAGGCCATGACATTGACCCTATGTGTCTTTTTGCAAGGAATGTGTTCACAGTTTTTGCTCTATGGCAAGATGCATTATCATCTTGAAAAATGATTTCATCATCCCCAAACATCCTTTCAATTGATGGGATAAGAAAAGTGTTCAAAATATCAACGTAAACTTGTGCATTTATTGATGATGTAATGACATCCATCTCCCCAGTGCCTTTACCTGACATGCAGCCCCATATCATCAATGACTGTGGAAATTTACATGTTCTCTTCAGGCAGTCATCTTTATAAATCTCATTGGAACGGCACCAAACAAAAGTTCCAGCATCATCACCTTGCCCAATGCAGATTCGAGATTCATCACTGAAAATGACTTTCATCCAGTCATCCACAGTCCACGATTGCTTTTCCTTAGCCCATTGTAACCTTGTTTTTTTCTGTTTAGGTGTTAGTGATGGCTTTTGTTTAGCTTTTCTGTATGTAAATCCCATTTCCTTTAGGCGGTTTCTTACAGTTCGGTCACAGACGTTGACTCCAGTTTCCTCCCATTCGTTCCTCATTTGTTTTGTTGTGCATTTTCGATTTTTGAGACATATTGCTTTAAGTTTTCTGTCTTGACGCTTTGATGTCTTCCTTGGTCTACCAGTATGTTTTCCTTTAACAACCTTCCCATGTTGTTTGTGTTTGGTCCAGAGTTTAGACACAGCTGACTGTGAACAACCAACATCTTTTGCAACATTGCGTGATGATTTACCCTCTTTTAAGAGTGTGATAATCCTCTCCTTTGTTTCAATTGACATCTCTCATGTTGGAGCCATGATTCATGTCAGTCCACTTGGTGCAACAGCTCTCCAAGGTGTGATCACTCCTTTTTAAATGCAGACTAACGAGCAGATCTGATTTGATGCAGGTGTTAGTATTGGGGATGAAAATTTACAGGGTGATTCCATAATTTATTCCTCAGAATTAAGTGAGTCCATATTTTTTTCCCTCTGCTTGGTCTAAAAAAGTAACCGTTACTGACTGCCACAATTATTTTTCCTGATTTCTTATAGTGTTTCTTAAAGCCAGAAAGTTGCCATTTGAAATGACTTTAGTTTTGTGTCATGTCTGTGATCTGCTTTTTTCTACAAAATTAAACAACTGAATGAACATCCTCCGAGGCCGGTGATTCCATAGTTATTGCCAGGGGTTGTATATTTAGCATTTGTTCATTGTTCATTCAATTTTTTAAAGTATCGGATCGGGACTCGGTATCGGCAGATACTCAAAATCAGATGACTCAGAATCGGATCGGAGCCAAAAAAACCTGATAGGGACATCCCTAGTTTGTTGTGTGTTTTGAATAAATGTGTGTGGAAAATTATTTTTCGCTTTATTTTTTCCTTGCCTATTTTTGATTGTAAACCTTTATTACACTTATAAAACACAACAAAAACATATATATTCTGAAAGCACAGGTTGTCCTGAAAAAAGAGACATAAAACTTGATTGTGGGATGCAGGGAGAGCTGTTGACAGCAATAATAAAATATTTATGCCAGGCCCAGGCATAGGACCCCAGAGGGTTAATGTCATGTCGTCCTCAGAAAGCCACATTTTGGCACATTTGGATGGAACAAAAAAGTGTTAGTATTTGCTGATAACATGTTGTGGATCAGCTGTTTTTAGCGAGGAGACACAGAGTTTTAAATAAAAGGGGGGAAAAAAACTTAAAAATGTCTTTATAAAGCCATAGCTCTGAGCGCTTTGAGAGAAAACCGTTTTTCAACACAGCGGAGGTAAAGCTCACAGCTCGCTGAAAGCGGGCACGGTGGACAGTTCAACTGAACTTGCTCCTGACACTGGTGTGACGTGCTTAGCGCTCCCCCTTCTGAGCAAGGTTTTAATTCTGCAAGCGACCCACAATACAAAAATAATAGTAACGCACAATGACTTGGAGAAGTAATTTTAACCTGATTACTGATTTGGAAAGATTAACGCATTAGATTACTCCATACTGAAAAAAGCAGTCAGAGTAGAGTAACATGTTACTAAGGGCCCCTTCACACATAGTATGAATGTGGTTGAATTGCACATGAAGTGTGCATGAAGCAGGAATCATACACAATACATGTAAAATCATAGCTGCCTCCAGCGCCTCGTACACCTGTTGCTACAACTACTTGCGCGCACCAATGGCTGAAAGACAGAGTGTGCGCTGTGAGAGCCCATCAAACCCTCTCATGGGAGGTGTTGGCCAAATTCCAGATGACACACACGAACATCTAACCCCGCTCACTTGACACTTAGAAAATGTGTGGCCATTCACGCTATGGTGGTTCTGGACGTCCTAGCTGCATAACACGTACCATGTCTGGATGGACATGAACTAACAACTGTCCACTGTGACATGCATGTGTCGCTTGCTGTCCTCATACATAAAAACATATATCGCTGTTCCAATGGGCTGCTGCGAGTGAGTGCACGGTGCGCACATTGACAGCCTATCCCAGGTGAAACGGACCGTCAGATCATAACACGCAGCGGGTGATCTGAATGTCATGTCACCCACGTGAGCTCTGTTTCACATGATACGGTGTCTGTCCTGCAGCAAGCCGTCCACAAGACAGGCATGTCAGGCATGCGCGGGGCCAGCTGGACACACCGGCAGCAGATGTGAACATGATAAGAGCGCCCTGCTTCTCATTCATGTCATTTCATGACTGTACATCCTTAACCATGGGTCATCTACAGAAGAACAGACAGATCATACTTGTATTGCCCGCTTGATAAGAGGGCTTCAATAAAATGCAGTGTTTATATATATGGTGTGTGGCTGTATTTTTTTTTAAATACGTCCATGTCCTTCTTGATAACAGGCATTTTCCCGCACCATTTACAGTACAGTGATGGTAGCTCAGTGTTAACGTTTCTGACTGGCAGTCAGAGCTTTCAGAAATTGCAGGTTTGACTCCTGTGGGTGGCATGTATTTTTTTTTTTCACAGCAGCCGCGTGATGTGGTTATACATGCTGCAGCTGCTCGCACTGTGTTCCCGCGTGCATGAAACCATCGCAGAGGCATCGTTCATGCCTGCCCATCAGCTCAGTGTTTTTGTGGTTTGCTCGTATGAGGTGTTCCGCTGTGATTCGCCCTGATTTGTACTTATTCGTACTATGTGTGAAGGGGCCCAAAGTAATGTGTTACCGGCATCACTGTTGAAGAGGCACTGCAAGTATATATTCATGCATAGAATGGCTCAACTGCCTAAGGTAAGATGCAAAATCTAAGTGATATTTGCTTAAAACATCCCGATTTATTCCTAAACGCAACACGAAAATGTAATCCAAGCAAGGTTAGCAATGTTGTGCCCTGAAGCATCAGTGTGCATTTGCATTCCCTCACGAGTATCCAGTACATTAAAAAACTCAGAACAAGCCATTTCTAAACAGTAATGTAACAATTTGTAACTTCAATAATCATCCCGTAATTCTTAATCATCCTCAATCTTGAAAAAAACTTTTCAATGCTCTCACCTTAAAATAAATGCTATATACATGCAAAGCCATGACAGGCACCTTCTTCTCGATGTGTACAGCCAGTGAGGATGATACACTGCCCACGATGTCACTTCGCCAGAAGTCTTTCATGAATCTGGTCCTCCATTTGAATGACTAAAAACAGCATAATCGAGGGGATTTGTGCATAAAAGGTGCAACATATTGGACAACCACCACTAAATTATCTATTCAGTCTCAACAAAAAAGGTATTATATGGTAGCAGAGATGTGGTTCCTGCAAACACAGAACTGTTTTTGCTCTGAAAATTGTCTCTGACAAGGTGAGGATTATTCATGCAATACATTGATCACTGGTGAGTCCTTTCTACTTGTAATCCAAAATATTAGCTATTGATTGCAAAAATGGCTCTGGTGTGCAGGTCAGCACCTTGCTGAGAATCCCTTGGTATTGATCACACTGCCTGCAAGGCATTGTTGGGAAGTAATTCAATGAAAGGCATAAAAAACATATATTTGCCATTTGTGCTGGGAATACTTGAGCAGTGACCACAAATGACAATTTTTTTATTTGTTCATTCATTCATTTTCTATACCTGCTTATTCTATTTAAGGGTCACGGGGAGGCTGCAGGAGCCCATTTCCGCTGTAATTGGGCAAGAGGTGCTGTACACCCTGGACAGGCCACCAGTCTATCACACAGTCACATATAGTAAAACACATTCACAGTCTCACTCAGAGGCAATTTAACCCTTTGGGATCCAGGGGTAGTTTCTCGTTTTTACCATAATTTCAGTAATTCCCCTTTTTTCATACTTTTGTGAGTATAATGCCAATGTGTTGCATATCAAAATGTTGACAACAATCTCAGCTTTCAGAATATTGTTATATATTTGTCTAAACCACTGTATCAAGAAACATTTGGGTCTAAAACTAGTGTTAATTTCGTCAGATGAGGCGAAATATGGATATGTTTGTCAACGAACGATTTTCATGACAAAAATGAGACGATGACAACACTACGTCAGTGTTCTAAAATGTTGACTAAGATGAAATTAACATGCATAATTGTTGATGAAAAAGACAAGACTAAAATGTCTGGGGAAAAAACAATTTTCATCTTTTGAACATGTGGGACATCCCACGTTCAAAATGTTCAAAAGTCAATTTTGAAATAACGTCTCCGTTTTATTGTTTCCATCTCCAGTCTGTGGGGGGGGGGGGGGGGGGGGGGTCATTCTGCATGTTTGAGCATAGATCTGTAAAGGCCACTAGAGCAGACAGCAGCCTCCAGAAAGTCAACTTTTTCTTGCAAACTAGCAACCTAAAAGCCAAAATGTTTGTGTTTAATGACTACGCATTCAAGAGGGAAACAACACTAAATTACACGTCATGAGACTAGTCAAAAATAATCGTAATAAATGTGCTGCAGAGTAAATTCATCTGATCCCAATGATAAACATTTAATGAAGAGAGTTTACATTTACACCTTGTCTGTGTTAAAGTGTCTGATCAGCTTTCAAAGTCTCAGATTAAAGATGCTGTGTGAAAAGTTTTGAACACAGCAGCAAACGCTACATCAATCAATCAATCAATTTTTTTTATATAGCGCCAAATCACAACAAACAGTTGCCCCAAGGCGCTTTATATTGTAAGGCAAGGCCATACAATAATTATGTAAAACCCCAACGGTCAAAACGACCCCCTGTGAGCAAGCACTTGGCTACAGTGGGAAGGAAAAACTCCCTTTTAACAGGAAGAAACCTCCAGCAGAACCAGGCTCAGGGAGGGGCAGTCTTCTGCTGGGACTGGTTGGGGCTGAGGGAGAGAACCAGGAAAAAGACATGCTGTGGAGGGGAGCAGAGATCGATCACTAATGATTAAATGCAGAGTGGTGCATACAGAGCAAAAAGAGAAAGAAACAGTGCATCATGGGAACTCCCCAGCAGTCTACGTCTATAGCAGCATAACTAAGGGATGGTTCAGGGTCACCTGATCCAGCCCTAACTATAAGCTTTAGCAAAAAGGAAAGTTTTAAGCCTAATCTTAAAAGTAGAGAGGGTGTCTGTCTCCCTGATCTGAATTGGGAGCTGGTTCCACAGGAGAGGAGCCTGAAAGCTGAAGGCTCTGCCTCCCATTCTACTCTTACAAACCCTAGGAACTACAAGTAAGCCTGCAGTCTGAGAGCGAAGCGCTCTATTGGGGTGATATGGTACTACGAGGTCCCTAAGATAAGATGGGACCTGATTATTCAAAACCTTATAAGTAAGAAGAAGAATTTTAAATTCTATTCTAGAATTAACAGGAAGCCAATGAAGAGAGGCCAATATGGGTGAGATATGCTCTCTCCTTCTAGTCCCCGTCAGTACTCTAGCTGCAGCATTTTGAATTAACTGAAGGCTTTTTTAGGGAACTTTTAGGACAACCTGATAATAATGAATTACAATAGTCCAGCCTAGAGGAAATAAATGCATGAATTAGTTTTTCAGCATCACTCTGAGACAAGACCTTTCTGATTTTAGAGATATTGCGTAAATGCAAAAAAGCAGTCCTACATATTTGTTTAATATGCGCTTTGAATGACATATCCTGATCAAAATGACTCCAAGATTTCTCACAGTATTACTAGAGGTCAGGGTAATGCCATCCAGAGTAAGGATCTGGTTAGACACCATGTTTCTAAGATTTGTGGGGCCAAGTACAATAACTTCAGTTTTATCTGAGTTTAAAAGCAGGAAATTAGAGGTCATCCATGTCCTTATGTCTGTAAGACAATCCTGCAGTTTAGCTAATTGGTGTGTGTCCTCTGGCTTCATGGATAGATAAAGCTGGGTATCATCTGCGTAACAATGAAAATTTAAGCAATACTGTCTAATAATACTGCCTAAGGGAAGCATGTATAAAGTGAATAAAATTGGTCCTAGCACAGAACCTTGTGGAACTCCATAATTAACTTTAGTCTGTGAAGAAGATTCCCCATTTACATGAACAAATTGTAATCTATTAGACAAATATGATTCAAACCACCGCAGCGCAGTGCCTTTAATACCTATGGCATGCTCTAATCTCTGTAATAAAATTTTATGGTCAACAGTATCAAAAGCAGCACTGAGGTCTAACAGAACAAGCACAGAGATGAGTCCACTGTCCGAGGCCATAAGAAGATCATTTGTAACCTTCAATAATGCTGTTTCTGTACTATGATGAATTCTAAAACCTGACTGAAACTCTTCAAATAGACCATTCCTCTGCGGATGATCAGTTAGCTGTTTTACAACTACCCTTTCAAGAATTTTTGAGAGAAAAGGAAGGTTGGAGATTGGCCTATAATTAGCTAAGATAGCTGGGTCAAGTGATGGCTTTTTAAGTAATGGTTTAATTACTGCCACCTTAAAAGCCTGTGGTACATAGCCAACTAACAAAGATAGATTGATCATATTTAAGATCGAAGCATTAAATAATGGTAGGGCTTCCTTGAGCAGCCTGGTATGAATGGGGTCTAATAAACATGTTGATGGTTTGGATGAAGTAACTAATGAAAATAACTCAGACAGAACAATCGGAGAGAAAGAGTCTAACCAAATACCGGCATCACTGAAAGCAGCCAAAGATAACGATACGTCTTTGGGATGGTTATGAGTATTTTTTTCTCTAATAGTTAAAATTTTGTTAGCAAAGAAAGTCATGAAGTCATTACTAGTTAAAGTTAATGGAATACTCAGCTCAATAGAGCTCTGACTCTTTGTCAGCCTGGCTACAGTGCTGAAAAGAAACCTGGGGTTGTTCTTATTTTCTTCAATTAGTGATGAGTAGAAAGATGTCCTAGCTTTACGGAGGGCTTTTTTATAGAGCAACAGACTCTTTTTCCAGGCTAAGTGAAGATCTTCTAAATTAGTGAGACGCCATTTCCTCTCCAACTTACGGGTTATCTGCTTTAAGCTACGAGTTTGTGAGTTATACCACGGAGTCAGACACTTCTGATTTAAAGCTCTGTTTTTCAGAGTTGCTACAGCATCCAAAGTTGTCTTCAATGAGGATGTAAAACTATTGACGAGATACTCTATCTCCCTTACAGAGTTTAGGTAGCTACTCTGCACTGTGTTGGTATATGGCATTAGAGAACATAAAGAAGGAATCATATCCTTAAACCTAGTTACAGCGCTTTCTGAAAGACTTCTAGTCTAATGAAACTTATTCCCCACTGCTGGGTAGTCCATCAGAGTAAATGTAAATATTATTAAGAAATGATCAGACAGAAGGGAGTTTTCAGGGAATACTGTTAAGTCTTCTATTTCCATACCATAAGTCAGAACAAGATCTAAGATATGATTAAAGTGGTGGGTGGACTCATTTACTTTTTGAGCAAAGCCAATAGAGTCTAATAATAGATAAATGCAGTGTTGAGGCTGTCATTCTCAGCATCTGTGTGGATGTTAAAATCGCCCACTATAATTATCTTATCTGAGCTAAGCACTAAGTCAGACAAAAGGTCTGAAAATTCACAGAGAAACTCACAGTAATGACCAGGTGGACGATAGATAATAACAAGACAATTGACTATGGTTGCTGGTGTCGCTAACTTCACATTTCTCAAAACAGAGTCGCCAATAACCAGAGTGTGTCGTCGAGCGGGGAAAAACGGTTAGAGATGTGAACGGGTTGGCGGTGTAC
This sequence comes from Thalassophryne amazonica, assembly GCF_902500255.1. Taxonomy (NCBI): domain Eukaryota; kingdom Metazoa; phylum Chordata; class Actinopteri; order Batrachoidiformes; family Batrachoididae; genus Thalassophryne; species Thalassophryne amazonica. Next base: position 53,814,950 of record NC_047106.1, read on the forward strand.
ACGGGGCTTCTGTTTAGGGCTACGCTTCCTCCTCACAGTCACCCAGTCAGCCTGCTTTCACGGCTGCTCGGGATCTGCCAGGGGGGAACTAACGGCGGCTAAGCTACCTTGGTCCGCACCGACTACAGGGGCCTGGCTAGCTGTAGAATTTTCCACGGTGCGGAGCCGAGTCTCCAATTCGCCCAGCCTGGCCTCCAAAGCTACGAATAAGCTACACTTATTACAAGTACCGTTACTGCTAAAGGAGGCGAGGAATAACTAAACATTTCACACCCAGAGCAGAAAAGTGCGGGAGAGACAGGAGAAGCCGCCATGTTAAATCGGCTAAGAGCTAGTAGCTACGCTAACCTAGCGGATTCCTAAAACACGCAAAGTGAATAATGTGTAAATAATTTAGAGGTGATTCAGCAGAAGGAGTGCTTTAGTTAAGGCACGTAAAGATTACACTGGGAAACAAATCGTAATCTAGATAACTAGATCAATCTAACTGCGCAGATTAAACAGCTAACAGATACAGAAAAACACCGCTGTGCTCCAGAACAGGAAGTGATACAATACCGCAGTGAGAGCCAACCACCAGTAGAGGCAAGCAAGGGACATCCATTCAATATCAACTTCTTTTTGGTTAATACAAAACAATGACAGGAAATATAACATAATATGAAGTGTGCATCAAATTTAAATTAATGGGCTGAAGTTGTGGCTCTTTACAACTGATAAAACATTACAGCTCTTCAATTATTTATTTATTTTATTCTGTTTTACTGTAACACATTTTCAGCCAATCCTGAACATGGAAATAGAATGATGTTTCATTTCAAAAGACCTGCACCCCTACAGCGCTGTATTTACAAGGAAACCAAATGTCTAATTGTATCTGACGAGAAGCCTTGCAGATTTACATTCAGGTGACAAAATTAAGAAAAATGAAAAGCGTTTCAGAAACTTTGTCAAATCTTGAGTGGAAATACACCTTTATTCATGTTGATGAACACATAGACCCATGTGACCATCTGGGAAGATGATGTTTCAAGTGGTTTTAAAGCAGTGGGCTTGTGACCAAAGTTCCTGGCTTCAAATCCCTGTCAAATTTGAAAATCATGAAGGGCCTTTTGGAAAAGTCCTTCAGCTTCCAGTTGCTCTCGGTGTGCATTTGAGCACGTTGCATGGCAGCACGCTGGTATCGGTGTGTGTGTGTGTGTGTGTATGTGTGAATGTGAGGCACTCCTCATAATCACACCATTAACTCACTCACTCATCTTCAACCGCTTATCCGGGACAGGGTCGCAGGGAGAACAGCTCCAGCAAGAGCCCCCAAACATCCCTTTTCTGGGCCACATTAATAACCTCTGACTGGCAGATCCCGAGGCGTACCCACGTAGTCCTGCATCTTCCCCGGGGGGTCTCCTCACAGATGGACGTGCCTGGAACACCTTCCTCGGGAGGTGTCCAGGGGACATCCTTACCAGATGTCCGAACCACCTCAGCTGGCTCCTTTCAATGCGAAGGAGCAGCGGCTCTACTCCGAGCTCCCCACGGATGATTGACCTTCTCACTTTATCTCTAAGGAACACACCAGCCATCCTCCTGAGGAAGCCCATTTCAGCCGCTTGATTTTTCATCTTGCTGCCATTGCAAGGCACACACTACACACTGGGAGAAAATCTGGGATTAAGGACCTGCCCAAGGGCCCTTAGTGATTTTCCGGTCTGGTTGTGTTTTGAAGAAAGGATCCTCTGGTCCAAAGCCCAATGCTTAGCCACTAGACCATCACCTCCCCACCTTCTCCAGGTTTTAGGATTGGCTGTGAATGAAAGATTGTCTACAACAGGGATGAAGAAAAGATGTGGCACTCTTCATTTTCAGGGAGTGGTTGAATGAAGGCTCTGTGACATTTCATCGCTGATCTACTAAGAGAAACATGAAGTGATGGGTGTTTCCAGAAATTGGAAGCACTCATCAACCCCAGAGGGTTAAAATTTCCCATTCACTGTGCAAACACGGAGAAAACATGAAAATTCCACACAGAAGGCACCAGGTGTGAAGCAAACCTGGGACCTTCTCGCTGCCAACCAACAATGCTGGCTACTGCTACCCTGCTTCCCATATGTGTTCATTGATTTCTTAAAATAATGACAGTGATTGATCAGTGACCAGTGATGCATCTTGAGTCCCTTTCATGGAATTCCAACTGGGGGGTACGCAACATTTTCTTTTGTAATCAGACCATGAGTAATAATAATATAATAATTGGCTGGCAAGTAAGCCATGCTCGCTACTCATTTAGTTTTGCTCGTCATTTAGCTTTGCCAAGTTGCGTTTTTGATAGTAGATTCTAGTATTCTAGAAATTGCAAGCTATGCCTTATAAAATGATCCAGCATGCACAAAAATATTTAAGACTACTTTTGTGGATTATGTAACTTGGGTTTGAGAGTCAAATCATCAAATATCTGGAGCCTCTGGTGGTCCTTCAAAGAGATGTAAAAGATGATTTTCAGGATCAAGGAAATCTACAAATAAAGTCTCAAGGGTAATTTTTAAAGCACATGACAGAACTGTATCAGCACGATGGTTTAGGTGCGAGTCACAGATTCAGTCCCAAAGATGAACAAAAACTAGAAAATCAATGCCTTAAAAGTGCAGTAGGGCATGGGTAGAATTTCTTATTGCCATCATGCCCCTTCATGCATACATTCCAGAGCAAGCCGGCACTTTAGGTTTCAGAACTTAGTTTCGTTTTTAAAACTATTATGTCAGTATTGTTGAACGCACATAAACTAAAACAGATGGAGTGGTGTGGGCTTCACTGTGCATCAGCTGTGATAACACAGAAAAAGATGATTGTGTTCAGTCAATGGAGTGTATCGCCAAACCTCTTTGGTGTATTCTGTCATGGCTGATTGGATAACCATGGAGATTTGTAATCCCTTTAACCCTGCTCCAGGAGAGTTTTCACAAGGGGAAACACACAAATATACAAGCAAAAAAAAAAAAAAAAAAAACTGACAAACGTGTTCGTGTTAGTAGTACATGCAAGCTTTTGAGTGTGCACAGTGTTTTCGTTAGAAAAACCTTTGGTGGGAACTTGTTTCTTGGAATCCTCCAACTTTTGTTGAAGGGTAACACAACTTCCTACTACATTAATTAGATTACATAGAACTTTATTGATCCCTTGGGAAGACTTCCTCAGGGAAACTGAGGTTCCAGCAGCATTGTATACCAGCACACAGGGTAAGAAGCACACAGAGTATCAAAAGTGAACAGTAAAAAAGAAAAACAGTCTGCAATATAAATACCATAAATACATACATATAAATGCCAGACATACTGATCAGTACTGGTTTACTGGCTACTACTGTAGCTCTCATTCCCAACCTCTGTCTTCCTGTTACTCCTCCTCCCACTGAGTGAGGAGATGTACAATCTGATGGTCTGAGGGACAAAGGAGTTTTTCAGTCTGTTGGTCCTGTACTTGGGAAGGAGCAGTCTGCCACACCCAAACTGGACTCGTTTATGGTAACCTCAGAATGAACAAAATATTGTTTGAACAAACCATTTATGAATTCCTGGTGACTTCATCATGACACCACTTAAAATATTTTGCTTATCAATATAATATTCGACCATCTTTCTCGGCTGATTGGTTGTGGAGACATATCAGGAAATATTTCTTTTGACCTTGACTTTTAGGTGATCCTCTTTTAAAGGTAAACATCTCAAAATATCTGACCAAGTAATATTCCCACAAGTTTGGTGAAAATCTGCCCAGCTGTATTTGCAGATATCTTGTACTAATACAGCACACACACACACACACACACACTAGACTGATGACAATACCCTGCTTTGCCTCTTCATTGGTGTGCACAGTAATAAATTCTCATTTTCCCTCTGCACATACCTGCAGAGGATTTACAACCCCATTCTGTGCTGAGCCTGAATTCTTTCTGACATCTCTGTTGCAGGCATTTTAAATTGACAGGAAAGGTTAATGAAAAATGTCTTCAACAAATAAAAAAAAGACCTTATCTTAGAGTAATGGCTTTATATAACTATACAAAGTCATGCTTAAATAGGTCTGAGCAGTTTCCTTCCTTTGTTTACCGTGTTTGAAGACACAAGGGAAAGCTGTTCCTGACATCTCTCAATGGACTTTGTATTTGTACTTGGCCACCTGTTCCCTGTCGTTGGGTACAATATTTACTTCAGGCCCTAACACATTCTGAAGCATCCTCCAGTGCTGTGGGACGGGACGAATAAGATATTGCAAATGGTTGTATTTTCGAGGCTGTCGTTACTAGGCTGGCTTAAAAGACCAGCCAACTTAAATGAACATCCGATGCACGCCTGTGCTTTATGTTATAAATATATCAAAGTAAAGGAGAAAATGTGAAGTTCTGAGGCCAGAAAATACCCTCCCAGCAGTTATACCTACTTAATTTAGAGATGCTTTCTCACACCTGTCAGGGTGTGTAAAATGCAGCAGAGCAGTAAAAGTATGAATATGAATACCCACAAAACACATTTATGATGTTTGATCCAAAAAATAACATACACTCACCAAATATAAACGCAACACTTTTGGTTTTGCTCCCAATTGTATGAGATGAACTCATCCCACCTCACAGGTGTGCCATATCAAGATGCTGATTAGACACCATGATTAGTGCACAGGTGTGCCTTAGACTGCCACAACAAAAGGCCACTCTGAAAGGTGCAGTTTTATCACACAGCACAATGCCACAGATGTCGCAAGATTTGAGTGTGCAGTTGGCATGCTGACAGCAGGAATGTCAACCAGAGCTGTTGCTCGTGTATTGAATGTTCATTTCTCTACCATAAGACGTCTCCAAAGGCGTTTCAGAGAATTTGGCAGTACATCCAACCAGCCTCACAACCGCAGACCACGTGTAACCACACCAGCCCAGGACCTCCACATCCAGCATGTTCACCTCCAAGATCGTCTGAGACCAGCCACTCGGACAGCTGCTGAAACAATCGTGTGCATAACCAAAGAATTTCTGCACAAAACTGTCAGAAACCGTCTCAGAGAAGCTCATCTGCATGCTTGTCGTCCTCATCGGGTCTCGACCTGACTCCAGTGTTGTTGTCGTAACCGACTTGAGTGGGCAAATGCTCACATTCGCTGGCGTTTGGCACGTTGGAGAGGTGTTCTCCTTCACGGATGAATCCCGGTTCACACTGTCCAGGGCAGATGGCAGACAGTGTGTGTGGCGTCGTGTGGGTGAGCGGTTTTCTGATGTTAATGTTGTGGATCGAGTGGCCCATGGTGGCGGTGGGGTTATGGTATGGGCAGGCGTCTGTTATGGATGAAGAACACAGGTGCATTTTATTGATGGCATTTTGAATGCACAGAGATACCGTAACGAATCCTAAGGCCCATTGTTGTGCCATACATCAAGAACATCACCTCATGTTGCAGCAGGATAATGCACCGGCCCCATGTTGCAAGGATCTGTACACAATTCTTGGAAGCTGAAATGTCCCAGTTCTTGCATGGCCGGCATACTCACCGGACATGTCACCCATTGAGCATGTTTGGGATGCTCGGACGGCGTATACGACAGCGTGTACCAGTTCCTGCCAATATCCAGCAACTTCGCACAGCCATTGAAGAGGAGTGGACCAACATTCCACAGGCCACAATTGACAACTGATCAACTCTATGCGAAGGAGATGTGTTGCACTGCATGAGGCAAATGGGGGTCACACCAGATACTGACTGGTTATCCCCCCAATAAAACAAACTGCACCTTTCAGAGTGGCCTTTTATTGTGGACAGTCTAAGGCACACCTGTGCACTAATCATGGTGTCTAATCAGCATCTTGATATGGCACACCTGTGAGGTGGGATGGATTATCTCAGCAAAGGAGAAGTGCTCACTATCACAGATTTAGACTGGTTTGTGAATAATATTTGAGGGAAATGGTGATATGTGTATGTGGAAAAAGTTTTAGATCTTTGAGTTATCTCATACAAAATGGAGCAAAACCAAAAGTGTTGCGTTTATATTTTTGTTGAGTGTATGTGCTTGTATAGACACTGTGTTGACTGGAACCTTTAACATATAAATTGTAAAACAGTATGCTCTGAGATTGCTTGTTGTTCTGTTTTAATGTTTCCATACAAGAGGCAGCAAGTCAAATAGAATGATTAGAAATATTGAGGTAGACACATATGAGGCCCATTATCACAGGCATATGATGCCTTAGTTTTGATATGAACTCCAGGTCAAAATGCTCGAAAACACAAGTGTAGTAGCGGTTTCCAAACATTCCAGAGCAGGTTTCAAGTTGGTCATCACTAATTTGCAGTAGAGACGAAAAGCTTTGTTCCCATTCCCATCCACCATTTTATCCATTCAGTAATTTCACTTTTAGTTTCCTGTCCCGTACATATTTCATCTATATTTACCCAGACAGTGGGTATCATGTTATCATGCTATCATGTTATCATGATCGCGGGCAAAGTGCGGTGTTGGGTAGAGTATGCATCTCATGTTCAGGAGGTAGGCAAATACATGTGAGATAAACCACAGCCATTCTTAGATTTTGATACGTTATCCAGCATCCTCTACCATCCAGCAGGTGTCAGACGTGTCTACAGGATAGTACCACAGGAAAAACAAAATTGCATTTTTGATCATTTCTAGTGCATCGAAGTACAGGGCTATTCCAAAGGACGCTGTTTTATTATGATTGCCTGCAGTCCAAAAATGTCCAGTTTGCCTAACAGACTAGTTTATTATGGTAGACCTGGCAACCTGCTAGAAAACAAAGAAAGAGCTGTGCCCTCTGCCAGACATGAATAAGCTGTTCAACTTTGAACAAAAACCGCAAACAACCACTACATCAGCTTTAAATTTTTACCCAGATGAAGTACGATCAACATCTTTCAAGTCGTAGTGATACGAATACCCCATTTAGGGCCCCTTCACACATAGTATGAATGTGGTCGAATTGCACATTTAAGTGCACATGAAGCAGGAATCGTATGCAATATGTGTAAAATTGTAGCTGCCTCCAACGCCTTCATACACCTGTTGCTACAACTACTTGTTGCACACGAGCGGCTGAAAGACAGAGTGTGCTCTGTGAGAGCCATCAAACCCTCTCGCGGTGGGTGCAAATTCCAGGTGACACACATGAACATCTAATACCACTCTCTTGGCACTCAGAAAATGTGTGGCCATTCACGCTATTAGCACGGAAAACAGTCAGCAGACGATCACTTTCGAGCTGGATCTGAAATTTGTCTAAGTGCCCCCACAAGTGTGGCTTTGCAAACAGACACAGTGACACGTTGGTGTGTGCATGGAACTGACAGGGGTGTGTGTCCGCCGATAGGAGCGGCTGTGGTGATCCGTGGTTCTAGACGTCGCAGCTGGAGAACATGTACCGTGTTTGGACGGACATGAACTAACAACTGTCTACTGTGTCGCGGTGTCTCTTGCTGTCCTCATGTCGACATACACAAAAACATAAATATTGCTGTTGCAATGGGCTGCAGTTCAGTGGCAAAGTTTCTGACTAGCAATCAGAGCTTTTGGAAATTGCATGTTTGAAACCACATCGCACAGCTGCTTGCACTGTGTTCCCCCATGCACAAAACCATCACAGCAGGCATTGCTCACGCCTGCCCATTGGCTCGATGTTTTCGTGTTTCGCTCATATGAGCTGTTCTGCCATGATTCCCCCTGAGTTGTACTTATACTATGTGTGAAGGGGCCCTTAAAGAAGTTCAAACATGACTCAAGCTGTTAAGACTACAAATAGCACAAACTTACCACATACTATCAATAAGTGAGAGAATAGGGATGAAATTCTTGAAAAGTTAAAAAACTGGATCCCGATTTCAAATCTAGTGTTGATGATAGCCGTAACTACTATGCATACCAAGTTTGTTCAAGATTGACAAAAATGGATCAAGACGTTACTGTGATGCCTCAAAACGTTGCCCGATTTCCTATACTGAATTAAATGGGAAAGAACAGAACTCTGTGAAATCATCACAAAAACAAAATAGTGTTTTCCAAAGCTGTGGTACCTCAAGTTTCACCAAATGCAACAGGAAGTGTCCTCATGTTGTTGATATGGAAAGTTATAAATGAGCATTTATTGTTTTTGAGTTACTGTCTACTGGTTGTCTCAAACTGGTTGGGATGGACTAACTCACTCACCCAGTCACCTACATTCAGAGTTGGGTAAGATTCCTTTGAAATGTAATCAGTTACTGAATACAAATTACAACACAGAATACAAATTACAAAACAATCAGAAAACTTATGCATTACTTGCAGTATAATCTGAATAGCTTTGAATGACTTCAAAATCAATTACTGAAAATGATGCATTCATACTAAAAATGGACACACCTGAAAATATTTGCACTGAAATATTAAGAATTAGATATACATATATTTCAACAGCGGTGGCATCACTTAAATAACACAGCTTATCCCAGTGCAAAATATGAGGATTGCTCAGTCTTGGTGAGTCAATATACTTTCCAAGTACAACTATTTGCCTAGTAGGTGTGTGTTAGTAAGTGCTTCATGCTCTATATTGTACAGTGGTCCTTCGCTATATCGCGGTTCACCTTTCGCGGCCTCGCAGGTTCGCAGATTTTTCAAGTGCAATTTTGCATGCTTCTTCTTCTTTTTTTTTTAACAGCGCATTGTGTTCTGCGTCCTCATCAGGTGGGCTGGTCGGCATCACCGCGATTGCTCTCACTGCCTCCGATGCGCTTACCGAGTCTGCGGGCTCGGTAAGTGCTGCAGCGGGCCACTCACACCACCCCACTGTCTGCTGTGCAGAGTTTCGGCAAAAATATGGCAACAGGTCCAGAGACTACGCTCGCTGTTTTGATGCAGAGCGCTCCAGCAGCCCGCAAGGATAGAATTCAGCAGCGCTGCGTGGTCTCGGTAACTGCAGCCACAGAACTCCGTGGCCACTGAGAGAAGCTGTATTTTTAAATGACTGGATTCTTTGCGGTCCCGCGCCGTCCCGCAACGGTAACACGGAGGCAGTGAGCGACTTTGAGCTTCTGTTTTTGCACCGAGAAATTACTACTGGCAGTACATTTTGCAGTATGTAGTACAGGGTAATGTTTTTTTTTTTTTTCAGATTTGCAGATTACTTATTAGGTTTTCCTTTTGAAATCTGATGAACTGGAAGAAAAAATATCCAGAGTAGTTGCCTACCATCCTAGGTTTGCGATTGTCTTGAAAGACTAAGCTCCAGGCTTTCAATGACATCTTGGACTCAGCCACCAGAGGTGTATACGTACTGTATGTGGTGGAAGTGGTGAACTTGTAGACACATTCACTTGTCTCAGCAGTGACATTCATGTTTCTGTGTCCTCCGCCTTTGAAGACAGAAGACACCAGCAAAGAACCTATGGAACAATGAGGTCACTGGACAAAGTTGTTGGACAATGACAATAGTTTTGCAGGATAAGTGAAGGTCTAAGTATTTAGCTTCCTGGTGCTTCCTGTCTTGGGATGTGGGATCCTGCTACAGCTAAAATAAATGTGTCAAATTAATGGATATTATGGGAAACCAAGACATAGCATAGCACGGGAACATCTAATGTGATATTTTGGTCATGGGGCATGTTTCTCTGTATTTGATTCCAGTTTGAAGGTGCATCAGTGTTGGGTAGTACAGAAACTGGAAATGCTCAAGAACATCCCATGTTTCATGTGGTTGCAGCAAATAGATGATAACTTTTGGAAACTGTGGTTGGACCTGTTGTCTGGCTAAGTGGTTGCTTTCCAGGACCCGGGGCGGGTTGAAGGTGTGGTGGGCAGACTGCATCGGCACATACTTGCAAGACCAGACCTGATCAGTATTTTTTAAGACATCCTGTCGACAGCCTTTGGCAAATACACAAGCTCAGGCCTTAGCTGCCATTTGGCTGAGATAAAAATTCAAGCAAAAATGCCTTAGTTGATTAGTCAAAGTATTTTCTGCGGAGCAAAGCTTTCATCTCTGTCCTTTAAGGTGTACATGACAGATTGCAGGTGTTGAAAGTAGCACGCTCTGGGAACAACAGAAACATCAAAATGAACAGAAAAAAAGAGACAGCAAGTGTTAACAGGAACGTTATAGTAGCTGTGGGATGTGTATCAAGTGGTGCACACAGCAGGGGGTAGCAGCTGCATTGAAAACGCTGACTACATCAGACAGCCAAGATGAGGATGCCACTGCGTTAACCATAACGTATACAGCGTTACTGGACTTATTAACAGCATATGATTGAAGAGCAGTGTGGCACAGTTACTTTGAAAAAGTAATCCAATTACTGATTACTGATTACTCCATGAAAAAAATAACTAAGTTACTTTATTAATTATTAGGTAGTGACAGGCGTCTTGGTCAAGGACATTTGAATACAAATGCAAGGCTCACACAAACAGCTCTGTTTGGCAAAAGACTTAGTGAGGTGGACAGCAGAGGCAGAAAGGCAGTCCAAAAACACAGCAGAAGTAACAAAAATCATCAGGCATGCAAAGTCGGAATAAAAGGGGCAGGAGGGTCAAAAAACACACTGAAGCAGGCTGAAGCAGACTAGGAACATGAGAACGAGAGCTGGAGATAAGGCACCGGCGCATCAATCATGGCGAGGACAAATGCATCCAGTGAGTTTATATAAACGCAGGTGATGAGCTTCAATTACAAACAGGTGTGCAGGAAAGCACCAGAACAAAGGTGTGGCCAGAGAGAGAGAAAACCACCACCACCAAGAACACGGACAGACAGGAGAGACAGGGACAGACAGACCCAAGCAGAAAAAACCCGCAAGAGAATAAACACACAGAAAACAATGAATCACTGAAAATAATAAAACACATCAGATGAAATAAAACAGACAAGCAAACAAAAACTCAAACCCTGACAGATTCCTAGTTAATTTTCTTAGTTACTTTCAGCAGCTGCCGCCGACAACAATCCCGTCACCTCAACATGAAAACGAGAACCTGTTTTGCCTATACTCACTAAATAGTCACTCTTTCTTGACTATCAGTGAGACATAATATTTGTTGTTATGAAACATAAAACAAACACATCTTTCTTGACCTCATATTTAAATGGCTGACAGCATCGTAATGGTAAAAACGTACAAGTTTCTAACCAACACTGTTTGATACAGTAGGTGTTCAGAATAATAGTATGTGCGATGTGACTAAAAAGATTATCATCCAGGTTTTGAGTATACTTCTTATTGTTACATGGGAAACAAGGTACCAGTAGATTCAGTAGATTCTCACCAAATCCCAACAAGATCAAAGCATTCATGATATGCACACTCTTAAGGCTATGAAATTGGGCTATTAGTAAAAAAAAAAAAAGAATGTTTCAGCATTCACAGACTTTTGTTTCTATGTCCAGTCATCAACATTTAGGAGCACGTCTTCATCTTCAAGAGCTCCGTCTTCATTCACTTCACTGCGGCTGCTCTGAACTTGTTGAACACTAATAAAGCATCAGAGGGGTACACTGAGGACTGTCAGGATGCAAATGTAAGTTTTTTTTCCTTTTATTTTTCAAGTTGACTTTTGAACTTTCGATGTAGCTTCACGCTGTCCAATAGGAACGACTTGTCGGGACAAAACACGGAAGACAAGTGGCAGAAACCACTGATCTGTACAAATGGTAAATGAACTGCATTTATATAGCGCTTTTCCATCTGCATCAGACGCTTAAAGTGCTTTACAATTATGCCTCACATTCACCCCAATGTCAGGGTGCTGCCATACAGTGCGCTCACTACACACCGGGAGGAACAGGGGATTAAAGACCTTGCCCGAGGGCCCTTAGTGATTTTCAATTCAGGATGGGATTTGAACCACAGACCAGTGCAGAAACCACATGTCTGAAGAAAAATACTTGGAAATGTTGTTGTTGTTGTTGTTTGTTACCTCAAAATTTCTGATTACTGTTTAAAAAAGTTTAGAACACTTGTAATTAAAATAGCTAAATCAATAAATTGCGGCCATTAAAAAAAAGAAAACCTTAGAAATAAATACTAAACTATATACAATTAAAACTACCGGTTGTTGTTCAGATGAGATAGATTTCTGTGTTAAATCATAAGGGACTTGGTGACATCTTATATGTGTTAGGACCAACTTAACATAAAAATAATAGAATAACCAAGTGGAAATGTTGGGTACAGTTTTTAAGTCTGGAAGAATGGTTACTTGATTGTTCAAGGCTACCTCAAAGGAGGAAGTGCACTGGCTTTAAGTGATAAATACTACAATAAGGTGGATTATAAATAAAATTATTATACAACCCCTGGCAAAAATTATGGAATCATCCGGCCTCGGAGGATGTTCATTCAGTTGTTAATTTTGTAGAAAAAAGGCAGAATCACAGACTAGACACAAAACTAAAGTCAGTTCAAATGGCCAACTTCTGGCTTTAAAGAACACTAGAAGAATCAGGAAACAAAAAAATTGTGGCAAGTCAGTAACGGTTACTTTTTTAGACCAAGCAGAGGGAAAAAAATATGGAATCACTCAATTCTGAGGAAAAAATTATGGAATCATGAAAAACAAAAGAATGCTCCAACACATCACTAGTATTTTGTTGCACCACCTCTGGCTTTTATAACAGCTTGCAGTCTCTGAGGCATGGACTTAATGAGTGACAAGCAGTACTCTTCATCAATCTGGCTCCAACTTTGTCTGATTGCTGTTGCCAGATCAGCTTTGCAGGTTGGAGCCTTGTCATGGGCCATTTCTTCAACTTCCACCAAAGATTTTCAATTGGATTAAGATCCGGACTATTTGCATGGCCATGACATTGACCCTATGTGTTCTTTTTGCAAGGAATGTGTTCACAGTTTTTGCTCTATGGCAAGATGCATTATCATCTTGAAAAATGATTTCATCATCCCCAAACATCCTTTCAATTGATGGGATTAAGAAAATTGTTCAAAATATCAACGTAAACTTGGCATTTATTGATGATGTAATGACATCCATCTCCCCAGTGCCTTTACCCTGACATGCAGCCCCCATATCATCAATGACTGTGGAAATTTACATGTTCTCTTCAGGCAGTCATCTTATAAATCTCATTGGAACGGCACCAAACAAAAGTTCCAGCATCATCACCTTGGCCCAATGCAGATCGAGATTCATCACTGAAAATGACTTTCATCCAGTCATCCACAGTCCACGATTGCTTTTCCTTAGCCCATTGTAACCTTGTTTTTTTCTGTTTAGGTGTTAGTGGATGGCTTTTGTTTAGCTTTTCTGTATGTAAATCCATTTCCTTTAGGCGGTTTCTTACAGTTCGGTCACAGACGTTGACTCCAGTTTCCTCCCATTCGTTCCTCATTTGTTTTGTTGTGCATTTTCGATTTTTGAGACATATTGCTTAAGTTTTCTGTCGTGACGCTTTGATGTCTCCCTTGGTCTACCAGTATGTTTTCCTTTAACAACCTTCCCATGTTGTTTGTGTTTGGTCCAGAGTTTAGACACAGCTGACTGTGAACAACCAACATCTTTTGCAACATTCGCGTGATGATTTACCCTCTTTTAAGAGTGTGATAATCCTCTCCTTTGTTCAATTGACATCTCTCATGTTGGAGCCATGATTCATGTCAGTCCACTTGGTGCAACAGCTCTCAAGGTGTGATCACTCCTTTTTAAATGCAGACTAACGAGCAGATCTGATTTGATGCAGGTGTTAGTATTGGGGATGAAATTTACAGGGTGATTCCATAATTTATTCCTCAGAATTAAGTGAGTCCATATTTTTTTTGCCTCTGCTTGGTCTAAAAAAGTAACCGTTACTGACTGCCACAATTATTTTTCCTGATTTCTTATAGTGTTTCTTAAAGCCAGAAAGTTGCCATTTGAAATGACTTTAGTTTTGTGTCATGTCTGTGATCTGCTTTTTTCTACAAATTAAACAACTGAATGAACATCCTCCGAGGCCGGTGATTCCATAGTTATTGCCAGGGGTTGTATATTTAGCATTTGTTCATTGTTCATTCAATTTTTTAAAGTATCGGATCGGGACTCGGTATCGGCAGATACTCAAAATCAGATGACTCAGAATCGGATCGGAGCCAAAAAACCTGATAGGGACATCCCTAGTTTGTTGTGTGTTTTGAATAAATGTGTGTGGAAAATTATTTTTGCGCTTTATTTTTTCCTTGCCTATTTTTGATTGTAAACCTTTATTACACTTATAAAACACAACAAAAACATATATATTCTGAAAGCACAGGTGTGTCCTGAAAAAAGAGACATAAAACTTGATTGTGGGATGCAGGGAGAGCTGTTGACAGCAATAATAAAATATTTATGCCAGGCCCAGGCATAGGACCCCAGAGGGTTAATGTCATGTCGTCCTCAGAAAGCCACATTTTGGCACATTTGGATGGAACAAAAAAGTGTTAGTATTTGCTGATAACATGTTGTGGATCAGCTGTTTTTAGCGAGGAGACACAGAGTTTTAAATAAAAGGGGGGAAAAAAACTTAAAAATGTCTTTATAAGCCTAGCTCTGAGCGCTTTGAGAGAAAACCGTTTTTCAACACAGCGGAGGTAAAGCTCACAGCTCGCTGAAAGCGGGCACGGTGGACAGTTCAACTGAACTTGCTCCTGACACTGGTGTGACGTGCTTAGCGCTCCCCCTTCTGAGCAAGGTTTTAATTCTGCAAGCGACCCACAATACAAAATAATAGTAACGCACAATGACTTGGAGAAGTAATTTTAACCTGATTACTGATTTGGAAAGATTAACGCATTAGATTACTCCATACTGAAAAAGCAGTCAGAGTAGAGTAACATGTTACTAAGGGCCCCCTTCACACATAGTATGAATGTGGTTGAATTGCACATGAAGTGTGCATGAAGCAGGAATCATACACAATACATGTAAAATCATAGCTGCCTCCAGCGCCTCGTACACCTGTTGCTACAACTACTTGCGCGCACCAATGGCTGAAAGACAGAGTGTGCGCTGTGAGAGCCCATCAAAACCCTCTCATGGGAGGTGTTGGCCAAATTCCAGATGACACACACGAACATCTAACCCCGCTCACTTGACACTTAGAAAATGTGTGGCCATTCACGCTATGGTGGTTCTGGACGTCCTAGCTGCATAACACGTACCATGTCTGGATGGACATGAACTAACAACTGTCCACTGTGACATGCATGTGTCGCTTGCTGTCCTCATACATAAAAACATATATCGCTGTTCCAATGGGCTGCTGCGAGTGAGTGCACGGTGCGCACATTGACAGCCTATCCCAGGTGAAACGGACCGTCAGATCATAACACGCAGCGGGTGATCTGAATGTCATGTCACCCACGTGAGCTCTGTTTCACATGATACGGTGTCTGTCCTGCAGCAAGCCGTCCACAAGACAGGCATGTCAGGCATGCGCGGGGCCAGCTGGACACACCGGCAGCAGATGTGAACATGATAAGAGCGCCCTGCTTCTCATTCATGTCATTTCATGACTGTACATCCTTAACCATGGGTCATCTACAGAAGAACAGACAGATCATACTTGTATTGCCCGCTTGATAAGAGGGCTTCAATAAAATGCAGTGTTTATATATATGGTGTGTGGCTGTATTTTTTTTTAAATACGTCCATGTCCTTCTTGATAACAGGCATTTTCCCGCACCATTTACAGTACAGTGATGGTAGCTCAGTGTTAACGTTTCTGACTGGCAGTCAGAGCTTTCAGAAATTGCAGGTTTGACTCCTGTGGGTGGCATGTATTTTTTTTTTTCACAGCAGCCGCGTGATGTGGTTATACATGCTGCAGCTGCTCGCACTGTGTTCCCGCGTGCATGAAACCATCGCAGAGGCATCGTTCATGCCTGCCCATCAGCTCAGTGTTTTTGTGGTTTGCTCGTATGAGGTGTTCCGCTGTGATTCGCCCTGATTTGTACTTATTCGTACTATGTGTGAAGGGGCCCAAAGTAATGTGTTACCGGCATCACTGTTGAAGAGGCACTGCAAGTATATATTCATGCATAGAATGGCTCAACTGCCTAAGGTAAGATGCAAAATCTAAGTGATATTTGCTTAAAACATCCCGATTTATTCCTAAACGCAACACGAAAATGTAATCCAAGCAAGGTTAGCAATGTTGTGCCCTGAAGCATCAGTGTGCATTTGCATTCCCTCACGAGTATCCAGTACATTAAAAAACTCAGAACAAGCCATTTCTAAACAGTAATGTAACAATTTGTAACTTCAATAATCATCCCGTAATTCTTAATCATCCTCAATCTTGAAAAAAACTTTTCAATGCTCTCACCTTAAAATAAATGCTATATACATGCAAAGCCATGACAGGCACCTTCTTCTCGATGTGTACAGCCAGTGAGGATGATACACTGCCCACGATGTCACTTCGCCAGAAGTCTTTCATGAATCTGGTCCTCCATTTGAATGACTAAAAACAGCATAATCGAGGGGATTTGTGCATAAAAGGTGCAACATATTGGACAACCACCACTAAATTATCTATTCAGTCTCAACAAAAAGGTATTATATGGTAGCAGAGATGTGGTTCCTGCAAACACAGAACTGTTTTTGCTCTGAAAATTGTCTCTGACAAGGTGAGGATTATTCATGCAATACATTGATCACTGGTGAGTCCTTTCTACTTGTAATCCAAAATATTAGCTATTGATTGCAAAAATGGCTCTGGTGTGCAGGTCAGCACCTTGCTGAGAATCCCTTGGTATTGATCACACTGCCTGCAAGGCATTGTTGGGAAGTAATTCAATGAAAGGCATAAAAAACATATATTTGCCATTTGTGCTGGGAATACTTGAGCAGTGACCACAAATGACAATTTTTTTATTTGTTCATTCATTCATTTTCTATACCTGCTTATTCTATTTAAGGGTCACGGGGAGGCTGCAGGAGCCCATTTCCGCTGTAATTGGGCAAGAGGTGCTGTACACCCTGGACAGGCCACCAGTCTATCACACAGTCACATATAGTAAAACACATTCACAGTCTCACTCAGAGGCAATTTAACCCTTTGGGATCCAGGGGTAGTTTCTCGTTTTTACCATAATTTCAGTAATTCCCCTTTTTTCATACTTTTGTGAGTATAATGCCAATGTGTTGCATATCAAAATGTTGACAACAATCTCAGCTTTCAGAATATTGTTATATATTTGTCTAAACCACTGTATCAAGAAACATTTGGGTCTAAAACTAGTGTTAATTTCGTCAGATGAGGCGAAATATGGATATGTTTGTCAACGAACGATTTTCATGACAAAAATGAGACGATGACAACACTACGTCAGTGTTCTAAAATGTTGACTAAGATGAAATTAACATGCATAATTGTTGATGAAAAAGACAAGACTAAAATGTCTGGGGAAAAAACAATTTTCATCTTTTGAACATGTGGGACATCCCACGTTCAAAATGTTCAAAAGTCAATTTTGAAATAACGTCTCCGTTTTATTGTTTCCATCTCCAGTCTGTGGGGGGGGGGGGGGGGGGGGGGTCATTCTGCATGTTTGAGCATAGATCTGTAAAGGCCACTAGAGCAGACAGCAGCCTCCAGAAAGTCAACTTTTTCTTGCAAACTAGCAACCTAAAAGCCAAATGTTTGTGTTTAATGACTACGCATTCAAGAGGGAAACAACACTAAATTACACGTCATGAGACTAGTCAAAAATAATCGTAATAAATGTGCTGCAGAGTAAATTCATCTGATCCCAATGATAAACATTTAATGAAGAGAGTTTACATTTACACCTTGTCTGTGTTAAAGTGTCTGATCAGCTTTCAAAGTCTCAGATTAAAGATGCTGTGTGAAAAGTTTTGAACACAGCAGCAAACGCTACATCAATCAATCAATCAATTTTTTTTATATAGCGCCAAATCACAACAAACAGTTGCCCCAAGGCGCTTTATATTGTAAGGCAAGGCCATACAATAATTATGTAAAACCCCAACGGTCAAAACGACCCCCTGTGAGCAAGCACTTGGCTACAGTGGGAAGGAAAAACTCCCTTTTAACAGGAAGAAACCTCCAGCAGAACCAGGCTCAGGGAGGGGCAGTCTTCTGCTGGGACTGGTTGGGGCTGAGGGAGAGAACCAGGAAAAAGACATGCTGTGGAGGGGAGCAGAGATCGATCACTAATGATTAAATGCAGAGTGGTGCATACAGAGCAAAAAGAGAAAGAAACAGTGCATCATGGGAACTCCCCAGCAGTCTACGTCTATAGCAGCATAACTAAGGGATGGTTCAGGGTCACCTGATCCAGCCCTAACTATAAGCTTTAGCAAAAAGGAAAGTTTTAAGCCTAATCTTAAAAGTAGAGAGGGTGTCTGTCTCCCTGATCTGAATTGGGAGCTGGTTCCACAGGAGAGGAGCCTGAAAGCTGAAGGCTCTGCCTCCCATTCTACTCTTACAAACCCTAGGAACTACAAGTAAGCCTGCAGTCTGAGAGCGAAGCGCTCTATTGGGGTGATATGGTACTACGAGGTCCCTAAGATAAGATGGGACCTGATTATTCAAAACCTTATAAGTAAGAAGAAGAATTTTAAATTCTATTCTAGAATTAACAGGAAGCCAATGAAGAGAGGCCAATATGGGTGAGATATGCTCTCTCCTTCTAGTCCCCGTCAGTACTCTAGCTGCAGCATTTTGAATTAACTGAAGGCTTTTTAGGGAACTTTTAGGACAACCTGATAATAATGAATTACAATAGTCCAGCCTAGAGGAAATAAATGCATGAATTAGTTTTTCAGCATCACTCTGAGACAAGACCTTTCTGATTTTAGAGATATTGCGTAAATGCAAAAAAGCAGTCCTACATATTTGTTTAATATGCGCTTTGAATGACATATCCTGATCAAAAATGACTCCAAGATTTCTCACAGTATTACTAGAGGTCAGGGTAATGCCATCCAGAGTAAGGATCTGGTTAGACACCATGTTTCTAAGATTTGTGGGGCCAAGTACAATAACTTCAGTTTTATCTGAGTTTAAAAGCAGGAAATTAGAGGTCATCCATGTCCTTATGTCTGTAAGACAATCCTGCAGTTTAGCTAATTGGTGTGTGTCCTCTGGCTTCATGGATAGATAAAGCTGGGTATCATCTGCGTAACAATGAAAATTTAAGCAATACTGTCTAATAATACTGCCTAAGGGAAGCATGTATAAAGTGAATAAAATTGGTCCTAGCACAGAACCTTGTGGAACTCCATAATTAACTTTAGTCTGTGAAGAAGATTCCCCATTTACATGAACAAATTGTAATCTATTAGACAAATATGATTCAAACCACCGCAGCGCAGTGCCTTTAATACCTATGGCATGCTCTAATCTCTGTAATAAAATTTTATGGTCAACAGTATCAAAAGCAGCACTGAGGTCTAACAGAACAAGCACAGAGATGAGTCCACTGTCCGAGGCCATAAGAAGATCATTTGTAACCTTCACTAATGCTGTTTCTGTACTATGATGAATTCTAAAACCTGACTGAAACTCTTCAAATAGACCATTCCTCTGCGGATGATCAGTTAGCTGTTTTACAACTACCCTTTCAAGAATTTTTGAGAGAAAAGGAAGGTTGGAGATTGGCCTATAATTAGCTAAGATAGCTGGGTCAAGTGATGGCTTTTTAAGTAATGGTTTAATTACTGCCACCTTAAAAGCCTGTGGTACATAGCCAACTAACAAAGATAGATTGATCATATTTAAGATCGAAGCATTAAATAATGGTAGGGCTTCCTTGAGCAGCCTGGTATGAATGGGGTCTAATAAACATGTTGATGGTTTGGATGAAGTAACTAATGAAAATAACTCAGACAGAACAATCGGAGAGAAAGAGTCTAACCAAATACCGGCATCACTGAAAGCAGCCAAAGATAACGATACGTCTTTGGGATGGTTATGAGTATTTTTTTCTCTAATAGTTAAAATTTTGTTAGCAAAGAAAGTCATGAAGTCATTACTAGTTAAAGTTAATGGAATACTCAGCTCAATAGAGCTCTGACTCTTTGTCAGCCTGGCTACAGTGCTGAAAAGAAACCTGGGGTTGTTCTTATTTTCTTCAATTAGTGATGAGTAGAAAGATGTCCTAGCTTTACGGAGGGCTTTTTATAGAGCAACAGACTCTTTTTCCAGGCTAAGTGAAGATCTTCTAAATTAGTGAGACGCCATTTCCTCTCCAACTTACGGGTTATCTGCTTTAAGCTACGAGTTTGTGAGTTATACCACGGAGTCAGACACTTCTGATTTAAAGCTCTGTTTTTCAGAGTTGCTACAGCATCCAAAGTTGTCTTCAATGAGGATGTAAAACTATTGACGAGATACTCTATCTCCCTTACAGAGTTTAGGTAGCTACTCTGCACTGTGTTGGTATATGGCATTAGAGAACATAAAGAAGGAATCATATCCTTAAACCTAGTTACAGCGCTTTCTGAAAGACTTCTAGTCTAATGAAACTTATTCCCCACTGCTGGGTAGTCCATCAGAGTAAATGTAAATATTATTAAGAAATGATCAGACAGAAGGGAGTTTTCAGGGAATACTGTTAAGTCTTCTATTTCCATACCATAAGTCAGAACAAGATCTAAGATATGATTAAAGTGGTGGGTGGACTCATTTACTTTTTGAGCAAAGCCAATAGAGTCTAATAATAGATTAAATGCAGTGTTGAGGCTGTCATTCTCAGCATCTGTGTGGATGTTAAAATCGCCCACTATAATTATCTTATCTGAGCTAAGCACTAAGTCAGACAAAAGGTCTGAAAATTCACAGAGAAACTCACAGTAATGACCAGGTGGACGATAGATAATAACAAGACAATTGACTATGGTTGCTGGTGTCGCTAACTTCACATTTCTCAAAACAGAGTCGCCAATAACCAGAGTGTGTCGTCGAGCGGGGAAAAACGGTTAGAGATGTGAACGGGTTGGCGGTGTACACGGGGCTTCTGTTTAGGGCTACGCTTCCTCCTCACAGTCACCCAGTCAGCCTGCTTTCACGGCTGCTCGGGATCTGCCAGGGGGGAACTAACGGCGGCTAAGCTACCTTGGTCCGCACCGACTACAGGGGCCTGGCTAGCTGTAGAATTTTCCACGGTGCGGAGCCGAGTCTCCAATTCGCCCAGCCTGGCCTCCAAAGCTACGAATAAGCTACACTTATTACAAGTACCGTTACTGCTAAAGGAGGCCGAGGAATAACTAAACATTTCACACCCAGAGCAGAAAAGTGCGGGAGAGACAGGAGAAGCCGCCATGTTAAATCGGCTAAGAGCTAGTAGCTACGCTAACCTAGCGGATTCCTAAAAACACGCAAAGTGAATAATGTGTAAATAATTTAGAGGTGATTCAGCAGAAGGAGTGCTTTAGTTAAGGCACGTAAAGATTACACTGGGAAACAAATCGTAATCTAGATAACTAGATCAATCTAACTGCGCAGATTAAACAGCTAACAGATACAGAAAAACACCGCTGTGCTCCAGAACAGGAAGTGATACAATACCGCAGTGAGAGCCAACCACCAGTAGAGGCAAGCAAGGGACATCCATTCAATATCAACTTCTTTTTGGTTAATACAAAACAAATGACAGGAAATATAACATAATATGAAGTGTGCATCAAATTTAAATTAAATGGGCTGAAGTTGTGGCTCTTTACAACTGATAAAAACATTACAGCTCTTCAATTATTTATTTTATTTTATTCTGTTTTACTGTAACACATTTTCAGCCAATCCTGAACATGGAAATAGAATGATGTTTCATTTCAAAAGACCTGCACCCCTACAGCGCTGTATTTACAAGGAAACCAAATGTCTAATTGTATCTGACGAGAAGCCTTGCAGATTTACATTCAGGTGACAAAATTAAGAAAAATGAAAAGCGTTTCAGAAACTTTGTCAAATCTTGAGTGGAAATACACCTTTATTCATGTTGATGAACACATAGACCCATGTGACCATCTGGGAAGATGATGTTTCAAGTGGTTAAAGCAGTGGGCTTGTGACCAAAAGTTCCTGGCTTCAAATCCCTGTCAAATTTGAAAATCATGAAGGGCCTTTTGGAAAAGTCCTTCAGCTTCCAGTTGCTCTCGGTGTGCATTTGAGCACGTTGCATGGCAGCACGCTGGTATCGGTGTGTGTGTGTGTGTGTGTATGTGTGAATGTGAGGCACTCCCTCATAATCACACCATTAACTCACTCACTCATCTTCAACCGCTTATCCGGGACAGGGTCGCAGGGAGAACAGCTCCAGCAAGAGCCCCCAAACATCCCTTTTCTGGGCCACATTAATCACCTCTGACTGGCAGATCCCGAGGCGTACCCACGTAGTCCTGCATCTTCCCCGGGGGGTCTCCTCACAGATGGACGTGCCTGGAACACCTTCCTCGGGAGGTGTCCAGGGGACATCCTTACCAGATGTCCGAACCACCTCAGCTGGCTCCTTTCAATGCGAAGGAGCAGCGGCTCTACTCCGAGCTCCCCACGGATGATTGACCTTCTCACTTTATCTCTAAGGAACACACCAGCCATCCTCCTGAGGAAGCCCATTTCAGCCGCTTGATTTTTCATCTTGCTGCCATGCAAGGCACACACTACACACTGGGAGAAAATCTGGGATTAAGGACCTTGCCCAAGGGCCCTTAGTGATTTTCCGGTCTGGTTGTGTTTTGAAGAAAGGATCCTCTGGTCCAAAGCCCAATGCTTAGCCACTAGACCATCACCTCCCCACCTTCTCCAGGTTTTAGGATTGGCTGTGAATGAAAGATTGTCTACAACAGGGATGAAGAAAAGATGTGGCACTCTTCATTTTCAGGGAGTGGTTGAATGAAGGCTCTGTGACATTTCATCGCTGATCTACTAAGAGAAACATGAAGTGATGGGTGTTTCCAGAAATTGGAAGCACTCATCAACCCCAGAGGGTTAAAATTTCCCATTCACTGTGCAAACACGGAGAAAACATGAAAATTCCACACAGAAGGCACCAGGTGTGAAGCAAACCTGGGACCTTCTCGCTGCCAACCAACAATGCTGGCTACTGCTACCCTGCTTCCCATATGTGTTCATCTGATTCTTAAAATAATGACAGTGATTGATCAGTGACCAGTGATGCATCTTTGAGTCCCTTTCATGGAATTCCAACTGGGGGGTACGCAACATTTTCTTTTGTAATCAGACCCATGAGTAATAATAATATAATAATTGGCTGGCAAGTAAGCCATGCTCGCTACTCATTTAGTTTTGCTCGTCATTTAGCTTTGCCAAGTTGCGTTTTTGATAGTAGATTCTAGTATTCTAGAAATTGCAAGCTATGCCTTATAAAATGATCCAGCATGCACAAAAATATTTAAGACTACTTTTGTGGATTATGTAACTTGGGTTTGAGAGTCAAATCATCAAATATCTGGAGCCTCTGGTGGTCCTTCAAAGAGATGTAAAAGATGATTTTCAGGATCAAGGAAATCTACAAATAAAGTCTCAAAGGGTAATTTTTAAAGCACATGACAGAACTGTATCAGCACGATGGTTTAGGTGCGAGTCACAGATTCAGTCCCAAAGATGAACAAAAACTAGAAAATCAATGCCTTAAAAAGTGCAGTAGGGCATGGGTAGAATTTCTTATTGCCATCATGCCCCTTCATGCATACATTCCAGAGCAAGCCGGCACTTTAGGTTTCAGAACTTAGTTTCGTTTTTAAAACTATTATGTCAGTATTGTTGAACGCACATAAACTAAAACAGATGGAGTGGTGTGGGCTTCACTGTGCATCAGCTGTGATAACACAGAAAAAGATGATTGTGTTCAGTCAATGGAGTGTATCGCCAAACCTCTTTGGTGTATTCTGTCATGGCTGATTGGATAACCATGGAGATTTGTAATCCCTTTAACCCTGCTCCAGGAGAGTTTTCACAAGGGGAAACACACAAATATACAAGCAAAAAAAAAAAAAAAAAACACTGACAAACGTGTTCGTGTTAGTAGTACATGCAAGCTTTTGAGTGTGCACAGTGTTTTCGTTAGAAAAACCTTTGGTGGGAACTTGTTTCTTGGAATCCTCCAACTTTTTGTTGAAGGGTAACACAACTTCCTACTACATTAAATTAGATTACATAGAACTTTATTGATCCCTTGGGAAGACTTCCTCAGGGAAACTGAGGTTCCAGCAGCATTGTATACCAGCACACAGGGTAAGAAGCACACAGAGTATCAAAAGTGAAAGTAAAAAAGAAAAACAGTCTGCAATATAAATACACATAAATACATACATATAAATGCCAGACATACTGATCAGTACTGGTTTACTGGCTACTACTGTAGCTCTCATTCCCAACCTCTGTCTTCCTGTTACTCCTCCTCCCACTGAGTGAGGAGATGTACAATCTGATGGTCTGAGGGACAAAGGAGTTTTTCAGTCTGTTGGTCCTGTACTTGGGAAGGAGCAGTCTGCCACACCCAAACTGGACTCGTTTATGGTAACCTCAGAATGAACAAAATATTGTTTGAACAAACCATTTATGAATTCCTGGTGACTTCATCATGACACCACTTAAAATATTTTGCTTATCAATATAAATATTCGACCATCTTTCTCGGCTGATTGGTTGTGGAGACATATCAGGAAATATTTCTTTTGACCTTGACTTTTAGGTGATCCTCTTTTAAAGGTAAACATCTCAAAATATCTGACCAAGTAATATTCCCACAAGTTTGGTGAAAATCTGCCCAGCTGTATTTGCAGATATCTTGTACTAATACAGACACACACACACACACACACACACTAGACTGATGACAATACCCTGCTTTGCCTCTTCATTGGTGTGCACAGTAATAAATTCTACATTTTCCCTCTGCACATACCTGCAGAGGATTTACAACCCCATTCTGTGCTGAGCCTGAATTCTTTCTGACATCCTCTGTTGCAGGCATTTTAAAATTGACAGGAAAGGTTAATGAAAAATGTCTTCAACAAATAAAAAAAAGACCTTATCTTAGAGTAATGGCTTTATATAACTATACAAAGTCATGCTTAAATAGGCTGAGCAGTTTCCTTCCTTTGTTTACCGTGTTTGAAGACACAAGGGAAAGCTGTTCCTGACATCTCTCAATGGACTTTGTATTTGTACTTGGCCACCTGTTCCCTGTCGTTGGGTACAATATTTACTTCAGGCCTAACACATTCTGAAGCATCCTCCAGTGCTGTGGGACGGGACGAATAAGATATTTGCAAATGGTTGTATTTTCGAGGCTGTCGTTACTAGGCTGGCTTAAAAGACAAGCCAACTTAAATGAACATCCGATGCACGCCTGTGCTTTATGTTATAAATATATCAAAGTAAAGGAGAAAATGTGAAGTTCTGAAGGCCAGAAAATACCTCCCAGCAGTTATACCTACTTAATTTAGAGATGCTTTCTCACACTGTCATGGGTGTAAAATGCAGCAGAGCAGTAAAAAGTATGAATATGAATACCCACAAAACACATTTATGATGTTTTGATCCAAAAAAATAACATACACTCAACAAAAATATAAACGCAACACTTTTGGTTTTGCTCCCAATTTGTATGAGATGAACTCATCCCACCTCACAGGTGTGCCATATCAAGATGCTGATTAGACACCATGATTAGTGCACAGGTGTGCCTTAGACTGCCCACAACAAAAGGCCACTCTGAAAGGTGCAGTTTTATCACACAGCACAATGCCACAGATGTCGCAAGATTTGAGTGTGCAGTTGGCATGCTGACAGCAGGAATGTCAACCAGAGCTGTTGCTCGTGTATTGAATGTTCATTTCTCTACCATAAGACGTCTCCAAAGGCGTTTCAGAGAATTTGGCAGTACATCCAACCAGCCTCACAACCGCAGACCACGTGTAACCACACCAGCCCAGGACCTCCACATCCAGCATGTTCACCTCCAAGATCGTCTGAGACCAGCCACTCGGACAGCTGCTGAAACAATCGTTTGCATAACCAAAGAATTTCTGCACAAACTGTCAGAAACCGTCTCAGAGAAGCTCATCTGCATGCTTGTCGTCCTCATCGGGGTCTCGACCTGACTCCAGTTTGTTGTCGTAACCGACTTGAGTGGGCAAATGCTCACATTCGCTGGCGTTTGGCACGTTGGAGAGGTGTTCTCTTCACGGATGAATCCCGGTTCACACTGTCCAGGGCAGATGGCAGACAGTGTGTGTGGCGTCGTGTGGGTGAGCGGTTTTCTGATGTTAATGTTGTGGATCGAGTGGCCCATGGTGGCGGTGGGGTTATGGTATGGGCAGGCGTCTGTTATGGATGAAGAACACAGGTGCATTTTATTGATGGCATTTTGAATGCACAGAGATACCGTAACGAGATCCTAAGGCCCATTGTTGTGCCATACATCCAAGAACATCACCTCATGTTGCAGCAGGATAATGCACGGCCCCATGTTGCAAGGATCTGTACACAATTCTTGGAAGCTGAAAATGTCCCAGTTCTTGCATGGCCGGCATACTCACCGGACATGTCACCCATTGAGCATGTTTGGGATGCTCTGGACCGGCGTATACGACAGCGTGTACCAGTTCCTGCCAATATCCAGCAACTTCGCACAGCCATTGAAGAGGAGTGGACCAACATTCCACAGGCCACAATTGACAACCTGATCAACTCTATGCGAAGGAGATGTGTTGCACTGCATGAGGCAAATGGTGGTCACACCAGATACTGACTGGTATCCCCCCCAATAAAACAAACTGCACCTTTCAGAGTGGCCTTTTATTGTGGACAGTCTAAGGCACACCTGTGCACTAATCATGGTGTCTAATCAGCATCTTGATATGGCACACCTGTGAGGTGGGATGGATTATCTCAGCAAAGGAGAAGTGCTCACTATCACAGATTTAGACTGGTTTGTGAATAATATTTGAGGGAAATGGTGATATTGTGTATGTGGAAAAAGTTTTAGATCTTTGAGTTCATCTCATACAAAATGGGAGCAAAACCAAAAGTGTTGCGTTTATATTTTTGTTGAGTGTATGTGCTTGTATAGACACTGTGTTGACTGGAACCTTTAAATATAAATTGTAAAACAGTATGCTCTGAGATTGCTTGTTGTTCTGTTTTAATGTTTCCATACAAGAGGCAGCAAGTCAAATAGAATGATTAGAAATATTTGAGGTAGACACATATTGAGGCACCATTTATCACAGCATATGATGCCTTAGTTTTGATATGAACTCCAGGTCAAAATGCTTCGAAACACAAGTGTAGTAGCGGTTTCAAAACATTCCAGAGCAGTGTTTCAAGTTGGTCATCACTAATTTGCAGTAGAGACGAAAAGCTTTGTTCCCATTCCCATCCACATTTTATCCATTCAGTAATTTCACTTTTAGTTTCCTGTCCCGTTACATATTTCATCTATATTTACCCAGACAGTGGGTATCATGTTATCATGCTATCATGTTATCATGATAGCGGGCAAAGTGCGGTGTTGGGTAGAGTATGCATCTCATGTTCAGGAGGTAGGCAAACTACATGTGAGATAAACCACAGCCATTCTTAGATTTTGATACGTTATCCAGCATCCTCCTACCATCCAGCAGGTGTCAGACGTGTCTACAGGATAGTACACAGGAAAAACAAAATTGCATTTTTGATCATTCTAGTGCATCGAAGTAACAGGGCTATTCCAAAGGACGCTGTTTTATTATGATTGCCTGCAGTCCAAAAATGTCCAGTTTGCCTAACAGACTAGTTTATTATGTGTAGACCTGGCAACCTGCTAGAAAACAAAAGAAAGAGCTGTGCCCTCTGCCAGACATGAATAAGCTGTTCAACTTTGAACAAAAACCGCAACAACCACTACATCAGCTTTAAATTTTTACCCAGATGAAGTACGATCAACATCTTTCAAGTCGTAGTGACTACGAATACCCCATTTAGGGCCCCTTCACACATAGTATGAATGTGGTCGAATTGCACATTAAGTGCACATGAAGCAGGAATCGTATGCAATATGTGTAAAATTGTAGCTGCCTCCAACGCCTCATACACCTGTTGCTACAACTACTTGTGCACACGAGCGGCTGAAAGACAGAGTGTGCTCTGTGAGAGCCCATCAAACCCTCTCGCGGTGGGTGCAAATTCCAGGTGACACACATGAACATCTAATACCACTCTCTTGGCACTCAGAAAATGTGTGGCCATTCACGCTATTAGCACGAAAACAGTCAGCAGACGATCACTTTCGAGCTGGATCTGAAATTTGTCTAAGTGCCCCCACAAGTGTGGCTTTGCAAACAGACACAGTGACACGTTGGTGTGTGCATGGAACTGACAGGGGTGTGTGTCCGCCGATAGGAGCGGCTGTGGTGATCCGTGGTTCTAGACGTCGCAGCTGGAGAACATGTACCGTGTTTGGACGGACATGAACTAACAACTGTCTACTGTGTCGCGCGTGTCTCTTGCTGTCCTCATGTCGACATACACAAAAACATAAATATTGCTGTTGCAATGGGCTGCAGTTCAGTGGCAAAGTTTCTGACTAGCAATCAGAGCTTTTGGAAATTGCATGTTTGAAACCACATCGCACAGCTGCTTGCACTGTGTTCCCCCATGCACAAAACCATCACAGCAGGCATTGCTCACGCCTGCCCATTGGCTCGATGTTTTCGTGTTTCGCTCATATGAGCTGTTCTGCCATGATTCCCCCTGAGTTGTACTTATACTATGTGTGAAGGGGCCCTTAAAGAAGTTCAAACATGACTCAAGCTGTTAAGACTACAAATAGCACAAACTTACCACATACTATCAATAAGTGAGAGAATAGGGATGAAATTCTTGAAAAGTTAAAAAACTGGATCCCGATTTCAAATCTAGTGTTGATGATAGCCGTAACTACTATGCATACCAAGTTTGTTCAAGATTGACAAAAATGGATCAAGACGTTACTGTGATGCCTCAAAACGTTGCCCGATTTCCTATACTGAATTAAATGGGAAAGAACAGAACTCTGTGAAATCATCACAAAAACAAAATAGTGTTTTCCAAAGCTGTGGTACCTCAAGTTTCACCAAATGCAACAGGAAGTGTCCTCATGTTGTTTTGATATGGAAAGTTATAAATGAGCATTTATTGTTTTTGAGTTACTGTCTACTGGTTGTCTCAAACTGGTTGGGATGGACTAACTCACTCACCCAGTCACCTACATTCAGAGTTGGGTAAGATTCCTTTGAAATGTAATCAGTTACTGAATACAAATTACAACACAGAATACAAATTACAAAACAATCAGAAAACTTATGCATTACTTGCAGTATAATCTGAATAGCTTTGAATGACTTCAAAATCAATTACTGAAAATGATGCATTCATACTAAAAATGGACACACCTGAAAATATTTGCACTGAAATATTAAGAATTAGATATACATATATTTCAACAGCGGTGGCATCACTTAAAATAACACAGCTTATCCCAGTGCAAAATATGAGGATTGCTCAGTCTTGGTGAGTCAATATACTTTCCAAGTACAACTATTTGCCTAGTAGGTGTGTGTTAGTAAGTGCTTCATGCTCTATATTGTACAGTGGTCCTTCGCTATATCGCGGTTCACCTTTCGCGGCCTCGCAGGTTCGCAGATTTTTCAAGTGCAATTTTGCATGCTTCTTCTTCTTTTTTTTTTAACAGCGCATTGTGTTCTGCGTCCTCATCAGGTGGGCTGGTCGGCATCACCGCGATTGCTCTCACTGCCTCCGATGCGCTTACCGAGTCTGCGGGCTCGGTAAGTGCTGCAGCGGGCCACTCACACCACCCCACTGTCTGCTGTGCAGAGTTTCGGCAAAAATATGGCAACAGGTCCAGAGACTACGCTCGCTGTTTTGATGCAGAGCGCTCCAGCAGCCCGCAAGGATAGAATTCAGCAGCGCTGCGTGGTCTCGGTAACTGCAGCCACAGAACTCCGTGGCCACTGAGAGAAGTCTGTATCTTTTAAATGACTTGGATTCTTTGCGGGTCCCGCATCCGTCCCGCAACGGTAACACCGGAGGCAGTGAGCGAAGGGAGAGCACGCACATTGTGTTCTGCGTGTGTCTGTTATAAGAATCTTCTCTCCCAGAAGAGAAAAAGAGCTTCCAACAACTAACCATAACTGTGTTCTTCACTCGGAAAAAGACACCTGCACTGAGGTGTCTCTCAGTGGAAAAACACGCTGCAGAGTGGCGCCAGGATGAAGAAGAGCGATCAGAGGAACTGCAAAATACTGGTCAGTCACTATTAATAATTTCTTATGTTTCCAACCTCATAGGTTGATCGTTAAAATTAAATTTGTTAGTTCTAAAAGCCATCATAATTATTTACAGGAAAACGTTCTATTTTTATTTCTCAAACAAATGTTTGGGCCTGAAAACAGTTTTTGATCTTTGGTTTCATTCTATAATACTGGTCTTATTTTTCTACTAAGGTTTGAACTTTGAGAGTGTTTACACGGGAGAAAAAAGTGAGAAAATGTGTGTAGTGAGGGGTTTTACAGCCTTAAAATATCTGTAATAATTGTAAAAAATAACGCTGACTACTTCGTGGATTTCACCTATCGTGGGCTATTTTTAGAATGTAACTCCCACGATAAACGAGGGACCACTGTATTTACAAATTTATGAGTACAACACCTGAACAAGCTGAGAACATCTCCAACATGATTTATATGCACGCAAGAAAGCCATGTCTTTGCACAACTGCATCTCACCTTAGTTGTGCAAATAAAAAAGCATTTTAAAACACAAACCTATTCTCTTTTTTTTCAACCATGTTTGCTTGAAAATGGAACCCTGATGTGGTCATGTGATGAGAAAGCCCATAAGCACACTACAGTCCTTTATCTCACGTGAGTTAAACGGTGAATATAAGTTAGTAATGAATTACACGTGTTGGTAACGAAGTCCTTACAACAGCACAGGTGGCAGCTGACAAAACGGCTTTATCCAGGGTCAGTCGCACATTTTAAATAAAAGGCAAGGAAGTTCATGAATGGGGGTGAGCGACGATCAATACCTGAACTACTCACCGGGGAACCTGATTTAATTGGAGGTAATTGTACACCATGCAGAGACATGAGTGAGGTTCTTGTAATTGAAAACAACGTTGTTCCACTGGGTAAGGGATTTAATTGAACTCAATGAAAATAATTAGTCGCAAATGAGACGTAATGTAGTTTTGCTCCCTTATTCTGTCTTTTGTTAACATGTCGAGGTTTGTACATAGTTTAACAAGTCCACACTGTATAAATCATGTCACCTATACATTCCACAAATTGCATCTTAACAATACAAATCAAAAGGAAAAACAGAGCAAATGTAGGCCACAGAGTCATCCCCCGTCATCTCAAATGGCAAATACCCAGGAGAGCAACTCCAATTAATCTCACGCCCCTGTGGCCTTTTCATTGCCTTTACTTTTTGAAATGGAAAGTAACTCTCAGAAGGGAAAGGTAGATCAAAACAAGCTGTAAGTAGGAATTTGTAAAATGCACACAGTATGCTGCTGGCAGGAAAACAATACTGTGAAATCAGACGATGCAGCAACCAATTTAACACAGGTGGCAATGCTTCATGAGAGTGGATAATCATTATTTCGACAAGGCTGTCACGTTTTGTCATTAAAAGACTATTCCATATTACACTGATCAAAAATATAAATGCAACACTTTTTGCTTTTGCTCCCATTTTTCATGAGCCAAACTCAAAGATCTAAAACATTTTCTATATACACAAAAGACCTATTTCTCTCAAATATTGTTCACAAATCTGTCTACATGTGTGTTAGTGAGCACTTATCCTTTACTGAGATAATCCATTCCACCTCACAGGCGTGGCATATGAAGATGCCGATTAGACAGCATGATTATTGCACAGGTGTGCCTTAGGCTGGCCACAATAAAAGGCCACTCTGAAATGTGCAGTTTTGCTTTATCACCAAAGATGGTGATTTACAAATTTTCCTTGATTTGCACACCTTCAACTCTTGTCAAACGCTTGTGTACACCCACATGCAAGGCCTCCTGCAAACTCTGTTAAAATGTAAATATTGTTTTTGATTGACTGATTGATAGAGGGGCTTTACTGAACAAGTGTGAACTGTATGTAAGACAATTTGATCTTAATAATTAATTAAACAACTGTAAATTATAAAGAACACAATACTCATATGGCTGAGGGTATTTTAGCATTGCGTTATATTTTTTAATTAGTATGCAAAATTCATATTACGTACTATTTTATGTAGGCCTGCGTACAGGGTACATGCGATTCCTATTACACAAATTTTTGTTGCTACGCCCCATGCACACACTACTTCCGTGGCTTTCCCACACTTTTCCAAAAAGCTAAAATGTCTTTTAACATGTCAACATTATCTTCTGTTACAGAGTGCCACATGCTTCTTATGGGGTTCATGTTGCACAGGAGGATCATCAGGAGACCTCTTCTCAAAGAGTGGTATGACGTCCCTATTGGATTGCAACATTCCCCCTGATCTACACCAAATAAATCTGATTATTCATGTTTTATGGCTCATGATTTATCTGAATATCACAAATTGTGTATTAAACATCCAACCATGAACACAGTGGTATCAGCTGATATACAGGAACACACTTGTGGCACAGCAGATGGCCCCTCCATACAGTCTGGTACTGTTTGAGGTTTCTTCCTATTAAAGAATTATTGTGATTCGATGCAACACACACACACACACACACACACACACACACACACACACACACACACACACACACACACACACACACACACACACACACACACACACACACACACACACACACACACAAATGGCTTACTCTCCATCATCTATACAGGCTCATCCTGTTGACATCCACAGGATGTTGACCTCTGTGACACCTGATGTAACTGTCACACTGTTTAAAACATACAGATAAATTTACATATACAATTACAGCATAACTGAGCCTTTCCTGTGACGTGACAGTGCTGACCGCTGCTTTAGCATCTCACCATGTGATTCTCATAATAAGGCTGAGAAATAGTTGTCTTAAAAGCCATAAAAACACTTGAAACAAGCAGTAACATATGGAGTTTCTGAATACCGTATTTTCCGGACTATAAGTCGCACCGGAGTCGCACCAGCCACTTTATCCATTATAAAGAAAAATAAACCAGAAATAAGTCGCACTAGAGTATAAGTCGCACCAGCCACTTTATCCATTATAAAGAAAAATAAACCATAAATAAGTTGCACTGGACTATAAGTCCCATGGACATACAGGTATGTTAACATGAAAAGTTCAGACGATAATATTGTGATGGCTACCGTTTTCGGATGCATATTTAACCAGTCTTAACTTGTAATCTGCAGAGTATGATTTTCTTTTTGGTGGCATTTTTTCGGGCCTTCTCCGTTGTCTTGTTAAGTTATCAGTAACGTTGAAATTTTTATTTTTCTATGGTAGTCAGAAGTCGCAGGAACAGTCACACAAGCCTCGAGTGCCCTATCGTGAGCTGCATTTTACCTGTTTGTATTTTGCGGACCACATTGCGAGCCAAACCATGCAGCGCCTACCTGCGCAGCTCATGACCGCCCAGCGGTGTCGATCCAGCTCCTTCCAAGTGCAGACGCTAATCCTCCGCCGTCGCTCAGTGCTCCCATGCAGCTCTCGGCGTCAACTCTGCTCACACTGATATCCAAGGGTTGAAGCTGTTTTGTTAGCTGTCCCGGAATAAACACCATGTTCGTCTGCTTCAAACGCTTTTCACAATCATCAACGCCAGCTCCTTCCAAGTGCACACGCTAATCCTCCACCGTCGCTCACCCAGTGCTCCCACGCAGCTCTCAGCGTCAACTTAAACACTCTGCTCACACTGATATCCAAGGGTTGAAGCTGTTTTGTTCGCCATGCTGGAATAACAGCAAGCACCGTGTTCGTCAGCTTCACACGCTGTGGGTGAGGTGAGGAATACGCGTCCAACGTTCTGTTCTCTGATTGGTTATCGCGACCAGCATAACCTATAGGACAGCCACCATACTACAGTGCCCATGATGCATTGCATTTCCTTTTCTGGTGGCCATTTTAAAACATAGATTGACTCTGTCACGTAAAATTGTTTTGTTACAGTAAATTAATTGAGATCCTACCGGTATATTTTTCATTTATAAGTCGCACCGGAGTATAGGTCGCACCCCAGGCCAAAACATGTAAAAAAGTGCGACTTATAGTCCGGAAAATACGGTATATCCCAACATTGAATGCTGTGACAAATTGCACCCAAATAAGCAGATAATTTGTATTTATTTATTTTTTTTTATTATTTTTATTATTTTATTTATTTATTTCCACACGCACACATTTTGTGCTGCCATCCTTTGACCTGTCTCCTTTCTCTCTCGCTCACTAATTACTTTCAAAGTAATTTACTATGATGGGATTAATCTTACCACAAACATAAGAAAAACTCATCCGCTAATATCCTCATAAGTCATGTTTTCCATTTCCCCGCCCCACCTCCTTTTTCTGTAAATGGTGGAACTGTTTATAGAAATAATGATGTTTAAAATAATGATATTTAAACCATGAGGAGTTACACAGACAACATTTTTTTTTAACTAGGTACTCAAAGAGCCCATACCTTTACCAAAGCCACATACTGTATGTTGTGGAAAACATGTTTCACATCAAATTCAGAAAAAAAAAAAAATCTTTAATTTTCAAGGACATTTTCCATCTGTTCACCACATTTCACTAAACATACAGCCTCAAAGTTTTGATTTAAATGTTGCTATGTGCCAAGCATTCTTGTGGATCTCAGTTCCAGAATATATTCCAGACCACCTCCAAAATGGAATCTCTTATTTCCCAGAACATTATATATCTGCTCACCAAATATCCTGAAATCTTAATTTTTGAGTTATCCTGCTAACACACAAACAAACAGAGAAATGGACGTCCTGCCTTCCATATGCCTTGCAACCTCCTGGGCGCATGGACGGCATATCTTTGTAAGCTAGGTTGTGGAGCGATTTCATGCTGAATCATAGCAACAATACATCGAAACCACTGGCATGAACAAAGTAGGAAATTTTTGTCACAAAATTGTGGCTAACGATGTCAGAAATAAGACTGAGAATAGCGACACGGTGACCATTTTAGAACTGGTTGGTAAGGAAGTGGCATTCATCACCGTGAGCATGAAATATCTACTGCTTAGCTATTGGAATTAAATGCACAAATATTAATGTGTTCCTGGTTAACAATTCCATTAATCCATTTGATGGCTTTGGGTGAAAATAGTCCTTCCACAGAGCAAGACAGTCCATCCACAGAGTGCCTGAGCTACTGTGTCGCAGACCGAACGATTCGTCCCTAAAAATTGGTCCGGGTTTTGCATCTGGGCATGCATCATTTCGGACAATAGCAGCATGTCTGAGATGGGGTCTCTTTACCCAAAGCAATCAAATGGATTAATGGGATTATTAACCATCAGATGATAAAGGTAAAACCTCTTAAATCATTCTAAAGTCAGTTTTAAGCATAAACGAGGAGAAATTCCGTGACACTTTAAAAGTGTCTGACATGCAGTGAACCCATCAGCTAGCAGTTCGTTTAGCCGCGGTGCTCTGATTGTTTCCGCCGCCTTTTATGATGAAATAATGCTGAATTTATGTCGAAAGGACTGTTGTACTAAAGCTTCAGATATCTGTCGCTGAGATAGATGATGACTGGTGTGCAGTTTGAAGCAGAAATGAGGTGTTAATCCGTGAACCGCGTCATCATGGGGGAGACCAATTTTTAGGGGGACCACTTGGTCGGCGACACTGGAATGATGCACGCGCAGTGGAGGCCGGGCCGGGGCGTTTGGTCGGTGACATAGGTAGACCTGATTTCTCTCTACAATAGACCGTTTTTTAGGCTCTATTTAGGCTGGGATCAAATGTTACCCCAGCAGAGTAAATTTTACTCAGCAAAATTTACCATGTACATTCCTGGATTTGTGTGTTCATGTAATGGCATATTATGGTCTAATTACAAGGTTAAAATAAAGAAAGAAAGAAAGAAAGAAAAAACTGAGGTTTGAAGTTGGACAGAAGCAATTTTTCCAACATTTACGTTGCAAATTTACAAGAAAAAGAATGGGATATGCTGAGATAAAGTGATATATTTACCAGAATAAAAACCTTCACTAATTTACGAGAAAACCACATGAGACCAGCTAATTTGTATGGCCTCGAGATCACACTGACAAAAACACAGGAGGCACAGCTGTAGGTGGCAGAGTTGAAGATGTTGTGATTCTCTTTGTGATGAGAATGGACAGGATTAGGAATGAACATATCAGAGGGACAACTCAGGTGGGACGGTTTGGAGACAAAGTCAAGGAGGCAAGATTGAGGTGTTCTGGACATGTGCAGAGGAGGGACCCAGGTTATATAGGGAGAAGGATACTGAGGATGGAGCCACAAGAAGACCAAAGAGGAAGTTTATGGATGTGCTGAGGGAGGACATGCAGGTGATTGGTGTGACAGAGGAAGATACAGAGGACAGGGAAGGATGGAAAAGATTGATCTGCTGTGGCAACCCCTACCAGGATCACCCAAAAAATAAATTTTCTGTATTTAATTAAAGTATTTTTTCATTATTATTTACTTAATAACAATCAACTTTTATTTGTGTATATGTGAGATGTGTGTGTGAGTGCTGATAGGAGAGCTGTTTTAAATATTGTTGCATTGTTTTCAATACAGTACCAATAAAGACATTCTATTTGAAAATGTGACAAAATAGCAACAAAAAAACTCCAAAATGGTTTGAGATTAAGGTCATTTCAAGAACAAACTAAACAAACAATGTTTATCTTGTTTACATCAAAAAATCACATTGCTCCACTTCACACCACAGCCATCAGTACTGCAACTTAAGGGCTTTTCACATTGAGCACATCGGTCAACATTTTGACGCCTTCACCCACATTGGACGTGTTGGATGCAGCAACAACGTGCCGAGGGTGTGGAGATTTCTTCATCACTATCTGGCTGTTCAAGGGCACGTGATCAACACAGACAACTGCCATCATGGATTTGCAACAGGAAAAAGCAAAACACTCAGTCTCCCAGTCATAACCACAATAGTAAGATAAAAAGCAGAAGAAAGAGTGACAGACATCACCCTGCTGGGAGATGCTTTTTTCAGTGACAGTTCGAAGTGACTGTTCGACCAAGCTGAAGGGGACAGCCAGCCAGAACTGAGGCATCCGGTGTTCAAGCCAAAGACTTGGTTAAAGCGAGACACAGCACCCGGTGTGATCGAGCAGAGACACTCAATCCGAACTTCTTCACTTTTGGATATATACTTGTATATACACACATCCAGACTGAGCAACAGAGCTTCTGCAAATTTGTCTAAGGTGAGTGACTGAAACGTGATGTAGTGCACCACTGAAGATTTATTGTCTAACATTAGGTTAGCCTTGTAGCCTTTAGCTGCAGAATCACTCAGTCGAGCTCAGTGAATGTTTTATATTTGTAAATTGATCAATCTATTTTTACCAAATAAAGCTACACAGTTTTTTTTTTATTTGTTACTGCTGTGTCTACAAGAAAAGTCTCAACTTTAAATAAATTAGATTTTTAGTTATTTTGTTTTAACTATTTAGTAATGTGACCTTAAAGAAAATTAATCAATCAATCAATCAATCAATTTTTTTTATATAGCGCCAAATCACAACAAACAGTTGCCCCAAGGCGCTTTATATTGTAAGGCAAGGCCATACAATAATTATGTAAAACCCCAATGGTCAAAACGACCCCCTGTGAGCAAGCACTTGGCTACAGTGGGAATTAGTCCATAGGTCAAGCATGTTTTCAGTACCACTTAAGGTGACGAAACAACACTTAGAATCCAGCCTCAGTGTACCATGGCCTACACAAAAATGTATGATAACCATCCCAGGGTGGTAGTTATAGCCAGGTAGGTGTCCATGAAGAATTACACAGAGGTCAAAATGTAAAAATGCTCCAATCATGCTAAAAACTATGCCACATTATTTGTCTGATCATAACAATTCCAAAAAGGCATAGTTTGGACGATGTATGAGTGAATGTTCTGGAGTTATGGGGTAAAAACAGCAAAAATGGTGACAAAGGTCAATTGGTGACAAAATCTAATTATCTTGATTTTGCATAAATGTTTGATAAGCACATTTGTTTATTAAAAGATAAATGAAATGTGGTTTTATCAGATTGTTAACGTGAGTTCACAGTTTGTGTGTGTGTGTGTGTGTGAGTGTGTGTGTGTGTGTGTGTGTGTGTGTGTGTGTGTGTGTGTGTGTGTGTGTGTGTGTGTGTGTGTGTGGTGTTCAAGCAGGCAAATGAAGGTATGAAAACCACAAGAGTGATATCACAGCTTTTGATGTTTTTTCCACTTTGAATGTTCGAAACTTAAGGACAAGTCTTTGACAGAAATAACAGAGCAGAGGCGAGTTTGTCAGTGTTCAGCTCAGTTATTGCCACCACATTAAAGGTTTTCTTCTACTGGTGAACAACTTACACTGCGAAGAAAAAGAAGCCTTTTGAAGTAAGTAAGAAGTTCAATTTTCCAGCAGCCAAGGACATTTATCTAATCTTTATGTGCTGGAAAACCCTGAGGCTCACACTGATGGTGAGTTTTAACACTTTTAGTTTATGTGTGTTTCTTTTCTACAGTACTTTAAGTTATTTTGTGCTTGAACCATGCTTTACTGCCTCTGCCAAGGACATTATCTGCTCACCACCACCACTGTTTCTCAGCAGGATGAATCAAAGCGTTCAAACAGTCTGCTCAAAACTTGGTGGACGGTTCAGTCTTGTCAGGGGAAACGACGTCTGAAATTTAGTTGTTGGTTGGAATGTGGCTTGTGAAGAATTTAAGTACATCCAGAAAATATTCACAGTGCTTCACTTTTTCCACATTTTGTTATGTTAGTCTTATTCCAAAATGGAATAAGTTAAACTTTTTTTTTACCTCAAAATTCTTCTCACAACACCCCATCATGACAACATAAAAAAAACTTTTTTTTTTTGCTAATTTATTTTAACAAAAATGATGTACATTGCTGCATCCATCGTCCCCCTAATCCTGACTAGTCTCCTATTTCCTGCTGCTGAAAAACAACCCCACAACATGATGCTGCCACCACCATGCTTCACTGTAGGGATGGTACTGGCTAGATTAGCGGTGGTTTCCTCCACACATAATGTCTGGCATTCACACCAAAGAGTTAAATCTTTGTCTCATTAAACCAAAGAATTTTGTGTCTCATGGTATGAGAGACCTTCAGGTACCTTTTGGCAAACTCCAGGCAGGTTGCCATGTGCCTTTTACTAAGGAGTGGCTTCTCTGTGGTCATTTTACCATACAGGCCTGATTGGTGGATTTCTGCAGAGGTTGTTGTCCTTCTGGAAGGTTCTCCTCTCTCCACAGAGGAATGCTGGAGCTCTGAGAGAGTGACCATCAGTTTCTTAGTCACCTCCCTGACAAAGGTCCTTCTCCTCCGACCGCTTAGTTTAGACGAGGAGCCAGCTCTAGGAAGAGTCCTGGTGGAACTGAACTTCTT
Organism: Thalassophryne amazonica; assembly: GCF_902500255.1. Classification (NCBI taxonomy): domain Eukaryota; kingdom Metazoa; phylum Chordata; class Actinopteri; order Batrachoidiformes; family Batrachoididae; genus Thalassophryne; species Thalassophryne amazonica. Next base: position 53,854,585 of record NC_047106.1, read on the forward strand.
CCATTTATGGATGATGGAGGCCACTGTGCTCATTAGGACCTTAAAAGCAGCAAAAATGTTTCTGTGCCCTTCCCCAGATTTGTGCCTTGAGACAATCCTGTCTCAGAGGTCTAGAGACAATTCCTTTGATTTCATTCTTGGTTTGAGCTCTGACATGCACTGTCATCTTTGAGTGCTTATATGTAGACAGGCATGTGCCTTTCCAAATCATGTCCAATCAACTGAATTTGCCCCAGGTGGACTCCAATTAAGCTGTAGAAACATCTCAAGGATGATCAGTGGAAACAGGATGCACCTGAACTCAATTTTGAGTTTCATGGCAAATGCTGTGAATACACAGTAAAATCATTTTAAAGGGCATTTTTTTTGACAGTTCACTCGCCTGGCATAAATGTTGTATTATTGCTGTTAACAGCTCTCTCTGCATCCCACAATCAAGTTTTATGTCTCTTTTTTTTCAGGACAACCTGTACTTTCAAAATATATAAGCTATAATGATGTTTTATAAGTGTTGTGAAAGTGTTGGAACACGGACCCACAACAGGGGGCGCAATGAACGGACAATGGAGAAAGTAAATAACAAGATTTACTACTGAACAAGCAAGAGTAATACAACAAACACAATTTAGGGTCGAATCCGCTGGTGTCGTGTGGGCAGGCTCGAAGGTAGGAGACGTCCGTCTCAGTCGAACCGGAACCACCCAGATCTCCTCTGCCACCGAACCCTGGAAATACTGGAACCGCCAAGTCCCGACTTCCCAGGTGGCCACTGCCTCCGCTCGTCGGATCCGGTACTGCTGGCAGGAGAGAGCAACAACACACAGGAGTGGATGAACGCACCCAGTTACAGAGAGGGGAGAAGCCGCCTCCACCTCTTGACAAAGTTCAGCAGGAAGGTGAGTACTTATCCAAGGAATAAGGTTCTTAGTAGTCACCAGTCCTGAAAAACAGTTTTGACAGTCTTAAGTAATAATGCAAAGTATACCTGCAGAGAATACTACCTTGGTCTTAGGTGATATCTCGGCACTGAGGTGGAGACGCCGTCCTCCTGATATACCTCGGTGCTGAGTGGAAACAGCTGTGTTTGGTGATGGGTGACAGCTGTCACCCAGATTACTCCCATGATGCGGCAGCGCCCTCTGGTGCCTGGAGCCCGCACTCCAGGCAGGGCGCCCTCTGGTGGTGGTGGGCCAGCAGTACCTCCTCTTCAGCGGCCCACACAACAGGACCCCCCCCTCAACGGGCGCCTCCTGGCGCACGGCCGGGCTTGTTCGGATGGCGACGGTAGAAGTCGGCCAGGAGGGCCGGGTCCAGGATGAAGCCCTTCTTCACCCAGGAGCGCTCCTCGGGGCCGTACCCCTCCCAGTCCACCAGATACTGAAAACCCCGGCCCATCCGACGGACGTCAAGGAGCCGGCGGACAGTCCAAGCCGGTGCTCCGTCGATGATCCGGGCAGGAGGCGGTGCCGGACCCGGGGTGCAGAGGGGTGAGGTGCGAAGAGGCTTGATCCGGGAAACATGGAAAACTGGATGGATCCGCAGTGAGGCCGGGAGCTGGAGCCTCACTGCGGCGGGGTTGATGACTTTGAGGATTTTATATGGTCCGATGTATCGTTCTTGCAGTTTAGGAGAGGTAACCTGTAGGGGAATGTCCTTGGTGGATAACCAGACCTCCTGCCCAGGACGATACTTGGGAGCCGGGGCCCGTCGCCGGTCTGCATGTTTCTTCGCCCTCGTCTGGGCCTGCAACAAAGCAGAGCGGGCGGCCCGCCACACCCGACGGCACTTCCGTAGGTGGGCCTGGACCGAGGGCACACCGACCTCTCCCTCAACCACCGGAAACAAGGGGGGCTGATACCCCAAGCACGCCTCAAACGGGGAGAGGCCGGTGGCTGATGACACTTGGCTGTTGTGGGCGTACTCGATCCAGGCCAGATGGGTACTCCAGGCCGTCGGGTGCGCGGCTGTCACACAGCGAAGTGTCTGCTCCAGTTCTTGATTCGCCCGCTCTGCCTGCCCGTTGGTCTGGGGGTGGTACCCAGACGAGAGGCTGACCGTGGCCCCCAGTTCCCGGCAGAAACTCCTCCAGACATGTGAGGTGAACTGGGGACCACGATCGGAGACGATGTCTGATGGTATGCCATGCAGACGGACGACGTGGTGGACCAGGAGGTCCGCTGTCTCCTGGGCCGTAGGGAGCTTCGGGAGGGCCACGAAGTGGGCCGCCTTGGAGAAACGGTCCACTATCGTGAAGATGACAGTGTTTCCCTGGGACGGCGGGAGACCCGTGACGAAATCCAGGCCGATGTGGGACCAGGGGCGATGAGGCACGGGCAATGGCTGTAGTTGCCCTGAGGTTTTTCTATGATCTGCCTTGCCCCTGGCACAGGTGGTACAGGCCTGGATGTAGTCCCGGACGTCGGTCTCCAGGGATGCCCACCAGAAGCGTTGCCGGACGACTGCCACGGTCCTTCGCACCCCTGGGTGACAGGAGAGCTTAGAACCGTGACAGAAGTCCAGGACTGCAGCCCTAGCTTCTGGTGGGACGTATAGTCTGTTTTTTGGTCCGTTTCCGGGGTCCGGGACACGGGTCAGGGCCTCCCGGACGGTCTTCTCCACGTCCCAGGTGAGGGCGGCCACGATAGCGGACTCCGGGATGATGGGATCCGGGGGATCCGACGGTTCCGTTTTGACCTCATCTTCGTGCACCCGGGACAATGCATCCGATCTCTGATTCTTGGTCCCGGGGCGGTAGGTGATCCGGAAGTCAAAACGGCCAAAGAACAGTGACCAGCGGGCTTGCCTGGGGTTCAGACGCTTGGCGGTTCTGATGTACTCCAGGTTCCGATGGTCAGTGAAAACCGTGAATGGCACGGCTGTTCCCTCCAACAGATGTCTCCACTCTTCGAGGGCCTCTTTCACAGCAAGGAGTTCCCGATTGCCGACGTCATAATTCCGCTCAGCGGGGGTCAACCTGCGAGAAAAATAGGCACACGGGTGAAGGACCTTATCGGTCTTCCCGCTCTGGGAGAGCACCGCTCCTATCCCTGAGTCCGAGGCATCCACTTCAACCACCAACTGGCGGCTAGGATCGGGCTGCACCAGAACTGGTGCAGACGAGAAGCGCCGTTTCAACTCCTTGAACGCGGCCTCGCACCGGTCCGACCAGGTGAAGGGAACTTTTGGAGAGGTCAGGGCTGTCAGGGGGCTAACTACCTGACTGTAGCCCTTAATGAACCTCCTGTAGAAATTTGCAAAGCCGAGGAACTGTTGCAGCTTCCTACGGCTTGTAGGTTGGGGCCAATCTCTCACCGCCGCAACCTTGGCCGGGTCCGGGGCGACGGAGTTAGAGGAGATGATAAACCCCAGGAAGGACAAAGAAGTGCGGTGGAACTCACACTTCTCGCCCTTCACAAACAGCCGGTTCTCCAACAACCGCTGTAGGACCTGACGGACATGCCGGACATGAGTCTCAGGATCCGGGGAAAAGATGAGTATATCGTCTAGATATACGAAGACGAACCGGTGCAGGAAGTCCCGCAAGACATCGTTTACCAATGCTTGGAAAGTCGCGGGAGCGTTAGTGAGACCGAACGGCATGACCAGGTACTCAAAATGACCTAAGGGGGTGTTAAATGCCGTCTTCCATTCGTCTCCCTTCCGAATCCGAACCAAATGATACGCATTTCTAAGATCCAGCTTGGTGAAGATTTTGGCTCCATGCAAGGGAGTGAACACTGAATCCAACAAGGGCAACGGGTATCGGTTGCGAACCGTGATCTCGTTCAACCCCCTGTAATCAATGCATGGACGAAGCCCGCCATCTTTTTTACCCACAAAAAAGAAACCTGCGCCCATCGGTGAGGTGGAATTCCGGATCAATCCGGCAGCTAATGAGTCCCGGATGTAGGTCTCCATTGATTCGCGTTCCGGCCGTGAGAGGTTGTACAGCCTACTGGACGGGAACTCACTGCCTGGAACCAAATCGATGGCACAATCATACGGGCGGTGGGGAGGAAGCGTGAGAGCCAGATCCTTGCTGAACACGTCAGCGAGGTCATGGTACTCCGCTGGCACCGCCTTCAGATTGGGCGGGACTCGGACCTCCTCTTTAGCTTGGGAGCCGGGAGGAACCGAGGAACCGAGACACTCCCGATGGCAGGTTTCGCTCCACTGAACCACTACCCCGGACGGCCAATCAATCCGGGGATTGTGTTTAAGCATCCATGGAAACCCTAAAACCACACGGGAGGTGGCCTTAGTCACGAAGAACTCGATCACCTCCCGGTGGTTACCTGACACCACCAGAGTTACTGGAGGTGTCTTGTGCGTAATTGGTGGGAGTAGGGAGCCATCCAGTGCCCGAACCTGCACAGGCGAGGTAAGAGCCACCAGAGGGAGCCCTATCTCCCTGGCCCATCTACTGTCAAGCAGATTCCCCTCAGAGCCCGTGTCCACCAGTGCTGGGGCCTTCAGGGTTGAATCCTCAAACAGGATCGTGACTGGGAGTCGTGTAGCAATGTGGGTGTGTCCCACGTGAATGTTTTGACCCACCCCTGGCCCAGTCTCTAGGGGCGGGCATTTGGCGTTTGACCGCTCGGGGCAGTCTCTCACATGGTGCTCTATTGAACCACAAACCAGACACGCTCCGTGGGTCCATTTCCTCTGTGCATCTGGTGCCCTAAATGTTGCCCTACTCGTGTCCCTAGCTTCGTCAGTAGGGGGAGCTGTGACCCCACGGAGTGCAGGGGCTGTGGAGCGTGGGGAAGGCGGTGCTCGATCGGAACCGGAAGGGAGAGGGACGACGCGTGCCTGGCCACGCCCTTCGCCTCGTTCCCGACGGCGTTCTTCTAACCGGTTGTCGAGTCGTATGACTAGATCGATGAGCCCGTCTAAGTCCCGCGGTTCGTCCTTCGCCACCAGATGCTCTTTTAGGACCAGTGACAGTCCGTTTACAAAGGCGGCGCGGAGGGCAGTGCTATTCCAGCCGGATCTCGCCGCCGCGATGCGGAAGGCGACTGCATAGGCAGCTGCGCTCCGACGCCCCTGTCTCATTGACAGTAGTGCGGTTGAAGCGGACTCTCCTCTGTTGGGATGGTCGAACACCGTTCTGAGCTCCCGTACAAACCCAACGTACGTATGAAGGAGCCGTGAGTTCTGCTCCCAGAGCGCTGTAGCCCAAGCGCGTGCCTCCCCGCGAAGCAGATTTATTACATAAGCTACCTTGCTAGCGTCAGTCACGTACATCACGGGACGCTGTGCGAAGACGAGCGAACACTGCATCAGGAAATCCGCGCACGTCTCCACACAGCCTCCGTACGGTTCTGGAGGGCTTATGTATGCTTCTGGGGACGGAGGAAGGGACCGTTGAACGACCAGTGGAACGTCACTTTTACGCGCAGGGTCCTCGGGAGGGAGAGCCGCAGCGGCGCCCGAAGGGCGCGCCTCCACGTGTGCGGCGAGAGCCTCCACCCTGCGGTTTAGGAGAACGTATTGCTCGGTCATTGAATCGATCCGAGAGGTGAAAGCGGTGAGGATCCGCTGCAACTCGCCGATTACCCCTCCCGAAGCCTCCGCCGCGTCTTGGTCTTCCATTGGCCGTTCAACAGCCGGTTGACGCCCCTCGGGGTCCATGACGCTGGCCGAGATATCCTGTTGTGAAAGTGTTGGAACACGGACCCACAACAGGGGGCGCAATGAACGGACAATGGAGAAAGTAAATAACAAGATTTACTACTGAACAAGCAAGAGTAATACAACAAACACAATTTAGGGTCGAATCCGCTGGTGTCGTGTGGGCAGGCTCGAAGGTAGGAGACGTCCGTCTCAGTCGAACCGGAACCACCCAGATCTCCTCTGCCACCGAACCCTGGAAATACTGGAACCGCCAAGTCCCGACTTCCCAGGTGGCCACTGCCTCCGCTCGTCGGATCCGGTACTGCTGGCAGGAGAGAGCAACAACACACAGGAGTGGATGAACGCACCCAGTTACAGAGAGGGGAGAAGCCGCCTCCACCTCTTGACAAAGTTCAGCAGGAAGGTGAGTACTTATCCAAGGAATAAGGTTCTTAGTAGTCACCAGTCCTGAAAAACAGTTTTGACAGTCTTAAGTAATAATGCAAAGTATACCTGCAGAGAATACTACCTTGGTCTTAGGTGATATCTCGGCACTGAGGTGGAGACGCCGTCCTCCTGATATACCTCGGTGCTGAGTGGAAACAGCTGTGTTTGGTGATGGGTGACAGCTGTCACCCAGATTACTCCCATGATGCGGCAGCGCCCTCTGGTGCCTGGAGCCCGCACTCCAGGCAGGGCGCCCTCTGGTGGTGGTGGGCCAGCAGTACCTCCTCTTCAGCGGCCCACACAACAATAAGTGTAATAAAGGTTTACAATCAGAAATAAGAAAGGAAAAAATAAAGCGGAAAATTTTCACACACATTATTCAAAACTCACAGCAAACTATAATAAACTGTTTTGACACTTTATAAAGGTAATTTGAGGTCTTGTGTGAAAGACTGTACAACAAAAAGGTTCAAACAATAAACACAAATGCACATTTTGAACAATATATACAAAATGGTCTATGCGTTTTGTTTGTCTTCATCTCAAAACAATTTATGTCTGCTATTACACAAAGGTCACATCACAAACCTATACGTCTATGAAGTTGACTGTGTGTTTGTTCTCTCCTGCTCTGAAAGCAGCTTTCACACTTCAAGGCCCATTTACACTCTGAGGAGTGGTCCCTCCCCCTTGCTCCATTGATATGGTAAACAGCGCTTTACGCCGGAGCGAGAGAGCTTGCCACAGGCTTATCCAATAACATTTACAGGCAAGCTAGTGGAGCAATCCTGATACTCACACACTCCATCTGCTCACTTTCACTGATCGCTGTGCGTAATGGCGCAGGGCGCATTGGAGCCAGCAGCCAGGGGGCTATCCAAACGGGCCAACTAGTAACACATCACTCCTAAAAAACAATCTTTGGTGTATCACGTGAGGTAAATCTGCCCTACAATTGGATTTTGGAAAACCATGTGACGGTGAACCAATTCCGATTGAACACTCACATTCCACATATCATCACACAGCTTCTATGAGGAGTACAAAGATGGTGGATGGCTGGCTTCAAAATCTATGGAGTTAACTTTTCAGCCAAAAAAAAAGTATGTTTCTATCTCATGTCATTAAAAAGTTATTTATAATTTAGTAAAACTTGGTCTCAGCCATCGTATACGACGCCGTCGGCCCCAGAGGGTTAACACTGACAGTGAACATATGGTCCCACTCTGACCAGAGTAGGACCATATGTACACTGGCAGTGTTAATTTAACACTGTCAGTGTTAGTTTTACACTGGTGATTTTACTGTGTACTTATGTACATGTGATTTCTTATTTTTTTTAATAAATTTGCAAAAATCTAAAAAACAAACAAACAAACCTTTTTCACATTGTCATTATGGGGTATTGTGTGTAGAATTTTGAGGGGAAAAATAATTTCATGCATTTTGGAATAAGGCTGTAACATTACATAATGTAGAAAAAGTGAAGCGCTGTGAATACTTTCCAGATGCACCATATTAACTGCATATTATTCTATTCCCAGGTGGGTTTTAACTCCTGCTGAAGTGCACTTTATAACACAATGAGTGTGGAGAAAAGGACCAACATCAGGATTGTGACAAAGCTGATTAAAATTTGATTAAAGACTATTAGCATGCTCAGAAAAGTTTATGATGAGTAGAATATGTATCTTTGTGTGTGTGTGCATGAGTCCTGGTGCAAGCATTTCGGAGAGAGGGGTGGTACAACAGTGAGAATGAGCTAAAATTTGAACAACATACAAAAAAATATCTGATGCCAACATCAAGAAGGTGAATGAAGTGTAGGGAACGTGTTCTAGACTGATATTCAGAATGCTGGCTGAGGAACTGGGGTAGAATAAAAGAGTCTGAAGACTGCCTTGGTGAAAAATGTGGGCATGTAGGTTTGTGCAATGCTGGTGCCCATATTGCTCTCTGAGGACTTACAAACCAACCACACTGGTGCATTTCATGACATTTTTTTTTCCAGCAGCTGAATGACAACCACAACTTCCTTGACAATATCATGACTGAAGTCACAATGAGACCTGGATTGTCCAGTCTGATCCCAAAAACTAAGCAGCAGTAGAGCATCCAGTAGAAGACGTCAGTGTCACCCAGACCAAAGCAAGCCTCCATATCCATGTCCAAGATCAAGTTCATGCTCATTGCCTTCTTTGACCCCCAAGGACTTGTGCACCATGAATTTGTGCAAGAAGAGCAAAGTGTGAATAAACATTTCTACAGAGCTAATTGCAGGAATCTGATAAACTAGATCTGACTTGTGTCAGGAAAGGAATTGGATCTCGCTTCATGACAATACCCCTGCACACATTGTCCTAAGTATCTGCCAGCTGCTGGCTGCGAAACAGGTCAAGACTCTGGAACATTCTTTGTGTTCTTGCTTGCTTGCCTCTACTGGTGGTTGGCTCTCACAGCAGTATTGTATCACTTCCTGTTCCGGAGCACAGCGGTGTTTTGCTGTTTTGCTGTATCTGTTAGCTGTTTAATCTGCGCAGTTAGATTGATCTAGTTACCTAGATAACGATTTGTTTCACAGTGTAATCTTCACGTGCCTTAACTAAAGCACTCCCTCTGCTGAATCACCTCTAAATTATTTACACGTTATTCACTTTGCGTGTTTTTAGGAATCCGCTAGCTTAGCACAGCTACTAGCTCTTAGCCGGTTTAGCATGGCGGCTTCTCCTGTCTCTCCCGCACTTTTCTGCTCTGGGTGTGAAATGTTTAGTTATTCCTCGGCCTCCTTTAGTAGTAATGGTACTTGTAATAAGTGTAGCTTATTCGTAGCTTTGGAGGCCAGGCTGGGCGAATTGGAGACTCGGCTCCGCACCGTGGAAAATTCTACAGCTAGCCAGGTCCCTGTAGTCGGTGCGGACCAAGGTAGCATAGCCGCCGTTAGTTTCCCTCTGGCAGATCCCGAGCAGCCGGGAAAGCAGGCCGACTGGGTGACTGTGAGGAGGAAGTGTAGCCCTAAACAGAAGCCCCGTGTACACCGCCAACCCGTTCACATTTCTAACCGTTTTTCCCCACTCGGCGACACACCCACCGAGGATCAAACTCTGGTTATTGGCGACTCTGTTTTGAGAAATATGAAGTTAGCGACACCAGCAACCATAGTCAATTGTCTTCCGGGGGCCAGAGCAGGCGACATTGAAGGAAATTTGAAACTGCTGGCTAAGGCTAAGCGTAAATTTGGTAAGACTGTAATTCACGTCGGCAGTAATGACACCCGGTTACGCCAATCGGAGGTCACTAAAATTAACATTGAATCGGTGTGTAACTTTGCAAAAACAATGTCGGACTCTGTAGTTTTCTCTGGGCCCCTCCCCAATCAGACCGGGAGTGACATGTTTAGCCGCATGTTCTCCTTGAATTGCTGGCTGTCTGAGTGGTGTCCAAAAAATGAGGTGGGCTTCATAGATAATTGGCAAAGCTTCTGGGGAAAACCTGGTCTTGTTAGGAGAGACGGCATCCATCCCACTTTGGATGGAGCAGCTCTCATTTCTAGAAATCTGGCCAATTTTCTTAAATCCTCCAAACCGTGACTATCCAGGGTTGGGACCAGGAAGCAGAGTTGTAGTCTTACACACCTCTCTGCAGCTTCTCTCCCCCTGCCATCCCCTCATTACCCCATCCCCGTAGAGACGGTGCCTGCTCCCAGACCACCAATAACCAGCAAAAATCTATTTAAGCATAAAAATTAAAAAAATAAAAAATAATATAGCACCTTCAACTGCACCACAGACTAAAACAGTTAAATGTGGTCTATTAAACATTAGGTCTCTCTCTTCTAAGTCCCTGTTAGTAAATGATATAATAATTGATCAACATATTGATTTATTCTGCCTTACAGAAACCTGGTTACAGCAGGATGAATATGTTAGTTTAAATGAGTCAACACCCCCGAGTCACACTAACTGCCAGAACGCTCGTAGCACGGGCCGAGGCGGACGATTAGCAGCAATCTTCCATTCCAGCTTATTAATTAATCAAAAACCCAGACAGAGCTTTAATTCATTTGAAAGCTTGACTCTTAGTCTTGTCCATCCAAATTGGAAGTCCCAAAAAACAGTTTTATTTGTTGTTATCTATCGTCCTCCTGGTCGTTACTGTGAGTTTCTCTGTGAATTTTCAGACCTTTTGTCTGACTTAGTGCTTAGCTCAGATAAGATAATTATAGTGGGCGATTTTAACATCCACACAGATGCTGAGAATGACAGCCTCAACACTGCATTTAATCTATTATTAGATTCTATTGGCTTTGCTCAAAATGTAAATGAGTCCACCCACCACTTTAATCATATCTTAGATCTTGTTCTGACTTATGGTATGGAAATAGAAGACTTAACAGTATTCCCTGAAAACTCCCTTCTGTCTGATCATTTCTTAATAACATTTACATTTACTCTGATGGACTACCCAGCAGTGGGGAATAAGTTTCATTACACTAGAAGTCTTTCAGAAAGCGCTGTAACTAGGTTTAAGGATATGATTCCTTCTTTATGTTCTCTAATGCCATATACCAACACAGTGCAGAGTAGCTACCTAAACTCTGTAAGTGAGATAGAGTATCTCGTCAATAGTTTTACATCCTCATTGAAGACAACTTTGGATGCTGTAGCTCCTCTGAAAAAGAGAGCTTTAAATCAGAAGTGCCTGACTCCGTGGTATAACTCACAAACTCGTAGCTTAAAGCAGATAACCCGTAAGTTGGAGAGGAAATGGCGTCTCACTAATTTAGAAGATCTTCACTTGGCCTGGAAAAAGAGTCTGTTGCTCTATAAAAAAGCCCTCCGTAAAGCTAGGACATCTTTCTACTCATCACTAACTGAAGAAAATAAGAACAACCCCAGGTTTCTTTTCAGCACTGTAGCCAGGCTGACAAAGAGTCAGAGCTCTATTGAGCTGAGTATTCCATTAACTTTAACTAGTAATGACTTCATGACTTTCTTTGCTAACAAAATTTTAACTATTAGAGAAAAAATTACTCATAACCATCCCAAAGACGTATCGTTATCTTTGGCTGCTTTCAGTGATGCCGGTCTTTGGTTAGACTCTTTCTCTCTGATTGTTCTGTCTGAGTTATTTTCATTAGTTACTTCATCCAAACCATCAACATGTCTATTAGACCCCATTCCTACCAGGCTGCTCAAGGAAGCCCTACCATTATTTAATGCTTCGATCTTAAATATGATCAATCTATCTTTGTTAGTTGGCTATGTACCACAGGCTTTTAAGGTGGCAGTAATTAAACCATTACTTAAAAAGCCATCACTTCACCCAGCTATCTTAGCTAATTATAGGCCAATCTCCAACCTTCCTTTTCTCTCAAAAATTCTTGAAAGGGTAGTTGTAAAACAGCTAACTGATCATCTGCAGAGGAATGGTCTATTTGAAGAGTTTCAGTCAGGTTTTAGAATTCATCATAGTACAGAAACAGCATTAGTGAAGGTTACAAATGATCTTCTTATGGCCTCAGACAGTGGACTCATCTCTGTGCTTGTTCTGTTAGACCTCAGTGCTGCTTTTGATACTGTTGACCATAAAATTTTATTACAGAGATTAGAGCATGCCATAGGTATTAAAGGCACTGCGCTGCAGTGGTTTGAATCATATTTATCTAATAGATTACAATTTGTTCATGTAAATGGGGAATCTTCTTCACAGACTAAGGTTAATTATGGAGTTCCACAAGGTTCTGTGCTAGGACCAATTTTATTCACTTTATACATGCTTCCCTTAGGCAGTATTATTAGACGGCATTGCTTAAATTTTCATTGTTACGCAGATGATACCCAGCTTTATCTATCCATGAAGCCAGAGGACACACACCAATTAGCTAAACTGCAGGATTGTCTTACAGACATAAGGACATGGATGACCTCTAATTTCCTGCTTTTAAACTCAGATAAAACTGAAGTTATTGTACTTGGCCCCACAAATCTTAGAAACATGGTTTCTAACCAGATCCTTACTCTGGATGGCATTACCCTGACCTCTAGTAATACTGTGAGAAATCTTGGAGTCATTTTTGATCAGGACATGTCACTCAAAGCGCATATTAAACAAATATGTAAGATTGCTTTTTTGCATTTTTGCAATATCTCTAAAATTAGAAAGGTCTCTTGTCTTGGCTTCCTGTTAATTCTAGGATAGAATTTAAAATTCTTCTTCTTACTTATAAGGTTTTGAATAATCAGGTCCCTTCTTATCTTAGGGACCTCATAGTACCATATCACCCCAATAGAGCGCTTCGCTCTCAGACTGCAGGCTTACTTGTAGTTCCTAGGGTTTGTAAGAGTAGAATGGGAGGCAGAGCCTTCAGCTTTCAGGCTCCTCTCCTGTGGAACCAGCTCCCAATTCGGATCAGGGAGACAGACACCCTCTCTACTTCTAAGATTAGGCTTAAAACTTTCCTTTTTGCTAAAGCTTATAGTTAGGGCTGGATCAGGTGACCCTGAACCATCCCTTAGTTATGCTGCTATAGACTTAGACTGCTGGGGGGTTCCCATAATGCACTGAGTGTTTCTTTCTTTTTGCTCTGTATGCACCACTCTGCATTTAATCATTAGTGATTGATCTCTGCTCCCCTCCACAGCATGTCTTTTTCCTGGTTCTCTCCCTCAGCCCCAACCAGTCCCAGCAGAAGACTGCCCCTCCCTGAGCCTGGTTCTGCTGGAGGTTTCTTCCTGTTAAAAGGGAGTTTTTCCTTCTCACTGTCACCAAGTGCTTGCTCACAGGGGGTCGTTTTGACCTTTGGGGTTTTTACGTAATTATTGTATGGCCTTGCCTTACAATATAAACCGCCTTGGGGCAACTGTTTGTTGTGATTTGGCGCTATATAAATAAAATTGAATTGAATTGAATTGAATTTCCCCAATCTGGCCCCAATCCCCCCAATCTGTGAATTCTGATTCTTTTCTGACCTCAAAATAAACTTCAAACTAGTGCACCGTGCTCATACAGGCACCAACACTATTTTAAAATTTCTCAAATTTTGACCTTAGAAAAAAAATTTAAGGTCAAACTCCTGTTAGAAGTTACTTTTCATAAGCTAAATTAGATGCAATCAAATGTTAGGAGTATGCATTTAGTCGATGCAACTGAAATGAAGTTTGATTATTTATTTATTTATTTATTCATTTGGTATTGTCAGGTTTGTTTTTTTTCCAACTGTTTTAGTTTCTGAGTTGTTTTTCAGATCATTTTCACAGAACATTGGTTGTCTCTTGCTTTTTGGCACTTGGTTTAGGACTGATAACTGGAAGATAAACAAACAGGCATAATATCGTTATGTCCATCCAATTTTGGTGGTGTAGGTAAATCCATAACAGAAAAATGAGAATGACTGAGGCATTTTTGATATAATGCAAAATGTACACCAAATGGGCTTTTCAATATTAAATTTAAATTTAAAAAATACACAATCCGGATCTGATCCAGATCAAACTTTCTAAGTCGATAAAGGATGCCATCTTACATAAGGCTCTCAAATCCTTTTTGACAGCGTTAAGATTTTTTGACAATTCATTCAATGCTAAAGGATAGGGATTTTTCCAAATTTCTAAGATTTTTCCTGACTTTGCACTTTGACCTATGACCTTGAAAATTAAATCCGTTCTTGCCTATCCTGACATGAATCCTCTATAAAATTTGACAAAGATATATGAAAAATTGTGGGCTACAGGCTGTAGACAAACAAACAAATGGGTGAAGGCTTAACCTCAGTTCAACTTCTTTGGTGACGGTAAAATCATACAGTATCTAGAGTGTGTGAAGGACATCATGGTGCATTTATGGATAAAGGGTTAATAGGAGATTGTTGTCTCATTTGAACCCTTCGTGATATTGCGGGAATTGACCATTTACGGAGACCTCCATTTAATATATATACGTAGTCTATTAGATAAGAAACCAACACTTTTAATTTTTTTTTTAACTACATGGATTTGAATGACGTGCGATTACACCAATCATGCTTGAACCCTCGTGCGGCATGCGTGAGTTTTTTTCACGCGTGTCGGTGACGTCATTTCCCTGTGGGCAGGCCTTGAGTAAGATGTGGTTCAGCCCTCTAGGCTGAATTCCTTTTTTTCACACGCTGCTCGAGACAGTGCGCGTTGCTTTATCAAAATTTTTTCTGGACCTGTGAGGAATATCCGAGTGGACACTATTCGAGAAATTTAGCTGGTTTTCGGTGAAAAGTTTAACGGCTGATGAGAGATTATGGGGTGTTTCTGTCGCTGTAAGTACTTCCTATGGAGCGGGACGTCGCGCAGCACTTCCAGGCGCCGTCGTCGGCCTGTTTCCACCTGAAAACATCCTAATTTAAAGCTTAATTCACCCAGGACGTCGTGAGAGAACAGAGAAGATTCAGAAGAGGCCGACATGAGGACTTTATGCGGACATTCCACTGTTTAACGACATTTTGTAATGAAAGACGTGTGCGCCGAGTTGTTTCCGTGACGACTCGGCGAATCTGTGTGCGCCGCGACAGGAAAAACACCTCCGTGTTGAAAACCATTTTAAAATTCGGGCGGCTTTTGACGGCTTTCAACAAGTGAGTAACTGAGAAATTGTTTAACAGCTTGGGCATGTTCCAACTTGCCCGTTAAGGTTTCCAACGGACGTGTTTTTCCTGTCGCGACCCCCCGCGGTCTGGTCCGGCCCGACATGCAACTCTGCCCGCATGTTCTTTCATTACAAAATGTCCGTTAACAATGGAATGTCCGAATAAACTCCTCATGTCGACTTCTTCTGAAAGTTCTCTGTTGTCTGACGACTTACTGGGTCAACAGAGCCTGAAATGTGGAAGTTTTCAACTTGAAACGGCGAGACGCCGCCGCCTCGAAGCGCAGATCGCCATCAGGCACCATGGGCCGTCCTTAAAGCGACACTACCAGACCAAAATCTCTCATCACCCGTTAAAATTTTTACCGAAAACCAGCTGAATTTATCGAATGGTGTCCACTCAGTTGTACTTTACAGTTTTTGAAAAAAATTTTATCAAACAAAGCAGCAGTCTCTGAGCCATTCCTAAACAATAAAAAACGACGAGAGGGTGGGCCACTCCTCACTCAAAGACTGCCCACAGGCGAATGACGTAACCGACAGGCGTGAAAAAACTCTCGCATGCCCACAAGGGTTCAAGCATGTCTGATGTAATCACACGTGATTCAAATCCATATGGTTTTTGAAAAAATAAGGTCGGATACTTTTCTAACAGACCTCGTACAGCCAGTGTTGCCACAGTTACTTTGATAAAGTAATCCAATTACTGATTACTGATTACTCCTTGAAAAAGTAACTTAGTTACTTTACTGATTACTCAATTGTAAAAGTAACTAAGTTAGATTACTAGTTTTTTTTTTTTTTAGTTACTTTCCCCAGCTGCCGACAACAACCCTCTGCCACCTCAACATGACAATGATACCTGTTTTGCCAAAACTCACTTTATAGTCACCCTTTCTTGACTTCAATGAAAATAAATACTTGTTTTATAAAAAGTAAAATAATCTTTCTTTTGACAGCACTGTAACAATAAAACTTGCAATTTCTAACCTACATTGTTTATAAATGTAACTATTAAATTCTAATATTTTTCTAACATTTAAATTCTCTATAAACATTTTACTTGTCAAAGGTATTACTATTTTAAGTACTATTAGTAGTTGTAGTAAAAAAACGGCTTCAAAACTGGACCTTTGATCTAGGGGTGTTGTGGGGGAGGGGGGCACATCCCTGCCCCACGCCCCCATTCCATCTGGATTCGCCCCTGCTTTGGCGTTTGAGCACAAAGAATGGATAACATTTATTTATGCAGAAAACCTGACCAGATTTACAGGTAAGAAAGTTTTATTGTGTTTTCACATCATGTGGTCCTCACAAAGAGACTTTAGGTGCATTTGAGTGGAAAATAGTGTTAGTTGTTGACACGTTGCGGAGGATCAGCTGTTTTTAATGAGACGATACGGAGCGGCTCAGCTCAGAATTCTAAATAAAGGAGAAAAATAAAGCATAAAAATGACTTTGTAAAGCTCAGTGCAGGTGTGCTGTTTTCACCGCGCTTTAAGAGGTGAGGACGAGTCGTAGCTGATGAAAAGCTCACAGCTTGCTTAAAGTGGGCAGTTCAGTCGAGCCCCGACCTCCTGCCCACGGATCAAGTTTAATGCTGCTATCGACCCACAATGCAAAAATAATAGTAACCCACAGTGACTTGGAGAAGTAACTTTAATCTGATTACTCATTTGGAAAGATTAACGCGTTAGATTACTCGTTACAAAAAAAAGTGGTTAGAGTAGAGTTACCGGCATCACTGTATACAGCATAACTTCACACGGATAAATAGTGTACGGTTTTGTTTTCGGCTGCAATCACCGAAGCGTTCACGAAAAGTTTTTTTTTTTTCAGTTCCCGGTGGAGAAGAAAACTCGAGGAGGTGGGAGACGTCGTGTCAGTAACTGTTAGCCTACACAGCTTACCAGAGTAGCTCCGTTCTCTCGCCTGCAAAACCGCCTTGACACGTTCGTGCTTCAGAGCATAAACAAACCGCAACACATGTCCACTTTCCCACCGCATCATCACTTTTTCTTTGCATTTTCACTTTCAACTTCAATTTCAATTTATTAAATGTATAGAGTGCTAAATCACGACAGCATCGTCTCAAGGTGCTTCACATAAAACAACTCAACAATAAAAACCAAAACAAATTAAATCAAAAAATCAAATAGCATGATGAAAAGGTTAAAAACATGATAAAAAAGTTAAAAAGGTAAAAAAAGAAAATAACAAAACCATAGGAAAAAATTTTTAATCATATAAAATAGCAAACAAATGCGTCTTCAGGCGCGACTTAAAAGTCTCCACAGAGTCTGACTACCTCACTAAAACAGGGAGATCATTCTATAGGACTGGGGCATGATAGGAAAAAGCTTTACATCCCACAGACTTTTTATATGTATGTATGTCCAGAACTCTACTGCAAGGCTTCTGACAGGCACCAACAGGAGAGCCCACATCACGCCTATCTTGAAATCCCTCCACTGGCTCCCTGTTGCCTCCAGAATTAATTTTAAAATCTTGGTTTTGACTTTCAGAGCACTACATGGTCAGGCTCCTGATTACATTGCTGACTTGATTCAGCCTTACACCTCAGCCCACAGCCTCAGATCTTTAGGTCAGAACCTGTTGATGGTTCCTCGAACCTCCTTTAAAACTCGAGGAGACCGATCTTTTAAAGCCGTAGCGCCTCGTCTCTGGAACGAACTCCCTCTGTCCCTGCGATCCCTGGACTCTGTTGAGATGTTCAAAAAGCAACTAAAGACTTTATTTTTAAACAGGCTTTTCATGGCCAATAATCTTTTAGTACTGAGTGTGTATTTTTACTGTATATTTTTATTGTTTTACCTTGTAAAGCGCTTTGTGACCCCTGTCTGTGAAAAGCGCTATATAAATAAAGTTTACTTACTTACTTACTTTTTATTCACCCTAGCGACATAGAGCAGTCCTGCGTCCTGTGAGTGCAGCGCCCGGGCCGATACGTAGGGCTTATGTAGAGCCGCCAAGTTAGGTGGTTCCAGTCCATGAACAACTTTATAGGCCAGTAGCAGCACCTTAAAATCTGATCTCGCAGAGACAGGCAGCCAGTGAAGAGACGTCAAAATGGGATTAATGTGGTCAGAATTCTGCTTTGTGTCAAGAGTCTGACAGCAGTGTTTTGAACCAATTGAAGACCCTTGATTCTGGACTGCAGCAACCCAGAAAATAAAACATTGCAATAATCCAATCTAGAGGAAATAAATGCATGTATCAGGGTCTCAGCGCCAGCCATAGACAGGATTGGACAGATCTTCACTATATTCTGCAGATGGAAGAAAGCAGTCCTCGTGATGTCTTTAATGTGGAGGTCAAAGGACAATGTAAGATCAAAAATTACCCCAAGGTTCCTTACCTTGTTCGTATGATGTATAACACACAAATCCAAACTAAGTGCCAGCTGGTCAAACCGATGCTGATGTCTCGCTGGACCAAGATCCATCATTTCAGTCTTATCAGAGTTCAAAAGCAGGAAATCACTAGATAACCACCTTCTCACTGAAGCAATGCAATCCTCTATGGATTTTATATGAATAAGATTACCAGGAGTTATCGGCATGTACAACTGAGTATCATCAGCACAGCAATGAAAGGCAATCTCAAAATGCTGCAGTATGTGCCCAAGGGGTGCTACATACAGAGCAAAAAAGCAGGGGGCCCATAACGGATCCCTGTGGAACCCCAAACTTCATATCACTAAGATTAGAAGTAGTGTTATTGTACAAAACACAATGACAACGACTGGACAGGTATGACATCAACCACGCAAGGGCACTTCCAGTAATCCCAAAATAATTCTCCAGCCTATCAAGTAAAATATGATGATCCACTGTATCAAACACGGCACTAAGATCCAACAACAAAAAACTGTGGTGGTGTCCAAGTCCATTGCTCGCAAAAGATCATTCACGACTTCAGTGAGAGCTGGTTCCTTGGAGGGACATTTCCTAAAAGCAGACTGCAGTGGATCAAAAAGATTATTCTCAGTAAGGTGGTGCACGAGCTGCCGTGAAACCACTTTTTCCAGAATTTTAGAAAAAAATGATGAACTTGATATTGGCCTATAATTTTTCAATACACTAGGGTCAAGATGAGTTCTTAAGTAATGGTTTAATCACAGCAGATCTGAAGCATTTAGGAACAGATAGAGATTAACAATTTCCAGCACAGTTGGCCCAACAATGGGCCATAAGTCCTTAAACAGTTTTGTTGGTATGGAATCAAATAAACAGGATGTGCTTTTTGTAGACGCCGCAAGTTTCGTCAGTGTGCCTAATTAAAAACTATTAAATTCTGAGATATGCTCAACCTAATGTCTTCTATTTTCTTCTCAAAAAATCCAAGAAGTCCTGTGCTGAAAAGGGAGAACGACTAACAGGTGGCTGTCCATGAATGAGAAATGCTGCCATGTCAAACAAAAACTTGCTTTAATTGATCAAATCAGAATAATAGGCTCGCTTTATAGCCAGTAGTGTATGCCTATAATCTAAAATAGCATCCCGCCACACAACTTTGCGTGTAATTTGCCTAAAACACCATTGAAAATGCCGTGGTTTGTACCCTGGAAGTAGAGAAATTACGTCATATGCGTCATATTTTACCCCTTTAGTGGCTGCCCCCAAATGAGACTGCCCTGCCCTATATGCAGGTTGTGGGGAGCAAACTCAGAAGACTCAAAACTGACAGGAAACAGATTTCAATTTTAGATGTAATGAAAGATGCCTTCACTAAACAGATCATTTCTTCTTCAGCTCGCAAGCTGACCACACAGTGCTCTGCCTGGCTTTTCTGCCTGCTCTCCAGCACCGCACCCAGATTCGCGGATGGCCCCCCGTCGGCGTGGATCAGTAACCTCAGCATGGATCAGTAACTTTACTGATCCATACTGAGGGGGGCCGCCCCGTGCATCTGACATTTTTATGCGGTGGTTGCTTGCGTTGTATCTAAAACAGTATGTGTATGAGTGAAACTGTGTTTTGTCTGTGCAGCGTGGCAAGCAAAAGAACAGTATGTATCATGGTGTTCCAGGAGAGATATGTAGGTATTATTATTATTATTATACTTGCAGTAATCTCATTAATTGTACAAGGAAATATGAAGTTAGCAAAGTAGCAAATCAGCCATGAGTCATACTGCCCCAACATGGAGAAGTTAAACATCCTCTCAGAATCCTACAAATCTCTGACTGTATGGAGATACTATCCTCCCATAAACAAAAATTTCTAAATTCCGCTTTGAACCACAGTCATTTTGGCATTACCATCACCAGAGACGTGTTGTAGTTTTCAGTGTCATTTGTATGTTGGTCAGCAGAGTTACACAAAAACTGCTAAATCCTCAAACTTGGTGGAGATATGGGTCATGGCCCAAGGCAGAACTCAATAACTTTTGGAGCAGGTTCTGATAAATGGGCGGATCCAGGAATTTTATTGTTTTACTTTCTTGAACAAAACCAGCTTTGATCTGAAAGCAGCATGAAGTTGTTGTGTTTTTCTTCTCCTGCACATTTCTCTTTGTGGAACCTGTGGTTCAAATATGTACTTTGGTCTTGGAAGAGGCGTTTTCTGAGGACTTTTAGTTACATATTTATTTATTTAATCATCTGACACAGACCTTAATAAATGTTCTATTCTGCTTTATCGCCTTTTCCCTGTGAAATCATTACACTCTACTGATACAGCATGTGTCTGTGCCTCACTCACCTTTTTTTTTTTTTTTGCTGACATTGAGAGGTAAATAATAAGCATGCTAATTCAGGGACAACACTTAAGCCCCTGTCACAGTGGCGTATTCGTAGAGCTGCTCATTACAGCGTATCATCTACGCTGTAATGAGCAGCTCTCCGCCCACTTCACGAGGAGTTTTTTCTCAATACGCAGCAGTATGTTGAGGGCTACGTGCGTAGGATGGAGGAAATGAAACATGTCTAATTTTCTTCGGCGTACAGCACAGCATGGAGCCTTCACGCGAGTACACGCAGCGCCGTGCTACTGTCCGCTATTGTGAGCCCGTCCACGCTTCAACACGGTACTATGCGCCATTTCACATCTCCCTGTTGTTCTTCTGGAGCTATAAATACTACAAGATCGTTGCTTCACCTTATCATACTGGATGAGTTATATGAGGACTGTTTCACTGTGTTGCATCTTTTCATAAAAGCGCTCTCTTGCGCACGCTCTCCCTCCCTCACTCTCTCACTCTCTCTCTCTCTCTCTGTGTGTGTGTCTAATCAGAGCTGTGACTCTTTAAAATAAACGCGCATTCGCTGCATGTCGGTGCGCTCATCAAACGCCCTGATCGATCAGTTTGATCAAAGCTGAAAAGAGCTGTGACTCTAACATAAAGTCGCAGTCGCTGCATTAAAAAAATAATAATAATAATAATGTTAAATGACTGTTTTTGAGCCGCACCACACCATGCAGTAGAGAACAGAGTGCACTTCCACAGAGGCATAAAATAGCACTGAAACTGGTGTGGCATGGCACATGGGACTGTGTGCACACAGTAAAACGCAAACACACGCAGCTGCAAGTATGAACGAACACTGTTAAATGCTGAGTACGTGCGTATTTCGGGCATATTTAAATGAAACACAACACCGCAATGAGCAGCTCTACGAATACGCCACTGTGACAGGGGCTTTAACTGTTGACCTCTAATCTGCTTTAAAGCTGTGTGGATTTATAACTGCAGGGCTCAAACCCATGCTCCAGCTCCAATTTGAATTTGTCCTGACTGACTGCTTTAAAATTATTTGCGCAATTTTCAATGTTAAATCCCAAGCTGTTCATGTGCAAACGATGCAAAAATCGGAGGCTTAATAAAGTAATAAACAAACCATAAAGTAAATCTACAGCAAAATTAAAGCTTCTGAGTATCAAATACAGTATACTGTAACAATGTCTCATGCAACTACTGTTTGGTTAAACTGAATTATTTTGGGTGCACTGTTCCATGATTTTACAGAATATTATCAGGAGCAAGTCCAAAAGTCAGGGTCTGAAATGGTATGGTGTTGTCTCAATGCCCATGGCAATTATAATTTACACTTCTGTGATGGCAGCATTAATGCAGAAAACTACACTTTTACAGCAACATATGCTGTCCTCAAGGCAACATCTTTTCCAGGGACATCCATGCATTTTTCAACGAAACAATGCAAAACCACATACTGCACACATTACAAAGGCATGGTTGTGGATAAGGGGGTAAAGGTACTGGACTGGCCTGTCTGCAGTCCTGACATACTCCAACAGAGAATGTGTGTGAATATTGAAATGAAAAACGCAACAATGACAACCCTGTTGCACACCTTAAGCTGTGTTTCCAGGCAAGAATGGGACAAAATAACACCTGAAACATTTCATCACTTCATATTCTCAACATCAAAACATTGTTTAAGTCTTGTAAAAAGGAATGGTAACATTCCAAAATAGTAAATGCTTGAAGATCCTAACTTTATTCGGAATGTGTTGCAGGCCTTCGATGCAAGAACAGATGTATATTAAGAAATGAAAAATTGACCACACAAAATATGAAATATCTTTGGTTCCTACTGTGTAATGAAACAGAACTACACAGTAAAATCACCAGTGTAAAACTAACACTTTAACATCTTGATTATAGTTCTTTACAACATTGTTTGTCCTCTTTGCACCAGACTAATATATATATATATATATATATATATATATATATATATATATATATATATATATATATATATATATATATATATATATATATATATAATTATATATATATTTATATATATATAATTCGGTTTGCGTTTATTAAATTCCATGCAGATTAAATGTAGCAGACATGGATTATTCATTATAATTGTTTTAGCAAGTTTTCAGGGTATCATGCAAGTAGTCTCTTATTAACGTGACAAAAAGCATAAAAAATTAATTTTTGTAGTATAATATTCATTTACAATTGTCATCATGTGGATTCTTTATGTTGTTTTAACTGCAGTGACTCTCTGGTGCACAAGGGATTATGGGATACATGAAAACCCTGAATATGAAAAAAAAAACCTCCTACGAGTAAACCACTCCTAAGATTCACACAAGAGTAAAGTACTAAGCTAAAATTCACAACAGTTACACTAAAAAACTAAAAGAAGTATTAAAGAAACGGGGGGAGGGGGTCAAACTAGCTAACGCAACCTAACCGCTAGCAAAAATGCTAGCCACTCCTAAAATTTACACCGGAGTAAAATACTGACCTAAAATTCATAGCAGTTACAGTGAAAAACTAACAGAAGTATTAAACAGGTAAAAAAAAAAAAAAAAAAAACTGCTATAAAAGTTATGGCGGGGGGAGGGGGTCAAACTAGCTAACGCAACCTAACCGCTAGCAAAAATGCTAGCCACTTCTAAAATTTACACCGGAGTAAAATAATGACCTAAAATTCACAGCAGTTACAGTGAAAAAACTAACAGAAGTAGTAAACAGGTTAAAAAAAAAAAAAAACTGCTATAAAAGTTATGGCGGGGGGGGGGGGTCGACCTAGCTAGCGAAAGCTAACACTAGCAAATGCTAACTGCTAGTGATTCACAACAGGACTATAGATAGATAAAATTCAGCGTAGATAGACTTAACAACCAGAAGAGTACTAAACAGAAATAAAAGAAATACACACATATATCCTTGACAATGTGTGTCTTGTTCCAGTAGTCCATTTCTCATACGTATTTCCTGGTTCCCCAACAAATGAGGCTGATGTTGGTTAACCTGGGTGACAACTAAGACAGTACGGCTTTTGTTATATGTCTCTCCTTCAAAATCCAGACAGACAAGCAGCTCCTGGCCGAAAAGAACCAGACATAATGTTGGCTCACAAGGAAAAGAACACTGCAGATGTGATTGATGTGGCAATCCCAGCTGACAGCAACATCAGAAAGAAGGAGCACAAGAAACTCGAGAATTACAAAGGGCTAAAGGAGTGACTGGAACAGATTTGAAAGGTAAAGACCAAAGTGGTTCCAGTGATAGGCGTATTAAGAGCTGGAACAGCCAAACTGAAAGAGTAGCTCCAGCAGATTCCAGACACAACATCAGAGGTCTCTGTTCAGAAGAATGCAGTCCCAGGAACAGCTAAGAATACTGCACCAAACCCTCAAACTACCCATATACATACATGTCAACCTGTACGGATTGTCCGTAAATTATACGGATTTTTCCGAGTTTCAGAATCATACAGATGTACAAATAAAGTCTTATGGATATTCGGGGTTTTCTGTTGTAAATTTTTTTTACTGTTGTTTTTTTAAACATCATCAAATGATCATCACAAAAAGACACAAACACACTGTTCTAAACAAAGGACTGTGAAAGTGGATGCTTGTTTTCCGAGTCTCACGCATTACCGTGACTTCTAGACTGGTTTGCCGGTGTTGTGCCAAAGTAATTATCCCCGTCAGAATTTGTATCCTCTGACGCGGGAGTGCACACTCACTCAGTGCAGCGCTTACAGACGTTCTGCAGCTGCTCCCAGACAAAAATAACGGCATGTTGGTTGTTCAATACATGACATTAAAAAATAACTTTCATAAACTTTTGACGACATTTAATGCATGCGTGTCTTCACGTCGATTACACGCACAGCACAGAAACGGTGTCCAACATAAAAAACACGCTTTAAGACATTTATGACCGCACCAGTGTCAAGATAATTCAATGATTTTCACTCTTTCTTCAGTTTGTTCATTCGAGATTAAAATATGACCAGTTATAAACTGTACACTCTTGTACTTGTCTGTAACTTTTTCTATTTTAAATAAAAGATAAGCAGACAAACATGATGTGGATATACTGGGGTTGTTTTGGTTTGCAAGAAATAAAATTCAGATTTTACACTGTAAAAAAAAATCCAGTTGTTTTTACAGAAAAATTCTGTCAGCTGTGGTTGCCAGGGGAATTCTGTCAAAATTACAATAAATATGTAAATGGTTTGCACATACATATTTATGTCAATTTTACAGTTTAAACCTGTAATAAAAATATTAATCTGTAATTTTGATGGTCTTTTTCATGTTGTATTGGCATGGCTACGCTGATATTTTTTAATTTACAAATATATTGATTTTACTCAGGGTCACCACAGCAGATGCAAGGATGGTCTATATGTTGATTTGTCACAAGCTGAACACCAGATGACCTTCCTGCTGCAACATCACATTACACAGTCAAATGTGGCAGGGGTGAGGTTCAAACCAAGAACCTATGTTACTGAAACCAAGTGCACTAAACACTTGGCCATCACCCCTGATATCTGTCTGTATCTTATAGATTAATAAGCACGATAGCTTTGTGGTTAGTGCATGTTGCCTCAGAGCAAGAAGGTCATTGCTTCAATTCCCACCTGTGGCCTTTCTGTAGGGAGTTTGCATGTTCTCCCCATGTTTATGTGGGTTTCCTCCAAGTGCTTTGATTTCCTCTCACATTTAAAGACTGTAATAAAACTGATTTTGGTGCGATTTGGAGGTTATAAGGATTTTGTGTTGATTTTATGGATTTATACAGGTAGACCTTCAAAGATATATATATATCTATATATATATCTATATATACGAGCTCTGTTAGAAAAGTATCCGACCTTATTATTTTTTTTTAAAAACCATATGGATTTGAATCACGTGTGATTGCATCAGACAAGCTTGAACCCTCGTGCACATGCGTGAGTTTTTTCATGCCTGTCGGTTGCGTCATTCGCCTGTGAGCAGGCTTGGAGTGAGGTGTGGTCCACCCCTCTCGTCTGTTTTTTATTGTGAATAAATGTCTGAACGATTTGGATCTTTGCTGCATCAATTTTTTTCCAGAAACTGTGAGAGACCTCCAGGTGGACACCGTTTGAAAAATTAATATGGCTTTCAGGGACGATTTTATGGGGATTAAACAGATTATGGGGTGTTACTGCCCCTTTAAGGACGGCCCACAACTGCTGAGAGCGCGGCGCACTCCCAGCCCCCATTGACAGGCTGACACCCCGCTGGAACAACCAGATCATTTCCAACGTGAAAGCTTTGTTGATCCAGGACCTCGTCTGACTTTCACAAAAAGGCAGAAGATGTGGACATCAGCACTTTATCGGCACATTCCACCGTTACAGGAGTTTTTTTCATGGAAAAAGAAGTGGAGGGATGCACCACCGTGCCGCTCATGGCGTGGCACAAAACCACCTCGGTGTTGGTCTCACAGGACGGCTTAAAGGAGGATTTCAGACGGCTGTCGGTTGCTTTTCAGTCGTGTGATTATTTGATTGTGATTGTGCATGAACTGGACCTGCCCCAACAAGTCCTGGAAGGCTTCATCACGGCGTTGCTTTGCGCCGAGCGGCTGCACCGCGACGCGTGGTGGCGCAGTTTCTCTTTCCATGACAAAAACTCCTGTAGCTCCAGTGAAACTCCACTCCACTCCAAACTCCAGTGAAATGTGCCGTTCATTTTTAAACTGGACGCTGTCTTGATCTGGTATGTCATCTGACTAGCACAGGAATTGTGAAAAGACGTGGACATCAGCACTTTTCCGGCACATTCCACCGTTACAGGAGTTTTTTTCATGGAAAGAAAAGTGGAGGGACGCGCCACGGAGCCGTTCATTACACGGGACAAAACCACCTTGGTGTTGGTCTCTCAGGACAGCTTTCAGGTGGATTTCAGACGGATTCTGGTTGCTTTCCAGTCATGTGAATATCCAATTGTGATTGTGCATGAGCTGGACATGCCAGAACATGTCCCGTGAGGCTTCATCACGGCATTGCTTTGCGCCGAGCGGCTGCACCGCACGTCTGTCTTAATGTGCCGGAAAAGTGCTGATGTCCACGTCTTTTCACAATTCCTGTGCTAGTCAGAGGTCATACCGGATCAAGACAGCGTCCAGTTTAAAAATGAACGGCACATTTCACTGTTACAGGAGTTTTTGTCATGGAAAGAGAAGCTGCTTAAAGGGGCAGTAACACCCCGTAATCTGTGTAATCCCCATAAAATCGTCCCTGAAAGCCATATTAATTTTTCGAACGGTGTCCACCTGGAGGTCTCTCACAGTTTCTGGAAAAAAATTGATTCAGCAAAGATCCAAATCGTTCAGACATTTATTCGCAATAAAAAACAGACGAGAGGGGTGGACCACACCTCACTCCAAGCCTGCTCACAGGTGAATGATGCAACCGACAGGCATGAAAAAACTCACGCATGTGCACGAGGGTTCAAGCTTGTCTGACGCAATCACACGTGATTCAAATCCATACGGTTTTTGAAAAAAATAATAAGGTTGGATACTTTTCTAACAGACCTTGTATATATATATATATATATATATATATATATATGTGTGTGTGTGTGTGTGTGTGTGTAAAACACATTCATTGCACACAGACTGATATATTTCAAGTGTTTATTTATTTTATTTATTTACTAATTAATTAATTACTAATCAATCAATTAATGATTAATCAAAAATAGTAATTATTACTAATATTGGTTATTAGTAGTATTAACATTAATCAATTACTAATTAATTAATTTTTAATACTATTAATTATTATTATTATTATTATTAATATTATTATTATTATTATCATTATAAATTACAAATTAATTAAATAAATTAACATGACATGACTGCGATGCGTCGAAGAAATCTGCGACTTCTATTTCTTTGCATTTACGCAGAAAGGCGAGAAAATAAAAAGAGCAAACAGGAAACTGTAATAAATTGCATTTCGGTTGCCATGTTAACAAACAGTGAAGACGGCAGTTTGACACAGGCAGTTTTTTTTTCTCCTAAGGCGGAGGGGTGTCTCAATTCATAGGGCTAGAGGCACACCCCTTCGCCTTACCCCTTGTTTTAAAGGGGTAGGCATAGGGGTAGGGCCAAGAGGAAGGGGAAGGGGTATAAAAGAGAACTGAGATTGGGGGCAAGTCTCCTTGCCATTTGCAGGGGATTTAGTTCACTCTGAGACTGAATTTTGGATGGAAAGAGATGCAAGTCAGCATTTAGGATGCATCGCACAGAACTCGACGATTGTTGTTCTCTGAATTATGGTCACCTGTGGCATTTTTCCTGGACTATAATGTCTTACTTTACTTTATATACTCTTACTTTATGTCTATAATGTCAAACTTTAGGGTTCCTGAAAAACACCATTATTTCCCAGTAAAACAATTTCATGGTATTCATATTTCAGAGTACTTTTGGGTACATTTTTTTCAGACACACAATATATATATATATATATATATATATATCCAGTTCTGTTCAGTGTGTTCTACTGATTTGTATTGTAAGCATTGTGACGGCATGAATGTAAATTGTGAAAAAGCACTCTGCAGTACACAAGAGCTACATAGGTTTTTGTTATATATTCTACAGTACAGCATCTGGCTGATAATTATTTGAAAAATCTGTCTGCAGCATTTCATCTTGATAAGACTTAATAATCTCAATCGTCCACATATTGCTGCTCTGCAGTACTGTGACATTTTTTTAGTTTTTTGCAGCACAATAAGAAGAGCTTTCCCCTTCACTACCACTGCCATCTTCTATTGGTAGCCAGAGGCACTGGGAAATTGCTGAGTAGTTTAAATATGCTCTTAGAGACATTGCAGCCCAACCAACAAAAGCCTAGGTAAAGAGGGAAATGGAGTGGAATTGCTATTACTTTTAGGTAGAGGCACTGCTTTAATATTCAGGTGTATCTAAAAAAGAAAAAAAAAAAAAATTCAGGTCCAGCTTCTCGCAGTGCTGTTATTCAGGGAAAACACTCTGAAAGCACATAATGAATAGCTGAGAGCATCCTGGTGTGTTTTCTGAGGATTGTGCCTTCAAGCTATTATTCCCGTCCAGCTGAAGAAGATGAAAGCATCTGGAGTGTTGGATGACTCAGAGAAGACTTCATAAGCCTTTGCAGAATTGGCAAAATATACACCAAAACCCATATCCTTGTGGGCCGACACATTCCCCACACCTCCGCTCTGTCCCGAGCCAAAATCAGGACAAGACAATAATGACCCAACTGGTTTTGTGGCTTTGCTTCCCCCCACTGGGGCATCATGAGCAAAAATGAAATTGATTTGGAAATCCTACCCAGGCCCAGACTGGAACAGAAAGGATTATTCTGCTGATTGTCCTAATGCTGTGTCCCAGCCCTCCCTTCCACCCTAATTCTACCCATCATGCTCCTCTTTTATTCCATTCATGTGGCTCTTCTGTGGTGAGTGCACTCTGGCCACCGTTCTTTCCTCTTATGTTCCTCAGGTTTTGCACTCTCTTCTAATGTGTTTGGTCTCTGAGTTTAAAAACACAGAGTTGGACAAGTCTGTGCCAATAGAATACAAGAAAGTAGATGAAGAAGGATGAAGAGACAGAGGCACTTGGAGATGCTCTAAATTGTTAAAAAAAGAACAAGAAAGAGAGACAGTGAGTAATATAGCTCCAGATATTCCAAATTATGTTACAGTGTTGCCCAAAAACCCAATAAAATTGTTTCCATCAGCGGGAAGAGTAGATATGCTGTATTGCCCAATTTATCATTATTATTATGTCAGCAGGTTATTGACATTTTGAAAGTTAACAGCACAATTTTGCTTTTTTCATGTAATCATAATAACTTCAGCTTGAATAAATGTAAAGTGCAATAACGTTGCATTGTTTCAGTATTCTGAGTCTCCATTTTTTTTAAAATAATTCTGATTTGACTTGGGCCTGGGTTAGATTCCCAGTCAGCCTACCTTGTCTGTGTTCTTGGACAAGAAAGGCCACCTGCATTGTCCCAGTATACCCAGCTGTAAAGGGGTACCAGTCTTGACTCTGGAAGACAACCTCAGAGCAGACAAGTTGTCACACACCCCTATGATCTTTTGCACACACACACACACACACACACACACACACACACACACACACACACACACACACACACACACACACACACACACACACACACACACACACACACACACACACACACCCATCCTCAAAAGGTGAGACTGGACCCCAGGTTGTGAACTACAGCTGTAGACTGTTGACTTTACTTAAGAAACAATTGCATACACACCGAGAGATCAATGTAGGAGTGAAAACAGTTGTAGAAAGTGGTTCCTCCATTTATAAGAGATCAAAGGTGATTGGACACTTGTGTCCTTTTCAGACAGGTTATGTGTCAGTCCTTAACTTTTTTCACTGACTTGTCTTTACACTTGTCAAAAAGGTCTGGAGTTGATTTTAACTTTTTTCTGCTCCCTTGGAGTTCAGTAAAATTACCCAGTAAAAAATAGCAAAAGTATCCACAACAAGTCTGAAGGAGTTACAAGCTTCACTGACTGTGACTGGAAAGATGAGGCACTTATACCCTTTGTCTGTTGCGTCACCAGTCACAGCTTTGAGTTTAAGGGAAACAGGGAAAAAACTGAGGCTTCAGTTTGCAAGAAGGAAAATGAGAAACTCTAGCAAAGGTTTCATCTGTTTTTATTTTAGTGATGTTTTTCTCTGTGCCATGTGTTGGGTCATGGGTAGGGTTGGGTATCGAGAACTGGTTCTTTTTGGGGATCGTCAAGAAATGATTCGATCCACAATATCAATAGGCTTTTTGCTTAACGGTTCCCTTAACAGTCATTCAGAGCAGCTGTTGTTTTTGAGGGTCTTTGTTCTTCATGAATAATTTAACCCTTTATGATTAGTTAATATTGATTGTTGAGCAAGTTGCACCTAATTAAACCTCTTTTGAACATACTTGTTTGTTTTGTAGCAACTAAGAAAACCTTCAAGTTTGAACACTACCATGATCAACACTGAACAATAAAAACACTATTGTGGCAAACAGCAACTATCCACATCGTCTAGTGCCATTTTGTTTTGAAATAACAAATAAAAAACATGTTTTACAGGATGCAGACCGCGCTTGTTTTGAAGGGTTAAGTGAACTCCAAGGAATGTGCAATGTTTGAATTCAACTGTACACCTTTTATCTGCTGAGTTGTCAAACAAATAATGAGGTAATAACACACAACCTGCTGTGAAACAGCTTGTCAGCCACTTTTGGTCCCTTAACAATGGGGGAACTATACATTAAAAGTGCTGCAATTTCAACACCGTTCACCTGTTGTGGAAAGAATAACAAAGTAAAGCTGTCTTCACTATGATTTACTTTGAAGTCTACGATGATTGAGACACAGATAACTTGGTCAGTGTTCAAATGTATGTGGACCTATTTGGATTAACTCTATGCTCAGGCCCGGATCCAGACCGGTTTGGACCGATGCAGTTGCATCGGTCAGATTTTTTTACGCATCGGTCGTCATCAGAGAAAAAAAAATCTTGAATAATCACGCAGTCCCCGCGGTGAACACAGCTTTTGATTTGATCCCACAATGCACCACACAGGTATACACAGGAAAATTCAAACCGGATCAAACAAACATAGCGTCAGTCCAGTCGAGTCGATGATCATGGCATCCAGGAAAAAAGTTGTGCAAGGAAAATTGGGTGCTTATTTCAGCAAGAAACATGAGTGGTTTATAAATAGTTTTCAGACAATAGTGTGAAAGGCATTCTATGATGACTGAAATTACATTTTCTGTGGTTTTCCAACCATACATGTCAACCTATACGGATTGTCCGTAAATTATATGGATTTTTCCGAGTTTCAGAGTCATACGGATGTACAAATAAAGTCGGATATTCAGGGTTTGGTCTGCAGCAGGTCTGTAATCAACCGTTTCTGCAGCGCGACTCCACTCTGAAGCGCGAACCACTGAAGCAATGCTTCGATCCACGAGCTCATTGGTTCTTTGATTCGTTGCTCTTCAGAAACGGCAAGTCCGCTTCTTAACCCCTCTCAAAGCCATTAAAATACCGTGAGTCACTTTTGTGTGTATTAAAGTCACTAAATGGGACTCTTGTCTTGTTGCAGTGAATAAATGAGAATCGTCCTCCGTTCCGTTGCTCCAAACGCTGCGCCGCTCGCTGAGACAGAGTCCGCTCGGAATTAATAACTTCAAAATGAATTGCCATTCTAAATAAAATGACACATCTTACAAACGTTGTAATACAGACAAGAAACTACAATCGACTAAAATGTTTTTTCCTCCCAAAATGAGACATGCTGTATTTCTTTACAAATTCCTGACATGCAGCACAGCCAGCTGTAAGAGCTCAGCTCAGATGTATGGAAAGACATTCATGCCAATAATGCCTGAAAGGAAAAGCTTTTGACAAAAAATACAGATTTGTTTATTCGTATTTATGTCCAGAGATCAAGGATCCACCATGTAGAGTTTATTATGTTCAAAGTTTAAGGATCCAGTGACCAATTTCATATTTATTTACTTTAAGACTAAATAAAATGATGTTCAATTTCAATTTAATCGGGTTATAAAGTGCCAAATCACAACAAAATCACATAGAACAGTTCAACATAAAAAAATTAAAATAAAAATTAAAAAATTCAAATACATAATTTAAAAAAGAAGTAAAAGAATAAAACGGATAAAAATAAAAACTATTAATAAGAAAGAGAATAAAAATAGGCTTTAAGTCTTGACTTAAAAATGTCCACGGACTCCGACTGTCTCACGGTCGCAGGAAGACCGTTCCACAGAGCGGGTGCACGATGAGAAAAAGCCGAATAAAAGAATGAAGATTATTGAATAACAAGACGCATATTTTTATTTTATCATTGGGCAAAAATGCATCTGTCAGATTTTCACTCTGGATCCAGCCCTGATGCTTATAGTGAGTTTTGGCCAGAATCGTTCACTTGGTGAAACAACCATCAGATTTGGCATGAACGTTCTTCATATAGCATTGTTTAAGAAACAACTGCAGAATATCCACTATCATCACTTATTTTGAAAAATAATTCAGCTTTTTTTTATATACATTCACTTCACACAAAGCGTGCACTGTGCGAACCCATCACACCATCTCACGGTGGTGCTGGCCAAATTCCAGGTGACACACACGAACATCTAACACTGCTCACATGGCACTTAGAAAATGTGTGGCCAGTCGCACTCTTCACATGGCGAGTGACTGCAGACAATCACTGTTGTACTGCTGTGAAATTTGTCTAAGTTCCCCATGAGTCTGACTTTGCAAACACACACACTGACATGGGTCTGTGCGTTCCACTCATGGGAGCCGTGGCTTTGGACAGAAGCAGCTGTGGTGATCTGTCATTCTGGACATTCCAGCTGGACAACACCTACTGTGTTTGGACAGTCATGGACAAGGACAAACAACTGTCCACTGTGAGGCACGTGTGTCTGATTACTGTATTTACGTGGACATAATTAAAAACATATATCGCCGCGGTGGCAACAAGCTCCAGCAAACGAGCACAGGCATGGAGCGGACACTGACAGCCCCCCAGGTTGAAATGGACCGTTAGATGAGAACACGCAGTGGGCGATCTGACCATCACGTCACCCACTTGAGCTGTGTTCCACATGACGTGGTGTCTGTGCTGTGGCGCGCCGTCCACAAGACACGCGTGCCGGGCAGAACATGCGCCGCCGACTAGACATACCTGACCGGTAGATGTGGACATGATCAGAGCACACTGCTTCTCATTCATGTCATTTCATGACTGTGTATGTCTGCGACCATGGGTCATCACCAGAGGAACAGACGGATCATATTTGTATTGCTCCCCTGATAAATGTGGTGTTTTTATATGTGGATTGATTTTTTTTTTTTTTTTTTTTGTAATACTTCCATGTCCTTCCTGATATGAGGCAGCTTCCTGCAGCTTTCAAAGAATAGCTCCATAGCTCAGTGGTAAAGTCTCTGACTGGGAATCAGAGATTTTGAAAGGCGCGAGATCGCGTCCCGGGTGTTGTGTTTTTTTTTTTTTACTTTTTTTTTATTATTCCACATAAATGGTGCAATGCGGTCCCACAGGCATCGGCTGTTTTTTTTTTTTCCCATTTATTCCACATAAGCAGCGCAATGTGGTTCCACACGTACCAGCTGTTTTTTATTTCTTCCACATAAGCGGCACCATGTGGTGCACATGGCACTGTTCCTGCTCGACGGACACCTTGCTCTCGCACCGGGTTCATGTACACCTGCCCGTTGGCGCGATGTTTCATGCGCGGTGTTTCGAGGGCTAATTTCAAACTGCTTCGCGCTGTTTCACTGTTTTCGTCCAAATGCCGTCCAAACTTTGCACTATGTGTAAAGTTGCTCCAATTTTGGTAACAAAAAAAAGTGATGCAAATTATTGGTTGAGTTAATAGGATTAATAAATGGAATAGTTTTGACGATGTTGAATGTTTTCTTTCCAAAGTAAAGGTCAAACAATGTCAACATCCATTGGGTTTTATGGCATATGCAACCATCTCACTCCATTTTTTGATGGCATCACAAAAAGTACATTAACTTGTCACTCATAATACCCTTACTAAAAGCACCTATTCATTTCGTGACAGGATCACAAAATCCGGGGGTGGCACGGGTGGGTCTGTATGGTTAGTGGAGGGGGTAGGGTTAGAAATAGTGAAATAAAATTTAAAAAAAAATTGTTGCAAAAATGTGACTCATTCTGTGATGGGTGCACAAAAAAAAAAAACGTGAGACGAGGCTGGGCATATGACATATGTTACCCTGCAACATGATAACTAAACACCACACATGGTGCAAACTATTCCTTTTTAAAACCCTACTAGCATGTTGCCCGTGGGGATCCACCAGATCTATATTGGGTAATATTCATAAAATAGGTAGCTGACATTTTTGAAGGGTGGTAATAAATTATGCAAAGTATCAATAATGAGTTGGAATGGCGTGCGAGTCCAAGAATGTTTTGAGAACCTTAGACCTTCGACCTCAACAATTTTCAGAAGAAGTCCTGTTAATTACATAATTTTTTTAATGTTAATTTACTGTCTTAATATATTTATAAATTGTTTAGGTTCTTGTTATCATATACATACTATTATTATTAATATTATTTACGAGTAATAGGTGATGGCTTCTTTTAATTTTTTCTGATTCTCAAACTCAGTTGCGAAGTGGCACCCAGAAATCTCATTGTATGTGTGCAATGACAACTGAAGCTTCTATTCTTTTCTGTTCTTATTCTTATTCTTATTCTTATTTTATTTTATTATTACTTCTATTTTGTCATTTGATTTTGAAATGGACCACAATGGAAATAAATGTTTTCACTTTCTTGTGTTATCCATGTATTTTAACATATTTACAATTATATTATCTATTTACATTGAACTTACTAAATCACACATGCACACATGCTTTTAATATATAGATGATTTAGTGCCCCCGCTGGAATGGCGTGAGTCCAGAATTGAATTATCAATGTCCATTGTTTAGTGTTGTTTTCGCTAATATCCATAGTTTCTCCAAAAATATTAGCCCTATCAACGTTCCGTTTTGGTGGCGTTCATCCTTGACTCAGAATACATAAGCTTCCAAACGACAAAGGTCAGCTTTGCCCAGTTTGTCCATAATCAAAGTTACACGCACACACGCAGAGCTTGGTCTTTTCTGCATTCTACCTCAAGCAGGTGCTTTTATTTTCATACACCCACAAACAGAGACAGTGGCAGAAGATAATGCACTGCACTTTTCACTCATGTTAACAGCAACACGAAATTTAACCCTCTCATGGTAACGGCAACATGACACTTGGTGCATTGCAGCACAACATCCATTGTTCACTGTTGTTACCTAATATTGCTAATTTCCCCAAAAATATTAGTCCTATCAGCCGAAAATACATAAGCACACCAAATGGAAAATGTCAGCTCTCCCTAGTTACAGAGGAATCTTTCAAATGTGATACAAACACCAAATTCAGCACAAATACTCCTTAGACTCTTTTGGAAAATCTGACTACCCACTTGAGGAAAGAGATCAAAGCCACACACACACATGCACGCATACACGCACACAGAGGCCACTTGACTATTATAATATACGTAGATTAATGTAACCAATAAGTTGTGACTACATGGTGGCATAAACAGTTAGTGTGTTTGCTTCCTAAACAGAATATCTCCATCCCCTGTTTGCATTTTACTTATTTTTAGTTTGTTTGTTTTTTAAATTACAACAGTTTTAGTAATATTTACACTATTTTTAATAATGGTACATATTTCTTTGGCATTTTTTACAGAATTATTCTGGCAACAACATCTGCCAATTCTGTCCATAAAAGCAACAGTTTTTTGTTTTGTTTTTTTCACAGTGTAGCACCTCCTATCATTTGTACTTGTCCGTGTATCAGTGTGGAAAAAGTGAATTAATTTTGATCTTGAACACTGCAGTCCTCAAATATGCCTCAGACATCACGGCTCAACCATTAAAATTTTAATAATGCAAATGAAAATAACAGTATTCAATATTCTGGTTGAACTGAAACAGAGCTTGATTTAGTCTGACATGGTCTCATCTTATGTTCTCTGAACTTCCAGCACATTTCAGATCTGTAATAAGTGTCAGACTATATCTCAAATTAAAGGCAGAGTTGTAGGGTTTGTTGTGAAGATGATCCTGTGGGGCAGGAATCATCTCCTGTCAAAGTAACAATCCAGTCAGTGCGTGTTGTCAAGGCACAGATAATTGGCTCAGGAGAGAGTGATGACACTGGCTGCGTCATTAATGCTTTAATAAGCAATGGTCAATTATCAGGAGTTCGCCTGACATCGCTGTGTTCCCCTGAAGGCTGCTTCATAGTATGAACCCAGAGAAAAAGCAATTAAAATGTAAGCCGTGGTGCCACAGACATGGCTTGAAGATGTGTGGAGAAATGTCTTCAGATTTGCTGTGTAACTCATTGAAGACACGAAGAATGCGATTTCACTTGTTGGCATCATCTGTGTTAGCCTCTCCATGGTGACTGTGTTAAGTCACCATGGAGAGGGTTGTGAATTATGGGCTGTTTTTCACTGACCTAAATCATACAGGTCTAAATCATGACTGCAGCGATACGGGGGCGAGATTTAATATGCTGGGAGTTATGTTCATGTTTTTCAGGGGCATTGTTCAAGTAGGTACAGATTTTCAACCATTAGAGGAAAGACTGTTTGGAGACAAATGTAAGACCCAGATAATGTCTAATCACAGTGATCAGTCAAGATCAATTAGATCCCTGAGAAACTCAGGCTTGGGTGTGTTTACAAAACCAATAAGAAGAAGTAAGTCCTACACAGGCCTTGAGACCCATTGGTGCTGAAGCTTATCCCCGGACACCGTAGCTTGACTAGCTGTGAGGACAGGACACTAGTCCATCACAGGTTAGTTCCCCCAGTAAAGGCTGGTGCCCTTTGACAGCTGGATCTACTGGAACAATGC
This sequence comes from Thalassophryne amazonica, assembly GCF_902500255.1. Classification (NCBI taxonomy): domain Eukaryota; kingdom Metazoa; phylum Chordata; class Actinopteri; order Batrachoidiformes; family Batrachoididae; genus Thalassophryne; species Thalassophryne amazonica. Next base: position 53,891,611 of record NC_047106.1, read on the forward strand.
AGACAAAGCGTCCTGAAGCAGTCAAAAAACTGACACCAAACAAGGCCAGGTAAACAGATTTTAAAGGTAAATTATGAAGGTAAAACCAAAAGTCGTCAAAAACACCCAAAAATAGCCAAGACTCCAGAGGGTTAAGCGATGCCTCCAAAAGTCAAAGAAAGCCCAGATTTCTTGTTTGTTTGGGCTTTGTTGTCCTTCGTTACTGCCGTGTGACCGGGGCTTAAGTGGAAGCAGCTGTCAACAACCTGCTCCTCATTCTCCTCTGAGCACCTGGTCTCCTCCAAAGGCCAAGAGGTGCAGACTGCTGCACCTGGACACTGTAACCATCCCCATCTTGCTTTTGTCTTCCTCTGCTTCCAGGCAAGAAGAAATCAGCATAAAAGTGTGTCATTAAACTTTTATGAGGATTAAATTTGTGTTTTATTTAAAAAATTTATTTTTAATCGCGTTTCACTGTAGTTTTGATGCCGTAATGTGCATCGTATGTACACAAGCAGAGTGCATGCATGTTATGAGCACACCAATGTGATACATGTCTGAATATTGCACCATATATATATATATATATATATATATATATATATATATATATATATATATATATACTGTACCATAATATAAAAAGCAGAAAAACTCTGCTTGACTTCAGACAAGGTTTTTGGTGTTCTATGGCACAAACACTTTCTGCTGCCTCACAATCTCAATACCCCATCGCTGTCCCAAACAATGTCATATTTGAAGAACAACAGGCCCATGGGTGCACAAATGAGTATGAGTACATATGAATGTGAACACTGTTTAAAAAAAAAGATAACTGTTGGTTGGGAACACGCAATGACTACGTTTACATGCAGCCAATAACCCTTTCATAACCCTTTCATAACCGGAATATTAGCAATAACCCGGTTGCGCACGGCCATGTAAACACCCACAAAAAACAGAATATGCTCATATTCCAGTTTTTAAAAACCCGAATATGACCCCTGGGTTACTCCTTTTCTAACCCGAATATCAGGTCATATAAACGCGCTTCGGGATATCCCCATAGAAAGGAACATTGTTTTGTATTCTGTGCATGTCCTATCCGCAAGGAATCTTGGTCTTTTGAGTACGGCAACTACTTGTATGCAGCACGTGCAACCCACCGGACACCACACAAGCAGAGATAAACAGCGCATTGTGTTCTGCATCCTTATCAGGCAGGCCGGTCGCGGCACCGGTCGGCATCAGTGATTGCTCTCGCTGCCTCCAATGCGCTTACTGAGTCCGCGGGCTCGGTAAACACAGCAGCAGGCCACTCCCACCACCCCCTCTCTGCTGTGCAGAGCTGCGCCAACTCTGGCCACAGGTCCAGAGACTACGCTCGCTGTTTTGATGCGGAGCGCTCCGGCATTTGCGGAAAAATCCACAGTGCCGCATGGTCTCGGTAACCGCAGCCGCAGAGCTCCGTGGCCACGACTTGGATTCTTTGCGGGTCCCGCATCTGTACCCCAAGAGGCAGTAAGCGAAGGGAGAGCACGCGCATTGTGTTCTGCGTGTGTCTGTTTATAATCTTCTCGCCCAGAAGAAAAAAGAGAGTGTTTACACAGGAGAGAAAAGTGAGAAAATGTTAATGCCTGTTTGAGAAAAGTGTATAAAGTGTGTAGTGAGGGGTTTTACAGCCTTAAAACATCTATAATAATTGTAAAAACTAATGCTGACTACTTCGCGGATTTTACCTATTGCAGGTTATTCCCGCGATAAACAAGGGACCACTGTACTTCATTAGTATCATGAAAGACATGAATATAATGTCTTTTATTGACGGTAGAAAGTACAGATACCGACATTTACAAGAAGGTGGCCGAAAAGTTACGCAAAGCAGGATTTTCACGAACGCCAGACTAAATCAAGCACTGATGGAAGACGTGCATCGCTGTTTAGATGGAGATATTCCAAATGATACCCATGACCATGTATACAGGAGTAACTCTGTCTGCTTAAGCATGTAAACAGGTTATTCCAAATGATTCAGAAACCGGAATATTGACCTTATCCCAAATATTAACAGCATGTAAACGTAGCCAATGACTTTAATGCTGCGCAGTGTGCTGCTTTGTGATGAGTGGAAGATAGGGCCCACAATGTGGAAAAAAAAGGACTGTTGCTTGACTGAGCATCTGACTGTAAGTAAGTAACTTAAAGGAAACTAACAATGTTTTCAGGACAAGTAGCTAGTTTTTAGAAATCACATTATTTTGATGTGACCTATTGTTTTTGCAAGCTTATTCTCTCTCTCTCTCTCTCCCTCTCTCGCTCTCTCTCATTCAAGGAGCAAAACAAAAATATCTTCTTTTAAGGAAGAAGACTTCAAATTTCAAGTACTTTGCCAGAAGGCACATGGAATCCTCCAGTGTAGATCTGATCCATTTTCTTATAGGAAAATTCTTTTCTGTTGCACTCCAGCATAGCCACAGAATCCTACACGGTGAATCCAGAAAGTATTCACAGCACTTCACTTTGTCCACATTTTGCTATGTTACAGCCTTATTCCTAAATGGATACCCCGCCACCCCCCTCAAAATTCTACTCACAACACCCCATAATGACAGCATGAATTTTTTTTTAAATATGTGCAAATTTATTAAAAATAAAGATGTAAGCAATCACTTGTCCATAAGTATTTACACCCTTTGCTCAATACTTTGTTCATGCACCTTTGGCAGCAATTACAGCCTCAAGTCTTCTTGAACATGATGCCACAAGCTTGTTGCACCTATCTTTGGGCAGTTTTGCCTGTTCCTCTTTGCAGCACCTCTCAAGGTCCATCAGGTTGGATGGGGAACATCGGTGCACAGCCATTTTCAGATCTCTCCAGAGATGTCAATCAGATACACAGCTCTGGCTGGGTCACTCAAGGACATTCACAGAGTTGTCTTGATGCCACTCCTTCAATATCTTGGCTGTTTGCTTAGGGTCATTGTACTGCTGGGTGATTGCGGCATTCATCTTTCCCTCAATCCTGACTAGTGTCTCAGTTCCTGCAGCTGAAAAACATCCCCACAGCATGATACTGCCACCACCATGTTACCCTGTAGGGATACTACTGGCTAGGTGATGAGCCGTGCCTGGTTTCCTCCAAACATGATGCCTGGAATTTACACCAAAGAGTTCAATCTTTGTGTTATCAGACCAGAGAATTTTGTTTCTCATGGTGTGAGGGTCCTACAGGTACCTTTTAGCAAACTCCAGGTGGGATCTCATGTGCCTCTTACTAAGGAGTGGATTGTGTCTGGCCACTCAACCATACAGGGCTGATAGGTGGATTGCTACAGAGATTTTTGTCCTTCTGGAAGGTTCTACTCTCTCCACAGAGGAATGCTGGAGCTCTGACAAAGTGACCATCGGGTTCTTGGTCACTTCCCTGACTAAGGCCCTTCTCCCTCTATCTTGCAGTTTAGACGGGTGGCCAGATCAAGGAAAAGTCCTGATGGATCTGAACTGCTTCCTTTTATGGATAACGGAGGCCACATTGAAGGTCATTGGGACCTTCAAAGCAGCAGAAATGTTTCTGTACCCTTCTCCAGATTTGTCCCTCGAGACAATCCTGTCTCTGAGGTCTACAGACAATTCCTTTGACTTCATGCTTGGTTTGTGCTCTGACATGCGCTGTCAACTGTGGGACCTTTATATGTAGACAGGTGTGTACCTTTCCAAATCATGTCTAGTCAACTGAATTTACCGCAGGTGGATGTTAATTAAGCTGAAAAACATCTCAAGGATGACCAGTGGAAACAGGACGCACCTGAGCTCAATTTTGAGCTTCATGGCAAAGGCTGTAAATACTTATGTACATGTGATTTCTTAGTTTTTTGGTCCTGCCAAATCTCAAAAAAAAAACTTTTTCACATTGTCATTATGGGGTGTTGTGTGCAGACTTTTGAGGAAAAATATGGAATACAGCTGTAACATAACAAAATGTGTAAAAAGTGAAGTGTTGTGAATACTTTCCGGATGCACTGTAACACCTTCAGAATTTTCATGTGGGTTGGGTGGCTTCACTCACTCATCTCCCCTTAAGCCGATCACCCAGTTTTGAGAACTGCTGAGTCCAAACTGATTTACCAAATAGCACCATACTGTTTGTATTTCTTAAAGCTATAAGACCACTTAAAATTTTACAAAACTGACAAAATTTAGTTTCTAATGAACTCCAATTGAATGTCTGTTTATTTTAGAAACATCTTGTAAAATGACAGCTCATTTTCTTTTAATAGCAGGAGGGCGTGCTTGTGCACATGCATGAGCTTTTAAAAAGACCAGCTGTTACCTTTGACCACAGGTGATGTGTGCGCACAAAGTGTGCACACTGATGTCCGTGACATGTCTTGTAAATCACTACAGAGGCGTTATCTGATTACAAAAACAGCGTTTTTAGTTAAAGAAGTGTTTATTTCTTGCTAACCTTTACATAATATATAAGAAGCATGTTTGATTTGTACAGAAATGCTGCAGTTTTGGAGCATTTTCCCCCATGTTGGATTAGGAGCCAGAGACAGACCAGCCAGTGATGCCACGGTGCTTCTCTACTCTGATTGACAGTCACCGTGTAATTCCCAGAAATACTCGAGAAAGTCTAGGGAATCCCCCACATGATCTGTGATGTCACTGATATAGACTGTATTGGTCTCAACCATCGCTGTCATAGGTAGTTCAGGGTCTCTGTTCTTTTGAAAATTTCGGGGGAAATGTTTATTATTGTTTTCTACACAACGTATTGGCAATATAATATCATGAATCCCCTATTTAAAGGCTAAAAAATAAAACTATAGTGGTGCCAAAGAAAATTACTTTTATGCCTAAAATCTCACAAAGTTTAATGACCCTACACCTTTAATAAGTGCTGTTAATAAAGCACAAGACATATTCAGTGACTTGGAAATATCTGTTTCCATCCACTGACTTGTGTAAAGACAACACTGTAAAAGTGATACTGTATAGGTTCTGAGGCACTTTTGTGCTGGTGCTTACCCCTGATACACCCCTTGAATTTAAGCTGAGTCTACACTGCAATCACATGCTGTTTCATTTCAGATCCACTGTTGTGATGTGCAGAGACAAGATCACAAAAGTTGTAACTGTCCAAATACTTATGGACCTAGCTGTACAGGCCGTTTTGCTGTTAAATATATATATATATATATATATATATATATATATATATATATATATATATATATATATATATATATATATATATATATATATATATATTATGTTATTGCCTCTGCCAATGAAATCAACATAGGTTGTGTTTTCTCTCCATTTGTCTGTTTGACTGTGAACAGCCTGGAGCACACGATGTTTCATATATCATTATGATTTTTTTTTTTTTACTTAAGATTCATATCCTGATAGGCAAGACCTTATTCAATTTTCAAGGTCATACGTGAAAGGTCAAAGTCAGGAACATTTTTTGGAATATTGGAAAAAAATCCCTGGTAATACTTCATATTAACTGCATGCTATAAAGCATTAGTAAAGCATTCATAAAGTGTAAGTAAATGCTTAAATAACTACACTTAAAACATTTACAAATCATTCTTTTTTATTAGCTACTCATTGGTAAGAACATAAATAGATGGCTTAAAAATTATTAATAACAAAATATGTAATGTCTTTATAAAACATTTATAAATGATTTTTTACTTCTCTATAAACCATTTAAGAAAAGTTCATTATTTACAAATGTAAAATCAGACACTATTCAGTAGTGATAAAAATACTTTATAAATCATATTTTTATTGTCTTTATATTTTTTTTCCTCACAAATTATTACGCCTTTACAAAGCATTAATAAACCATGAGTTGATGCTCAATGTATCAGTTATAACATTTGTAAAGATTGCATTAACTACTTTCCCTTATTCCGCAATACTTTATGTATCATTTGTTAATAATGTACAAAGCTCAAATCTCTTTCCCCATCACTATAAGTATGCAGTTTTAAAGACTTTATCTATGTATGAATTCTTCTTTCAATGTATGAATAAGCCTTAACTGAGCATTAGTTAAGGATTTTTAATATCCTTGTGGTGATTAAATTTGTTTTATAACTCATTTGTATATGCTTAATATATATTTTAATCACAATCTCAAACAGTTGACCAATTCACTTTTATATATCCATTTTTAAATGCTTATCAACACATTAGTAAAGTATTTGGTGGAAGCTTAACTAAAGTGATGGTTAAATTTGCATTTTTAACTCACTTGTAGATGCTAATTACATACTCAGAGTCACCAATAGTTGACCAATTCACTTTTATATGTCCATTCATAATGGGATATAATGGGACGGTATCCTTTATCGACTGACAAAGTTTGATCTGGATCTGATTCCAGATTATAGAGTTTATGGCCATTTAATTTTAACATTGAAAACACTATTTAATGTATATTTTGCATTATATCTCAATCAAAAGTGCCTTAGTCACTGTCATTTTTCTGTTATGGATTTACCTACACCACCAAAATTGGACGGAGCTTCCAATTGCCTGTTTGTCTATCTTCCAGTTACCAGTCAGAAACCAAGTGCCAAAAAGCAATGACAAATTGTGCATAGCAGAGATACCCAATGTTCTGTGAAAATGATCTGAAAAAGAATTCAGAAACCAAAAAAGTTGGAAAAAAGCTGACAACACCACAAGAAAGTTTGATTCAAGTGCATGAACTAAATGCATACTCCTAACATTTGATCACATCTAATTTAGCTTATGAAAAGCCACTTCTAACACGACTTTGACCTTGAAAATTTTCCCAAGGTAAAAATTTCTGAAATTGGAAACTCATGTTGCCAGAGGTTTGCACTCTCCGAGCGCAGTGCTCTAGTTTTTGAATGTTGCACCCAGTGCCGAAGTCAAGCAGCTTACATGTCTTCACGCTACTTTTCCCCAATATCTGCAATGATGCTGCAAATGCATAAGTTTGAAGCATGTTGAAAAAGTTTCCATTTGCTTATTTGTTCAGTGTGACACCGTTGTGAGGTAAAATACATTTCCTTTCTCATTTCAGCAGTGAGATACACTGCTGTGTGTTGTGTTGGCCACATACTGTTTCCTTTCTCCGGGATTGCTGCTGTCGTGCCATGAATATCACAGTGGCGACAGCCACAGGCTCCACTAAAGGAGCAGAGGCTGTATTACGCCTGCAGGTCACCAATACACCCTCGGCCTTCACAAAACCCAGCTTACATAGAATCAGATACACTGTGCAGTTCGACAAATTACTAGCCCAAAGCCTCCCATCCCTGCTCAAAGTCCCTGCGTTTTGAGCCCTCGTGATTTTCCCCCTCCGATTCCAATTGATCAGGTGGAAACTGGGTGTGAAAAGCAGTCGGTGTTTTTCAGCGTAACCACAGGGGTTCTGAGTTGCAGGCTATAGTTGCGTGACTGGTAGTAAATAAAACTGATGTATGACTGGATCTATTTTTAACATGGAATTAATTGTGACGTGTGCTATTATTCCCGTATTTGTAAAAAGAAAACTGTTGTATCACAGTTACTTGATAGGGGAAGCACTGAAAATACAATGAAATCCATTTGGATTAAATTATTTGCTGCAAGACTGATACTCTATACTGACAAAAAATACATATATGAAGCTATATGGTTGTTGCTATTTAATCTTCTGATTTCCAGAAAATGTAAACATCTCTCTGATTGGACTGAGAGTAGTCACCCAGTCTGCACGCATTAGAAATGTACTCTGTTCCTCCTGCAAAGCAGGGGGATGAAAGTCCCAAACTACTGGCCAAACATTATATTTCACTGAAACCTGATGCTTTTTAAACCATTAAAATCTTTCTTAAATAAATACAGTGTTTCAGCTTTTTATTTCAGATTGATTTTTTATTCTTTAATGTTTTTTCTCCAACACACAGCTGCTCACCTCATTCCTCAGAGGGTATTGGGCTTGTTCACTGACAGACGTGCTACCGCTCCCGATGTGTCTGTTCAGAACATGCATAATTTTTGGAGCAGAGCAGCTTGCTAAATGTATGCCTGCATTGATTATTTAACTAAAACAACATTTGAAATTTATAAATTCAGAGTTTTCTTCAGAAATATGAGCTAATATGGGAAGAAAGGTGAGCTAGCTTATAAACTATGGACAATGTTAGGAACAGACAACAGGCTAATTAATGTTCCACAACTTTTAATCACATGAACCACTAACAGACTCACCTTGCCAATGAAAGAAATGGGTGACATACTGTCACCTCTTTCTCTTTTCTGAGCTTTTTCTCATTTCTTTTTTGCTTCCTGAGTTCTGAGGCATCCTGCCATCTCCACCACCACTCGCCGTCTTTGTGAAAATTATTAGGCTCTGCAGCTGTCTGATGGAGCAGTTGGACTGAACCATTTTATGTAAATAAAGAGGGGTGGAAGTTGAGAAATACTTCCAACAACAAATAAATTTAGTGTTACCAATACATTGTAAATAAATTACATGTGTGATTGTAAGTTTATTTGTCCTATCATTTTTTTCAGTATTAGAACTGTATTAGGGGCCTCTCTGGGCTCCTGTCAATTACGGGCCCCTAGAATCATTCTTCTTATTCTCCCTTTTTTGGCACCCCTGGCTGTAGGTTCCCTCACTCATCTCCACTTTAGATCACCCAGTTTTGAGAACTGCCTACTCCAAAGGCATTTACCCAATGCTCGATTTACGATATAGTACCACACTGTTTAGTCTTTGTTCGTGACTGATGGAAATGAAGTCCAATTCAGAAAGGATTTTCTCATCACGCCATGACATCACCTCGAAAAGAAACCCCAGCTGCTGGGTGAAGGCTGACTGTAGCAGAGATACAGTCAATTAGATTTTGAAAATGAAAAGCACAGAAGTGACACAGGTTTGAGATCAGCAGTCGTACTGTGGAATATCTAATGTGATCGGCGGGGAGGCTCGGTAAAGAGAAGGAATCCATTTGAGAGATGCACCCTGTGTTTCTGCAAGAGTGTTCCAAGCATGTGATTGTGCAAGTCTAAGCAGGCTATCAGCCAGCCTGCGTTAAAGGTCCATCCCGTAATTACACTCGCACTTATGAGGGAAAAGACTGTTTCAGAGTCTGCAACTGCAGCACGGATGGTGGTGTTGTGTGCGCACATCATCATGTGGAGAAAGGGGTGGGCTGGGGGGAGCTCTGAAATGCCAAATTTAATAATCCCCTTGCATTTAAAGACTGTGACAAACACATGGCACAGACCACGTGGTTACTGACATCTGTCCAACAGTATCACAGTAGCACCAAGCTGACAGCTTGAGTTGTGTAGTCAGTGATTAAGTGGGCTGAAAAGCTTTTTATAAACAAAAATTAGTGCGTGCTACAGACAAAACTCATACATCCGGGTTCTTTAGGGGGGGGTTAATTGGTATTATTTTGACATTTATTTTGCCATTACATTTTCCGTTTGAAAATGTTTCAATAATAATAATAATAATAAATATAAAAAATCGGTGAAAAAGTCACGATTGGATGCAAATTACCAAAAAAAAAAAAAAAAAGCACAGAAAATCTGAAAAAACTAAAAGACATAAAAAGCAACGTGAATGAATCCGAGAATCCTCAAATCTGACGCGCGCGCGCGCACACACACACACACACAGCACAGAACAGCACAGCAAAAACTGTGCTTATCTGTGCAGCATCTGAGGGCACAGTGGAGGGAAAAAGGAGAGAAGAGAAGCCTCTTTAGCTTCAGCTTCTCCTTGCGTCACGCGCGCAATTGTGCCAAAACGAACGCTTTTTAAAAGCGGGGACGCGGCGCCTGCAAACTCCTCATGCGCAAGAGTTTGCAACACAAAGTGACAACTGCAGTCAAAACCATGACGCTTGAGCGTGTGACCGACTGGTGCAATAAAAGTTGGCAATCTCAGCAGCATGTTGGAAGACTTGGTCACAGTTAAAAATGCACACTGCATCGTCTCAGCGGGCTCAGATCGAAACCCTCCCAAACCTCCCCGCAGCGCTCTGCGTGATGATGCTGATCCCGAAGGAGGAGAGAGGAGGAAAGTTGAAAGTCTTACCTGATAATCGCCGTGTCGCCCTGGCGGATGGTGATGTTGTCCGTAGCGCGTTGCATGTCCACGCTCCGGACGGGGAATCCTGTAGGGATAAGACACAGCAGTCTGAAAAACGAAGCTTGTATTTGCCTCCAACACGATTTGCGTCCGGCTTGCATTTTTTTAAAAACAAAAAAACAAAACAGCACACGAGCGCGCGACTCGGGAGCTTATAGATCCAAAGTGTGCACGGAGAAAAAAGGAGGCTGAGGAGTTGTCCAGACTTTGTTGGAAACCACGGGACGTCCTTATGTCCAAAAGGAGTCCAGAATGGATGAGTGATGAGTTTCCAAACAGACCGTGGGGAGAAAAACGCGTCCTCGCGCTGTAGTCCACTGACGCGTAATGCTGCGCGCGTAAAGGGACGGCACAGCGGTGGAGAGAGAGAGAGAGAGAGAGAGAGAGAGAGAGAGAGAGAGAGAGAGAGAGAGAGAATGGCAAAATCACACACTGAGTTTCCAGCCGCCCGCCTGCGATGCTCCCATATTGTTTGTCAGGACAACAGCACCACCTGAGGTCCCTTTCAGTGAGACACAACTGCGTGGAAATTGAGGGGGGGGGGGGGGGGGGGGTGATGGGGGAGATCATTTTGTTACAACACACACAGTTGGAGCTTGTATATTTGGGAAAACTAAAGAAAAGGAAATCACAAGAAAGGTCCACTGCGCAGGTAATCTAATGAAAATCCTCCCAATTAGGGCTTTTGGTTGCTTGTCGTGCCTTTGAGCAAGGCAGTCACTCCCTAATAGGTTCATGATTAATGGTGTTAAAGGCAGCTGTGTGCTGTTACCTCTCTGGAGATGCAGTCAGGCAAAAAAAAAAAAAAAAAGAGTATCACATTACTATTACTGGTCAAAGAAAAGAAACTGGATGCTCACATTTATCCAATCAGAGCCTCCCAAAGCTTTGGACCATGAACTCTCCAGTGGATACAAGCCTTTTTCTACTTAACTGTGAACCAGGCTGGAAAATTACATCATTGTGCTGCAAAGTAGAAGACACTCAAACCTCTTCCCCAGACGGGGCCTCATACAACCAGCAAGGGCTGAGTGTTATGGTGTTCACACAACCACAATGTCTATATATGTGTGGGCCGCAGCCACTCAGTGCTCCGTGAAGTTATTGCAGGTGGGCCAGTCATTAAAAAATAAATAAAACCATCTTTGATTTTTCAGATTTGCAATGAAATTTGAAATTACTATTTTTAAAATGTATGTATCAGTAATAAAACAGAGGTTTGTGATTTATATTATATTTGATTATCTGGTATAGTTTTACATTTTATACAAATATAAGGGTGTATAAGGAAATACTTAATCTTGGTCTCATGGAAAACAAAATTGTTTGGGTGGTCCTCAGAAATTTTTCTGAAAACTTTCTGCAAATGTTCATATTTCAAGATTTCAAAGTAAGGTGTGACATTCTTAAAGGCCCCTTTACACATAGTGCAAATTTGGTCGAAGTGCACATGAAGCCGTAATGGTATGCAAACTGTGTAATTTTGCAGCTGCTTTCAACGCCTTGTACACCTGTTGCCACAACTGTTTGCGCACACCAGTGACTTACAGACAGAGTGTGCGCTGTGCAAGCCCATCGAGCCCCCTCGTGGCAGGTGTCGGCCAAATTCCAGGTGACACACATGAACATCTAACACCGCTTGCATGGCACTTAGAAAATGTCAGGAGGTGTGGCTGGCCACTGAAGCAGCTGTGGAGATCTGTCATTCTGGACATCCCAACTGGACAGTACTGTGTTTGGACAGACATGGACTAACGACTGACCACGTCTGTCTGTTTGCTGTCATCAAGTGGACATAAATAAAAACATATATCACTGTGGTGACAAGCTGCAGCAAGCGAGCGCGCATGTGTACAGCATGCACATGGACAGGCTGCCCCCAGGTTGAAATGGACTGTCAGATCATCACATGCAGCAATCTGACTGTCACGTCACCCACATGAGTTCTGTTCCACATGATGCGGTGTCCTGTAGCACACCGTCCACAAGACACGCATGTCGGCAGAACATGCGCGCGGGCTGGAAGGACACGTGCCAGCAGATGTAGACATGAATGAGATGAGCGAACTGCTTCTCTTTCATGTCATTTCATGACTGCGTCAGTGACCATGGGTCATCAACATAGGAACAGACGGATCATGTTTGTATTGCCCGCTTGATAAGAGGGATTTAATACAATAAGATAAGATAAGACTTTATTGATCTCACAGTGGAGAAATTCACATGTTATTTCAGCTCTTAAAAAAGACACACAAGATGGGTGCGAGTGGAGGAAAATATTCATCAAACAGCGTGTGCAGGGATAGGCAATAATAATGATACTTGTAATAATACAATAAGATAAGAGAATGAGGTAGAAATAGAATATATATATATATATATATATATATATATATATGTACATACATAAGTACATACGCAAATATAAACATGATTGGAATTGAAAAAAGATAGGAGCATCTTATTTACAATATGTGAAGTGGAATTTAGATGTGATAAGGTGACATTAGTGCTGGGATTTGTAAATGAGTTGTTATTGCACATGATTTGTGGACATGTGATGTTTTTATGTGGTGCATCGTTTCTATTTTTTTTTTTAAATATGTCCATGTCCTTCCTGATATGAGGCAGTTTCCAGCACCTGTCACAGGACGGCGATGGGAGCTCACTGGTAACTTTTCCGACTGGCAATCAGAGCTTTTGGAAATTGCAGGCAGGGGGTTCGAATCCCGTTGGTGACAAGTATTTTTTTATTTTTTTTATTTTCAGCCACGTGATGTGCTGCTGGGAAAAGCTGCTGTGTTCCCGCCAGTGGTGGGCACAGATAACCCAAAAATTAACTTCGATAACAGATAATCAGATAACTGAAAAGTTATCTGAGATAATGATAAAACAATAAACGACCCAAAAATGTATTGGAAGTTACAGATAACCGATAACAGATAAATTCCAATATTATCTCTGGCACATTTACAACTACTAGTAAAACAAATTTAATAGCTTCTAATAATATTAAAAATAACAACAGACCCAAACAATAAGACCACACTTTTTTCTTTCAACAGTGTGACCCTGCTGGAAGCTCTTGTTTACTACAGCGCTCCGAGCAGAGAGACACCCCGAGACCCAAACAATGAGACCACACTTTTTTCTTTCAACATTCGGCCCCTGCTGGAAGCTCTTGTTTATTGCAGCCCTCCCAACACAGAAGCACCCTGAGAGCAGCCGTAAAGCCAACTCTCTATCAATGACAAAGCTCCGGTCATGCGGAGGTCTTGAAAAATAAAGTCATATTGAGTTATGGCGTTGATTTATAAATAACATTAATACCGATAGAATAACTCCATTAATGTCAATTCTGTCATTTGTACAAAGTTAAAATATAACATATATCTTTTAATGTTGAATAATGCACTAATTCTGACGTTTTGTAACAAAGAGACAGATCGCAAAGGATTCTGGGTAAACGTGCCTCTGCTAAACACTGATTGGTTCAGTCATTCATTATGTAAACCGACACATTAATGTGACGTCTGTCATGTGTTGGTGTTTAAATGTGCTTTTGTAAAATATTCCGTTTTTTTATTTGTAAAAACAGGCATTTTTACGGAGCCCTGGAAGTGTCATCGCAACATTTTTTGCATGTGGAGAGAATGTGCGCATGTTTGCGCACATTCTCTCCACATTCTCTCTTTACAACATTCATTTGATGTTGTAAAACGTGCTTTACAGTGTGCGAGATGATTTTTCATGCAGGAATTTTTTGGACCAAGTTTCAGGTTAATCGTGCGTCCTGCATCGTGCAATGTTCATGGAGTATCAAGCTGTGGTCAACATCTGACGACCACCTCCTGATCGCCGATCGTATGGTCGAATGAGAATCAAACCTGTTTGATATATTATTGTGATTGCCCGTCGTGAGGTTATCCTGCTGCTGAATGCTACAAGCAGCATCCAACCGTTCGCACTGTGCCTGTGCAAACACTGCAGAGCTGTCTTGTAATAATGTTATTATTATTATTATTATTATTTTGCAGTTGTTTTGTTTTTAAACTTCATTTGTAAAAAAAAAAGTCATTTGCAAAGCAAAAAAGTTGATCTGACAATCATCTGACATAACCGGGGTCAAAATAAATAGAACACTGCCATCTACTGGTTCCCAGACACTGCCATGAACACTACTGGCCAGTAGATGCTAGATGGCAGTAGAGGCTTTCAAAACAAATTCTAGATAATCCCTGTCTGCTCACATTTAAAATGTGTGAAATTTAACAAACGCAATTAAAAAAATCAACGTCTATAAACACAGAGAATATATTCAAGAGAGTTTTAGGCACTAGAGTTTAATGCTGTTGTCCGTGGAGCCTGAACAGAGTGTCTGAAATGCATTTGTCCTGTCGTGACGTACCAAGATTACATCATCCTACCCAAAATGCACTGTGGGGCAGAGCATGTGCTCACAAAACCTTAAAAATTAGCACATTACTTTAAAACTAAAACATATATCTGATATTTTTACTTTATGAAACTTCAGACATGACAATGATTTTAAATAACTTGTCCAAAATTAGTTTGGTTAAAATTTGAACCATAAGTTAAAAATGTATGCCTCTGGATGACTTAGGTCATATTGCCAGCATATCGGTATGGTGTTAAAGGAAATGTTTTTTTTTCTTTTTCCCTTTGGGGCTGTTTTTTCTTTGTTTACAGAGGATTGAGATGCTTTTTATACAAGCAGTTCTTTTCTGTTTGCAAAGGTTATGATTATGCGTCTGTTACAAAACTTTTAACAGGTGGGTGCTGAACTAATTTTAAAAATGCTTGTCGCTGTTCAGCTTTGTTTATTTTGTTTATCGGTTTAAAAGTTATCGGACAAAAATTAATGGGAAGATAATTGGTCCGATAATGGTTTTTAAAGTTATCTAAAAAGATAATCCGATACTGAAAACATTATCTTTGATAATTATGTTATCGGATTATCGGAAGTGTGCCCACCACTGGTTCCCGCATGCACTGAACTGTCACAGCATGTATTTTTCTTATTTTTAATTTATTGTTTTCTTCACATCAGCTGCACAATGTTGTGTAGCTGGTGGCACTGTGTTCCCGTGTGCATGAACTGTCGCACTAGCATCATGCACACCTGTGCAATGGTTCGTAGTGTGCATAATGGTAAATATATGGACTGCATTTATATAGCACTTTTCCATCTGCATCAGATGCTTAAAGAGCTTTACAAATAATGCCTCATATTCACCCTGATGTGAGGGTGCTGCCATACAAGGCGCTCACTACACACCGGGAGCATAATTCAAACTGTTTCACCATATTTGACCAAACTTCGCACTTTGTGTGAAGGGGCCCTAAGTTTGGGTATGGCTGGTCTATATTAGAATGTATAGTTTCAATTATGAATATTTAGGGGGGCTGTATGTATGACCACTTTATATGAGCAAAGCATCGGTACAGGGTGTCCTAAACAGGAAGAGCCAAAATTCAAATCCACAGTAAAACAGGAAATGTTCAAATGTCAAACACTTCCTGGATTGACAGACACGATCCCATGGAATCTCGCGGGAACTCAGTGGCAAGCTCACACTCAAACAGGAAGTGCCGAATTCTCAGTCTCAGTGAAACAGGAAATGTCCAATGCTGAACACTTCCTGGCATGGGTGGAGCTAGAGCGAAGGCCGGGGTTTCACTGGACTCCCCTGAAATCTGATTTGACACAGATGATTGACATGTCACGGCACCACACATCTGGTTGAAAGAGCTGAATTTTCAAATCAGAGAGTCACATTGACTGCTAGGTTCCTCCTGTCCAGTAGTTTGAGCTGTGTACCACAAAAAGTTCTAATCCACCTTAGAAGAAGAAAAATGTTTGCTTCAGATTTGAACTGAACATGTCGTTTGAACTATGGACTTCTAATCACACCAAACTTGTATTGGTGAGTAAACGACCGTATTTTATGCTAGAAATAACATCCAGGTTGTTAAAAGCAGCATTTCTCCTTTAATTTGGGTTGCCTTATATACACATATTTAAGCTAACAGACAATAGCTGGTTCATGCTCTGTTAACTTATTAGTGCAGCAGATAACTGAAACAATCCTTCAAATGGTGATACAAGCATCAAATTCAGCAAAAATTAATGGAGCAACTTTAACTTTTGGCCCCTGTACAAACTGAAACTGACCTTTGACACCATTCTTGATGCTTTTACCTCATAACTCCATAACATTCAGTCACAAATTGTCCAAACTATACATTTTTTGGAATCTTTATGATCAGACAAATAATGAAATGTAGTTTTCTATATGATTGGAGCATCTTTTTAAATTTGACCCCTGTGTAATTCTTCAATTGACCCATACCTGACCGCCTATTAAAAATTCAAGTGGCCAATCAGGTTTTTTTTTCATGTCTGTGGATTATTTGTGCCAAATCTGATGCTTGTATCACCATTTGACGGATTCTTATCTGCTGCACTATTTATGAGATGTAAGATGTTGGCCCTCAGTGTTTCTCAATTGCCCTCAAAAGTATTGGACACTTGGTACACTCAACAAAAATATAAACGTAACACTTTTGGTTTTGCTCCCATTTTGTATGAGATGAACTCAAATATCTAAAACTTTTTCCACATACACAATATCACCATTTCCCTCAAATATTGTTCACAAACCAGTCTAAATCTGTGATAGTGAGCACTTCTCCTTTGCTGAGATAATCCATCCCACCTCACAGGTGTGCCATATCAAGATGCTGATTAGACACCATGATTAGTGCACAGGTGTGCCTTAGACTGCCCACAATAAAAGGCCACTCTGAAAGGTGCAGTTTTGTTTTATTGGGGGGGATACCAGTCAGTATCTGGTGTGACCACCATTTGCCTCATGCAGTGCAACACATCTCCTTCGCATAGACTTGATCAGGTTGTCAATTGTGGCCTGTGGAATGTTGGTCCACTCCTCTTCAATGGCTGTGCGAAGTTGCTGGATATTGGCAGGAACTGGTACACGCTGTCGTATATGCCGGTCCAGAGCATCCCAAACATGCTCAATGGGTGACATGTCCGGTGAGTATGCCGGCCATGCAAGAACTTGGACATTTTCAGCTTCCAAGAATTGTGTACAGATCCTTGCAACATGGGGCCGTGCATTATCCTGCTGCAACATGAGGTGATGTTCTTGGATGTATGGCACAACAATGGGCCTCAAGATCTCGTCACGGTATCTCTGTGCATTCAAAATGCCATCAATAAAATGCACCTGTGTTCTTTCATCCATAACAGACGCCTGCCCATACCATAACCCCACCACCACTCAATCCACAACATTGACATCAGAAAACCACTCACCCACACGACGCCACACACGCTGTCTTCCATCTGCCCTGAACAGTGTGAACCGGGATTCATCTGTGAAGAGAACACCTCTCCAACGTGCCAAACGCCAGCGAATGTGAGCATTTGCCCACTCAAGTCAGTTACGACGACGAACTGGAGTCAGGTCGAGACCCCGATGAGGACGACGAGCATGCAGATGAGCTTCCCTGAGACGGTTTCTGACAGTTTGTGCAGAAATTCTTTGGTTATGCAAACCGATTGTTTCAGCAGCTGTCCGAGTGGCTGGTCTCAGACGATCTTGGAGGTGAACATGCTGGATGTGGAGGTCCTGGGCTGGTGTGGTTACACGTGGTTTTCGGTTGTGAGGCTGCTTGGATGTACTGCCAAATTCTCTGAAATGCCTTTGGAGACGGCTTATGGTAGAGAAATGAACATTCAATACAGGAGCAACAGCTCTGGTTGACATTGCTGCTGTCAGCATGCCAATTGCACGCTCCCTCAAATCTTGCGACATCTGTGGCATTGTGCTGTGTGATAAAACTGCACCTTTCAGAGTGGCCTTTTATTGTGGGCAGTCTAAGGCACACCTGTGCACTAATCATGGTGTCTAATCAGCATCTTGATATGGCACACCTGTGAGGTGGGATGGATTATCTCAGCAAAGGAAAGGAGAAGTGCTCACTATCACAGATTTAGACTGGTTTGTGAACAATATTTGAGGGAAATGCTGATATTGTGAATGTGGAAAAAGTTTTAGATCTTTGAGTTCATCTCATACAAATTGGGAGCAAAACCAAAAGTGTTGCGTTTATATTTTTGTTGAGTGTATTTCACACATTTTAATTTGTTTATCCCATTTCAAATCCATTTTTTTCTAAAATAATTTTCCTTAACTCAAACTGAAAGCAAATCTCTACAACTTGATTTAAATTAATTAATTAAAAATATAAAATCCAGCTTCCTGATGAAGTGGTGTAGAGGAGGATTTTCTTAAAAAGACCTGAACATTCAGCTACAATTTGACAGAAAGTACATTTGAGATGAAAGCCAAGATTAGATTTTTTGGTGAAAGAAACTTTTGTATTTCTTTATAATTGATGTAAATAAAGTCCAAGACATATTCAGTGACTTGGAAATGTTCATGTTTCCATCCCCTGACTTGTCTAAAGAAAACTGGCAATAAAACTGATTATTATTTACAGGTTTATCAAGTTTTAGAGATTTGCTTTCAGTTTGAGTTTGAGGAAGATAATTTTAGAATTTTTTATTTTTTTTTCTTGTATTTAAAATGGCATAAACAAATTAAAATGTGTGAAATTCCAAGTGTTCCAATACTTTTGGAGGGCACAGTATCCTAACCTTATGATGAGTGCAAAAATGAGTGTGGTATTATTACTGTTCTGTTTAAGAATGTTTAATTTTCACTGTTGCTGCACTTTGTGTCAAAACATAGTCATATTGTTTATCATACTGATATGAAAATTCAATAAGGTATATCTTCTATTATACATTCCAAATCTAAGGTGGAACTCTCCCTACCCACCTAAGCGGGTCAAGAATATGGACAGCATGTATATACTGTGTGACATTTATATGACAAGTTATATGACAATATTGAGATACGATCATTTGGCCATATTGTGCAGCCCTACTGTCAACTAGCTGAAAACTGTGAATATTAATTTACATCTACATTAAAAAAATTCTTAAAGTGGCAGGAGGTTAAGAGGGCTGTAATTGGGGGGTCAGCTGAAAAGCAAAAAAGAAAAATACTTAAAAAGGTGGAGAGTATGGGGGCAGAGTCCCTCCAGAAGCTGAAAGGCAAAATAAGGAAAATGCTTAAAAAGGCGGTCTGAACGGTTTTAGTTATGCTCATGCTCCCAAGAAAAATTTTACTGAAAAAAGTCTGAAAGACCTAAAGGACATGGTTAGAAGGCGAGTAGCTTTTCCAGGCATGTGAGAGGCAAATAAAGAAAAATGCTTAAAAAGGCAGGGGGTCTGGTGGAGCCCCCCCCCAGAAGCTGAAAGGTTTTTGCTGTGCTAATGCTCACCTGAAGCATTTACTCAAAATAAAGTCTGAAGGACCTTGATGACATGGTGAGATGCTGATGAGCTTCGCTCGTTCATGTCCGCGACATATGCATATTAAATTGTTATATTCTGATCCACACTACAGTAGGAAATCTACAGAATAGTTAAGCTCTAGCTCACGACAGACGGAAATGTGGATACATAGATGATTCCAGTATTCCCAAAAATGGCCCTCATTGCATAATGGGAGATAAAAAATAAAAAATAAATAAAAATCTTATGAGGGGAAGGAAAAGGTCGGAATGCAATTTACCTATCATTTTAGATTATTTGTGCAGGGGTGGTGGACAAGTGGTTAGTGCGCTTGGTTTCAGTGTGGAAGGTTCTCAGTTCAAATCCCACTCCTGCCACATTTCTCCATGTAATGTGGAGTTGCATCAGGAATGGCATCTGGCGTAAAACTTGTGCCAATTCGACATGCAGATCTACCTTGGATTTGCTGTGGCAACCCAGAGTGCACACAGGGGAGCAGCCAAAGGGACTTGCTATTTTAGATTTTTTTTTGTGTGTGTGATCCAGAAGCTATGAATGAGCTGTGAATCATCTCAAAAGGTTAACAAAAAAGTTTAGCTGCTTCTCAGACATTGAGATAACGTTGGATCTTTTTCATAAAGACTGAAATGTAACTTTGACCATCAGCATGTTTTGATTGTGGTCCATCCATCCATTTTCCACTGCTGATCTGGACCCAGTGGCAACAGCTAATGGTGTCCAGAAAACCTTTTCGTAGTTTGTGTTCAAGTGATCAGATCACTTCCAGTCATGTCTGTAAGAAATTGGACAGTGACACAATTTTTTGGGAATTTGATCTCTGTACAGCATCAAAACAAATGCAGTCTCACAACCAAGTCATCACATGTTGATGCAAATGGTTCATTTTGACCAAACATCAGTCTGTGAGGAATTAGGTACTCCCGCTGCATCACTGTGTAATGTGTAGCAAAATGCTAACCATAACCATAACCAACACATAGATGAATGTTCCCTAATGACACAGAAGTGAAGCAGATGGTTACATATGTTATGAGAGACAAATGATGCAGCTGTCCAAAAAAAAAAAAAACAAACAAAAAAAAACACATGTCTCCCCACCTGTCACTAAAAGCCACAACAGGGGTCCCTAACTCATCACACTGTGTCAGAAAAGGGCACTGACCAAGCGTAAAACTGTGATGAATTAGGTGTGAGAATGTGTTGACTGGAACAGAGCTGAAATGAAATAATCAAGATGTGCTTGCAGTGTTGGCTTTTAGCTTTAAAAACATCACATTAACCATTCAGGAATGCAGAGTGCCAAGTAAGTGGAAAAATTAAATACAAGGTCAATACAGTTCATCACTTTTACAGAGAGTTTTCTTGAAAGAAATCAGGGGATGGATACATGTACATTTCCAAGTCTTCCATATGCACACCTTTAATTACTGTTGCAACTCTGCTGTGGTGGGAAAGGGTGGCACAGTGGTTTAGATTAGTGGTTACCACTGTTGCCTCACAGCAAGAAGGTGCTGTGAATGACTGTGTAGTGCAGCAGATAACTGAAACAATTCTGCAAATGGTGATAGAAGCAACACATTTGGCACAAATACTCCTTAGACATTACGCTTTTGAAAAAAAAAAGAAAAGAAAATTGGCCACTTGAATTTTTAATAGGCAGCAAGATTGGGGTCAATTGAAGAATTACACAGGGGTCAAAATTAAAAGATGCTTCATCTTGGAAATGATACCACATTATTTGTCTGAGCATAAAGATTCCAAAAAGGTACAGTTTGGACTATCTGTGACTGAATGTTATGGAGTTATAGGGTAAAAAGAGCAAGGATGGCGACAAAGTTCAATTTCAGTTTGTACAGGGGTCAAAGTTAAAGTTGTTTAAATTTTTGTAAAAAAAAAAGAAAAAAAAAAAGTGCAAATTATTGGTTGAGCTCATGGGATTAATAAATGGAATTGTTTTGACTGTACTGAATGCTTGGTCTCCGGAGTAAAGGTCAAACAATGTCAATGTCTGACATGTGTCATACCCTGTATGTTACCACATAACACCATAACTAACTAACTTTGCACCATAACTGCACATGGTGCAACCTACTCCTTTTCAACCAATAATTTGCATCACTTTTTACCTAAATTAAAGCAACTTTAACTTTTGGCCCCTGTACAACCCGAAATTGAACTTTGTCACCATTCTTGCTGATTTTACCCCATAACTCCATAACATTCAGCCATAGACAGTCCAAACTATACCTTTTTGGAATCTTTGTGATCAGACAAATAATGTGGTGTAGTTTTCATTATGATTGGAGCATCTTTTCATTTTGACCCCTGTGTAATTGTTCATTTGACCCCAACCTTGCTGCCTATTGAAAATTCAAGTGGCCAATCAGTTTTTTCAAAAGAGTAATGTGAAAAGAGTATCTGTGCCAAATTTTGTGCTTCCATCAACATTTGCAGGATTCCTCTGTAAATATTCTGTTATCTACTGCACTTGTGGTAGCGCACAGAGATAAACTTCCCAAACTTGCGTCACTGTCAAATTACTTATGAACGTGCTGCAATTTATTAATTTTTTTAAAAGTGGCTAAACAACCCCAGAGCATTATACACGTCCCTACAAAAAAGGTGAAATATAAAAATGCAATAGTTATTAACAGTATGGCAAAAGGTAAGATAAAAAATATGTTACCAAATTCATCCCGCTCCTTTTATTCATTATTTCATTAATATAAATAATCATTGTTGTTGTTAACTCCAACAAAGAGATTTTGCTTTCACCTGTGTCTGTGACAAATATAAATAATAAATAATATGCAAAACCCAACAAGCCAGTTTTTAATGAAACATGGGAGGAGGCATGGTCCAATAACTGACTAAAATTTGCTGTGAATTTGGCTTAAAATACAGAATCTGGAATCAGTTGCCCTTTAGATGGAAACAGCTAAAAAAAAAAAAGCAAGTCAAGAAGACTTTTACTGGTTTAGGAGATCTTATGACTTATACTCTGGTGTGACTTATAGATGAAAAATCAGTTATTTGTTTTTAATAAAATAATAATAATGTTAAGAAACATTATTACCAGAGAGTGTGTGCCAATTCCAGGGGCATCACACTACTCGGCCTCCCTGGTAAAGTCTACTCCAGGGTGCTGGAAAGGAGGCTTCTGCTGATAGTCAAACCTCGGATTGAAGAGGAACAATGCAGGTTCCATCCTGGTTGTGGAACAACTGACCAGCTCTTTAATCTCACAAGGATCCTGGAGGGTGCCTAGGAGTATGCCCATCCAGTCTACATGTGTTTTGTGGACTTGGTGAAGGCGTATGATCGGGTACCCCGGGAGATACTGTGGGAGGTGCTGCGGGAGTATGGAGTGAGGGGGGGTCCCTTCTCAGGGCCATCTAATCTTTGCACTCACAAAGCGAGAGCTGCGTTCAGATGCTCGGCAGTAAGTTGGACTCGTTTCTAGTGGGGGTTGGCCTCTGCCAGGGCTGCTCCTTGTCACCAATCCTGTTTGTGATATTCATGGACAGGATATCGAGGCGTAGTTGAGGGGAGGAGGGTTTCCAGTTTGGTGGGCTCAGGGTCTCATAGGTAAAGCTCTTGATCTACTGGTCAATCTTCATTCCTACTCTCACCTATGGTCATGAGAGTTGGGTCATGACAGAAAGAACTAAATTGTGGGTACAAGTGGCCGAATTGGGCTTCCTCAGGAGGGTAGCTGGTGTCTCCATTAGAGATAGGGCGAGAAGCTCGGTCATCCATGGGGAGCTCAGAGTAGAGAGAGAGAGAGAGAGAGAGAGAGAGAGAGAGAGAGAGAGAGAGAGAGAGAGATACTTTATTCATTATATTCATTCATTATATTCATATATTCATATTATGAAATATCTTGTCTTTCTGGTGAGCTGCTCCTCCTCTGGGTTGAAAGGAGACAGCTGAGGTGGTTCGGGCATCTGGTAAGGTTGCTTCCTGGGCGCCTCCCTAGGGAGGTGTTCCAGGCACATCCATCTGGAAGGAGAACCCAGGGACGACCCAGGAGTAGGAGAGGATATTATATCTCCACACTGGCCAGGGAACACCTCGGGATCCCCCAGTCAGAAGTGGTCAATGTGGCCCGGGAAAGGGAAGTCGGGGTCCCTGCTGGAGCTGTTGCCCCTGTGACCTGATCCTGGATAAGCGGTTGAAGATGAGTGATGAGTGATAAACATTATTGGTATTATTATTATTATGACTTCATGTAGGACTTTCCCAGGAATCAGCACTCAGCAAAATTCTATTTTCTATACCCACTTACACACTTACAGCCAGTTTAAACACCAATTCACCTAACCTGCTCCTAACCTCTTTGGAAATGGGAGGAAGCCAGAGCACCTGGAGGGAAGCCACACGAACATGAGGAGGACATGCAAACTCCACACAGAAAGGACCAGGTGGGAAACAATCCCTTGACCTTCTTGTGGGTTAAGGTAACAGTGCAAACCACTGATCCACCGTACCACCCACTCAACCAAATGAACTCTAATAACAAAAGAATAAATGCCAATAATAAAAAGTACACTACAACAATCTGTAAAAATCCCAAAGAGCTAATAATACAGAAAAAAGTATGACTCATACTGGGCTATGACTTATATATGGACCTTTCCTATTCAAAAAGCATTTTGTTTTAAACAGCTGTGACTTTAAATCTAATGTGAATCTAAATCCTTTGGCAGGATTTGCCCCTGTGTCCCTCATCCAACATGAGTGTGTTTGTGCGCCAATTAGTCCGGCAGTTGTGTGGGTCTGGGCATGCCCCCAGACTCCCCTAGTTACGCTTCACGCCACTGCACCCGCGGCCATGTGTGGGTGTCCCGCATTGGTAATGTTAAATGTTGGTATTTAACGCTTTGGAAAGTATGGTAATTTAAATTAAAAGGATTTCTGGGACCTTGGTGGAGGTGTGCAACTCTCGTTCCTTGCTTCTTCTTCTTCTTCTTTATTGTTGTTAATATTTTATGACCTGTGTATTTATTTTGTAAAGTCTCCCATTGCTGATTTATGGCCCTGATTGCCTGCCTGATTGCAAAAATGAGGAAATTGGGCCCGGTGCATCACAACAACAGTTAAAGTTTTGTGTCATAGTATTACACACCAGGCTAGTGCCAAGTACAAGCAACACTGAATGCAGCCCCATCACCCCTCAAATGAATAAAGCACTGAAGAAGGAGTAAATGAATACCAACAGAAGCTTCATATTGGAGGTTCTGTTGGAAACTTTATATTGTATTCTGTATAAACTAAAGAAAATGTAATTTTGGGGAACATAAGATGTTACCTGCAAGTCATATCCTCCCCTTTCAAGCAAAGTGATGAAGAAAAATATAGTCTCAAATCAGAAAAATTTGGGATGGTGTGGAAAATGCAAATAAAAAGCCAGTTGTGGTCCTGACATTTACTTTGCCTGAGAGTTCATTGCAGACAGTATGAACCAAAAATATTTCATGTTTTGTGTAGTCAACTTCATAGCCTCCCAAGTTTTACTGATTTGTGCTTGTGAAAATCTGGGGAAATATTCCTCATATACTCTATGTTCCAGAGTACAAGTCACACCTGTCAAGAAATGCATCTTTAAGAGAGAGAGAGAGAGAAAAGTATATGTCACACCAGTGTGTAAGTGGCATTCACCACTTCATGCAAGAAGAAGCAAAATCATTTTTATCGCCAAGTTATTTATTTTTTATACAACAGCTGAATAGGTCCTTGTCATTTGATTGGTGGTTTGTATGTCACATGACATGGATTATTTGTACCATTTTCTATTGTGTTCCAATTACATTGCAATAGTGCTATTTAACGTGCAAATTTGCTATTATAAGATTTATGCTGTTGCATGCTGTGACCACTGTGCAGGATTTAAATTAAAAACAAGCGAGGCGGGAGCTGCTCATTCTTCTAGCACAAAAAACAAATCCAGGACACTGTAAGCCATCTGGAGGCATTTGCAGTGTTCACTAAGATGTCTCTGTGGAACTGCTGTCAGATGAAGACCTCAACACATTTCTGTCATGATTTTTCACTGGACTAAGAAAACAGGCAGCAGTGTGTACATGATGCAGCATCAGCTATGGACTACATTGTCAGGATTGTTTTTGAACTATCTGACTGCTTTTGCAAGTTGACTGAGAACAATTTTGGATTGGATTGATCTTGTTTAGCATTTGTGTAGGACTGTTTGGAACCTATTGATGTCAAAGGACCTGTGGCACACCCCAAAATGTACAACCCCTATTGCAATGAAGTTGGGACGTTGTGTAAAAATGTAAATAAAAACAGAATACAATGATTTGCAAATCCTCTTCATCCTATATTCAATTGAATACACCGCAAAGACAAGATATTTAATGTTCAAATTGATACACTTAATTGTTTTTGTACAAATATTTGCCAATTGGTGCAGTTGGTGCAGAATGCTGTTGTTCGTCTTTTAACAAACACTTTTAGACGTGAGCATATCACGCCTGTCCTGTACTCACTTTTTAATGTTTGTTTTTAAAGCCATTTATAGCCTTGCACTTCACAACTTGTCTGAAATTTTAACTTTGCGCACCTACAGTAGGACATTAAGGGCGTCTGGCCAGCTTTACTTAAATGTTCCGAGGTCAAGATATAAACGCTGGGGTGATCATGCTTTCGCGGTAGCCGGCCCCAGACTGTGGAACAAGCTACCTCTTGAGTTACGTACTATTCCTGACCTAGCACTTTTTACATCTAAGTTAAAGACTTATTTATTTAAACTGGCTTTTAACACTTCGTGGGGAGGTGACATGTTCTGTTTTTATGTGCTGTTTAAAAATTTTATTCTATATATGTTTTATTTTTGTGAATTTGCGTTTTTAATGTTAAGCACTTTGGACACCAGTCGGTGCTATAAAGCGCTTTATAAATAAATGTTGATTGATGCTGAACAGTTAAAGTCTCCTTTAAAAATATTACTTGAGTAAAAGCCTTAAAGTACCAGACATTTACTGTACTTAAGTATCAAAAGTAAATTTGTCACATAAAATGTACTTTAAGTAAAAGAATAAACGGTGACACGAAAAGAAAGGCAGTGTGATGTCTGTAGAAACCAAGAGGGGGGCCTCAGCCCCTATAAAAGGCTGGATCCCCCTCTGGTGGAGCAGTTGGTGTTGGTGACAGGATGAGTGAGCAATAGGTGGATGTATACGAGGTCTATTAGATAATAAACTGACCCTTTTATTTTTTTTTAACTATATGGATTTGAATGACGTGCGATTACACCAATCATGCTTGAACCCTCGTGCACATGCGTGAGTTTTTTCACGCGTCGGTGACGTCATTTCCCTGTGGGCAGGCCTTGAGTGAGATGTGGTCCCGCCCTCTCGGCTGAATTCCTTTGTTTCACACGCTGCTCAAGACGGCGCGCGTTGCTTCATCAAAATTTTTTCTGGACCTGTGAGGAATATCCGAATGGACACTATTCGAGAAACTAAGCTGGTTTTCGGTGAAAAGTTTAACGGCTGATGAGAGATTATGGGGTGTTTCTGTCGGTGTAAGGACTTCCCACAGAGCGGGACGTCGTGCAGCGCTTCCAGGTGCCGTCGTCGGCCTGTTTCGACCTGAAAACATCCTAATTTAAGGCTTAATTCACCCAGGACGTCGTGAGAGAACAGAGAAAATTCAGAAGAGGCAGGCATGAGGACTTTATGCGGACATTCCACTGTTTAAGGACATTTTTTAATGAAAGACGTGCGCGCAAATTCGCCGAGTCGTTTCCGTGACGACTCGGCAAATCTGTGTGTGCCGCGACATGAAAAACACCTCCGTGTTGAAAACCATTTGTAAAATTCAGGCAGCTTTTGATGGCTTTCAACAAGTGAGTAACTGAGAAATTGTTTAGCAGCTTGGGCATGTTCCAACTTGCCCGTTAAGGTTTCCAACGGAGGTGTTTTTCCTGTCGCGACCCCCCGCGGTCAGGTCCGGCCCAACATGCGACTCTGCCCGCACGTTCTTTCATTACAAAATGTCCGTTAACAATGGAATGTCCGAATAAACTCCTCATGCCAACTTCTTCTGAAAGTTCTCTGTTCTCTGAGGACTTACTGGGTCAACAGAGCCTGAAATGTGGATGTTTTCAACTTGAAACGGTGAGACGCTGCCGCCTCGAAGCGCAGATCGCCATCAGGCGCTGTGGGCCGTCCTTACGGCGACACTACCAGACCAAAATCTCTCATCAGCCGTTAACATTTTTACCGAAAACCAGCTGAATTTATCGAATGGTGTCCACTCAGTTGTGCCTTACAGTTTTGAAAAAATTTTGATCAAACAAAGCAGCAGTCTCTGAGCCATTCCTAAACAATGAAAAAATCGACGAGAGGGTGGGCGACTCCTCACTCAAAGACTGCCCACAGGCGAATGATGTAACCGACAGGCGTGAAAAAACTCTCGCATGCCCACGAGGGTTCAAGCATGTCTGATGTAATCACACGTGATTCAAATCCATATGGTTTGTGAAAAAAATAATAAGGTCGGATACTTTTCTAATAGACCACGTATATATATATATATATATATATATAATATAATATAATATATATAAATGTGGTGCTCTTTGCGCTCTCAAATCCAAAACACAGCGCTGCTTTGACACAGAGCTTCTCCGCTGTGCCTCTCCGCGAACATTTCAAATAAAATAAATGAAACCAAACAGACACGTTGCCCAACTGAAGTTTTCCCCTTAAGTCCGATCATGCGCTGGATTCCAGCGACAGATGATCTTTGTACATGTGTGTGTGCGTCAATGTGTGCATTTGGAGTCCAAAGCACAGATGGTTTTCACCCTCCACAGTCTTTCTATTCCTCAGCCGGAGTGCAGATTCAACCTGTCATCTTTGTTTGTTTTTTTTTTTTGTTTTTTTTTGTCTTTTAAACTTGTTTTATGTCAAACACGGCACTTGATGCTGCAGGGGTGGAAGGCACTGCATGCTGGCTGTAGAGGACTGTATCTCTTCGCGGTGTACAGCTGTGCTCCGGCTTAGTTTCACCTCTGCAAACAGTCACTGCCCAATCAAATATCTTCTACTTTTATATTGTAGTAACAAGTAACGGAGGTGTTTATGGGAAATGTATCGGAGTAAAAGTATAAATTTTATTGAGGAAATGAGGTAAAAGTGAAAGTCACCAGAAATGTAAAGACTGAAATAACATACAAATACGTCAAAATTCTTCTTAAGTACATTAACAAAGTATTTCTACTTTGTTACATTACAACTCTGGCAGCAGCGCACAGAAACAGCCGTTCATTTACATGGTTTGTGTCATTCGACAGGACACTTTCCTGTATGATAAAGATATTTATTGATATGTATTTGCTTGAAATGAGCATGACTACTAATTGCATTTTATCTATGGAGCCCAACATGAGGAATAGCTCAAAGTAGTGATCTTAAATGCTCTTAAAATATAGAAATGAAGGCAGTTTAATGTTACGTTTCTTGTCTCCACTATAATGAAAGTTCCTGGCTGTGAATCCTGATGTTTTTGGTATATATGTCTTACTGGACTTTAACTCTCAGGACCTGTCAAATTAGTAAAAAAAAAAAAAAAAAATTATATTCCAGAAAATATGGAAAGTGCCACTTGTATTTTCACATCTTGTGTTATATTGCGACTGTTAATATCATGTTTCTCTTCAACTGCGTATGTATGTATCCATGAAGGTTAGCTCCTATGAAAAGATCCACATGCTGAAGATGTGCTAGAATGCAGACACTGTAAAGACCGTTGATACTTTCTGGGATTTGGGGACATATAAATAATACTGAACTAAGTTGATGACCATGAACAGGATGAAGAACACAGCCATAAACACCTGAACCAGACGTAATGACTTCGAGTGTACCGCCACAACTGTCGTGAAGCTGTTACAAGCACATTCAACCTCACAAGGACATGTTTTGAAGCTGTGAATTCAGACAGAGCTTTGAATTTCAGTGTTTGCCAATCAAGCACCGGCTTAATAGGCCATGATCTAACGCTCATTCAACGATATGCTTAATGAGCTGCAGAGCAGCCATTTAAGCAACACAATTATCATTTTATTTGAATACAGAAAATATATGAATACTAATGTGAATCATTAGAATTCATTGGCCTCCGTTCTTGTCAACTTCTCAGAGATGTTTTGCATTAAACACACAAAGGCTTTAACTCCAGTACACAAATGGGTGCATGGTTACATGGAATCGCTTCACAAGCATCACTAACAACATTGGTAACAGTATATTACCATTTTCAGAATTTGCTTAACACTATAATATTAAAAATATTAGGGTATATCGTGTGTATATATACATCAATGATCATTTGGACAAGACTATGCGCTGTTCCGGTGTCGCCAACCAAACAGTCACCTCTAAAAACTGGTCTGCCCTGCCTTCACTGCGCATGTGCTTGAGACTGACTCAGACTGAGTCTCTTCACCCAAAGTGATCAAAGGGAATAATGTGATTATTAACCATCAGATGACAAAGTAAAACCTCTTAAATCATTATAAAGTCAGTTTTAACCAGAAATGAGGCTGTTTTAAGCAGAAACAAGGCGATAATCAGTCAGTCACTACTGATCCTCCGGAATGATGTAGGTGCAGCAGCATGTCAGATTCAGATATGCTGCTGTGGCGCTGTGATCAGTCCTGTCTTTTATTATGAAGTATGGCAGAATTTATGCAGAAATGATTGTTGTACAAAAGCTTCAGATATCTGTCGCAGAGACAAATGATGACTGGAGTGCTGTTTTAAGCAGAAATGAGGCGATAATCTGTGAATCACTGCCGATGCTCAGAAATGATGCAGGTGCACTGAAAGCAGGGCAGACCGATTTTTAGTGGGGACCGTTCAGTCGGCGACACCGGGTTCGCAAAGAACTTGAGGAATGGCAGCATTGACCTGCATAAAACTGTTATTTAGGTGTAATTATACCCAAAAATGCAAATGAGGTGCTTAAAGGTCATTTTATGTAGTTTGTCAGGCACAGACGGCAGCTGACAGGCAGGCTGTGCTGAGATATCATGCATGTGTCCCTGTTAAGCGGCTGCACACCTCTGCGTCCACTTACGTCATACATGGCATGTCTAGGTTGTACCATTTCAAAGCCTGCCTGTGAAGTGGCTGATGTGTACAACCTTCTTGTTTCTGCCAAAAAAACAAAACAAAACAAAAAAAACAGGTGGATTCTTCATGGCCCCAAAGGGTCATTACACACATTTTTTGTTGAAGACAAAACAGTTGGACAATTTAAATAAAATGAAAAGGTCACTTTTAAGCTCCACATGTAAAAATTTAAATAAGCAATGTTGAAAGTAAGGAATAAATAAATAATGAAAAAGGATTACACACATTACATTAGCCTGGCACGTGTGGAGCAGCTTGTATGCTCTCTCTGTGTTGTCTTTGATGCCTTCCACTCGCTCCCCTCGAGATGTGAATTCACAAGGAGGTGGGCTCTCCGACCAGTCAGCCAAAACCCAGGCTCAGAGTATCATTCGGCTGTCGGGGGAGTGAGGCCTACTGACTACCACATGCACAGCGACTCCTGCTGGCCTCCATCACACATGCAGATGTCAAAATTGCCAGGTGATGGGGGTAGGGGCTTGGAAATGCAATGATGCAATGTTCCAGCCTCCACTGTGTCTGGGGCATGTGGACCTTTTCTTGGGAGCTGACCTTCATGGACACATATGCAAGGAAAGGAGCAGATCTTAATCAGCATACATGTTTTAAATAGTGGGGAAAACCCGCACAAGACGTAGGAACTATATCTCCACTTAGAAAGGAACTGGGTATGGATGAGATTGATGTTCTTACTTGACGTTCTTACTGTGATGCAAGAGTGCTAACCATTGAGACACCATGCTGCAATAAACCAACAGGTAGAAAACAGACAGGAAGACAGTCAATCCTGATGTCAGCATTATTATCAGTAATGGTATAATGGTAAGTATAATAAGCCAAAACTTTATATATTAATCAATTACTTTGTTACCCAAAGTAGAGAAGCTTGAATCTTCGACTGGACTGGGTTGCTTGACGTGAGAACGTTTCGCTTCAAATTGCAGAAGCTTCCTCAGCTAAAATTCTTGCTCTGGTAGTCGGACTCAGGAGACTCATCATGGGAGCTGTCAGGAGAGGCGTCAGTCCCATCATTAGGAGGGATAGCTACCCTGTCATTAGCAGGGTGCTAACTAGAGCACACTAGGTGCTAATTAAAGCAACTGTTTAGTCATGGCAGTCTGCCTCTCAGTAGGAGGGGTCTGGTTAGGTTTAAAACTCCAGCTTTTGTGGCTTCTGCTTGTTCTTCTCTACAAGGGTCAAGACAGAAGTCAGACTACCAGAGCAAGAATTTTAGCTGAGGAAGCTTCAGCGATTTGAAGCACAACGTCCTTGCGTCAAGCAACGCAGTCCAGTCGAACATTCAAGCTTCTCTACTATGGAAACCACCTGGACAACTGAGAGCCTTCACAGAAACTTTGTTACCCAAACACAAACCAAGTAAATTGCCCATAAGGGCAAAGAACACAACTGTAACTTGATTTTTGGCTGGTGGTCATAAAAAAAATGTACAGTAGATTTCCACCTCCATGGACTTGCATCAATTTCCCCCATATTTTTGGTGGCCAAGTAGTTAGTGCACTTGGTTTCAGTGCGGAAGGTTCCCGGTGTTGCTAACCAAATGGTCCCCACTAAAAATCAGTCTACCTTGCCTTCACTGCTCATGCGTCATTTTGAGCGTCAGCAGTGATTCACCAATTACCACCTCGTTTCTGCTTGAAACTGCACTCGGATCATCATCTATCTCAATGACAGGTATCTGAAGCTTTTGTAGTTGTACAACAATCATTTCCACATAAATTCAGCATTATTTCATCATAAAAGATGGGGGAAGGGATCAGAGCGCCACAGCAGCAAGATGTGCTGTGACTATATCATTTCAGAGCGTCAGTAGCGACTCACTATCGCTTCATTTCTGCTTAAAACAGACTCGTTTCTGCTTAAAACTGACTTTAGAATGATTTAAGAGGTGTTACTTTGACATCTGATGGTGAAAGATCACATTATTCCCTTTGATCGCTTTGGGCATAGAGAGTCAGTCTCAGACGTGCTGCTGTGGTGTGAAATGACGCATGCACAGTGAAGGCAGGGCGGACCAATTTTTAGGGGGGACCGTTCGGTCGGCGGCACTGGTTCAAACCCCACCCCTGCCACATTTCTCCATCCAGTGTGGAGCTGTGTCAGTAAGGGTATCCGGCGTAAAACTGGAGCCTTTTCAACATGCAGATCCACCTCGGATTTGCTGTGGCGCCCCCCGAGTGCGAACAAAGGAGCAGCCGAAGGGTCTTACTACTGTTTGATATTGTACATCAGTTCATATATGTTTCAAATCAATAGAATATATTATCATGTGGATATGTGCACATGTTCATGCATGGAGAAATCTTCACTGGGGTAGTCATGGTGAGCTTGGAGAGGAAGCCTTGTGACCAGAAGATCTTTGATTTGATTCTCAGTGAGACAGGAAAATCATTAAGTTCCCTTCAGAGAAGTCCTTAATCCTCAGCGTAATTAATAAAGTACTTTTAGCATAAACATCAGATGGCAAGAAATGCAGCCCATTTATCTTTTAATGAGAATATATGCAGACAGATGTTGCGTTTCTTTTATGCATCCATTATTTGGACATTTATGCTAACGAAATATGATTCCAAGCTTTGACCCATGCATCGCACGGTTAAAGCTAATAATGATTAATCCTTTGTGAGTGCAATCAGCCTGACTGAGCCAGAGTGAGGCTGTGTGGTTAAGTTTAGCTTGAGGACAGACCGACTTTAACCACAAAATCAAATGCAAACTTGCAAACTGCTATTTTCTTGCAGTATCTCTCGCGGCCGCAGCCTGCTGTGACACAGATTTTACAGCTACATTAGTGCACAAGGAATTACAGGGAGGTAATTGATATGGTCGAGTCTACGGAGGCGCTAATGCTGGAGCCTTAGTTAAGGAGCACTAAACTGTTTTGAGCTGGCAATGCCTGCAGAGCTGCTCCCCACTTGGCCTTTCAATATAAGTGCTTGTTGCCATTTTTCTCAAAGCTTCTGGAGATTTTAGCAGATCTTAGTTTGAAGTTTATGCACCAGCATATGCATTAAAGCATATCAGAAGGGCCAACTAGACTCTGAACATAAGAGGAGGGACATTCTTTTCACACATGGAGTCACACAAAAATGGATCTCATGTGGATTTTAAGGATTTGAGAGTTAGACGTTTAAAGATGAATCTGTAATCTGTAAAATAGCGTGTCTATAAAGTACAAATCTACCCTGAATGGCGGAGGCTTGCAGCCACTTTCACCAGGAAGCAACCAAAGGCCAGTGATCCCTCTGTCTGGCCCCGTCTGAGAACACATGCAAAATGAGCACTGTCACGCCGAAGGCTTATTATCATGCTGGTGGAATGCTCTTAGTAGCGCTGATTAACACCCGAGACTTTGAGATTTTGCAGTGTTCCATGTAATACAGGCTGTGAAATGAATATAACAAAACACAAGATGCACAAGGATTAATTTTGTATGACCATCCATACAACAACCAGTTGTGAGCACAGTTCTGCTAATCAGCTAGCAACTAATTAGCCAAGCTAAATTATTAATTCGTGGATTCATTTTTCCAGCTAATTCTGAAAAACATGAATGTGGTTTGGGGGTGTTGTAAAGAGGAGAAGATGTTGCTATATGAGGACACACAGAAACACCGCAGACTGCTAATTTTTTTTTTTTTTTTACAAACCTTATTGAAAAATGGCTGTATAGCAATAGTGCACGTTTTTCTTTTAAAATGTCTGAGACTTTTAGTGAAAGGTCAGAAAGGAGCAAGAAGCTTTGACAGACATGCTAGGAATTATCACAACAAAAAAATAGAGCCTATTTTAGATAAATACAACACATTTGCTTTCATTGTGGTGTTCTCCGGTATCATGCGGAAAGGACTATTTAGGTATTTGTGATATAAAAGTGTGTGTCCTTGTCCTTGGAAGCTGAACGGACTATCTGAAATGAAAACTGTAAATGCTACATTATGCACATTTTAGCAAAACAATCAATCAATCAATCAATCAATTTTTTTTATATAGCGCCAAATCACAACAAACAGTTGCCCCAAGGCGCTTTATATTGTAAGGCAAGGCCATACAATAATTATGTAAAACCCCAACGGTCAAAACGACCCCCTGTGAGCAAGCACTTGGCTACAGTGGGAAGGAAAAACTCCCTTTTAACAGGAAGAAACCTCCAGCAGAACCAGGCTCAGGGAGGGGCAGTCTTCTGCTGGGACTGGTTGGGGCTGAGGGAGAGAACCAGGAAAAAGACATGCTGTGGAGGGGAGCAGAGATCGATCACTAATGATTAAATGCAGAGTGGTGCATACAGAGCAAAAAGAGAAAGAAACAGTGCATCATGGGAACCCCCCAGCAGTCTACGTCTATAGCAGCATAACTAAGGGATGGTTCAGGGTCACCTGATCCAGCCCTAACTATAAGCTTTAGCAAAAAGGAAAGTTTTAAGCCTAATCTTAAAAGTAGAGAGGGTGTCTGTCTCCCTGATCTGAATTGGGAGCTGGTTCCACAGGAGAGGAGCCTGAAAGCTGAAGGCTCTGCCTCCCATTCTACTCTTACAAACCCTAGGAACTACAAGTAAGCCTGCAGTCTGAGAGCGAAGCGCTCTATTGGGGTGATATGGTACTACGAGGTCCCTAAGATAAGATGGGACCTGATTATTCAAAACCTTATAAGTAAGAAGAAGAATTTTAAATTCTATTCTAGAATTAACAGGAAGCCAATGAAGAGAGGCCAATATAGGTGAGATATGCTCTCTCCTTCTAGTCCCCGTCAGTACTCTAGCTGCAGCATTTTGAATTAACTGAAGGCTTTTTAGGGAACTTTTAGGACAACCTGATAATAATGAATTACAATAGTCCAGCCTAGAGGAAATAAATGCATGAATTAGTTTTTCAGCATCACTCTGAGACAAGACCTTTCTGATTTTAGAGATATTGCGTAAATGCAAAAAAAGCAGTCCTACATATTTGTTTAATATGCGCTTTGAATGACATATCCTGATCAAAAATGACTCCAAGATTTCTCACAGTATTACTAGAGGTCAGGGTAATGCCATCCAGAGTAAGGATCTCCAGACTTCCTCATACAATGCCACAACTCTTCTCTTGGCACCCTATCATAAGCTTTTTCTAAGTCCACAAACACACAATGTAACTCTTTCTGTCCTTCTCTGTACTTTTCCAACAGTATTCTCAGAGCAAACATTGCATCTGTAGTGCTCTTTCTCGGCATGAAACCATATTGCTGCTCACAGATCTTCACCTGTTTTCTAAGCCTAGCTTCTACTACTCTTTCCCATAACTTCATGCTGTGGCTGATCAGCTTTATGCCTCTGTAATTACTGCAGCTCTGCACATCACCCTTGTTCTTGAAAATAGGAACCAGCACACTTCGTCTCCACTCCTCAGGCATCCTCTCACTTTCCAAGATTTTATTAAACAATCTGGTTAGAAACTCTATTGCCATCTCTCCTAGACATTTCCATGCCTCCATTGGAATGTCATCTGGACCAACTGCCTTTCCACTCTTCATCCTCTTCATAGCAGCCCTCACTTCTTCCTTGCTAATCTCTTTTACTTCCTGATTTACTCTCACCACATCATCCAGCCTTTTCTCTCGCTCATTTTCTTTATTCATCAACTCTTCAAAATATTCCCTCCACCTTCTCAGCACACACTCCTCACTTGTCAGCACATTACCATGTGCATCTTTTACCACCCTAACCTGCTGCACATCCTTTCCAGCTCTGTCCCTTTGTCTGGCCAATCAGTACAAGTCCTTTTTTCCTTCCTTACTATTCAACTTCTTGTACAGCTCACAATATGCCTTTTCCTTTGCTTTTGCCACTTTTCTTCTCGCCTTACGCCGCATCTCCTTGTACTCCTGTCTACTTTCTTCATCTCTCCGACTATCCCAAAACTTTTTCGCCAACCTCTTTCTCATTATGCTTTCCTGGACCTCTTCATTCCACCACCATGTCTCCTTGTCTTCCTTCCACTGTCCAGATGTCATACCCAGTACTGCCCTAGCTGTCTCCCTCACCACATCTGCAGTACTTTTCCAGTTGTCCAAAATTGCTTCCCCTCCAACTAGTGCTTCTCTCACCTGCTCGCCCCTCTGTCAACCCCACATAAATCTGTGCGGGAAAATAAAGAGCAAGTGAAAGTGCACAAACACACAAGCTCAAATTTTTAGTGTCTCTGCAGCAAAGTCTGCCGTATCATAGCGCAGGACTCGAGAGAATTTTTGTAGTGGGGAGATGTAATAATTGGTATCTTCTGTGATAAGTACTGCTGAACACAGTCAGTCTCTTCAAAATAAATGATGAAACAGTAATGGTATAAGGGGAATTAATGAGTGTGAAGAGAAAGCTGAACATGATCTATTATTCAGCTCAGAGTAGCTCGGCTTGAGAAGCTGAGACCAAGAAAAACTTTAGAACTGATTTTCATAGAAAAACACTGGAAACTCATGTATCTAGGAATCACGTATCTTTGCTCCTTCCCGCATGACAAAGTTGCAATCATACTTCAACATAAATCAAGTTGGCAATCAGTTGTATTGAATACTAACTTAAATATTCAGGCATTTGTTGATGTTATAGGATTTGACCTTGTCATTTTTTGACACATGAAGTGCATCAAAGGCTGCCAACTGCACACTGATTGTATTATTACAAATTATGAGCTTCCCCGACTTTCTCATCATCTCATTAGTCATAATGACTCCAGCAGAGCGACTGTGCACAGCCGCACCAAAGAGGAGGAACTGAGCGGCATGAAAAATCAAAACTACAGATGCACGACTGAGAAAATTTATTCTTGAAATTGAATTCACATGTTCCGTTTCATTCAACATTAACAATGTGACAAATGGTAAATGGTAAATGGACTGCATTTATATAGCGCTTTTCCATCTGCATCAGACGCTCAAAGCGCTTTACAATTATGCCTCACATTCACTCCGATGTCAGGGTGCTGCCATACAAGTCGCTCACTACACACCGGGAGCAATAAGGGATTAAAGACCTTGCCCAAGGGCCCTTAGTGATTTTCCAGTCAGGCGGGGATTTGAACCCAGGATCTTCTGGTCTCAAGCCCAACACCTTAACCACTAGACCATCAC
This sequence comes from Thalassophryne amazonica, assembly GCF_902500255.1. Lineage (NCBI taxonomy): Eukaryota > Metazoa > Chordata > Actinopteri > Batrachoidiformes > Batrachoididae > Thalassophryne > Thalassophryne amazonica. The sequence goes on from NC_047106.1 coordinate 53,929,454, forward strand.
CTCCCCAAATAAAGCTGTCAGAGAACCAAAGCTCCAGCCTGTCATTTGCACATCACATAATGCTTTTGAGTCAATCTATTTTGGGTTTATTGTTCTACTCAAATATTAGGGTGCGCTGAAAAGTTCATAAAATGAACACAAGCACAAATATTTTTCCCCTTCTTGATCTCATATCAAATTCTAAATTATAGCACAGTGTCTCAAAACACAACTCTTTACATTTTTCAAAAACACTTTTCTCCTCCAAATGAACTATACAAATTGCACTCAGTGTTTATGTTGTGAGACACGTTTTTAAATTCAACACAATGGCAATATTGTGAGGATCAAAAGTTTAGCTCACTGAAAATAGGTTTTGAGAGTGTATGTGTGTTGTGAACCCACTTATGTAAGGTGCATGCGTCAGAGTGCTGCCTGCACTGGACTTCAGACTTGCTTCTAGGGTGTCTCAAGTGCAAACAGTTTCATCATATGTGCCAACTTCACACGTGACAACACATTATTTTTAGAAGAAGAGGAAAATGGGCACTGTATGAAAGATGCATTATGATGTATTTGGCTTTAAAAACATGGTCTAGATTTCATCGTTTGTCACATTTTGCTCTGAAAGTCATGCAGGTGTTCTGTGTAGCAAGAAGCCTGTCTTCAACATTAACCTCCTAAGTTTGCATGAAGCAAAAGGTCATAAACTTTCTTCAAAGAAGAATCCAGCACAGCTGAAGGAATTTATATATCCTGTACATTTTGTTCTGACCATAGATTTTAGAAAGTTTATCAAATGTGTGCTTTTTCATATATGGTTATTGTTGTGCACTGTTTCCAAGAATTGTTTCCAAGAGTTTTGTAATACAGGACTTGCTTGGTTTTAAGTGGGAATTTAAGAAGTGGAAAGTGGTGTTGTGTGGGCCGCCAGAAGAGGAGGTACTGCTGGCCCACCACCAGAGGGCGCCCTGCCTGAAGTGCGGGCTTCAGGCACGAGAGGGCGCTGCCGCCTTACAGGAACAGCCGAGGTGACAGCTGTCACTCATCAACTATGACAGCTTTCACCGATCATCTGCATCTCACCCTGGATAAAAGCAGGATGACACCTCCACCACGTTGCCGAGATATCGACTTCTGTGAGAGGTAACTTTCTCTGCCAGCATTAATTGATTCCAAGAGCTATTGTGTTGCAGCTGTCAACCAGAGGACCGGGGTGGGTCGCGACTGTTTCGTCCTACTTCCCGTCAGATAAGTGGTTAAACAGACGCTGCACGAGTGTGTGTTAGAGGTGGAGGTGGAATTCCCACCGTTATTGTTACGGGGTGTACACACACCCACACTTGACTGTCTTTGTTCTCCGCCAGCAGTACCAGATCCGACACGCTGAGACGGTGGCCACCTGGGGACTTCGGGACTTGGCGGCTCCAGTATCCTTCGGGTTCGGTGGCGGTGGAAATCGTGTGGTTCCGGTTCATCTCCAGACGGGCGTCTCCTATCGTCGAGCCTGCCCACACGACACCTTCATTAATTGACTTGTATTTATTCTGTAATCTGCTGTGTGTGGTTGTGACATTCACAACAGTAAAGTGTTCTACTTTAACTCCCTCTATTGTCCGTTCATTTACGCCTCCTGTTGTGGGTCCGTGTCACTACACTTTCCCAACAAGTGGTTTATTATAAAACTAGACAAAGAAATGCAGTAAAAACTACAATACCCAGAATTCTTGGGGGTGGAGCTTTTAACCCTTTAAAAGTGCGAAACCTGGGGAGACGCTCTCTTACGCTGACTCTTCCTCCTGCACTTTTTCTTTTCTTGGGTCTTGAGATGCTCGCCGTTGCCATCCTACTTTATGACCCTTTGTTCTTTCAACCACGTGTTGTTTGAATTGATTTCTTGTTTGTGCGCACAACAAGACATTATTTTTTACTTTTCTTCCACAGTTAACTTTTACCTCAACTTTTTGTGAAGTTATGGTGCTGGCGCAAGTACTTCCTTTGACGAGTTTTCAAGTTAAAACCTTTTTTTTTTAAATTAAACTCCAAATTTATCTTGTGAACATTTTTCTTACAAAGAACTATTTTTGTATCAAGTTTTTGATTTGACCTGGCTTCCAAAGATGATGACGAAAGATGAATTTTTGCTTTTGGCGAATAGAGAATAAAGACACTCAAACCTTTATTCTGACAATCCCAGACAGCAAGCGCTGCAGAGGTATATACATCCAGGTCAGCTTGAGCCGAGCAGTGATTCGAAATGTCATCAGAAAGTCACAGCTTTAACAGCATAAATCATCTCTGGTTACCAACGAAACCTGGCGCAGTGACTAGCAGAGTCCCTCTGTCAAGGTCCTTCAAGTCAGCTGTTGCAGACGGATGGTTCATCGACTGGAAATGAGACGGCTCCCAGCACCTGACCTCACAGAGATCTACCTGCACTGCGCCCCAAGTAAGCTCTGGTTTTTGGCAGAATCTAAGTGGAGTGGCTTCATTTAATTCTATTCCCTGTCATTAACAATATCTCACGTTAATAAATACCAAAGTAAATCCCCTGCTACCTGGGACGTAAATCATTCTTAAACTCCTGCAACTAAACCATATTACATAAATGTAGTAGACTAATTGTCCATTGAACTTCATCATCATAAGATTGCATTACTGTGATATGTCCTGTTATTTAACTCCTGACTGAGTTAAATAAATGTTTTAAATGTATGCAGTTGTCTGTGGTTTGTATGGTTTACAGAGGTATCGGATCTTGACCTGTAGAACTTCTGACTGGAAGATCAGAGACTGATTTAATATTTCCTATTGACTGACCATAAAATAATTGATATTATAACCTTGTTATAATATGATTGTCATAGGTGGTGCCCCCATTATTCGAGGTAAAATTACCCACAAGTGGTAATATCTACACATCCTAAAAACACATTGCTCCGTTACACTTGTTTGTGCCCCTGAGGAGTTTGTCTCCTCAGTAATTAAGAACCTTGGCTGTTTGTCCTCTTCTGTTTACTCAGCAGTCAGAAATGTGGGTGTTATATTTGACCAGGGTCTCAATTTTGATACACATTACCCATCGTGCGGAATCTTTCTTTTTTACAGTTTTACTGAACATTGCCCACCTTAGAAACATTGTGTCTCAAGCTGAAGTGAAACCATGGACGAAATGATCATCCATGGTTTTATTTCATCACATCTTGACTATTGTAATTCGCTGTTCCCTAGCCTCAGTAAGTCTTCTCTGGATTGTTGACAACGGTCAAGGAGGTCTCATGTAACACCCATTTTGTCCTCTTTGCACTGGCTCCCCATTCAGTCAAGACTACAGTTTTAAATACTGGTAATGATTAATTACAGCACCTATAACGTGTATTTATTTTTAAATTGTGATTAATCACACTTTGCTTCATTTTATTTAGATCTCTCAACCTTTGTTTCTAAATATGTCACTGACTTTGTCTGTAGATAAAGTGTTTTTCAGAGCAATAACTAGGTTAGTTCTGGGTTAGATCTGTGCATTTGGACACGTTTTTGCACAGTTTAAACAACAACACCAGATCAGATATGTACACTCAACAAAAATATAAATGCAACACTTTTGGTTTTGCTCCCATTTTGTATGAGATGAACTCAAAGATCTAAAACTTTTTCCACATACACAATATCACCATTTCCCTCAAATATTGTTCACAAACCAGTCTAAATCTGTGATAGTGAGCACTTCTCCTTTGCTGAGATAATCCATCCCACCTCACAGGTGTGCCATACCAAGATGCTGATTAGACACCATGATTAGTGCACAGGTGTGCCTTAGACTGTCCACAATAAAAGGCCACTCTGAAAGTTGCAGTTTTATCACATAGCACAATGCCACAGATGTCGCAAGATTTGAGGGAGCGTGCAATTGGCATGCTGACAGCAGGAATGTCAAGCTGAGCTGTTGCTCGTGTATTGAATGTTCATTTCTCTACCATAAGCTGTCTCCAAAGGCGTTTCAGAGAATTTGGCAGTACATCCAAGCGGCCTCACAACCGCAGACCACGTGTAACCACACCAGCCCAGGACCTCCACATCCAGCATGTTCACCTCCAAGATCGTCTGAGACCAGCCACTCGGACAGCTGCTGAAACAATCGGTTTGCATAACCAAAGAATTTCTGCACAAACTGTCAGAAACCGTCTCAGGGAAGCTCATCTGCATGCTCGTCATCCTCATCGGGGTCTCGACCTGACTCCAGTTTGTCGTCGTAACCGACTTGAGTGGGCAAATGCTCACATTCGCTGGCGTTTGGCACGTTGGAGAGGTGTTCTCTTCACGGATGAATCCCAGTTCACACTGTTCAGGGCAGATGGCAGACAGCGTGTGTGGCGTCGTGTGGGTGAGCGGTTTTCTGATGTCAATGTTGTGGATCGAGTGGCCCATGGTGGCGGTGGGGTTATGGTATGGGCAGGCGTCTGTTATGGACGAAGAACACAGGTGCATTTTATTGATGGCATTTTGAATACACAGAGATACCGTGACGAGATCCTGAGGCCGATTGTTGTGCCATACATCCAAGAACATCACCTCATGTTGCAGCAGGATAATGCACGGCCCCATGTTGCAAGGATCTGTACACAATTCTTGGAAGCTGAAAATGTCCCAGTTCTTGCATGGCCGGCATACTCACCGGACATGTCACCCATTGAGCATGTTTGGGATGCTCTGGACCGGCGTATACGACAGCGTGTACCAGTTCCTGCCAATATCCAGCAACTTCGCACAGCCATTGAAGAGGAGTATACCAACATTCCACAGGCCACAATTGACAACCTGATCAACTCTATGCGAAGGAGATGTGTTGCACTGCATGAGGCAAATGGTGGTCACACCAGATACTGACTGGTATTCCCCCCCCCTCCCCCCCCAATAAAACAAAACTGCACCTTTCAGAGTGGCTTTTTATTGTGGGCAGTCTAAGGCACACCTGTGCACTAATCATGGTGTCTAATCAGCATCTTGATATGGCACACCTGTGAGGTGGGATGGATTATCTCAGCAAAGGAGAAGTACTCACTATCACAGATTTAGTCTGGTTTGTGAACAATATTTGAGGGAAATGGTGATATTGTGTATGTGGAAAAAGATTTAGATCTTTGAGTTCATCTCATACAACATGGGAGCAAAACCAAAAGTGTTGCGTATATATTTTTGTTGAGTGTGTATATATATATATATATATATATATATATATATATATATATATATATATATATATATATATATATATATATATATATATATTATACAAATAATGGACAACAACAACATCGTGTATGTTGGATGACTTGCCATCCATCATTTGTTATGTTCTCCACCCCCCTCCTAAATTAAGCCGCACCTCAGCGTAAAATTTTCGTAACAACTTTGCAAGACTTTGCCTGTCAAGTTCTGTCCAGTGACAGTTTGTTGATTCAGCTCCAATTGAGGTGATCGACAATTTTGAAGCGATGAATGCTTCTAAAATGTCAGTAGCATGCTAGTCTACCTTCTTAGTGTTTTTGGCATCCTTGGAGTTCAATATTTCCACCAGTTCCACCTCAGTGAACTCAGCAAACCTCGCTGGCAGATGATTTTCTGCTGCTGTTGACGTTTGTTGCCATTTTTTCAAACAGCGTCTGTCAGCTAGTTCCTGACCTTCGTATGCCGCGCTCTGATTGGCTAGCTGTTGGCAGTAAGCTCTAACGCTATTGGTCAGTGGGAACCGATCCAATATAACTTTTGGTCCTAGCCTTTTTGGATCCTTTTGGATCCAACATAACTTTCTGGCATCAAGCATGCCAAAATACAGGGAAATGATGGACAGAAAGGCTAATCTGTGATTGGCTATTGCATTGCTATATATATATATATATATATATATATATATATAGCGGCAAGAAAATCACATTTTGGTTAACAGCCACATTAATGTTTCCTCCTGCTTAACGAGACATATAGGTAAAGTATCTGTTAAATAATTTTCACACCAAAGTTAACTTGCTTTAATAGCAGTCATTGATTTATCTCTAATGTGGAGTTTCTTCATTTACCAATGCATTTGGCTTAACAGCCACACTGAGCTCCATCAGGCTTAAAACAGTTTAAAAATTATTAAAAGGGGTCATATTGTGCAAAATCACTTTTTACCTAACATATCCAAAGTCCCATAATTCGATGAGTGTTTTCATAGATCTATACAACACTTTTCCATCTGTCCTTGGGTAAGGTCCTTAATCCCCAGTTGCTCCCACTGTGAATACGTGGGTTAATTTATTGTGGGGCCACTTAATTTTGATCAACATTTTGCTTGTGAATGTTCCTGAATGAAACTTTCTTCCATAGATTTCCAGCTGTAATTTATGTAGCTTGAGGGGAAATCTTTCTGCTGTATGCTGCCATCCAGTGGTGATATTGCTGTATGAGTTACTCAGCTTATATATATATATATATATATATATGATTGTCTTCCTAAAAGTATTTACTGAATTGGTCTCCTTAATCATAATCCAAAAAAAAAAAAACCCCAAAAAAAACAAATGGCCCTCCTGGAAAATTTTCAGGTGCTGCCACTGACTGTATATATAGTATGAAATAAAATGCACCTTGAAACAAAATATTGTGGATTTACAGTCTGTCTTTGTGATTTAAATCCTGACCTGTGGCCTCGTACTAGGCCTTTAGTTGAACAACATAGGTGGAAAAACCCATTAGGACAGTAAGCCAGCTATTAATGTTGGGTATTGAAAAGAAACTTCAATAGACAGCGATGATAAAGAAAAAAAAGAGAAAAAAACCAACAGAAGTCATCCAAAAGTATGATGACAGTTATATAAAATACTGTGTGGAATATTTCAGTTAAACAAAAGATGACAATGTTGAGTACATTGCTCCAATAACACAGTTAAGCAGAAAATAAATGGGATTACAGCAGAAGCCCAGAGCTCACATTGATGGTGAGGTGTAACAGGTTTAAATTATACTTGTCTTGTGCACTGTAAAGTAATTTAAGTTGTTTTATGCTTGTACTATGCATTATATAATAACTGTGGGCATTTCCCCTGCTGTCAAAAACATTGTAAATCCTTCATGCATCCAGAGACAAGAATGTCACTGAGGAGATAAGTGTAGCATTCAAATGCACTTCTGATGATCAAGTCCAGGAAGTCACTGAAAACCTGGCTCTTAGTCTTGATCCAGGAGAATCACAAACCCAGTCATCCGAGTTCCTTGTTCAGCTTCTCAGTTGCTGCACTCAGGGTACTGGTTTCACAAAGATCACAACATTGTCTGCAAAGTCAACTTAAGTAAACCTTTACAAGACAAAGAAATATTTAAGATATATCAACACAATTTGTGCAAAGAGCATCCTCCTCCAAAAAAAGCCAAGCTGTAGTTTTCTCTGTTTTTCAGAAGGTATTTGTGTAGCCTATGTAAATGAATGGAAGAACATCTGGAACGAGACCAATGGTGTGTTTGTCCTTATGGTGCTGGGACTCAGACCCAGAGAATGTAATTATGTCAGTGCAACAGTAACAGTAATAGCACAAGAGTACAATAGTAAATGGAAAGTGTTCCTCCTGTGACCTTAATTGTTGAATTTTAGAGTTGTGTCTTGTAATAGTTCATGTTATGTTCTGTTCACATGACTGTGGTGTTGAGTTCTGACCAAAATCAGCACAGTGTAGTCCAGGGGTGGCCAAGTTCGGTCCTCGAGAGCCACCTTCCTGACACTCTTAGTTGTCTCCCTGCTCCAACACACTTGAATCTTTCATTGGATTCAGGTGTGTTGGAGCAGGGAGACAACTAAGAGTGTCAGGAAGGTGGCTCTCGAGGACTGAACTTGGCCATCCCTGGTGTAGTCAGTTAAAGAATTTAGAATTTTCAATACTGCACTCTTTTGCAAATTGAAACCTTTTTCAAATTATTCTTTCTAACAGCTCACCTTTTCCCCCCTCTTTATTTTAAATTAACTTAAAATCTTCCTAAATGAGAAAATAAATGTCTTTCTTGCACTTGGTAGACAATGCCCAAACTCTTTTGTCTCCACTTAAGCAATCAGTAGACAAGGCACGTTTGCAAACTGTCTCTGGTGCAGCTCGACTAACAGGTGTTGGTGCTAAGATTCAATCACTCTTAAAACATTCACCCACTTGCAAACCAGGTAACAAACCTGTGATTAATTACCGGACCATTCCGACATTGTGCAGTTCACAGGGTTGTACTTCTAAACAACTTGATTATTGATGATTACCCTCATTGTTAGTAGAAAGACAGGTGCAGTTTGTTTTTTCTGTGTCCCTCCGTTGGGTTGAAATGGAAGTGAGATCAGGTCTGGAAGCATGTGCTTGTGCCACATGCTGCCACATCCACCACAATATGGAACCATCTTTGGTCCTGCCTGGTGATCACCCAAACAACCATTCTGTAGCCACTTCTCAAAAGTAACCATCTATCAGGTGATGCATGATGATCATTTGGGACAACCTATCTGCAGGCTCCATGTCATCCTGTTCAACCAGGGGTCTCAAGTATGGGATGGGGAAAATTGGATGAGTTTCCCCTGGTAATAAAGGCCATAAAGGTTCCCTTTGACTGAGGACATTTAACTAATCTGATTGAATAATTAGTCAAAAATGCATATTTGTGAAAGTGCCTTGACATGTAGCACTTTAAAGTTATATTTTTTTATATTTTTAACTGTTTTTATCACAGTGGTCGAAAACAATTTTACTCTACCTCCCTAAAATGTGAAAAATGGTTTGGACTGGAAACCAAAATAGGCCTGGAGTGTCTCTGATAGTGTGATTAGTTGCCAGCCCACCAATCACAGCATCGTTCTGGATGAGCTAATGTCACCATTTCATAACTCCTCCTGGCCAGAGCGTGAGACCAAAGGGTGTGCTGCCGCTGCTTGGTCTGTCGTTACTGACACTTGCTCCAATGAAATTACACACTGCTTGAAGGAATTTGCCTTCGTGCAGTGGTTGTAGTGGATGTCCTAAAAGGTAGTCAGGAAGAACACTTGAGAGCAATGCTGCTTTTTTCCCCAATTTATTTAATTCATTTCCTGATGCTTTTCCAGGTCTAGGTTCCCACATTTCCCTGTCCTCCAAGTCTTGTAGTTCTTCCCAGGGGATCCTAAGGCATTCCAAATCAGATAGGAAATATAATCTATCAAGCGAGATCTTGTATAGATCAGCATGTAATCATCAGAAGAAATGCTGCCAAAGATCACCAAATCCACAAAACTCACTCTGACTGTCCCAGTAACATCCTGCAGCTGAGAAAGGCTGTGCATGCAGCGACTCAAAACCTATTCAAGGTCCATAACAGCACAAACAAAACAGAATCACATTGCAAAATCTTAATCTGTCAAGCTGCAATGAAATACAGTTTTAAAATGTTGGACCTGTAGTGATGGTTGATTGGCTGGATCTTATTGACTGGGTGTATGTTCTTTCCACAGCTTTGAGTGTGTAACAGTGTTGGATATCTTAATAACTTGCTTGATCAGTTAACACAGCCTGTTGTGGTACCTCACAGACCCAGTGGTTTTGAAATTGGGTTGGATTTTGCACTTGGCCTATATGATTTCTGTTCATGTGAACCTTTTTAATAAATAAACACATGGCATTGATTGTTACTTTGTGTTAAGGGGTATGTTTCATGAGTTAAATATTTCATCTCCAATCATTCCTGTTTTATTTGGGGAGCTGTGCTGTACAAAGAGCTGAAAGTTTGTTCACGGTTTTCTGGCTTAACAGGTGTGTGTGTGTGTATGTGTGTGTGTGTGTGTGTGTGTGTGTGTGTGTGTGTGTGTGTGTGTGTGTGTGTGTGTGTGTGTGTGTGTGTGTGTGTGGTGTGTGTGTGTGTGTGTGTGTGTGTGTGTGTGTGTGTTGGCTGTCACCATTAATTTCCAAAGGTACAGCTGGAATGTGTGCATTTGGCTGTTTTTGAAATCCATATGGGAACAATTCAAACAGAACATGCATGCATGTTTTTGAGGGAGAATCATTTTTGCTGTGTTGTGGGTGCACCGTTTGACCCGCCAGGTTGTAGGTGACTCCGGGGGCATTTTTCTGAGTAGGGGGAAGGCGCGTGGGGGGGTTGAAGCCAACCTTGTCCCTGGGCCCCAGCGAGACACACAGTGGCCTTGTGTTCAACTGTACTGTTACAGCTTGGTGATTAGTATATATAGCTGATTCTCCAGAAATCAGACAAAAACAATCCCTAAAAAAATTGCTTCTGTTGCTGCACTGATATGTATGTAGGTGGTATGCGGCAGACGGTAAACCAGATGTTCCATTGTTTTCAATAAGAGGATGGAAAAAAAAATAGTTCCACCACCATAGGCTGTGGGAGTGGCAGCCACACACTGGTTGCAGAAACAACAACCAACCAAATTATGGACAGCGCCACTAAATTTTTTAAATGGATGGCAGATTTAAGAATATTAGTTGGATGGGGATGGGGGGGTGGGAATAAAACTTTCATTTGGGAGGTTAGCATCATTCCTTTCCTGTGTGCAGTGAGAGAGACATACACACCACTCATATAATTGGTTTCTCCAACCACCAGTGACAGGTCAGTCATTTTCTGTCTTCTTCATTAGAGAAATGGAGACTTCAGATGATGTAAAATGAAAATGTAGAAATTATTACTGTGTAGATACATGCACCTGGACTGAAACAAAGGCTAATTTCTACTATCTTTCAGTGTTATGTCTGGTTGGTCAACTATCTATTGTTCCTGGTTTGATTAGTGACTTTAAGCAACTGTCAGTACAGCCAATTTTTAAAAACTGTATGCTGAACAAATACTATAACTGTGCTGTTGGCATTGATTTTCACCCATTTCTCATCTTTGAATAAGGTATTAAGGTACTCCTTGTCACAGATGCGCAGTCACCGCCTGCACACGGAAGCAGGAAACAGAATTCAGCACAAACCTGTGATGACAGTATACGTATTGAAGATGACATTTTCATACTTTCACTGCAGGCAATTACCTCTGTGAGACTCAAAATGTTTTACTTAATAATGCCTGCACCAGATGGAGGAGCATTCAAGTCCCAGTGAGAAGAAACACAATGGGGGGGGGAGTAATATGTAAAATCACACAAATGAAACATTCATACACAATCCCAGAGAGACCCACATGACACAGCTGAGCTAATGCAGTAAGTATGAGTACAGTGATTGAGGCTATGCAAAAATCTGAGTTCGCACTGACGCAGTAAAGCCACTGTATCATTATAAAACATTAACAACATTTTTGATAGAAAACCTATATTTGGCTTTACAGACACATTTGTTTCCTCCACCTGTTTATTTGTTTCTCTGTTTGTTTGTGAACAGCCTGGAGACAATTTTTCATATATTGTTAGGATTTTTTTTTTTTTTTTTTTTTTTTACTGAAGATTCATATCCTGATAGGTAAGAAGTGATTCAATTTTGAAGGTCATAGGTCAAAGGACAAAGTCCGGAAAAATCTTGGAACAATCCCTATCTTTAATATTGAATGAATATTCAACAAATTATAACTCTGTCAAAAAAGATCACATTTCTTTCATATTTGGCAGCTTTATGTAGGATGGTATCATTTAATGACTGAAAAGGTTGATCCAGATCTGATCCATATTACAGATTTTGTGGTAATTTAAAATGAACATTGAAAACCCCATTTAATGTATATTTTACATTATATCTTAATCACACACAGTTCAATCACTGTCATATTTGAATGTGAGCTGCAGACTGGCACTCACTATCACCTGACAAAGTTTGATCCAGATTGTGGATTTTGTGGACATTTGATTTTAATATTGAAAAGCCCATTTGGTGTACATTTTGTATTATATCTCAAACAAAAGTACCTCAGTCACGCTCATTTGTGGCAATGAGGTGCAAACTGGCACTCTCAGTGAGTAGACTAAGTTTGATCTGCATCTGCATCTGATCCGTATTGCGGATTTAGCGGGAATTACATTCTTTGTAACACTGAAAAGCCCTTTTGATTTTATTTTAGCATAATAAAACCCACTTCTAACTGTCAAATCCACTGTCACCTTGAATTTTTTTTCTAAGGTAAAAATTTGTGAAATTGGAAACTAGCATTGGCGGAGGTTTGCGCTCTATGAGCATGGTGCTCTAGTTTTAAGTGAAATGAAAGCAAAAGCTGAGATAGGTCATGGTAACTGGCAAAGAAACAATATCATTTATGAACCAATGAGGAAATAATTACAGTGGTATAATGGCGAGAAATGGAAGTTATATATTGAAAACAATGCGAGAGAACTGGAGCGTTGTATGGCGATGCCATTATCCTTGCAGAAAAATGCAAATCCAAGTCTTTTGAGCCCTGGTGCTTCTGTACTTACTTTTTGTTTCGGAGACCTGAATCCTAACAAAGTTGTGACTGAATGTCTTTGATATTAGCAGACAACTCAGTGGGATAGACGTTGGGCTAACAAATTGGGTTAGATTCCTGGTCATGGTACCTGTCTATGTCCTTGGACAAACACACTTGATCTGCATTGTGCCAGTCCACCAAGCTGGGTAACCTTCTTGGCTGGTGGCATAACCTTTGATGGACTTTTGTTGTGGCTATAGGGAGTCCAAGACTCCCATCATCATAGGGTGTGTCTTAGTTATGGGGCTTGATGCAATGAAACAACATGCATCACCAAATAATTTTCTCCAATCTGTAGCAATTTGTGGCAAACAAACATTAAATTCACTGCATTGTTTTGCCCAATACTCACAACCTGATCTTGGTGTCTGTGTGTGTGTTTTTCCCAATACACTATTCTTAAGATTGACTTTGTGCTGCCTTATAGTGGATACATACTTTAGGTACAGTTGCCAGGGTTCATTTCAGGGTCAGTACTGTGTTGGACAAATAGTTGAGAAAAAGTGAAGCTGTTTGCATTGCAGGTAATTGAATGGATAAGGAGCTTGCCAGCTAGTGCGTGGACCTGGGTTTGAATCCCACTCATGCTACCTATTTGCAGTGTCTCAGGCTCTTTTGGTTACAAGCCCATATCTTAACCACAAGACCATTACCTCCCCAAACATGAGAGGATATCAGATATCTTCTTAGATATAGAGATATTGGAAGTCAATGTGGTGTTTGACTTGTCATGAAACTGCTGCTTTCTTAGACTGGAGTGACATTCTGTTGCCCAAACTAAAACCCAAAGTTTGTACTTCCAGCAGCAAGCAGACTTTTCAAACTTTATCCAAAGGAGTGGGCAAATGATAGCTCCACATCAAGATTATTACCCACCAATTCTACTGACTGCTCCATCAGCCAAAGGAGCTTCTTAACGCTAGACTGTGGTGTTCTGGTGACTGGAGCTTAACCACACGAAAAACACAAAGGACAATAACAAGCCAATTTTGCATGGGTGGGAAGAGGTTCCACTGCTGCTGGGGCTTCACGGTGGCACATTCAGTCAATTTTTATGCCTGCAGGAATACTAAGAAAAGGTACAGGGGCATATTTGTTATAGATGTCTGCTGAACTGGATGTCAAGTGTTTTGCCAGGCTAAATGTTAACAGTGAAACTCACTGAAGCAAAATGATTTGGCTTCTGTTGGCACTGCTGGAAAACAGGATTACAAATATTTCATCCATTGGCTTCCAGCAGCCCCGTCTTCATTGGCCCAGCTTGCAGTGCTGCTGCCAGTCCAAAGAAACAGCAATGTTTCTTCAGCTGTCCACTGGCTTATGCAGTATGCATACAACTATAAAATGTGAAGTAATCAATAAATTCCTCTGTGGGTATATATTGAGAAGTCATTTTGGCTGACTGGAATGATGTTTTCAACTCCATTAGCTGAATGAGCTGTGGCAGAGTCCCCTATTTGCCCCCGGAGGCTCAAAACAAAACTACACTGAGACTTTTAATACAACAACAGAACAAAGTCAGCACACACAGCAGCCACACAGACTATTTTTAAGTATTTGGATCTTGTAAGTCAACCTAAAGAGGAATCTGGCTGGATGAACAAAGGCGTACACTAAAGTCCACTAAATTCCTTTATATAATTGCTGAGTGGATCCTTGTCATGTGATTGGTAGGTTGCTCAAACGCTGACGTGATTTTTCGCTGGACCGAGTAACTACACAGTGTTTTTTTTTTTTCTTTTTTTTGGGGGGGGGGGGGTACACAAAGTCAGTGCACGGCATCACGGACTGCATCCTCGCATTTTTGGACTCCTATTTAAAGTTCGTGTTGGACTGTTAAGCACCAGTGGAACACCAAAATACAAGTCCCTTTTCTGTTGTTTCTAAATTAATAAAAATATCGAATGACAAGGATCTATTTTAGCCATAAAACAAATAATGACTGTTTTTTCATTCTTTCAATGAAACAAATATTTAATTCGGTGAAAGCTGGAATGTACATTAGGGACTCTTTAACCCTGGATTGTACTTGACCATTTGTAGGAAGCAGATACATCTCTTTATGGTGCTCTCTGTCTTAATGTATTGTTTTGAGACTTGAATGGAAACCAGTGACCTAAATCCATGACTGGATGTCTTCAATTCAATTCAATCAATTTTTTTATATAGCGCCAAATCACAACAAACAGTTGCCCCAAGGCGCTTTATATTGTAAGGCAAGGCCATACAATAATTATGTAAAACCCCAACGGTCAAAACGACCCCCTGTGAGCAAGCACTTGGCTACAGTGGGAAGGAAAAACTCCCTTTTAACAGGAAGAAACCTCCAGCAGAACCAGGCTCAGGGAGGGGCAGTCTTCTGCTGGGACTGGTTGGGGCTGAGGGAGAAAACCAGGAAAAAGACATGCTGTGGAGGGGAGCAGAGATCTATCACTAATGATTAAATGCAGAGTGGTGCATACAGAGCAAAAAGAGAAAGAAACAGTGCATCATGGGAACCCCAGCAGTCTACGTCTATAGCAGCATAACTAAGGGATGGTTCAGGGTCACCTGATCCAGCCCTAACTATAAGCTTTAGCAAAAAGGAAAGTTTTAAGCCTAATCTTAAAAGTAGAGAGGGTGTCTGTCTCCCTGATCTGAATTGGGAGCTGGTTCCACAGGAGAGGAGCCTGAAAGCTGAAGGCTCTGCCTCCCATTCTACTCTTACAAACCCTAGGAACTACAAGTAAACCTGCAGTCTGAGAGCGAAGCGCTCTATTGGGGTGATATGGTACTACGAGGTCCCTAAGATAAGATGGGACCTGATTATTCAAAACCTTATAAGTAAGAAGAAGAATTTTAAATTCTATTCTAGAATTAACAGGAAGCCAATGAAGAGAGGCCAATATGGGTGAGATATGCTCTCTCCTTCTAGTCCCCGTCAGTACTCTAGCTGCAGCATTTTGAATTAACTGAAGGCTTTTTAGGGAACTTTTAGGACAACCTGATAATAATGAATTACAATAGTCCAGCCTAGAGGAAATAAATGCATGAATTAGTTTTTCAGCATCACTCTGAGACAAGACCTTTCTGATTTTAGAGATATTGCGTAAATGCAAAAAAGCAGTCCTACATATTTGTTTAATATGCGCTTTGAATGACATATCCTGATCAAAAATGACTCCAAGATTTCTCACAGTATTACTAGAGGTCAGGGTAATGCCATCCAGAGTAAGGATCTGGTTAGACACCATGTTTCTAAGATTTGTGGGGCCAAGTACAATAACTTCAGTTTTATCTGAGTTTAAAAGCAGGAAATTAGAGGTCATCCATGTCTTTATGTCTGTAAGACAATCCTGCAGTTTAGCTAATTGGTGTGTGTCCTCTGGCTTCATGGATAGATAAAGCTGGGTATCATCTGCGTAACAATGAAAATTTAAGCAATACCGTCTAATAATATTGCCTAAGGGAAGCATGTATAAAGTGAATAAAATTGGTCCTAGCACAGAACCTTGTGGAACTCCATAATTAACTTTAGTCTGTGAAGAAGATTCCCCATTTACATGAACAAATTGTAATCTATTAGACAAATATGATTCAAACCACCGCAGCGCAGTGCCTTTAATACCTATGGCATGCTCTAATCTCTGTAATAAAATTTTATGGTCAACAGTATCAAAAGCAGCACTGAGGTCTAACAGAACAAGCACAGAGATGAGTCCACTGTCCGAGGCCATAAGAAGATCATTTGTAACCTTCACTAATGCTGTTTCTGTACTATGATGAATTCTAAACCCTGACTGAAACTCTTCAAATAGACCATTCCTCTGCAGATGATCAGTTAGCTGTTTTACAACTACCCTTTCAAGAATTTTTGAGAGAAAAGGAAGGTTGGAGATTGGCCTATAATTAGCTAAGATAGCTGGGTCAAGTGATGGCTTTTTAAGTAATGGTTTAATTACTGCCACCTTAAAAGCCTGTGGTACATAGCCAACTAACAAAGATAGATTGATCATATTTAAGATCGAAGCATTAAATAATGGTAGGGCTTCCTTGAGCAGCCTGGTAGGAATGGGGTCTAATAAACATGTTGATGGTTTGGATGAAGTAACTAATGAAAATAACTCAGACAGAACAATCGGAGAGAAAGAGTCTAACCAAATACGGCATCACTGAAAGCAGCCAAAGATAACGATACGTCTTTGGGATGGTTATGAGTAATTTTTTCTCTAATAGTTAAAATTTTGATGTCTTTGGTACCAGGTCACTTTAAGGATTCTTGGATACTGCTAGAATGACTTTATCCAATCCAATCAATTTTTTTATATAGCGCCAAATCACAACAAACAGTTGCCCCAAGGCGCTTTATATTGTAAGGCAAGGCCATACAATAATTATGTAAAACCCCAACGGTCAAAACGACCCCCTGTGAGCAGACAAGCAGTGCCTTCCTCCCACTTCCAAAGACATGCAGGTTAGGTGAACTGACTCTAAATTGACCGTAGGAGTGAGTGAGAGTGTGATTAAGTTTTCCTGTTTCTATGTGGCCTTGCTGTAGACTGGTGTCTTGTCCAGGGTGTACCCTGCCTCATGCCCTATGATGGACGGGATAGGCTCCACCCCCCACCCCCCACCCACCCGGTGACCCTTGATTGAAGTAAGTGGGTATAGAAAATGAATGAATATCACATTCCCTCATAATAAAAGTGACACTTGTCATCTGTGGTGATTTTCACTGTGCATGATCGAGCATTAGTGTTCAGGACCCTAGTGGCACAAGAAGGACAAGGGCAGTCCCATTTTCATCTGCATGCAGCAGATAGATGGTAACTCTCAAGAGGTGGAGATGGATTAGGTGTCTGCCTGGGCAGTTGCCATCCAGGGCCTAGAGCAGTTTGGCGATGTGGCAACATGCTGGGACAGACCATGCTTCCGGACTTAAGTTAACGTGTTATATCTGGGAGAAAAACATTTTCTGTTTTTAATGTTTTATGATGCCACACGGGCTGCATGGTGGCTTCGTGGTTAGCACTGTTGCCTCATAGTAAGAAGGTCATGGGATTGATTCCCACCTGTGGCCTTTCTGTGTGGAGTTTGCATGTTCTCCTCATGTTTGTGTAGGTTCCCTCTGGGTGCTCCGGCTTAGATTAAGTGGACTGGAAACTTTAAATTGTCTGTAGGTGCAGAGTGGGTATGAATGTGCTTGTTTGTCTGTATGTTGCCCTGTGACAGACTGGCATCCTGTCTAGGGTGTACCCCACCTCACAACCTATGACTGCTGGGATAGGCTCCAGCTCCCCGTGACCCTTAATTGGAGTAAGCTGTTGAAGATGAGTGAGCAAGTGATGATGCCACAAGTCGTCGCATCCATTACATTAAGGAACCATCCCGGGTCCGACATAGTAACCATTCAGGCAGACAATTGTCCCATCTTCGCTACCCAAATCTCAAAAGTAGCCATCTACTTGCTGCAGCCTTTTCCAGTTGATGGGGTCCTTCACACTACAGCACCTATGTGCTGAAACAAATCCAAAGAAATGCACCACATGGCCAAAGTGTCATAGCTCATGTCCCAACACATCACTGTACAAGGGATATGCTTCTCTTTACCTCTCCAAGCAACATATTGTTTGACACAAAGTCACCAGCACTACTCAAGGATTCTCCTTAGAGACTGAGTGCCAAAGTAATGCAGTCACTGCCTTAGGTCACTGGTTAGCATTCCAGGTTTCACAACCACACAGCAAGACAGGAAGCACCAGGACCCATAAAGACTTGAATTCACTTAATGCTGGTGTTGTTCTGTATCTGGATGTAGAACCTGGATTTTTATTTTACTTTCTTTTACAAATATGTTGTTGCTGCTTGTCATTTGGTTGTTCCTGTTGCCACAGTAGATTGCGTACGGAGCTGTATTGGGAATTGAACAATACAAGTTTTATGCCGGATGTCCTTTGTGATGCAACTCCAGTTCAGTTCTACATGGAATCAAACACATAATCCCATGTCTTCCCAAATGGTCTGCAGCCAAGTGTTAATTAGGACCTACTTCGCTTCTCTTTCAAGATCTGACAGAATCAGATGTCAACAAAGCAGGAAGATTGTGCTTCTTTTACAAAAGAAGATGGGACTTTTTGGGGATTTTGATAAATTTCTCAAAAACTAATGCTCTGGTCTGCATACAACCTATCAATTATACATACGTAATAAATATTTTGCACATTCAGAGAAGTTTTAATAATGTTCATTATTATAAATGTTAAATGGTAAATGGACTGCATTTATATAGCGCTTTTCCATCTGCATCAGACGCTCAAAGCGCTTTACAATTATGCCTCACAATTCACCCCGATGTCAGGGTGCTGCCACACAAGGCGCTCACTACACACCGAGAGCAATAGGGGATTAAAGGCCTTGCCCAAGGGCCCTTAGTGATTTTCCAGTCAGGCGGGGATTTGAACCCATGATCTTCTGGACTCAAGCCCAACATCTTAACCACTAGACCTTATATGGCTATGCACACTGTGATAGGCTGATTACCGGTCTTATATTTTTCCATATCAGACGGGTTTCCAAGACAATTGGTCCACAACTCTTATTTTCATAACAAACCAGGAAGCTGACACAATCAGAAAAACCAAGTCGGACATGAACGTACTCCATAAATATCTCAACAGCATTGGAAAAAACACACGGATTGAAAGCTTAATGACCGGACCACCTGTTAACAAGTTCTTCATGGAGGTGAAGAAAGTGAACGAGCCCAGCACCATAAGCACCATATTCAGGTGATACTCTAAGTTTGCGTACATATATATATATATATATATATATATATATATATATATATATATATATAGATAGATAGATAGATAGATAGCCATATAATAATAGCCATATAATAAATTAATTATTAACCTATTTTCTTCGGCCTGTACGGGGATATCAGACCATGGCATTTTTCGCACGGCCCTCCCTAGTGCTCGGTCCGTACTAACACCTCGGTGTGATATTTCCCTGTACAGACCTCATACTCGGTTAATAATCCTTTATTAGAATGCAAAAATTGAGGATTCTTCAGCCTTGGGCCCCAACCAGTTCCAAATGCTATATGTCATTTTAAAATGAACCTCTTCACAGGTGAATTTTGTTTCTTAGTACTTTGGGTCTTGGATGAATACATGACTATGAAACACAAACACCACAACAGTTTTAACAAGACAAGGATCTATAATGGGATTCTGATTCTTTATCCACCTTCATTGTGCACTATCTAACCTCTGCATGAAAACAAATGGCCTTCAGCTCTGCGGTGAGCTGTAGAAGATCAATGAGCCACACTCACCCCTCAAACCTTCTTTTTCCCCTTAACAAGCCAAATATCAGACTACAGTGGAAGCTACCCAGCAATTGCACAGAAACACTGAGACAACTTACGAATGGAGAAAAATATTCTGATTTTTCTAAAAATAAATAAATAAATCAAGGACCGTTCGTATAATTTGCTCTGGCATTCCCATTAAAAACCAGAGTCTTGACAGTGAAATGCATGAGAGGCAGGAAAAAGGATACCTAGCAACAGTCTCAGCATTATTCTACAACACACACATGCACACACTTTGGCCTAAAGCCTGTTCCCTCTCTCTCTCTTTGTCAGCAGAACCATAAAATAATGTAAAGCGTTGGCACAAGTGTAGTTCATTGTCAACTAATGTCTAACGTAATAGGTCTAAGTATAATCAGTACAGTTTGGCCAATTTTCTACCCACATTAAACACCCATCTGCCAGCCTTCCAGCTGCTAAATGAATGGCCGATCTCTGAGCTCACCATTTGTTCAACCCAGCAGGTGAATATTGCATTCATAAAAACTTGTCGAGAAAAAAAGTAACTCACGATCACCTGTGTTTTCAAAGACTTTTGTGACTGCTTCAGGTTACATTAACATCCTACTAATGCATTCTGCGCTCCAGATAAACCTCGTTCACACTGGCGTGACACCTGCACAGTGAGGCTGCCAACATGTGGCTCAGACATCAACACATAAAGGACACGCTAAGCATCAACACCACCACACTTTCAAGGATCCATTTTGTGGAAGGGCTTGATGTTGGTCTGGAATTAGTTAAGTTTGAGAAGAACATTTTCAGCAATTGAAGTCTATTATTGTTCACTGACTCACCAATTGCAGTCCATTTACTGAGAACCTCCTCTTCTGTGTTTGGATGTGCTTTGAGCCCTTAGTCGTTGTGACGACTGGATATACGATGTCTGTTAGAAAAGTATCTGAACTTTTTATTTTTTTCCAAAAACCTGATGGATTTGAATCACGTGTGCTTGCATGAGCCAACCTTGAACCTTCGTGCGCATGCGTGCGTCATTTGCTTGTAAGCAGCCTTTGTATGAGGATGGGTGTAGTCTCTCGTCATTTTTTCTTTGCAAGGAAATGGCGGAACAACTGGAGCAAAGTGACTGCATCAAATTTTGCCAGAAACTGGGCGACAACCAGGTGGAAACCATTCGGATTATTCAGACGGCTTTCGGTGACGATCCTATGGGCATCACACAGATTAAGGAGCGGTACAACCGGTTCAAAGACGGCCGCACAACGGTGGAGAGCGGCCATCAACATGCTGAAATGACCGGATCATTCCAAAGTGAATGCTGTGGTGATGTGGGGCCGTTGTTTGATTATCAGAGAAATTGCAGAAGAGGTGGACATCAGCACTTTTTCAGCACATTCCACTGTGACAGCAGATTTTGCCATGAAAAGAGTTGCAGTGAAATTCATCGGCACGAAGCTGATGGCGCAGCAAAAGCGCCACCGTGTTGAAGCCTCACAGGACATGTTGTGGCATGCTCACCTCTTCCACAGTTTCTCGGATAGTCACACAACTGAAAAGCCACCGAAAGCCGTCTGAATAATCCAAATGGTTTCCACCTGGCTGTCGCCCAGTTTCTGGCAAGATTTCATGCAGTCGTGCTGCTCCAGTCGTTCCGCCATTTCCTTGCAAAGAAAAAACGACGAGAGACTCCACCCATCCTCACACAAAGGCTGCTTACAAGCAAATGATGCAACCGACAGGCGTGAAAAAATTCACGCATGCGCACGAAGGTTCAAGGTTGGCTCATGCAAGCACACGTGATTCAAATCCATCAGGTTTTTGAAAAAAATAAAAAGGTTGGATACTTTTCTAACAGACCTCGTATATATGGTTGCTTAGCTGCAACATTTCTCTCTTTGACTTACTGTGCTTTGTTTTATTATTTATTTATTTTGTTTCTGGTGGTATGGCCAAAGCAAATGGTCAATCAACTGAGACTGACCAGATGTGCTTGGTCAGGGGGTAAGGGTGCTATCTCACTTGAATAGAATGTGAACGACATTTGCGAGGAAATTCAGTAATTATTGTGAAATGTGCACAGGACATATCAAATTGCTCAGAACAATCTGAGCTTTCTGAATGTGAGACATATAGTTGTTTAGACCTGTGTGTAAATATATACTGTATAATCTGTCATTTAATCTAAAAATATGATATGCATTTTTAGAAATTCTTCAAATTCCAAGTGAAAATACACCTTTATTTATATGGAAGAACTGTTTCAATGTTAAAAATGGGTTTACCAAAATATTTGGGTGACAAAAATAGTGTAATATGTGACAATTTGTTTTGTTCTGTGTATAATAAATGTCCAAAATGAAAAAACAAAACAAAACATATTCTCGCTTAATGAGTGACAATGCTATCACTGTACATTACCACATTTTTAGGAGATTTAGATACAAAAGCACTAAATAAAGACTGTATACTGCATAACAAGCTTCCTTCATTCCTTCACATGAGTTTGCATATTTTTCTGGAACTGCCCATGACAAAAAAAGACACTCATTCATACCCATCATTGAAGTTCACTTTTACACCAGAAATAACAAATGGAAGGGCATTTACGATCATTTTGAAAAACCTTTATAAAAGTAATAAAGTTGAAACCTTCAATAAATAATTTACTTAGTGTATGAAGTATTGCAAAAAAAAAAAAAGGGTAAAGAACAATTGCAGGTAAACCATGTAAAACGTGTGTTGTTTCATCATCAAAAAGAATGATATTTTTAAGGTGAAAGTGGTTACATGTTGAAATGTTGGTTTTATTTATAAATATGACATATTCTGGAGCTTTTATTGTTTTCAAAATATTTTTAGCGCATAAATACACCCACAAAATACATCTTTTGTATGCTTCAGGAGGGAACTCTCGGTTGGGGATCTTTTGTGGCACCTGGAATAAATAAAATGACACACCGTGGAGCAAAACAAGGTAAGCTGTGTGAAACCCATTCAATGGAATAAAAAGGACAAGAAATTTCTCAGAAAACAAATAAATAACTCACTCATACTTTAATGAAACATGAAGGCATCAGTACAACATTTGAGCTGGGTAAGGTGAGAGGAAATAAGTTTCTCGGGTGACGGAAAGAAGACTCAGGTCAAGGCACCTTGACGCTTGCGCATTTAACCCCTACACTTCCACACAAGTCG
This sequence comes from Thalassophryne amazonica, assembly GCF_902500255.1. NCBI lineage: Eukaryota > Metazoa > Chordata > Actinopteri > Batrachoidiformes > Batrachoididae > Thalassophryne > Thalassophryne amazonica. Next base: position 53,952,390 of record NC_047106.1, read on the forward strand.
TCGTGCCAATGTGACCTGCTGTGTTCCGCTGGATGCTGCGCTTTGTGCCACCGGATGCTGAGTTATATAAAATAACTATTTCATTGCAGATTAATCATTTGCGCTCAGAATTTGGCTTATCAAACCACCTCTAATCACTCTGGAATCACAGAGAAATTTTCTACAGCTGCAGCTGTTCTTGTGTCCTTCATGATGTCGAGAACGCATTTGGAATCATCTCAAAGATAATTATGTATAATATTTATATTGTAATGGCTTGGTAAAACAGTTGCATTTTTATTCTTTCTTATGAGTATCTGTAAAATTATGTTTATTATAGATTTAACATCTCGTCATAAGCATTTAGATGAGCTGCGCTGATGCATTGCGCTGATGCAGTGAATCTCAGTGACACACAGTGTTTTCAAATAGATTGTGCAATGTTCACATGTAGTTCACAAAATTAATTTGTGCCAGAGATTCTGAGCATTTCAAAATGTTCTTTGCACACTTGTACGCAGCCACGCACAGTTTACAAAGACTTACTCTCTGGCACGGCAGATTGTGTGCCAGCGTGGGGATCAAATTTGTGCAAGTATCAAAATTAAACCTTTTAAGAGAAAGAGGGTCCACACTGACCATCTGAAATAGACTGACTGTGGTTCTCTTTAAATACGCAGTGCACATTTGAAGCGAACTGCAGTCGGTTGTTTAAATGGCACTTGCCTTTGCAGATGTACAGCGGGATGCACTGCTACCTCGTCAGGGCTTGTAACCTCAGATCTTAAAGTTTAGAGCCCATTCTATGCCCATTCTATGCCCATTCTATGTGTAAAATGTAAATTAAAAACTGAATACCATGATTTGCAAATCCTCTTCAACCTATATTCAATTGAACACATCACAAAGACAAGATATTTAATGTTCAAACTGATAGACTTTATTGTTTTTGTGCAAATATTTGCTCATTTTGAATTGGATGCCTGGAACACGTTTCAAAAAAGCTGGGACAGTGGTATGTTTACCACTGTGTTACATCACCTTTCCTTCTACCAACACTCAAGCATTTGGGAACTGAGGACACTAATTGTTGAAGCTTTGTAGGTGGAATTCTTTCCCATTCTTGCTTGATGTATGACTTCATTTGTTCAACAGTCCGGGGTCTCCGTTGTCGTATTTTGCGCTTCATAATGCGCCACACATTTTCAATGGGTGACAGGTCTGGACTGCAAGCAGGCCAGTCTAGTACCTGCACTCTTTTACTACGAAGCCACGCTGTTGTAACACGTGCAGAATGTGGCTTGGCATTGTCTTGCTGAAGTAAGCAGGGACGTCCTTGAAAAAGACGTTGCTTGGATGGCAGCATGTGTTGCTCCAAAACCTGGATGTACCTTTCAGCATTGATGTTGCCATCACAGATGTGTAAGTTGACCATGTCATAGACACTAACACACCCCCATACCATCACAGATGCTGACTTTTTAACTTTGCGCTCGTAACAATCTGGATGGGCTTTTTCTTCTTTTGTCCAGAGGATACGACGTCCATGATTTCCAAAAACAATTTGAAATGTGGACTCATCAGACCACAGCACACTTTTCCACTTTGCATCTGTCCATTTCAAATGAGCTCGGGCCCAGAGAAGGCGGTGGCATTTCTGGATGTTGTTGATGTATGACTTTCGCTTTGCATGGAGTTTTAACTTGCACTTGTATATGTACCAATGAACTGTATTAACTGACAATGGTTTTCTGCAGTGTTCCTTTGCCACACGGTAAGATCCTTTACACAATGATGTCGGTTTTTAATGCACTGCCGCCTGAGGGATCGAAGGTCACGGGCATTCAATGTTGCTTTTTGGCCTTGCCACTTATGTGTTGAAAGTTCTCCAGTTTCTCAGAATCTTCTGATGATGGAATCATGAAATTGCAATTGAACGTTAAGAAATACTGTTCTGAAACTGGACTATTTTTTCATGCAGTTGTTCACAAAGTGGTGATCCTCGCCCCATCTTTGCTTGTGAACGGCTGAGTCTTTTGGGGATGCTCCTCTTATACCCAATCATGAACTTACAGTTAGTGTCCTCATTTCCCAAACACTTATTGAGTGTTGGTAGAAGGAAAGGAGATGTAACACAGTGGTAAACATACCACTGTCCCATCTTTTTTGAAATGTGTTGCAGGCATCCATTTCAAAATGAGCAAATATTTGCACAGAAACAATAAAGTTTTTCAGTTTGAACATTAAATATGTATCTTGTCTTTGTGGTGTGTTCAATTGAATATAGGTTGAAGAGAATTTGCAGATCATTGTATTCTGTTTTTAATTTACATTTTACACAACGTCCCAACTTCATTGGAATTGTACTTTTTATCCAATTACTCAGTTAATCACCAGAATAATCAATAGAATATTCGATTACTAAAATAATCAATAGCTGCAGCCCTACTACTGTGGCTTATTCGGGGTTCAACCCCCTCGGGGCTGGGAGCAGTGTTTGCAAAACAGTATTGTTTCCAGTCCCAGTAGAACTGGGACTTAAGCAAAAATGTCTAAAATGTGTTTAAAATATGTCTTTAAGATCTTTACGTCGGGTGGGGGGTGCTTCCGACTCCTCACCCTTCTGGCTACAGGCCTGTACAGTGCCTGTTAGCAGGAGGAAAATTCTTACAAACTTCTTTATTTATGTGGAAAGCAGTACCTGAATGGCTGGCTAAAGGCATAATCACATATGTCATTCATCAGAAACGAACTTGGTGCATATCTGAAGTGAATGAAAGTATAAATATGTTTTCACTGACTATTATTGCTCCATCGGTACGGAGCTTATTAAACAGAGTGAGACTGAATGGGCACTGATGATGATCTGTGGAATAAAATAGACTTGTTCCACATTTAAAGTGAAGGACATACATTTGAGAGGAAGCAAGAGAGAATGTGTGTTAATTTGGTGTCTCATGTTGAATTTATTTGAAAATGATCCATCAGAAAAATGCCTGGATCAGACCTGATTCCGATCAATTTATTCGGATCAACATGCCCCTACCTATATAGGTTATGAAGTCCATTGGTGCCCGTGCTTGTTTCTGGATTCCGAAGTGTGAAGGTGATGAGAATCTACCACTCCCGCTGGACGGGACACCAGCCCAATGCAGGCCACTATCCCAGCTGGATGGGACAATGCAGGTAAAGTGTCTTGCCCAGTGATGCAGACACGTAATGTGACCAAGAATCAAATCCAGGTCTACATATTTTCAGTCCAACTCCTGTCCCACTGAGCTACCGGCTCAGAGTTGGAGATCGGATGTTTTCCATACCAAATTCTGCGAAAGACTGGCATACTATCCAGGCTGTAGCTCACTTCTCGCCCTATGACTACAGAGATAGGCTCCAGGCACACACCCCCACCCTTCCCCCGTGACCCTTAACTGGACTAAGCAGGTATAGAAAATCGGTGGATGAATAGATACATATCAAATTGCTCAGAACAATCTCAGCTACCTATATAGGCTCTGAGGTCCATTGGTGCCCGTGCTTATTTCTGGATTACGTAGTGTGAAGTTGATGAGAGTCTACCACTCCCCCTGGACGGGACACCAGCCGGATGCAGGCCACTATCCCAGCTGGATGGGACAATGCAGGTAAAGTGTCTTGCCCAGTGATGCAGACACATAATGTCACCAAGAATCAAATCCAGGTCTACATATTTTTAGTCCAACTCCTGTCCCACTGAGCTACCAGCTCAGAGTTGGAGATCGTCTGTCTAATTAAACAACAGCCCTGTTCTTGTTTTATTTGTTGTAAACCCGTGAGCTGTTTTGTGTGTAAACTGAGCAAGGCTGGCTGCAAGAGAGTAATTGTGTTTTCCAGACATCAAGATAGTCCATTCCTGACATCTGTCCAACTTGTGTACCTGCACTGTGCAAAGTGATCATATCTAAATGCCTGTGTTCTCACCGGCTTTTATGTTCTGTCAGATAAATGCAATAAGGTTTTGTGGGTCTGTACAGGGTGTTTGAATTACAAATATATCGCACAAACACAAATGTGTTTTCTGCTGGGTTTTCCCATTTGCCTCAGAGTTTCCATCAATATGTGGTTTGCCAAAAGCTGTTTTGGTCCCAAGCCACACTTCAGAGATTTCAGACTGCCTCACAGATAGCAAGCAAGGTGTATATGGAGAGGTGCTGTGAGACCACAAACAATTCCTAAAAGGCCATGGGAGCAAGCACAAAGTATCGGACGTGTTCTTTAATTTTTTATTTTTTTTTTGGTGTGTATTTAAGGAGGCTACGCCTGTATGACATATGTGATTCCTCGGGGAATGATCTACCCAGGACTGCAGTGACACTCGGCTTTCCGAACAACACCATTATCCTGAGTTATATTAGAACCAAGCTGCATAATGCAACTTTCATTCCTGCTTGTTTCCAGTTCATTGCCACTGAACAATAGCTGCTGACTGTGAATTAGCTTGTGTCATTCAGGGCCGAAATGCAAAAAGGCAACAGTCAGCAAAAATCCCCAAGTAACATTCCTAGATGACGTTATATTTTATGGAGACATAAGCTACACAACGAGATAGAGAGAAAGCTTTCGAGAATTGCATCTGTTCTGTTGAGCCATGAATGTTTTGTTGGTGTAATTCAAACCCATGCATGACTGCAAATTGAAATAGATTAGCCATAAAGCAGCCTCTTCCTTTGAAGTGGAAGGCGGTTTTAGCCGCATTGTCAACCTTTGATTGTTTCGCAGCTCCTCTGTAATCACAATATATTCCACGATCAAAGAGCATCTGCTCGGGGTAAGCGGAGGATGCAAAAACCTGGGTGCCCCGCGCTCACTGATGGGGTAAAAAAGTTAATGATACTGTGAATCACACCACATCTGCGATTGCCAAGTCTGACTTTAGCTTTTTCATGTGGACATTATACATCTTCACTTCTAGAGACAGTCGCACATTGGCTATACCCTCAACATAACATCACTCTCATCTTTCTGGAAAGAAGAACTGCTTTGAATTGGTCCCTGAGGGTCGTCCCTCTTCTCGCGACTCAGAGCTATTACACAGCTCTGGGAGACCTTGCAGAGGAGCATCAGTTTAGCACCAGCAGTAATATTCAAGGTGAAAACTTGAAGACAAACAAAATAAATTCCTTGGAGAAGTACAAGGATGAACAATCTGATAGATCGAAGACAATTGTCCTTGTGAACACAAAGCAACTCTATCGGTTTTTAGAATTACAAGCTGAGGTAAACCCTCACATGAATGCTCTTTAGCTTGTAAATTGTCTTTCCCTGTATGAATTATCTAGTATATTATGCACCCTTTCAAGTAGTGATGAATGAGCAATTAAGTCTTTCAGACAGAAGGATTGTAGAGATTGTCTGCTTAAATTAAATCTCAGCAATTATGTAAAACTGTGCTTTTTTCTTTGTTGTTGTCAGCAAAAAGTGTGGTTTGGACTCACTGGTCATGACAGTATGCATAGGATACACATTGTTAATATACATATGGATTGAGAGCTGCATCAAAGGACCATCAGTTCAGTTTTTCTGGTTTACACATTTTTTCTGTCTCGCTGTCAGTTCATTTCATCATGTGCTTTTTGCATCTACAGACTTACTACTGGAAAAATATACCACATTATGCATGACAGAGTCTGCACATCTGGCTATAATTGTCAATTTATGGGATTTTAAGGTGCAGCATGGTGGCGTAGTGTTTAGCATGGTTTAGGCCTCTACTGGTGGTTGGCTCTCACTGCGGTATAGTATCACTTCCTGTTCCGGAGCACAGCGGTGTTTTTCTGTATCTGTTAGCTGTTTACTCTGCGCAGTTAGATTGATCTAGTTATCTAGATTACGATTTGTTTCCCAGTGTAATCTTTACGTGCCTTAACTAAAGCACTCCTTCTGCTGAATCACCTCTAAATTATTTACACATTATTCACTTTGCGTGTTTTTAGGAATCCGCTAGCTTAGCGTAGCTACTAGCTCTTAGCCGATTTAGCATGGCGGCTTCTCCTGTCTCTCCCGCACTTTTCTGCTCTGGGTGTGAAATGTTTAGTTATTCCTCGGCCTCCTTTAGCAGTAATGGTACTTGTAATAAGTGTAGCTTATTCGTAGCTTTGGAGGCCAGGCTGGGCGAATTGGAGACTCGGCTCCGCACCGTGGAAAATTCTACAGTTAGCCAGGCCCCTGTAGTCGGTGCGGACCAAGGTAGCTTAGCCGCCGTTAGTTCCCCTCTGGCAGATCCCGAGCAGCCGGGAAAGCAGGCCGACTGGGTGACTGTGAGGAGGAAGCGTAGCCCTAAACAGAAGCCCCGTGTACACCGCCAACCCGTTCACATCTCTAACCGTTTTTCCCCACTCGACGACACACCCGCCGAGGATCAAACTCTGGTTATTGGCGACTCTGTTTTGAGAAATGTGAAGTTAGCGACACCAGCAACCATAGTCAATTGTCTTCCGGGGGCCAGAGCAGGCGACATTGAAGGAAATTTGAAACTGCTGGCTAAGGCTAAGCGTAAATTTGGTAAGATTGTAATTCACGTCGGCAGTAATGACACCCGGTTACGCCAATCGGAGGTCACTAAAATTAACATTAAATCGGTGTGTAACTTTGCAAAAACAATGTCGGACTCTGTAGTTTTCTCTGGGCCCCTCCCCAATCAGACCGGGAGTGACATGTTTAGCCGCATGTTCTCCTTGAATTGCTGGCTGTCTGAGTGGTGTCCAAAAAATGAGGTGGGCTTCATAGATAATTGGCAAAGCTTCTGGGGAAAACCTGGTCTTGTTAGGAGAGACGGCATCCATCCCACTTTGGATGGAGCAGCTCTCATTTCTAGAAATCTGGCCAATTTTCTTAAATCCTCCAAACCGTGACTATCCAGGGTTGGGACCAGGAAGCAGAGTTGTAGTCTTACACACCTCTCTGCAGCTTCTCTCCCCCTGCCATCCCCTCATTACCCCATCTCCGTAGAGACGGTGCCTGCTCCCAGACTACCAATAACCAGCAAAAATCTATTTAAGCATAAAAATTCAAAAAGAAAAAATAATATAGCACCTTCAACTGCACCACAGACTAAATCAGTTAAATGTGGTCTATTAAACATTAGGTCTCTCTCTTCTAAGTCCCTGTTGGTAAATGATATAATAATTGATCAACATATTGATTTATTCTGCCTAACAGAAACCTGGTTACAGCAGGATGAATATGTTAGTTTAAATGAGTCAACACCCCCGAGTCACACTAACTGTCAGAATGCTCGTAGCACGGGCCGGGGCGGAGGATTAGCAGCAATCTTCCATTCCAGCTTATTAATTAATCAAAAACCCAGACAGAGCTTTAATTCATTGAAAGCTTGTCTCTTAGTCTTGTCCATCCAAATTGGAAGTCCCAAAAACCAGTTTTATTTGTTATTATCTATCGTCCACCTGGTCGTTACTGTGAGTTTCTCTGTGAATTTTCAGACCTTTTGTCTGACTTAGTGCTTAGCTCAGATAAGATAATTATAGTGGGCGATTTTAACATCCACACAGATGCTGAGAATGACAGCCTCAACACTGCATTTAATCTATTATTAGACTCTATTGGCTTTGCTCAAAAAGTAAATGAGTCCACCCACCACTTTAATCATATCTTAGATCTTGTTCTGACTTATGGTATGGAAATAGAAGACTTAACAGTATTCCCTGAAAACTCCCTTCTGTCTGATCATTTCTTAATAACATTTACATTTACTCTGAGGGACTACCCAGCAGTAGGGAATAAGTTTCATTACACTAGAAGTCTTTCAGAAAGCGCTGTAACTAGGTTTAAGGATATGATTCCTTCTTATGTTCTCTAATGCCATATAACAACACAGTGCAGAGTAGCTACCTAAACTCTGTAAGGGAGATAGAGTATCTCGTCAATAGTTTTACATCCTCATTGAAGACAACTTTGGATGCTGTAGCTCCTCTGAAAAGAGAGCTTTAAATCAGAAGTGTCTGACTCCGTGGTATAACTCACAAACTCGTAGCTTAAAGCAGATAACCCGTAAGTTGGAGAGGAAATGGCGTCTCACTAATTTAGAAGATCTTCACTTAGCCTGGAAAAAGAGTCTGTTGCTCTATAAAAAAGCCCTCCATAAAGCTAGGACATCTTTCTACTCATCACTAATTGAAGAAAATAAGAACAACCCCAGGTTTCTTTTCAGCACTGTAGCCAGGCTGACAAAGAGTCAGAGCTCTATTGAGCTGAGTATTCCATTAACTTTAACTAGTAATGACTTCAATGACTTTCTTTGCTAACAAAATTTTAACTATTAGAGAAAAAATTACTCATAACCATCCCAAAGACGTATCGTTATCTTTGGCTGCTTTCAGTGATGCCGGTATTTGGTTAGACTCTTTCTCTCCGATTGTTCTGTCTGAGTTATTTTCATTAGTTACTTCATCCAAACCATCAACATGTTTATTAGACCCCATTCCTACCAGGCTGCTCAAGGAAGCCCTACCATTATTTAATGCTTCGATCTTAAATATGATCAATCTATCTTTGTTAGTTGGCTATGTACCACAGGCTTTTAAGGTGGCAGTGATTAAACCATTACTTAAAAAGCCATCACTTGACCCAGCTATCTTAGCTAATTATAGGCCAATCTCCAACCTTCCTTTTCTCTCAAAAATTCTTGAAAGGGTAGTTGTAAAACAGCTAACTGATCATCTGCAGAGGAATGGTCTATTTGAAGAGTTTCAGTCAGGTTTTAGAATTCATCATAGTACAGAAACAGCATTAGTGAAGGTTACAAATGATCTTCTTATGGCCTCGGACAGTGGACTCATCTCTGTGCTTGTTCTGTTAGACCTCAGTGCTGCTTTTGATACTGTTGACCATAAAATTTTATTACAGAGATTAGAGCATGCCATAGGTATTAAAGGCACTGCGCTGCGGTGGTTTGAATCATATTTGTCTAATAGATTACAATTTGTTCATGTAAATGGGGAATCTTCTTCACAGACTAAAGTTAATTATGGAGTTCCACAAGGTTCTGTGCTAGGACCAATTTTATTCACTTTATATATGCTTCCCTTAGGCAGTATTATTAGACGGCATTGCTTAAATTTTCATTGTTACGCAGATGATACCCAGCTTTATCTATCCATGAAGCCAGAGGACACACACCAATTAGCTAAACTGCAGGATTGTCTTACAGACATAAAGACATGGATGACCTCTAATTTCCTGCTTTTAAACTCAGATAAAACTGAAGTTATTGTACTTGGCCCCACAAATCTTAGAAACATGGTGTCTAACCAGATCCTTACTCTGGATGGCATTACCCTGACCTCTAGTAATACTGTGAGAAATCTTGGAGTCATTTTTGATCAGGATATGTCATTCAAAGCGCATATTAAACAAATATGTAGGACTGCTTTTTTGCATTTACGCAATATCTCTAAAATCAGAAAGGTCTTGTCTCAGAGTGATGCTGAAAAACTAATTCATGCATTTATTTCCTCTAGGCTGGACTATTGTAATTCATTATTATCAGGTTGTCCTAAAAGTTCCCTAAAAAGCCTTCAGTTAATTCAAAATGCTGCAGCTAGAGTACTGACGGGGACTAGAAGGAGAGAGCATATCTCACCTATATTGGCCTCTCTTCATTGGCTTCCTGTTAATTCTAGAATAGAATTTAAAATTCTTCTTCTTACTTATAAGGTTTGAATAATCAGGTCCCATCTTATCTTAGGGACCTCGTAGTACCATATCACCCCAATAGAGCGCTTCGCTCTCAGACTGCAGGCTTACTTGTAGTTCCTAGGGTTTGTAAGAGTAGAATGGGAGGCAGAGCCTTCAGCTTTCAGGCTCCTCTCCTGTGGAACCAGCTCCCAATTCAGATCAGGGAGACAGACACCCTCTCTACTTTTAAGATTAGGCTTAAAACTTTCCTTTTTGCTAAAGCTTATAGTTAGGGCTGGATCAGGTGACCCTGAACCATCCCTTAGTTATGCTGCTATAGACGTAGACTGCTGGGGGGTTCCCATGATGCACTGTTTCTTTCTCTTTTTGCTCTGTATGCACCACTCTGCATTTAATCATTAGTGATCGATCTCTGCTCCCCTCCATGTCTTTTTCCTGGTTCTCTCCCTCAGCCCCAACCAGTCCCAGCAGAAGACTGCCCCTCCCTGAGCCTGGTTCTGCTGGAGGTTTCTTCCTGTTAAAAGGGAGTTTTTCCTTCCCACTGTAGCCAAGTGCTTGCTCACAGGGGGTCATTTTGACCGTTGGGGTTTTACATAATTATTGTATGGCCTTGCCTTACAATATAAAGCGCCTTGGGGCAACTGTTTGTTGTGATTTGGCGCTATATAAAAAAAATTGATTGATTGATTGATGGTTGCCTCACAGTGAGAAGGTCCCAGGCTGGCTTCCAACCTGGTCCTTTCTGTTTTTGTGTGGGTTCCCTCAAGGTGCTCTGGTTTCCTCCCCCTTCCAAAGAACTGCAGGCTAGGTGAACTGCTGACTCTACATTGACCGTAGGTCAGAGTGTGAATGGGGTGTCAACACGTATCAGCCTTGCAATGGCTGGCAGTCTGTCCAGGGTGTACCCCACCTCTCAGCCAGTAACTGCTGGGAAAGCCTCTAGCCCACTGTGAAGCTTAACTGGAATATGTGGGTTCAGAAAAAGAGTGAAATTGGAGTAATGCAATATCCAATCCCAATACCCTCCCTTCACCCTACCACTTTGCCATTTTCCTTCATTTTGCAAGAAAGTACAGTATGAAGAAAATGGGCATCGGAGTGAGCCAAAGTCCTTATCAGCCTCAAGGGATTTTATTTATCTCCAGTTTCTGTGCTGTGAAGTGGACAGGACAGGAGCCCAGTCCATTGTAAACTACTTTTCAGCCAAAGTTGGTACTCATTTTACAGTTGGAGGAACTGAGGCAATGCAGATAAAGCACACTGTCCAACAGCCAGGAAGCACAAGCTGGATTTGAAGCCTGAGAGAGTGCTATGTAAAAATCATTATTATTATCTACATATTAAAAGACAAGTGCCATCTGTGTACACGCGTGTGTGTGTGTGTGTGTGTGTGTGTGTGTGTGTGTGTGTGTGTGTGTGTGTGTGTGTGTGTGTGTGTGTGTGTGTGTGTGTGTGTGTGTGTGTGTGTGTGTGTATCACTTTGAACATGGAGAAACTGGGGAGAGCTGACATTTTCCATTTGGTATGGTTATGTATTTTGGGTCAAGGATGAACAATGCAAAAATGGAAAGTTGATAGGACAAATATTTTTGGAGAAATGTGTGATTACAGGTAACAACAGTGAAAAATGGACATTGATAATTGCATTCTGGACTCACGACAAGGACTCACATGCCATTCCGGGGGGGGTCATCTATATATCAAAGTGAAGTGGCCTCTGTGCACGTTTATGCATGTGTACCTGTTTATCTTCGAACACAGAGAAACTGGGGAGAGATAACATTTGTCGTTTGGTATGCTTATGTATTTTGGGTCAAGCATGAAAGCTGCCAAAATGGAATGTTGATAGGACTAATATTTTTGAAGAAATTACAGCTATTACGTAACAACAGTGAACAATGGGTGTTGATAATTACATTCTGGACTCACACGCCATCCCAAATCATTGTAGAAACTTTGCATAATTTATTACCACCCTTGAAAAATGTCAGCAACCAACTTTAATAAACACTACAAGTGGTGGGCACAGCTAACCAAAAAGTTTGCGTCGATAACCGCTAATCCGCTAATCCGCTAATCCGCTAACTGAAAAGTTAGCTTTTATAATAATAAACTGATAAAAAAAAATTAGCAGAAGCTACAGCTAACTGATAACCGCTAACTTTCGATATTGACTCCGGTAAATTGTCAGCTACTGACAAGCCAGTTTTGAGTTTAAGTACCGCCGATGCGTTTGAGTAGAATCAAAGGCGAGCAGAAACGCAACACAAACAAGTCAGCATTCCTGTCTTTGTGCTCCTTGCCCACTGCTGTAAGGAAGAGACATTTTCGTTGACGGCATACAGAGCCCCTGGCATGAGGCAGAAGTCATGAAAAGCAAAGCAGGTTTGACTTATGGTTTGATTTAAAAACCAAACTAATTCTGGATGGTTTATTTATATTAGCATTAACTGCCATTTTTACAAAGTGAAAATATCACAAATACCTTTTATTTTTAAAGTAAGGCACTAATTCTGATTGTTTGAGCATTAAAACTCCCAGATGGACAAGGAAATTATGGGAAATTGAGCCTCCTAATTGAGCCTCCTAATCACTATGTATCTGCCTGTGGGGATTGACCCATTGTCTGCCTGTATGGGTGGCATCCAGGACCCAAGCAGTTCCATGATGTGGTGTATGTGGCAATGTGTGGCACCAACCCATGATGCTAGACTTGACTAGATTAAAATAACCACTGTGCTATTAACAATGTTTTCGAGGTATGTTCTTATAGCACTATCGGAGACGCCATTGCTGAGCAGTCAGAGCTTATGACTGTGGTGCAAAAGGTTCAAATCCCATTCTCTTTAGAGCTGGGGAAGGTCAAGGCAGAGGAGAGGAGCTCCATCTATCAAATATTGTGCCCTAGAAACAGTGGGGCTCAAGCATCCACCGGCCATTAGGATATAAGTCTACCTTACCTTAAAGCAGGTTTTCTAGCACAGCAGCCCTCACAGGTACTTGAGACTTAGCAGTCATATTTTGGTATTTGCAAGTAATTGCAAGTTGAAAGAGCTGAAAGCCTGTTAAAATGGATTTAACCTACAAGAAAGTCGGTAAAGTTGCTCAAAACCCCACATGTACATAAATCTGTAAGCTCTGCCAAACCCATAAACCTAAAATAGACTTTAGAAGAAAGTAAACACTCAAAAACACACACGGAGATTCTTCTTTTCCCAAGCAGTCCAGGCTCACCATCTTATCACTGCAACCCCACTCCCCTTTCCTCCCACCATTTGCTGGCTCCCTCTCTGTATCTCCCTCTGAGACGTGAATAATGGGGACCTCCTCGTTGTTGTGCCATAACAGAGCAACTCCATGGATGAGGTTCTCTCTGAGGACTGGAGAGCCACAGGCCTATCTCCAGGCTCTCTCTAGTCTGCATCTTTCCCCTGTTCTCTTAATTAGCATGCCGCAGACAAAAAAGCAAATTAACTGCAGTCAGTTATTGCCGATTTCTCATTTTATTTCTCCCATGTGACACATCCTGATTGCCTTCTTCTGCCATATATATTTTTCTTCCCAAGTCCTTTTATCTATTCCATCTTCATCAACTTCTTTTTCCTGTTCACCATCTCCTTCATCATCATAAACATGTTACAACCACCCCCTCCAACCCCCCGTATAGTTCCTACTCAGAAACAGAGGCAAAGAAAGCAGGCTAAAGGCCAGTGTAAATAATTAACAGAGAAAGAAATGCCACAAGCCACAAAAGTCAATAACGACGTGACAAAAAAACCTTGAATGACTCATTGTTTATTAGGTGTAGAAGGGAAACTATATTAGCTTCATTTATTTGGATAATAGCCTTATTTCATTTCTAATAATACAAACTAAACAAGAATGTGCTCTCTAAACCTCCCCTGACAGAAATTAATCTCTTTCTCTGTCTCTCTCGTGTGCACTCTCACAAATTTATGAGCAAAATGAATGTGGCAAGAAATGACAAGAGCATACTGCTCCCAAACAGTCTCCACCACCTCAGCAGATCAACTATAAAACCAGTTTACAATCCAACAAGCTGCAACGACACACTGCTACATGTTTCCATTCACACATCAGCCTGCATTTTCACAGTGCTCCAACAGGTGTTTATCTTCTTATTGAATATCATATAACACCTAAATAGATCCTTGTCATTTGACTGATGGTTTGTATAAAAAGCAAATAATGAATGTTTATGAGTTCAATGGTACGGATATTTCATTTCAATTAAATATTCGTACCATTGAAAGAATGTAAAAACATTCATTATTTGTTTTATATAACGGCTAAAATAGATCGTCATTTGATATTTTATTAATTTATAAAAAACAGAAAAGGTACTTACACACACTCACGCGATGTTAAAAGCCAAAGCATAAAATTGGGTTCTAAGACAAGACTTAAAACACTCTACAGTGGGGGCTGTTCGGATGTTAAGGGGCAACTCATTCCACAGCTGAGGGCCCACCACAGAGAAAGCCCTGTCCCCCCTTGTTTTTAGTCTCATCACAAGCACCACATGCTGGAGCTGGCTCTTGGACCTCAAAGCACGGGGAGGATGGTAAATTTTAGGGATGTCCCGATGTTTCCGATCACGTGATCAGAAATCGGGCCCGATCACGTGGTTTCAGACTTGATCGAAATCGGACGTTGCATCCCGATCAGGAATCCGATATAGATTTTATCCTCATTATTTTGATCAGTGCTATTTCAGGCTCATTATTGCAGATTAATGGGCCTTTCACGCATCGAAAGCGTCAGAGGCGTGAGACGCGTTGCTTTTTAGAGGCGTCAGAAGCGTCGCTTTAGCTCGGCTTTTGACGTGATGCTTCTGACGGAAGCATGCATTGCCGCTTGTTGGCAGGCTGACGCTGTCAAAGTTAAACCCAATCTTTGTTGTTTTTTTTTTAATTGAACAAAAGAAAAAACATAAGTTCAACCGGACAGAGGTGGGGGGAGTTACGCATGCAAAGTTTCTTTCGCAGAACTGCTGTTGGTGTGTTTACGCGCTCAGCCTGACGCCTCGATGGAATGACAAGAGGATGATGGACACTTTCCCACCGAAACGCTTGCTCAGTCGTCCCTCCGTGCGCAGTAGGACCCAGTGCTGACCAAGTCCTCAGGACGATGATCTGTCATCTGATTAACAAAAAGAAAAAAAACATTGTCCTGTGATCATTTGTCTGCAAAATGGAGCGAGAGGTGGTGTGCGCACGAGTGATGTGCACACTCATCACATTTGGGAGCACGTCTTAAAGAGCTTCCGTCTTCATTCACATTCACTGCGCTGCTCTGAACTTGTTGAACACTGATAAAGCATCAGAGGGGTACACTGAGGACTGTCAGGATGCAAATGTAAGTTGTTTTTTTTTTCCTTTTACTTTTCAAGTTGACTTTTGAACTTTTGACGCTCTGAGCTGTGACGTAGCGTCGCGCTGTCCAATAGGAATGACGCGTCGGGCCAAAGCACAGAAGACTAGTGGCAGAAACCACTGATCTGTACAAATGGTAAATGGACTGCATTTATATAGCGCTTTTCCATCTGCATCAGACGCTCAAAGAGCTTTACAATAGTGCCTCACATTCACCACGATGTCAGGGTGCTGCCATACAAGGCGCTCACTACACACCGGGAGCAATAGGGGGTTAAAGACCTTGCCCAAGGGCCATTAGTGATTTTCCAGTCAGGCAGGGATTTGAACCACAGATCAGTGCAGAAACCACGTGTCTGAAGAAAAATCCTTGGAAATGTTTTTTGTTGTTGTTTGTTACCTCAAAATTTCTGATTACTGTTTAAAAAAGTTTAGAACACTTGTAATTAAAATAACAATCAATAAATGGTTCTTTCATCTATAAATTAAAACCACCTGTTATTTCAGATTAGATAATTTCTTGTTTAACACCTTTGACATTTATTTTTAGACAAATAAAATAACATGGAAATTTGTACTTTTTTTTTTAAGTCTGGTAGATTATTACTTGATTGTTCAAGCTACCTCAAGGAGAAGTGCACTGTTTAAGTGATAAATAATAAAATAAGGTGATTAAAATGAAATTATTATATATTTAGCATTTGTTCATTGTTCATTCAGTTTTTTAAAGTATCGGATCGGGACTCGGTATCGGCAGATACTCAAAATCAGATGACTCGGAATTGGATCGGGGCCAAAAAAAACCTGATCGGGACATCCCTAGTAAATTTGGATGAACTCTGAGATGTAAGCTGGGGCCAGTCCATTCAAAGCTTTAAAAACAAAGAATAAAATCTTAAAATCAACTCTAAAATACTCTGGAAGCCAGTGCAGGGATGCTAAAATCGGAGTAATGAGCTCTCACTTTCTACTACCAGTCAAGAGGCGCACAGCAGAATTTTGGACCAACTGTAAGAGGGAAAGTGCATTGTGGCTGATGCCAATAAAAAGTGCATTACAGTAGTCTAAACAAGAGGGGACAAAAGTGTGCATGACTTGGCTGAAAGCAATAAAAGATTAAAAAAAGGTTTAACTTTAGATAGAAGATGCAAATGATAAAATCCAGATTTGACAACCGCGTTCACCTGCTTGTGAAATTTAAAATATTTGTCAATAATGATGCCAAGGTTGGTGACAGATTGTTTCAGGTGTGGTTTAAGAGGGGCCCCAAGTCCAAGAGGGGGTCAATACTTCCAAATAAAATGACTGCTGTTTTACCCTCATTTAGTCTTAAAAAGTTGTGGACCAACCAAGCCTTGACATCACTCAAACAATTAAAAAGAGGTGCTAGGGGGGCAGAAGCAAGTGGTAGGTAAATCTGGCAGTCATCTGCTTAAAAATGATACTGTAAACCATGGCAGGCGCTAGGATTGAGCCCTGCAGTACTCCACAATTTAGAGACGCAGAAAATGAGGTGAAATCCCCCAGTCTGTACACGAAGACGTCAAAGCAGGGCATCAGGTACGGACGACATCACCACTTTTTGCAAGTTGGCAGAACAATTTTGGATTAGATTGCTATTTAAAGTTCATGTTGGACTGTTTTGAACCTCTTGACCTCAAACGACCAGTGATGCACACCAAAATGCAAGTCCCTTTTCTCTTGTTTATAAGATTAAAAATATCAAATGACAAGGATTTATTTTAGGTGTTATATAAAAGAAATAATGAATGTTTTTCATTTGTGCAATGAAAGTAATATTTCATTCGATGAAAGATGAAATGCTCCATTGAATGGAACATTTCATCCTTCATCGAATGTAATACGCGTACAATTGCACTAACAAACATTCATTATTTGTATATCATTGGACAGCAAAAATGCAAAAGTGTGTGAGTGGGTTAGCTTGTGTTGATGATGCAATAACACATTATCTTTTGATAATAGCCATCCCCAACTGTCAAAAGTAATATTCGACCTGCTGCAGGCAGCCTTCTCCTGCCACTGTGGTGCTCAATAATGTGGCCCCTGTGTGCAGAATCATGCACAGAGAAATGCACCACGTAACCAAAATGTCATAGCTGATGTTCCATCTTAATGCAAGTGATACTCCTCATCTTACTTCATGGGATCGCTTCCTGCCCTTTCTGTGTGTAGTTTGCATGTTCTCCCTGTGTCTTTGTGGGTTTGCTCCAGGCATCTGGTTTCATCCCACAATCAAAAACATGCTTATTTAGGGTCCGCTCCTATCTCTGTCTCTCACCAAGGCAGAGTCTCTACATCTGGACTTGGTCCCTGTGCAGTAGTGGTTGGAATGTGTCTAATTGTAATTAGGATGGGTTAAATGCAGAGGACAAATTTTGTTGTATATATGTACCACCAGGACATGCAACACATACACAGCGTGAGTTATCCGTAACGGTGAAATTTGCCTTTTATTCACTCTCTTCTAGGACCCTCCTTGTTTCTTGATTAAAGAAAAGCTGTATATCCATCTTTTAGTTCAGCATAGTGTTTCTCAATTCTCACTCTCTTTCACAGTTAGGTTCAGTAGTCTACATGCTACACATATTTTCATTTTACTTTTCTGTTTCATGTAGATTATTTCATCAACCAATTGAATCATTCAGAATTGTTTTAGTAAAATCAGAAAATACAGTGTGTTTATTAATATTATTATTAATCATCTATTTTGGAAATTTGTACAAATTGTAATCATGGTAGCCTACAATTTTTATTAATTTTTTTTCTTTTGTGGTTGGCGGGAAACTGACAGGCTCGTCCATCCAGGGCAGTCAGAATGGATTCCGAGGGCGGACCAGGCACCCTAAGGCCCACCCATAATGCCAGGTATGAAAGTTGAAGACAAAAACTGACATTTACTGCTACTGTGTAGACAAGTGTGATCCAGCGCTGATGGAATGGCCTCACAGCTAAATCCAAGTGTGTGTATGCAATTGTTTTGTTTTGGGTTTTTTTTGCAGGGGAGATACGTACATCAGCTGATTCACTGTTTTCAATGACATGATGATGGAAAAGTTATCCGCGGCCAAATGTGAGTGCGGCACGTCGTGCACCACAGTGATTTGTGCTGTCAAAAAAATGTTCAACATTTTCTTGTTGTTATTCTTAGTGTTGGTCAAAGACAGACAGTAAAATTGATTCCTTGAGTACAGACACAGCCAGTTTTATGTCAGATAGACAGGACAGATTCATGCAACAAATTTAACTGTGGCATCACAGAAAGTCAATTCTTTAAAGAAAATTCAGATTTCATTTCTTTCTGGGTTACACAGCTGGTACAGTGGGATGAACACTGTGACCACTGTGGCTTTATTAGGTTCAGGAGTTCCAGCATCCTGGCAGCACAGTGGCATAGTAGTTAGCACTGTTGCTTCACAGCAAGGAGGTTGTGGGATCGCTTTCCACCAAGGGGACTTTCTGTGTGGAGTTTTCATGTTCTCCCATGTGTGTGTGGGTTCCCTCCAGGTGCTCCAGCTTCCTCCCACATCCAAAGACATACAGGTTAAGTTGGTAACTTTAAAAATTAACCGTGTCTGTGCGGGTGTGAATGTGTTTATCTGTCTGTCCATATGTGGTCTTGCGATGGACTGGTGTCCTGTCCATGGTGTACTCTGGTTCATGCCCTATGACTGCTGGAATAAGACCCCCCCGTGACCCTTAACTGGAGTAAGTGGGTATAGAAAATGAATCGACAGATGTTCCTGTACCCACCACACCAGTAATATTATTTATCCTCCAGTCAACAAATTTTTAAAAGTGGTCATTATGGAATTAGATTTTACATTGACCATGTTTGGTGATGTTTTCACACATAACTCAATAGGAACAGTTAAAAACCAAACAAACAAAAAAACACTTCAGTATGATTTCATCCAATAGTTCACCTGTCAACATTTTCCATGTGGCAGACAAACAGTGTGGTCCTTATTTGACCTTCTCTCCCTGTAACAGTCTCTGCCTCAATGCTTCACTTTCCCACAGTTTTGTTCCCAACCAGTCAATCTTACAATTGTTGGGGGACACACCTGATCATAACATCCAAAATATGTACTGCATAACCGACGTGTTTCCGTAATGTGGTGGATGCAGCACCGCAGCCTGCTGCCAGACCTGAACTGACCATCATCAAGGTGATGATGTGTATCATTTATTATCAGTGATGCCGGTAACGCGTTACTTAGTAAAATTACTTATAGTAACGCGTTACTCTAATCTGACCACTTTTTTTAGTAACGAGTAATCTAACGCGTTAATCTTTCCAAATCAGTAATCAGATTAAAGTTACTTCTCCATGTCACTGTGCGTTACTATTATTTTTCATTGTGGGTCGATAACAGCATTAAACTTGGTCTGTGGGCAGGAGGTCGGGGTTCGACTGAACTGTCCACTTTCAGCGAGCTGTGAGCTTTTAATCCGCGGTTTTTTGCAGCTGCTCGACTCGTCCTCACCTCTTAAAGCGCGGTGATCAGCACACCTGCACTGAGCTTTACAAAGACATTTTTATACTTTTTTCCTCCTTTATTTAGAATTCTGAGCTGAGCTGCTCCGTATCGTCTCGTTAAAAACAGCTGATCCTCCGCGACGCGTCAACAACTAACACTATTTTCCACTCAAATGCACCTAAACTCTCTTTCTGAGGACCACATGATGTGAAAACGCAATAAAACTTTCTTACCTGTAAATCTGGTCCTGTTTTCTGCATAAATAAATGTTATCCATTCTTTGTGCTCAAACGCCAAAGCAGGGGCGAATCTAGATGGAATGGGGGCGTGGGGCAAGGATGTGCCCCCTCCCCCACAACACCCCTAGATTAAAGGTGCAATTTTTTGCAGTTTTTTACTACAACTAATATTGCTTAAAATAATAATAATTTCGACAAGTAAAATGTTTAGAGAGAATTTAAATGTTAGAAAAATGTTAGAATTTAATAGTTACCTTTATAAACAATGTAGGCTCGAAATTGCAAGTTTTACTGTTACAGTGCTGTCAACAGTTAAATATGAGGTCAAGAAAGACGTCTTTATTTTACTTTTTATAAAACAAGTATTTATTTTCATTGAAGTCAAGAAAGGGTGACTATAAAGTGAGTTTTGGCAAAACAGGTATCATTGTCATGTTGAGGTGGCAGAGGGTTGTTGTCGGCAGCTGGGAAAAGTAACTAAAAAAGTAACTAGTAATCTAACTTAGTTACTTTTACAATTGAGTAATCAGTAAAGTAACTAAGTTACTTTTTCAAAGTAACTGTGGCAACACTGTTTATTATTCATGCCCGGGTGATTAAAATATGCTCATGCTGTAAAATCTGCAGCTCCTGCTTCAAACTCAACACAAAAATAGACCAGCTGTGTAAAAATCACACAGCGGACAAAACGGCCAGCTGGACAGGAAATCGGAAGACTTGTGGACTGGTTTTAAGAAGAACCATGATTACGGAGCGTGTCACATCAGCTGGTGAACAAATGTAAAGATCATTACTCTCACTTACCCAAACCTGAATCACTGTTACTTCGCTAACCCAAAGAAAGAATTGGATACCCAATGTGGGCAAGAAAACATGTAACCTGTGGTAATAGTGGCGTTGTAGAATGTACTGACCAACTGGAAAATTTCTGAACATGTTCAAACACATGTCATGATCCACAAAAGTGAATAATCTGTGCAAAGTTTCTGTGAAGGCTCTCACTTGTCCAGGTGGTTTCCATAGTAGAGAAGCTTGAATCTTCGAATGGACTGGGTTGCTTGATGCGAGGACGTTTCACTTGTAATCGCAGAAGCTTCCTCAGCTAAAATTCTTGACTCTTGTAGAGACAGAAGTCAAGCTTCTGTACAGTCTGTGCAAATATGGGCAATATATGGATTCTACTTTAATTTTACACACAAATTAGTTTTTTATTTTGTTAGTGCATCTAGAAATAAATAATTTATGCCTGACTCTGGAGGGAGCACGGTGAATTAGTGGTTAGCACTGTTGCCTCACAGCAAGGTCATGGGTTCGATTCCCACCCGTGGCCTTTCTGTGTGGAATTTGCGTGGGTTCCTTCTGGATGCTCTGGACGCAGGTTAGGTTGATTGGATACTTTAAAATTGTCCGTATGTGTGCGTGTGATTGTGTTTGTTTGTCTATATGTGGCCCTGCGACAGACTGACATCCTGTCCAGGGTGTACCGCACCGCAAGCCTTATGACTGCTGGGATAGGCTCCAGCCCCCCGCAACCCTTAATTGGCATAAGCGGTTGAAGATGAGTGAGTGAGATACTTGAATTTGCATTTGGGTGCACAGTTACTTTGATGCCAGGTTACAATTAAGGGCTAAAATTAAAACACAATGCAGATTGTGTTGTTTATTAAGCAAGTTATTGGTGATTTCTTCGCAGGGTAGTGAAAATGACAGCTGAAGGGAAAGAAACAATTTTGTGAACTGACATCCAAACATCTTATGTGCTCTTCTAACTGCTTCAATCGGCTAAGTCAACAGCCAGCAGGGTTAGTGGTTCAGTCAAATACAGTTTGATTTTATTGGAGTTGTGGTACAGGTTAAGAAAAAAACAGTTATGTCATTGTTTTCAAGAAGAGATGTGTTACATGACTTCAGCTTAGTATTTAACTTCTCAGCAGGGGCGGTGGAAAAGTGGTTAACTGCACTTGCAGAAATTTTACGGTTCAAGGGCACTCCTGCCCATTATCCCTGTTATGTAGAGTTGCGTTAAGAAGGGCATCTGGCAGAAAGCCTGTGCCAAATAAACATGATTATCCATCTCAGATCTGCTGTGGTGACCCTGAGTGACAACAAGGGAGAAACCTAAGGGGCTTACTTATACTTTGTGTAGAATTTGTCAAAGTAGCCACAATGCATGAGTTTGACCTATCAATGTCACCAAAGGGGCAAACATCTTGCGACCAAAACAAAGGTGAGATATTGTATTATATTTAATTAATTTAACCTTTATTTAGCCAGGTTAGTCCCACTGAGATCAAGACCTCTTTTGTACAGGAGACCTGGACAATTATAAAGTTTCCAATTCACCTAACCTGCATGTCTTTAAATGTGGGAGGAAACCGAAGCACCCGAAGAAGCCCACGCAAACATGGGAGAACATGCAAGCAGAAACACCACAGGTGGTAATCAAACCCATGACCTTCTTACTGTGAGGCAACAGTGCTAACCACTAAGCCATTGTGCTGCCTGTTAATGCTGACTTTCAACTGATTTTTCCCCAAAATCAAATCACTTTGTCCTCGAGTGGCCCTCAATCATACCCCCAAGTTTGGTGCAAATAGGCTCAAAACTACTTTGTTAACAAACAGACTGGCACAGGACCTCAACTGTCCAGGTGAAACAATGACATAGAATTTTCCTCGGCGCAGGAAAATTTGGATGTTTCAGATGTCACTTTATGCTGATATATTGGTGAAGACAAAAACAAATACTACTTATAGGTTTTCTAAAATGACTGTGCAGCACTGTGGATAGTTGAACAATTATGCATGAGCGCAAAACCGAGACAACCAAAATCGAAAGGTTTTGTTTTGTTTTTAATTAATGGAAAATCATGCACAATGTTGGGTGCTGTCCACTCCTGACATCCATACAAAAGCAGCTTGGAATTGTTTTTCTTATTATATCAGTATTCTTGAAGCTGCATCCAACCCACTGGCTGGCCAGTCCACCAAAAATAATCACCCACCATTCCAGTAGCACCACAGTGTGCAGATTTGGCAATGCATACAACCCTGCTGTTTTTACATTTATGTGTCCTATTGTTCATTCTTCTCTGCACTGCAACATGTGTCAGTCAGGCAGCCTGCAGCTCCAAATTACCAACTCCACACGACATTACACCATCACATAAGGTCCAAACATATTGAAATGCTGATGGCACTTCTGTCATTTAGCTTTTCCTGTGTTTCTGACACAATAAGCGTGTCTGCTGCTTGTGTTTTTATGTGTTCACCCAGATTGCCTCAAAAACTGATTCTTTTTAGTTGCTGCTGCAAAATATCACTCTTACAGCTTGCTCCCAAATGACTTGCTTACAGTTTTACCAGCAGATGGAAACAGTGAGATTTGCATCAGCACAACAAATACACCTCCGCATTTTATCAACGAATGCAAGAAAAAACTGTAAAGACAACAGGTGTCTATGGGATAACTCTGACACTATATTAAAAAACACACTTTGTCACGTATATGTGAATTAAAATAAATAGATAGATAGATAATAAATACTGTGCACGTGCAAAAACTGGTGGACACACACACTTATATGGGTATGTGTGCTGTGGGTCGATTACCTAGCTGACTTTAAAAAGAGTTGCTGTTCTTCTTGCTGAGATAATATCCTTCACAGGGGGAAAGAGGGAAGGAAAGCGGAGAAGGTCAGGAGGGAGAGGAGGTGACCTGATTCGCACAGACACGTGCGCGAGAACACCACACCGTAATACATCACTGCAATACTCATCATTCCTGGAGCTGCCATAATGACCCAGAGCCGTCTGTCTGGTATGAGCCAGAGGTAAGAACCGAGGTAGCAACACACACACTCGAGGCTGGGGCCTTGGTGCAGAGTGGCACTGCAGATCCATCTGCTGTACTGATTCTAGTTAGTAGGTTTCACTCTGCTGATGATTTAAGGGTGATACTTCAGCCACCCCAAACTTTACAACCTACTGATCTGCTGCCATTGCACTCGACTCTAAAGGGAAATGCATTCACTGGCTCATTGATGCCCTTTGACAGCGGTGATGCAAGTGTGGTGTAACCAGTGGTGGGCACAGATAACCAAAAAATTAACTTCGATAACAGATAATCAGATAACTGAAAAGTTATCTTCAATAAAGATAAAACAATAAACCACCCAAAAATGTATCGGAAGTTACAGATAACAGATAAATTCCAATATTGTCTCTGGTACATTTACAACTACTAATAAAACAAATTTAAGTTTTAATGCCACAATAGCTTCTAGTAATATTAAAAGTAACAACAGACCCAAACAATGAGACCACACTTTCGTCTTTGAACATTCTGCCCCTGCTGGAAGCACTTGTTTACTACAGAGCTCCCAGCATCCGGTCAGGCGGAGGTCTTGAAAAATAAAGTCATGCTGACTTATGGTTTTGATTTATAAATAACATTAATACCGATAGAATAACTCCATTAATGTCAATTCTGTCATTTGTACAAAGTTAAAATACAGTATATATCTTTTAATGTTGAATAATGCACTAATTCTGAGGTTTTGTAACAAACACAGACAGATCGCAAAGGATTCTGGGTAAAAGTGCCTCTGCTAAACACTGATTGGTTCAGTCATTCATTATGTAAACCAACACGTTAATGTGTCATGTGTTGGTGTTTACAGATAAATGTGCTTTTGTAAAATATTCCATTTTTTTATTTGTAAAAACAGGCATTTTTAAGGAGCCCTGGATGTGTCATCGCAAAATGTTTTGCATGTGGAGAGAATGTGCGCATGTTTTATGATGTTGTAAAACGTGCTTTACACTGTGCAAGATGATTTTTCATGCAGGAATTTTTTGGACTGAGTTTCAGGTTAATCGCGCGTCCTGCATCGTGTAGTGTACATGGAGTAACAAGCTGCGTTTAACATCTCAGGACCACCTCCTGATCGCCAATCGTATGGTTCAATGAAAATCAAACCTGTTTGATATTATTCTGGTCGGCCGTCGTGACGGTATCCTGCTGCTGAAAAGCTACAAGCATCTAACCGCTCATACTGTGCCTGTGCAAACACCACAGAGCTAATGTTATTTTATTTATTTTTTTGCTGTTGCTTTTAAACTTCATTTGTAAAAAAAAAAAAGCCATTTGCAAAGCCAAAAAGTTGATTTGGTGCCCAGACGCTTAGTACTTAGGGCGAATACTGCCATGAACACTACTGGTCAGTAGATGGCAGTAGAGGCCTTGAAAACAAAATTCCAGATAATCCCTGTCTGCTACATTTAAAATGCGTGGAATTTAACAAACGCAAATACAATAACAACGTCTATAAACCCAGAGAATATATTCACGAGAGTTTTAGGCACTAGAGTTTAATGCTGTTGTCCGTGGAGCCTGAACAGAGTGTCTGAAATGCAACTGTCCTGTCACGAACGTGCTGAGATTACATCATCCTACCCATAATGCACTGCTGGGCACAGTATGTGCTCATAAAACCTTAAAAATGAGCACATTACTTTAAAACTAAAACATATATCTGATATTTTCACTTTATAAAACTTCAGACATGAAACTAATTTTAAATAACTTGTCCAAAATTAGTTTGGTTAAAATTTGAACCATAAGTTAAAAATGTATGCCTCTGGATGACTTAGGTGATATTGCCAGCATATTGGTATGGTGTTAAATGAAATTTTTTTTTTTTTTTTTGGCCATTTCTCCTTTGTCTACAGAGGATAGAGGGGTGATTCTTAGACTACGGGCACTTATTATGTCCTTTGATTATATTGTATGAAAAACAGAAAAAAGGGGAAATTTCACACTTTTATAGTTATCTTTACAATGAAAGTGTGTTAAGAAATTTGTTCTAGTAGTCTATGATGACTTTTTCACCTTTTTTCAGCATCACTATATGCAAATATTGCCGTTTTGTGCTTGTCCCACACCCAGACTTTTGATCTTCAATGATAAAAATGAATGGTAAAGAAACGTTTTTTCTAATGTTTTAAAATATCTCTGAATAAAATATCAGTAAAATAATCAAAACATAATTGGTGTATTCAATGTCATACAACTGTTGTGATTTTTTTTAAACAAAATGTAGTTGTCCCACACTATTGCCGTAATTTCCACCACAACACTGTAATGTCCCTAAACAGTTTGTATGAAAGATTGTTTGGGTAGTTTCTATGGAGATAAACAGTGACATCAGAGCACATGTATATAGCACCAAATCACAACAAACAGTTGCCCCAAGGCACTTTATATTGTAAGGCAATGGTGTGGTGGAAATTACATTTACAAGGCCAATAGTGCCCGTAGTTAAAGAATCAGCCAGAGACGCTTTTCATAGAAGCAGCTATCTTCTGTTAGCAGAGAGTATAACTGTCCATCTGTTCCAAAACTTCTAACAGGTAGGTGCTGAACTGATTTTAAATTTTAAAAATGCTTGTCGCTGTTCAGCTTTGTTTATCGGTCTAAAAATTATCGGACAAAAGTTAATCGGAAGATAATTGGTCCGATAATGGTTTTTAAAGTTATCTAAAAAGATAATCCGATAATGAAAACATTACCTTCGATAATTATCTGTTATCGGAAGTGTGCCCACCACTGGGTGTAACTGAATGATCGATAGAAATCGTTTGAGTTGCATAAACAGGAACTGTATCAGCTCTGCTTCAAGCTGAGGATGCGTGAGACACAGTCTACTGCATTCCAGGAAACAGGTCGGCCTCTTGACAGTTTAGAAGGTGTTTTTAAATGTAAAAAATACTCTCATCTTCTGAGTCTATATAATGAAGTTGTGATGCACTGGAGATCATTTGTATGCCAGAAGATTTTCAAAAAATTTCCAAATACTGCTCATTATTATCACCCATACTCAATAACGTTGTCAGGATTTGGAGTTCTGTCTGGTATTTGTTTCTTTTAGCTTGTTTTTGTTAGTTGTTTGTTCTCTTGCTGTCTCTTTCTGCTTGGGTTTTCTCTGTCTCTGTTTCTCTTGTCTTTCTCTTGGTACTTGGTGGTGGGCGTTTCCTTCTGTCTAACCACACCCTGGTTCTGGAAGCTTATACTCACACCTGTTCCTAATTTACAGCTCATCACCTGGGTGTATTTAAGACTCACAGTGTGCTGTAGTCCTTCACCAGATCGATGCGGCTTGTGCCTTCGCTTCCAGCTCTGTGTATTTGCCTTGCTTTGTTAGCCTCATCACATTTTTTTTTTTTTTTTTTTTTACCACCTGCCTGTTTCCTCAACCACGCCTCAAGCCTGATGTTTTTTGTACTGTTGCTCATTTGGACTGCCTTGCCATGTACTGACTCCAGCAAACGATTCCAGTAAATGATTTAAGTCTACAGAGCTGTGTGTTTGTGTCCAGCCTGCCTTGTCAGACAAGCCTGATAAACGTCAAAAACATATTTATTTTCAAACAGTTCAGGTAGCGCAGAGAAAAACCGCAGGGCCAAAATGTCATAAGTGACATTACCTCACAATGCAAGTGATAATCATGATTGGAGTCTCCTGTTGGTTTGACACAAAGACATTCCAGCACACAAGGATCATGCAAATAAAGGGATGAGTAGATGTGTAGTCATCACCTTAGGTCACCTGTTAGCATCCAAGTTTCACAACCAGGCAGTAAGACAGGAAACACCAGCACCCTAAAGACTTGGACCTTCATTCTCTTTCAAAGATATCAGCATCGCCAAGCACCTTTGTATATAACAATATCACGTCTCTCAATCTAAAAGTCCCAGGACCCAGAAAAATGAATGTCTTAGATTACATAAGTGAATATCTACCTACAAGCTAAGTAGGAGAAGACTCCAGCAGTTGGACAAGGCCAAGGAGATGTCCACTTTTCACCTGGCTCTGTCAGCTGTTTACTTACCAGATGTGGGGATGTATTGTTGTCTGCCCTGATGGCTGCAATCCAGAACCTCGGGAAGTTTCTTGGTGTGGTGAACGCAGCAACATGCGGCAGCAGATGTTAACAGACTAGACCTTACCAGGTAGCTCAGTGGTAAAATAATTTGACTGCCAGCCAAAAGACTGGAGTTCAATTCTCCCTCTACCTGTCTGCATCCTTGGACAAGAAAAATGACCTGCATTGTTCCAGCCTACTCAGCTGTAAAGGGGAACCAGCCTCAGGTGTTCTTTGGTTTGTGCCGTATTTTTATACTGGCTTTCTTGCTTTCCGGGTTCACTGACAGGAAACTCCACAATGGGGCCAGAAGTGGCAGGAGCTATCTGTGCCTGATGGGATCTGGAAGAGATCGGGAGGATGAGATGGAAGAGCAGGAACAGGTGTTCCAGGAATCAGGCGCTTAACTGCATAACCACAAAGAGTCACTGCTCCAGTAAATGACCTGCTTTTGCATGTAAATCCTTTTCCTCTCAATAAAACCTCATATCTGTAGTGTGCTGAGTTCAACAACTAATGTCTGCCAATGTCGTATCTATATTTTAAACATCAAGTGGCCTCTGTGTGTCTCTGTGTATGCATGCGTATGGCGTGTATGTCTGTGTATGGTATCCTTATGTATTTTGGGTCAAGGATGAACACCTCCAAAATGGAACATTGATAGGACAAGTATTTTTGCAGAAATTCCAGCTATTATGTAAAAACAGTGAACAATGGATGTTGGTAATTACATTCTGGAATCACACGCCATTTGAAATCATTATAGAAACTTGGCATAATTTATTATGACCCTTGAAAAATGGGCGATTCTATGGTAACGGAATTACAATCAGAGCACATTTTTTATGGGGAGCTAAAATATGGCCAGATTTTCCCGTTGTTGTAATTCCGTTACCATAGTATCACCCAAATATCAGCTACCTACTTTATAAACACTACCCAATCTAGATCCTGTGGATCCCCACGGGCAACATGCCAGTGTAATTTGTACTTCATGTTTCACCCAACGCACACACACAATTAAGTGACTAAATTCCGCTCCTTTGCGATCTGTGCAATTGCTCTGCATTAAGATAATGCACTGCGTAAAGAGAAAAGTGAAGATGCACATAGTATAAATGCCCTTGCACTATGTTGTTTAGAGTACCCGTTTCAGATCAACAAGAATGTGAAAGGTGTGTCACTTATAACGACTGTACGGAAATTAAATTCACCTAATATAAAACAAGCTAATACGGTCTGATGGCTGAAAGTCTTCACTGTTGTCCCCACCTGATACTAAGAGATGGAGTCAGTGCGGTCTGTAATAAAAGAACAGCGATATTTCTTTTCTGATTTGGGCTCCATCATGTTGGATTTGAAATGAAACAGTCCGTGAGATTAAAGTGCTGAGTCTCAGTTTTTAAGGGAATAATGTAGGAATCATAGCTCTTCAACCCTTGGGGGCTATGTAAAAAGAAAAAAAAAAAAAAGAAAAAGGTGCTTCTTCTGCACAGTTCATTTGATGTAGATATAAATGTCCCCATATTAAAAATCTTAGAGTCAACGTTTTAACATCACAGCCATTGTTTCATTGGAATTTCAGTTTGCAGAAGCACTTCAACAAAATCATTCCAGTGCTTATTGACTGCACTCATTCTGTGAAATATGAAGAAGACTTGTTGGAAATATAAATATGGACAAGAATCGAGTCATTGTTAATTAATGCATGACTTTTATATAATTACTTTTATTCTATGGTGGCTAAAAAGAGATTTCAGCAAACTACTGAAGCCAACAGGTGTGTCAGAAATACATTTCAAAGTGTACATCCACAGTCTAAACAGACAATAACACAAAATCATTATTTAATAGGAAACTGGGGATGATCCAAGAAAGGGTCATTAGAGTGCCTTACATGTTTGATGCAAATTAATTCATCATTCGGTGATACCATAATATATGGTTCTGTGTGACCTTGACATTTGATCAGTTCTGTCATAAGTAGATCTACATTATCTAACTAACACATAACCCTTTCATTATGTTAAAATCATATTAGCATTAAACTGTTTGAATTAAGAGCCAAATTTTTTAAGGATCAGGTGGGCTGTGATTGAAGCCGACTCGGATTTCAACGAAACATGGCTCAGAAATGGAACTTAGCAAGAAATGAACTTTCCCAAAATTGTTCCACCAAAAACCAAAGGGTGACCTTGCCCAGGGTCATCAAAGTTCAAGGCAAAAATATGCAAAAACTGATATTTCATTAAATTCCCATCTTTCAAGTGGTGTAACATTCAGCACCATCAAGTCCCCAAGCCAGTTTAACTATCAAATGACTTATGGAGGCAAACTCTTTCATCTTACATACATATTAGGTTGGGGGGTCGATGGCGCTGAATATAGGAAGCACTCAAAGTCTTAGTCATTTTGCGAAATTGGCTGTATTTAAAGGCCCATAACCCTCTGCGCCATCAAGACCCCAACCAGATTTCAATGTTATCAACAAATATAGGCCCTGCTCTATCAAATGCAACTGAAAAAACATTTGGGTCTTGATGGTGCTGGCCATCAGGGGGCGCCAAAATACTCAACTTGCCCAATTTTGAGGAAGTTTAGTGCCACCTGGTGGCCCGCGCCATCAGCCTTTTTTAACGAAATTTATATAACAGTTTACAGAATTTTGGGGACTCTTCTTATACTTCTTATACCCCTTTTTAATCAGATCATTGAACACATGCTCGCTAACCCAATTGCATAATTACAACATGTTTGCATGAATGAGCTGATGATATTTTCTTTTAATTTTCCTTCCCAGTCAATTCAGTGCATGTGTATTGGTATTAGTTGTTATGGCAACAAGCTTATGAACATGACCTGTTCAAAAGAACATAAGAATAAGAAGTCCATTTAGTTTTTGTGTCGAGTGGACTATAACACCCACTCTAACGTCCATGGTGAACCTGAACTACACTACCCACAATGCTCCTTGCGTCGACTGGCCAATCACGTTTTGCACTTAATGATGACATCATCAGCAAGCAACAGGCAGCCAGTCTGCACACATACAACAGATGGACTAAAATGTTTGATTTTAGTGTTTACAAATGCTTTTTTTATCGTTAAACTTTGCTCACTTTACCAGCAAAAAAAAAAAAAAAATGTTTTCAAACTAAAAGTTATCAGAACTAAATTTATCAAAAGATAATTGGTCCGATGATGGTTATAAAACCTATCTGAAAAGCTAAACCACTAGCAAAAACATTAGCTTTGATAATTAACTGTTATCGGATTAGCTGAACTCTGCACACCACTGCAAATACATATCACCTGTGAATGCTTAAATTTAATGAGCATTCAGGTTTAGACTGCTTGGACTTGGAAAATATGCATAAAAATGATGATAAGATCAGAATTCAATCACAGGAGTGACTCTAACATCATAATAGACTGATTTAAAAAAAACCTGTGCAATGTTATAATTTAGTTACCTTTAGGTATCTAGGTATGTAGGAAACTCTGTGTGATCTGAGGTCTTTCAACTCCCTGTATCAAGCTAGCTACTGTATATGTGTGACATAAAGATGTAGAGAAATAATATTTGGCATGAGGCATACAAAAATAATTTGGAATTTTTTTCCCGCACTTATGATGGTTGTCAATAATCACTGATTGAGAACAAAAAGCCTGCAACTCTTGTCTTGAGTTTATGCAGCCCAACAATTTATAGACTTTCCCCCAGCCGTCTGTGGATGTTACCCACCCACATAGAAACAATCCCACTGACTCCAAATTCAGTTCTCTTTGTCTCAAAGTCAGCAATTAATATTTCATAACTCAATCATGGACTTCCAGAACTCAAGCAAACAGGGAGCACATGTTTTTAATGATGTGGAAAAAAAATAGGCTGCTCATATGATGACATACTATTTTGTTTGATGTAACCTTTACAGAAATATTTTAACTGTTCGTTGCAGTGCAATCATGGCAGTCAGGAACTGTCAGTCAAGAGCACCAAATCTTGACATTATTCTTGAGCTATAGCCAATTATTTTCGGCAGCTTGACTGACACATTCGGGTCACAACAGGTATGTAAGCATCCATTCTTGCCATGTGCCACCGTATCCACCACACAATGAAACTGCCTTAGGTCCTGGATGACATCCATCCAAACAACCAGTTCATACTCACCTATCAACAGTCGCAATCTATATGTCACAGTCAGGTAAATAAGGGCATTCCCTTGGCCTTTTCCAGTTGCTAGGTCCTCAACACTGAGGGACACACCCAGAGAAATGTGTTACATGGCCAACATTGTGTAGCTGACATTCCATCACAATACAAGTGTTACTCCTCATCAGAGTATGCTTAAGTAACAAATTGTTTGACACAAAGTCATTCCAGTGGTACCCAAGGAACAGCCGTAGCACCAAAGCCATACAGTCAACGCCTTAGGTCAGTGGTTTGCATTCATGACAAATAACCATAGAGTAAGTGAGGGAACACCTGGACCAAGAAGACTTCGATCTTACAGATTTGTTTTTTGAAAGTTTTAGATTTCTGCTGTGTAGTTCCCAGTGGGTGGCACTGCTGCACTATATGGTGCATGTTTTTAAATTCATCATACACCGTTTTAAAATCATTGCCATGTATTACCTTACTTTTGTGACCTTTTCTTTTTTAATTTTGATGATTACAACAGACAACTAATGAAAATTTGAATATTACTTAAGGCCAATACAAAAAAAAAAAGGATTTTTAGAAATGTTGGCCAACTGAAAGTATAAACATGAAAAATATGACCATGAACAGCACTCAATACGTAGTTGGGGCTCCTTTTGCCTGAATTACTGCAGCAATGCGGTGTGGCATGGAGTCGATTAGTCTGTGTCACTGCTCAGGTGGTATGAGAGCCCAGGTTGCTCTGATAGTGGCCTTCAGCTCTTCTGCATTGTTGGGTCTGGTGTGTCGCATCTTCCTCTTCACAATACCCCATAGATTTTCTATGGGGTTAAGGTCAGGCGAGTTTGCTGGCCAATTAAGAACAGGGATACCATGGTCCTTAAACCAGGTACTGGTAGCTTTGACACTGTGTGCAGATGTCAAGTCCTGTTGGAAAATGAAGCATGCATCTCCATAAAGTTGGTCAGCAGCAGGAAGCATGAAGTGCTCTACAACTTCCTGGTAGACGGCTGCGTTGACCTTGGACCTCAGAAAACACAGTGGACCAACACCTCAAGCAACGTGCATTCTGTGCTTCTCCTCTCTTCCTCCAGACTCTGGGACCTTGATTTCCAAAGGAAATGCAAAATTTACTTTCATCAGAGAACATAACTTTGGACCACTCAGCAGCAGTCCAGTCCTTTTTGTCTTTAGCCCAGGCAAGACGTCAAGTCAGCAGTTTTCCCCATGATTGTGTAGCCTACAGAACTAGACTGAGAGACCAGTTAAAGGCCTTTGCAGGTGTTTTGAGTTAATTAGCGGATTAGAGTGTGAATTTGGGGTTTTCATTAGTTGTCAGGTATAATCATCGAAATTAAAAGAAATAAACACTTGAAATATATCAGTCTGTGTGTAATGAATGAATATAATATACAAGGTTCACTTTTTGAATGCAATTACTGAAATAAATCAACTTTTTCATGATATTCTATTTATATGACCAGCACCTGTATGTTGGCCTTTAGAACAATCTGAAACAGCTGCAGACATCATGCACTACGTGACAACATCTTGTTAGGGTCCATCCATAGAGAACTACGGTGGGATTGACCAACTGTATTATGATTTTTTTTCTGTTTTTGTTCATAAAAGTAGTTAAAGATTTTTTTTTACTTTAAAATCTCCATAGTTGCTTTCCTCAGCATATCATACGGATCTCTGAGGAGCTTTATGGGATTTACCTACTTAAGCAAGTCCTCCATGCACAGAAAGGATGCACTGAAAGCTTCACTTGTGTTGCAGGTAACTGCTTAATTGACTGACATTATGATCTAAGGAACCAAGGTGGACCAACATAATAAATACTGACTTTATTCCCATTTTGTTTCATAATACTTTAGACTGCATTAAAAATAATTTATTTGCACATCGTTCTGCATATTTCCTCCTACTTGAGCTTGTAGCAACAGAGTTTGGCCCCATGCAGAGCTGTCCTAAGCAGCCGTGCTTTCATGTTCTGCCTGTTCACTGTGGTGTTATTATAGGGCCGTCTGAGAAGACAAATTGTTCAGTGATGGCGAACAAACACAGACAGGGAGCTCTTCACATTTTTTTTTCTGATGACAGAAGAAAGAAATCAATGTCAGATGTGAGAAAACCACCAAAGTCATTAGCACAGATGGAACTATAAAAATTATCTTGAACAAATATGCTGGCTCACATTTTGTAGTGGCATGCACAGAACCGAGTCCACTTACTGACAGTTGTGCTGCAGGATTTTTTTAGTCCATAAAACAAATACAGGACAAACTGTGCATAACTAAATAAAATTATTTTGACCCGAGGCCATCAAAATATTATATTGTCAGGGTCTTCAAATTCACAAGGAACATTCTTGGGACATAGACCATGGATAAGTTCAAAGATGGCTAACCTTGACCTATTTTAAGAGGTCAAAAGATCACATTCGGTTTCCTACTTTTATGCTATGAATCATGCAATTCTGCTTTTTGGGGATGAGGGGGGTGGGGGTGGCAGTCAATCAGAGTAGCGAGGCACCATGACATCACTGGCTGGTCTCTCTGGCTGCAAATTCCACTGCATTTCTGAGTAATTCTAACATGTTTCCCAAATATCATATAAAAGCTAGCAAGAAATAAAAACTTAAAAAACTGAAAATGCTATTTTTGTCACCTGCTAACACCTCTGGAGTGATTTACAAGACATGTTGTGGACAACAGCGTGCAGGCGTGTCACACATGGTGAAAACACTTTTGGTTTTGCTCCCATTTTGTATGAGATGAACTCAAAGATCTAAAACTTTTTCCATACACAATATCACCATTTCCCTCAAATATTGTTCACAAACCAGTCGAAATCTGTGATAGTGAGCACTTCTCCTTTGCTGAGATAATCCATCCCACCTCACAGGTGTGCCATATCAAGATGCTGATTAGACACCATGATTAGTGCACAGGTGTGCCTTAGACTGCCCACAATAAAAGGCCACTCTGAAAGGTGTAGTTTTGTTTTATGGGGGGGGATACCAGTCAGTATGGTAGAGAAATGAACATTCAATACATGAGCAACAGCTCTGGTTGACATTCCTACTGTCAGCATGCCAATTGCACACTCCCTCAAATCTTGCGACATCTGTGGCATTGTGCTGTGTGATAAAACTGCACCTTTCAGAGTGGCCTTTTATTGTGGGCAGTCTAAGGCACACCTGTGCACTAATCGTGGTGTCTAATCAGCATCTTGGTATGGCACACCTGTGAGGTGGGATGGATTATCTCAGCAAAGGAGAAGTGCTCACTATCACAGATTTAGACTGGTTTGTGAACAATATTTGAGAGAAATGGTGATATTGTGTATGTGGAAAAAGTTTTAGATCTTTGAGTTCATCTCATACAAAATGGGAACAAAACCAAAAGTGTTGCGTTTATATTTTTGTTGAGTGTATATATATATATATATATATATATATATATACACACACACACACACACACACTTTGCACTGGGCTACCAAATAAACTGCAAATTATAGAGAAGATAATGCTCACAATATGATTCCACAGTTGTATATATTTCACGTTTTACATTACTTAGTCCACATTTTATTTTATTTTATTTCGTTTTATTTTACCTTATGTTTATATTAGTTGTAAATATACTCTGAATAATTTACTGTTAAATTTCACTATCTTTTATTTGGCTAAACATTACTTGCACCATGGAAAGCACCTTTTTGGAGTTGCACTCAAATCTCATTGTAATACAAATTGCAATGACAATAAAGGCAATTCTGATTCTGATTCTGATTAGAGATATTGGGCCTCATGTATCAATGTTGCGTACGGCGATATTTGAGCGTATATGGGGTGTACGCCAAAATGGCTGCGCTACTTGGCATTTATCAGTGTGGTCATTGGCGTATGGTGCGCTGAAAATATACACCAAGTCGAGAGGTGGTGTAAATTATACACCAAAATGAACCAGCACTGGAATCCACATAAAAATGAAAATGATCAACATGATAAACAGTGCCATTATACAAATCAATGCATATGTTACATAAATAACACTTTCTTGATTATACTACATAATAATTAATACAAATCCTGATTTTGCAGGATTGTTGGTCTATGGAGCACGATCCGTGGCCACAGCGCTGACCGCAAAGAAAGTGCTGCTCACCTTTTTCTCCAGACTTTGAGCCTGGAGCCAGAGCAGCGCTGAGCTTAACTTTATGTGGTGTGATCATTTTATCAATCAACTTCAATCAACTTTTTTTTTATATAGCGCCAGATCACAACAGACAGTTGCCCCAAGGTGCTCTTTATTGTAAGACAATGAAATTAGACAATGAAATTGATAATTACAACTGTAGTATTGTCATTCCCTTCGCCCATGCTGCAATCAGGTTTTGTTTTCTCCATTCGTTTGTTAACATAAAATAAAGAAAGAAAGAAATTTAAAAAATAAAGAAATCTGAAAAATAAGGCGTGTCTTATTAATTGAGCTAGCAAATATCCACGTCAAGAATTATTGACATGTGAAAAGAGAATAACACTTTTTTGATTATACTACAAAACAATTAATATGACGGCCGCTTTTGACGCTCTATTGGCATGCGTCATGATTGGTGAAGTTCGTTTTCTTTGCCGTCTTCCTGGCTTCCATGTCGTGAAATGAGGGTGTGTCTGAAGCAGAGTCTGAATATTTATGGGCGTGTTCATTATAATTATGATTGTTTTCACCCGCCGCAGTTATCAAGGTCATGTCGGGCGTACGCCGGAAATGGGCAGGTGCACACTGCTTGATACATGTCACGACAACTTTGGTGCACTTCAACTTTACACCGTAAATTTACGCCACAAGCGCGCAACGTTGATACATGAGGCCCATTATGAGGACTGCTTTCTTCCACTTGTGAAATATAGAGAAGATTCGTCCCATCCTGTCTATGGCTGATGGTGAGACCCTGATTTATGCGTTTGTCTCTTCTAGATTAGACTATTGCAATGTTCTATTTTCTGGTTTACTACAGTCCAGCATTAGCAGTCTCCAATTGGTTCAAAATGCTGCTGCCAGACTTTTGACACGAAGCACAAACTTAGGCCACATTACACCCATTTTGGCAGCATTGCTTTGCAACTGCTATCCCCATTCCCACCAGGCTGGGACCCCAAAAAACTAAAACTAAAAATCCTAACGAAAACAATAGGGTTCCCAGCCATGTTGGAACTGGGAACAACATTGCTTTGCAACTGCTGTCCCCAACCCCTCCAGGCTTGGACCCCTGCACCATCTTCAAAGCACAAAAGTGACCATTTTGAAAAGCTAGCTTGAACCAGGTCAAGTGTTGTCATGGGCAAGGTTGGGTAGGATTACTTTGAAATGTAATCCAAAAGTAATCAGATTACAAGTAATCCAAATGTACAGTATGTACGTACATACATACATGTAATCCACATATATTCTTTCAAAGTAATCCTACCCAACCTTGGTCATGGGTACATGATGTCACTCTTCAGAGCTCTAAGAAAGAGTATACAGTTCATTGTTATTTTCTGGTAGCTGGATATAAATGGAAATGTTTAGTGTTAGAAAACACCAATAATAACTGCACATGTTTGGACTAATCTGATGTATACAACAATAGTCCACATTTACCCATACTGTTTTTAAATGATGGTTTAAGAAATAAGAAAAAAAGAAACTGCTGTAGTTGTTTAATCTTCATATTGGGTTGCTCGAAAAGAACGATAATGTCAGGATACAAAAGAACTTTGGTAGTCCAAAGGGATTAGTAATGTGTCACATAAGGCCTCAAAACCAGACGTTTTTAAGATCTATTTTTACATCAATGACATTTTACAGCATTGCCAGGAGTCCTCTTAAGTCTTTTATAGCGGGAGGGTGATGATAGCCTTGTGAATCACAGTCTTTCTCCAGATGAGACAAATTAGGACTGGCATCTCAAAGAGAGAGATGAGCTTTTGAATCCATGACACAAAACTGTCAGGCTTTTAAGTCCAAATACTGTATGGTCTTGAAGCGACAAAAAAAAAAAAATCATCCCATCATGAAATGAAACTGAAAGTTTCGTATGACCCATATTGGAAGCATTGAACAGTCAAACAAAAGAACATATGAAGTCTATAATTACGATCACTCACAATGTTGATTTCAAACCACTATTAGCTAATTTACAGATTCTGTATCCAGCAAAAGTTCTTTCTGTTGAAGAGCATAGCCATCTATCATTATTGGATTCTGTATTCTGCTGGCCTGCGATTAGAAAATATTCCAGTGTGGTGAGTCATTGGATGCTGGTTATGTGCTTTTGATGGCTTGCTGATTGATTGCTTTTGCTTTCACGAAGCTGTGAGCTGTCTAACTCTGCCAACATCTGGAATTGGCTCATAGTAAGAAATAAATAAATAGGATAGATGTGCAACATTGTCACACCACTGGCCAATCTCTGTTAATAACAGCTCTGGTAAAAATGTAAAAACAACTAATTTCATCTCACATAGCATACAACTCAGTACAAGGGCATTGCAATTATGTAGGAGTACACACTTAACTGAATCAGTGTTGCATTGAACAGCACCTTTCGAGCTCCAAACATTTAATTCAGTGGCTCAGCAATTATCTCCCTTCAACAGTTATTCAAATACAAATTTCAACAAACAAACTGCACATTAAGCAGATGTTGAACCTCCCTCTCTACATTCATAATGCGTCTTAAATGTGGAGAAAGTGTGTGTGACTGATCTTATTGGGAATAAAGGTGGGATTGTATTAAAATATGAATACAGTATGTTGTTTTAGTGTGCAGCAGGAGAAATGAAGAAGGTTCCGTGAAGACACCCAAATGCCTTTGATCCACCTCAAGGATTTAACCTATATCTAGGTGCATATTGCATGGAGTGACTCCTGAAAGAAACAATCAAGTGTGGCCACAGACAAAGGATTAGCAGGCCTCAAAGACCATCTAACCATCTGGCAGACCACATGAAAGTGGAGTATATTCTCAGAAGGTACAGGGAACATTCACTCATTATTTTTGTGACACTCATTTACATTTGGATGGCAGTGGCAGTTGACCAAGCAACTCAATCCCACTAGTTCTCACATTTCTTCAGCAGACCCAATAAGTATCTCTGCCAGTTATCAATGCATCAAGATTTTCAGCATCAACTGGAAACAGTATGCCAGGGTGTTGGTACTGACAGAAGAATTTATTTATTCATTCATTTTCTGCACTTGCTTATTTCTATTAAGGATCAAAGGGGCTAGAGCAGGGAGGACCAGGTAGGAAGCAAACCTGGGACTTTCTTGCTGTGAGGCAACACTGCACAAATTCACTGTCCAGTGTTGGCAGTAATACGAATGGACTTGAGCACAGACACAAAGTCTTCACAATACCTAATGGCCATATTTGATGGCCTTGGGTAAAAACAGAAGAAACAGAAAACGCTACATTATCTGGAGAGTGATGTGAAAATATTTGTGCCTCCTTAACATTTTAACCTTTTGTAATTGCTTTTTACATTTAGAAACACCAGACTTCTTCAGAATTTATAAAAATGTGCCCTTTAAAATAACAATGACAACAAATCTCAAGAGCAGGACATCTATGAAATAAAAATATGAAACGACAAAGCAATGTGCCCCTTCAGGAAAATACAACTTAATCACTTTTACAGAAGGATTTCTTTGGAGAAGTCAGGGGATGGCTGTATGAACACTTCCATGTCTCTGAATATGTCTTGGACTTTATTTATCATTAAGAAATACAGACAACATTTGGTAAGTCTGTCTGAAGTAGGCAGTTCTTGAAAACTGAGTGACCATACAAGAAGGCGATGAGTGAGGAAAGCCACCAAGAGATCCATGACAAGTGGCAGAGTTAGAGGCTTCTGTGAGTTGTGATTAGTTAAATAATGCAATGTTTGTCTGTTGTACAAACCAGAGGTGGGACAAAGTCACCGTCAAGTCATTCTCAAGTCATCAAATTGCAAGTCCCAAGTCAAGTCTCAAGTCATAATGAGCACCAAATGTTTGCAAGCTGACTTGAGACTTGACTTGGGACTTGTAGTTTGATGACTTGAGAAGGACTTGACGTTGACTTTGTCCCACCCCTGGTACAAAGACTAACAGCTGTATGCTAGAGCGGAACACAGACGGGTGTTTATACGAGAAAATACACAAGTTCTACATTCAAGTC
Organism: Thalassophryne amazonica; assembly: GCF_902500255.1. Taxonomy (NCBI): domain Eukaryota; kingdom Metazoa; phylum Chordata; class Actinopteri; order Batrachoidiformes; family Batrachoididae; genus Thalassophryne; species Thalassophryne amazonica. The sequence goes on from NC_047106.1 coordinate 53,992,508, forward strand.
TCCCTACGTACCTTCTGGCAAAGTGTAGCTGAAATTTTTTCTTCTTTTTAAAGAAACCATTCCCTCTTTTATCAAAATGTATTCAAAAATTGTACATATTTTCAAACAATTAATTGATTTGTTAATCATGAATCCACTTGTGTTTTACTCATTTAGGAATCCAACAAAGATGCAGTCCTGAAACATGCTGGCTTTGACCAAATTGACCAAAAGAATAGGTATAGTATGCAAAATTTGCCATCTGAAGAGAAAGTACAATGTAGGCTTTGAGGCCCATTGCTGCCTGTGATTTTTTCAGATTCAGTTGGTAGCCCAACTTCTTATCCTATTGAGCTACCTGGTCTACTCCTATGACTGAAGAAAATCACAACAAACCTCTTCTACTACCAACAGAAACAAAGATGAACAGTGTCCCAACAGCAGAGCCAGGACTGACTTGCATTGGTATTTGCCACAAACACAGCTCCTGGGCCTGGTTTCATCAAGCAGTCTAATAAACTCACTCAGTTGACTAATTTTTTGACATTAGTCGTTGCATAAACCGGTTAGTCGGTTAAAGTTTTGCATTATCCGACTAAAGTGTTTAGCCTGGTACAGAGGAGGCTAATCTTATTTTAGTTCACAAAACGTCAGTGATTTACCTCAAAAATGGCGGCTATCATGTACCACTACTTGATGGAACACCCAAGAGCACCCCTACGTCGCTTGTATTCCTCCAAAAGTAGAGCTTCCTACACTTTTAGTCAGGGTTGTAGCAGACGACTGTCACAGTGTGTTTGTGGCAATTCTCATAATAGTCACTGGGCGTCGCTGTTACGCTGAGCAGCACTGTGTGCACAAAAAGGCTTGACAGAAGTGTAGAAGAAGAACTGCTAAGCTAAGAGCTAAGCACGTCGTTCTGCTGTCCGTATGTGTCCATAAATGTTAATAAAGCCAGTTAATGAAACAAAGGCGAGATAGTTCATGAAAACGACCAATGCAGACGTAAACAAAACCATTGCACATTGGAGGCATTTCTTGTCAATGGGCTTGCGAGGCTGCTATGTCTAAGTTTTACAAATGTAAAACGGCTAATCGACAAGTTTCGCCGTCGATGTGAAATGTAGATTAGATGGATAATGTTGAGCGACAAGCCATAGTCAACTAAGCATGTTTAATAGACTAGGTCCTGGTGTTCCCAAGTGGTCTTCCAGCCAATTATGAATCAACACCTACTTCTAAAATCTGACGGGATGAGGTGTCGTCCGTGTGGTACGGCTGCACAGAGCACACAGAAACAGCTCAGGATTATCAGACACATGCACCATTAGAATGTTTTTTTTCACCCACATTTTATTTCCTCATAGTAAACACAGTGAAACTGACAAAGCTAGATCATTAAACTGCCAAATGGAAAAGAAAAATGTTCTGGCGACTCACATGAGATTCCTGGTAATTTAATTAATATTTTGCACACTATTTCTTTCACCCACTTTGTTCTCTTCATATTTGGCCAGCATGACAGTCATATTTAATTCTCTTTGTTACTCTCATCATACCTTTTCTGCAGAGAAAAGGCAGTCAGCAAGAGTACAGGGAACAAAAGCGAACAAAGAAAGTGGCTACTCCAAAAATAATATCAGTGCAAGTTATGGAGCTGCACGTTAACTGCCCAACTCAAGTGAAACTTTTAAAAAAGAGAGGATATTTCAGTTTGAAAGAATGTTAAGTTTGTGGATGATGGGCCAATTACATTCCAGTTAGCAGCATTTTTCACCTGTCTGCCAACTTTATATCTGTAATTTCATTGGTGGTAACTGACAACCTTTCATGAACTATGTAATTGTATTCTTTTTATGTTTACACCCTCTATACTGTATGCTCATTTGTGTAATATTTTTGATGCAGACTGTAATTACAAGACTTTGGACATTTGTAATTACTGTCCTGATCACTGTGAATACTTTGTACTGCAGTGACAGGCCTTTGGTTTCAGCTCGTGCTCCAGCGGTTATTGAGCACAAACATCGTTTGCCTGTCACTCTGTGTGCTTTCTTCTGAATGTGTGTCAATGTCATTACCCTTAGAAGTGACCATGCAAATCAGAACAGATGGAACCGCATGTTGCACACATCTGGATTTCAAAGTCTGTGATTTCAGCAGCAGGTGTGTGTGGGGGACCAAAGCTGGTTTTATAGTAAGTGTAAATGTAGTAGGCATAATATTTACACTTTTTTAATAACTGAAAAGTATATAAAGCTGATGGTCTAGTGGTGAGGCGATGGGCCTTAGACAAGAGGATCCTCAGTTAAAATCACTGCCAGAAAATCACTAAGGGTCTTTAGACAGGGTCCTTCATCCCCCAAGTTTCTCCTAGTGTGCAAGTCAACTCAACTTGTAAAGTTGAGTTCAACATCCAAAACTTGTAAGAACTTTTTATGTTGAAGAGAGGTAGCAAATGGACATAACTAAACACAGCAGTGTGTGTGAGTGTGTGTGTCAATGAAATGCATGAATGTAAAGCACGCTGATCTTCTGATTCAAATGGAAAAGCACTATACGAGGTCTGTGAAAAAAGTATCCGACCTTATTATTTTTTTCAAAAACCATATGGATTTGAATCACGTGTGATTGCGTCAGCCAAGCTTGAACCTTCGTGCGCATGTGTGAGTTTTTTCACGCCTGTCGGTTGCGTCATTCGCCTGTGAGCAGGCTTTGTGTGAGCACTGGTCCACCCCTCTCGCAACGCCGTGATGAAGCCTCACAGGACATGTTGGGACATGTCCAGCTCATGCACAATCACAATCGGATAATCACACGACAGGAAAGCAACCGGAATCCATCTGAAAGCCATCTCAAAGCCGTCCTGTGAGACCAACACCGAGGTGGTTTTGTCCCGCGCCATGAGCGGCACGGTGGCACATTCATCCGCTTCTTTTTCCATGAAAAAAACTGCTGTAACAATGGAATGTGCCGAAAAAGTGCTGATGTCCACTTCTCCTGCCTTTTGGTGAAAGTCAGACGACCTCCCGGATCAACAAAGCCTTCACGTTGGAAATGATCTGGTTGTTTCAGCGGGGTCTGAGCATGTCGATCATCGCTGGGAGTGCGCTGCGCTCTCAGCAGTTGTGGGCCGTCCTTAAAGCGGCAGTAACACTCTGTAATCTGTTTAATCCCCATAAAATCGTCCCTGAAAGCCGTATTAATTTTTCGAACGGTGTCCACCTGGAGGTCTCTCACAGTTTCTGGAAAAAAATTGATGCAGCAAAGCTCCAAATCGTTCAGACATTTATTCGCAATAAAAATCCGACGAGAGGGGTGGACCACTGCTCACACAAAGCCTGCTCACAGGCGAATGACGCAACCGACAGACGTGAAAAAACGCACGCATGCGCACAAAGGTTCAAGCTTGTCTGATGCAATCACACGTGATTCAAATCCATATGGTTTTTGAAAAAATAATAAGGTCGGATACTTTTCTCACAGACCTCGTGTAAATGCTGTCCATTTGCCATAGATATTTCAGGGACCATACAACAGCAATTTATTTAAGTGATCTACATAGTAAAACATCAAGGTATAACCAAAATATAGCTTTTTTTAAATTAACAAAAAAATTGTTTTGTGCTTACTTACTTTATTATTGGGTGAATTGGAAATCAAATTATCATTCATCTTGGACCTGTCTTGCCCATGTGGATCCCAGGTGGAGAATCAGGTTCTCTCTCTATCTCGTTTTTAGTTGCCCTCCCACTTTTGTCCATTCTTGTACCATCCACTCTGTCACTTTTATTGATAGATCTGTTGTCTTATGGTGTGGCCTGCACATCAATCTTTCAACTCCTTGATGACACTGATGTTGGTCAGTCCTTGGAGTGTGATTCTCAACATAATCTGCTACATCTTCCTTTATGGTACTATGAGTGTCTCATGCAGGCAGTGATCAATGCCTTGGTCTCACTACTGTAGATAATCACAAAGAGTATGTATTTGTTGTTGACCTTTCCGTTGATCCTCATACTGTGCACACTGCTAAAGGCTGCCAATCCCACTGTGTTATACCACTTGATCTCAAGTAGGAGGTCTCCTTGGGTCATAATCTTACTGAGGCACATGTACCTGTCCACCTCGTTGATGAGATTTCTGTTGATGATGGCTGCAGCTGTGTTGGTGTTATTGTTGAACTCGGTCCTAGGTGCATGTTGAACCTATCTAGTATGCTGATGTGCATACCAGTGAGCGTGTCATGGAGTTCTTGTGTTGACTGTGTGGTCAAGACTATATTACCAGCAAATATCAGACGGGAGACATACTTGTCATTGATGAGTACTTCATCCACCCAGCTGATCTTGTTGATGATGGTATCTTGCAGGCATGCTGTGAAGAGCTTTTTTCTTGCCTCACTTCTGTCTCTAGCTTGATCTTGTCACTCTCCTTGTGGAGCTTCAGAATAGATGTAACCCCTTGTTTCTCCATTGCTGTGACCACCAGGGTCAACTCAACGGAGTGACAGGAAAGTCTTGTATTCGTTGGAATTCTCCAAGAGTTCACTGATGGTTGATGGCTGAGAGCCAAACTCTGAAGATGCCCTGCTCCCATGATTGATGTTGGTCCTCTGTCCTCATCATCCTCTGCAGGACAACTTGATAAAATATCTTGAATGTCATTTGATGAAGAATGATGAACTAACACTTCTTGATGCTAGCTGTTCTCCCATTTGCCCTTCTGGTGGAAGATAACTTATTGTGAACAAATATGGCTTATTGTGGAGCTTTTCTTTAGTTTGAAAATTGCCTAAAACCTTTGCACAGTAGTATCTATTCTGCACCTAAAACATGTCTCAATTTATGTACATTTAAATCTAGAAAACTGAAGGAGATCCAAATACTTTGGAGGTGATGTTTCATCATGACATCAAAAAACTGGACAAAAACCAACATTTACCAATGACAAAGTGAACAGAATTCATGTTAATACAGCAATGAAATTAAACAATTAAAGTCCATCTGATAGTGAGAATACAAAGATATTAAAGCATATATAACCTCAGTTCCAGTGAAGTTGGGACATTGTGTACAATGTAAATAAAACAGAATACAGTGGTCTCTCGTTTATCGCGGGAGTTATGTTCTAAAAATAACCTGCGATAACCGAACTCCGCGAAGTAGTCAGCGCTATTTTTTGCAATTATTATAGATGTTTTAAGGTTGTAAAACCCCTCACTACACACTTTATACACTTTTCTCAAACAGACATTAACATTTTCTCACTTTTCTCTCTTGTGTAAACACTCTCTTTTTTCTTCTGGGCGAGAAGATTATAAACAGACACACGCAGAACTCTCCCTTCGCTCACTGCCTCCAGAGGTACGGATGCGGGACCCGCAAAGAATCCAAGTCCTCTCTCGGTGGCCACGGAGCTCTGCGGCTGCGGTCAACATCCGCATCAAAACAGCGAGCATAGTCTCTGGACCTATTGCCAGATTTGGCACTGTTCCGCACAGCAGACAGGAGGGCGGTGTGAGTGGCCCACTGCTGTGTTTACAGAGCCCGCAGACTCAGTAAGCACATTGGAGCCAGTGAGAGCAGTCGCAGTGATGCCGACCGGTGCCGCGACCGGCCCGCCTGATACGGACGCAGAACACAATGTGCTGTTTTAAAAAAAAAAAGCATGCAAAATTGCACGAAAAAAATCTGCGAAACTGCGAGGCCGCGGAAGGTGAACCGTGTTATAGTGAGGGACCACTGTACAATGATTTGCAAATCCTCTTCAACCTATATTCAATTGAATACACCACAAAGACAAGATATTTAATGTTCAAACTGATAAACTTTATTGCTTTTGTGCAAATATTTGCTCATTTTGAAATGGATGCCTGCAACACATTTCAAAAAAATTGGGACAGTGGTATGTTTACCACTGTGTTACATCACCTTTCCTTCTAACAACACTCAATAGGCGTTTGGAAACTGAGGACACTAATTTTTGCTTTTTTGTAGGTGGAATTCTTTCCCATTCTTGCTTGATGTACGACTTCAGTTGTTCAACAGTCCATGGTCTCCGTTGTCATATTTTGTGCTTCATAATGCGCCACACATTTTCAGTTGGCAGGCCAGTCTAGTACCCACACTCTTTAACTACAAAGCCATGCTGTTGTAACACGTGCAAAATGTGGCTTGGCATTGTCTTGCTGAAATAAGCAGGGACATCCCTGAAAAAGACGTTGCTTGGATGGCAGCATGTGTTGCTCCAAAACCAGGATGTACCTTTCAGCATTGATGGTGCCATCACAGATGTGTAAGTTACCCATGCCATGGGCACTAACACACACCCATACCATCACAGATGCTGGCTTTTGAACTTTGCGCTGGTAACAATCTAGATGATCATTTTCCTCTTTTGTCCGGAGGACACGATGTCCATGAGTTCCAAAAACAATTTGAAATGTGGACTCATCAGACCACAGCACACTTTTCCACTTTGCGTCTGTCCATTTCAAATGAGCTCAGGCCCAGAGAAGGAGGTGCCATTTCTGGATGTTGTTTTGCATGGTAGAGTTTTAACTTGCTCTTTTAGATGTTGCGACAAACTGTTAACTGACAATGGTTTTCTAAAGTGTTCCTGAGCCCACGTGGTAAGATCCTTTACACAATGATGTCGGTTTTCAATGCAGTGCCATCTTAGGGATCGAAGGTCACGGGCATTCAGTGTTGGTTTTCGGCCTTGCCGCTTACATGTAGAAAGTTCTCTAGATTCTCTGAATCTTCTGATTATATTATGGACTGTAGATGATGGAATCCCTAAATTCCTTGCAACTGAACATTGAGAAACATTGTTTTTAAACTGTTGGACTATTTTATCATGCAGTTGTTCACAAAGTGGTGATCCTTGTCCCATCTTTGCTTGTTAATGATTATATTATATTATATTAGATTAGATTAGATAAGCCTTTATTCATCCCTCAATGGGGAAATTTCAGATTTCCACACTCACATTCCACATACAAACAGCAATTGATCTACAATTATTACTTGTTTACCATAATAATGGCACACATCAGAATTAGGACAACACATATACATTTGACATTGTTTATGTGCACTAAACTTGAAACAGTCCGTTTTCCAATTGAGGTGGTGTGAGTGTGTTGGTTGCCGCTGCCACTATCAAGTCGCGCTGCCTTTTGTCTGTGTGTGAAAGTTTGTGTGCACTACTCCTTTACACAGTCATCCTTTTTATTTCATGTAAATTTGCACAACAGGTACATGCTTCGAACTGAATATTATGGCTAGAAACCTTCATTTATCCTCCAGTTGCACACATTTCATTTAAAAGGCAGTGGGTGAATGCATATAAAGGCGTACACTGCACATACATCACACATAGTGGCAGATCTCAGCTCACCATGACCCAGTGCACATGTATACATGCATCAAACAGTTAAGACTATCCAATGATTGAACTGCACAAAAGGAAGATATTAAAGTAATTGTGTCTACTCGGAACTCATTTGATTCAAAAACACAAAAAGATTTAATCTCTTTTTCTTGTTAGCGCTCCCATGCCAGCATGATAAAGTGCAGCCAATGGTGCAGGATAACAAAGAAATGCCATAGGGTATATTTATGTGCATCACTGAGCTGTTGGTGGGATTTTAATAATGTATAAGTTCTGAACCAGCAGGTTGCACTAGCAAAAGTTAGCACTCAGCATTCCCACTAAATGCACTGATGGTTGTTACATTAAAAGAACTCACACATTTGTAGGAGCAACAACAGCAATATTTTGGGATTTCTTAATAATTTATCACACATAGTGGACTAAAGGCTGTTTTTTACGACTGCACTGTTGCACGTCTGTGTAACCTCTGGCGATCATGGACAAGAGAATTATGGGTAATCAGAGGGCGCAGAGGCTTCTGACAGGATGACGTGTAGCTTTCCCACCTCTCAGCACTGTGTTATCCCTGCTGCATGAAAAAAGAAGCTGATTGGTTGTATTTATACACTACCTGTCAAAGGTTTGAACACAGTTTCCCATTCAAACTTTGTCCATCATTACAAAGTAGTAAAAACCTTTAAAAAAATGTTGATATACACTCAACAGTCACTTGCTTGTTAATACAAAGGGCTAATCAGTCAATCACATGGCAACTCAGTGCATTTAGGCTTCTACATATGGTGAAGACAACTTGCTGAAGTTCAAACAGAGCATGAGAATAGGGAAGAAAAGGGATTTAAGTGACTTTGAACGTGGCATAATAACCATTCAGACGGGCTGGTCTGAGTATTTCAGAAACTGCTGATCTACTGGGATTTTCATGCACGACCATCACTAGAGTTTACAGAGAATTGTCCAAAAAAGAGAAGTGATGTTATCAATACCCTGTTATCAATAAAATACCCTTGGCCATATGAGCCTTGTGTTCTTTATAATTTGCAGTTTAATTAATTATTAAGATCCTATTGCCTCTATCATTCAATCAATCCAAAAACAATATTTACATTTTAACGGCGTCTGCGCTTATATGAGCTTTTGATAAGAGCGGAAGTTGTGCAAATCAAGGAATATTTGTCGATCACCCAGTGTGCATTAGCTGGTATTAATGAGACAAATTTGATCCATAGAGGTTTTGAGTTAGCGTGCACACTAACATCTGCGAATTGTCTTGTAATTCAGCTCAGAGGTGTTATTATGTTCCAAAAATGACATTTTTGAGTTTTAGAAGTGCTTATTTCTCCATAGTGTTTACATAATATATGAGAAAGGTGTTATTTCTAGCCAAAAATGAAGTGAACTTAGCAGCTAGTGAAACCAGGAAGTGACATCACCATGCTAAGGTCTGCTAAAGGTTTTGTAAATCCTTCCAGAGGTGTTATCAGGTTCCAAAAATAGTGTTTTCAGTTTTAGAAGTGTTTATTTCTCACTGGATTTTACAAAATAGCAGAGGGTCACACCTTTGAGTCTGGTCTGCTTGAGGTTTCTTCTGCAAATCATCATAGGGAGTTTTTCCTTACCACTGCCACCTGTATGTTTACTCTGGGGGTTGGTAAGGTTAGACCTTACTTGTGTGAAGCACCTTGAGACAACTTTGTTGTGATTTGGCGCTATATAAATGAAAATAAATTGAAACTGAATTGAAATAATATATGAGACAGGTGTTATTTGTCACCAAACACAAAGGTAGCACCAGGAAGAAACGCTCGCTATGGCATGATCTTGCGTGCTAATGTCCGCGAGATCATGGCATAAAATTACATACAGAATGTGACATTTTAACATCTTAAAATACTTCTTAAAATAGGTCAAGGTTAGCCATCTTCGAACTTTTCCAAGGTCTGTGTCCCATGAATGCTCCCTGTGAATTTGAAGACTGACAGTCAGAGAACTGGACTTATGCTGTACACAGACAGATGGACAGACAGACAGACGGACACCAGGTCTTCGCAATACCCGATGGCCATGTGTTGGCCTCGGGTAATAAGATAGATAAGTAGGTAGGTAGGTAGGTACCCGTGTACGCAGGAGGGAAAGTTCCAGGTTTTCTTCCGACCCGGTCTTTTTTTATGTGGAGTTTGCATGTTCTTCCTGTGTTTGCATGGGTTCTGAGCACTCAATCTCCCTCCCACTTCCAAAGCCATACAAGTTAAATTGGTAATGCTAACTTGATCACAGTTATGAGTAAGAGTGTGACTGCATTTGAGTGCCTGTCAGCCCTGTGATTAGACTGTCCAGGATGTATCTATGTCTCTCCCAGTGACTGCAGAGACAGGCTACAACACTTCTGTGAGTCTTAACTGGAATAAGTGGACTTAGGAAATGAATGAATGGTAATCCCTTTGAATTTGTTTGTTTTACAATTTAATTTATATATTTTTCTTTGTCTCCAGTATATTTGTCTTTTATCCTATTCAAATAAGGAAATCATAATGTAATCTCAACAATATGATTTATATTTGCCCCTTAATATCTGCCCTCAGTGTCAACCTGGAACAACTGAGGTGAGCGGACATGTTTTATCATCATTATTATGCTTGCCTCAAGGTAAGAAGGGCTCAAATTCAGTTCCAGCTGGGTTGTTTTGGTATGGTGTCTGAACATGCTCCCCATGTCTGTGTGGGTTTCCTTCCATCATCAAAGCATGGTTTTGCTGTTTCCACAGCTCAGTGTATGAAGATCTTGAGTTGGTCCCCAGGTGCTTCTCAGTGGCTGCCCGCTGATCTTAGTAGTTAGATTGCATCTTAATTGTCTGAATAGGATGGCTTAAATGCAGAAAATAATGTTCCTAAGGGGATGAATAAAAATAAAAGTCATCATTATTGCCATTGAAATGTGACACGTGTGAAATGTGGCACAGCGGTAAAAAACAGCCTCAGGTTTGTTGCTGTCTGGGTGTGTTGCGTATGAAAGTCTGGACCTAAATATCATCATGCAAAATGTATTGTGAAGAATGTAATAAATTCTCTTCTCATCTCTACCTGTCATTTAATTTAAAACTCATTTAAGCTGGTTTCATTTTGACAGCTATAATCAGATCTAAGCAGTTTTCATGAGGGCTCATCTGCCCATTCAGCTCAATTCAATTTATTAATACAGTGCCAAATCACAAAATAAGTTGCCCCAAGGCACTTCACAAGTGTAAGTTCTAACCTTACCAACCCCCTGCTGAGCAAGCACATTGGCAAGAGTGGTAAAAATAAAAAAAATAAAAAATCACTTGGCCGTTTCTTGACTGTCAGAAGAAGCCTCAAGAAGACTCACAGGGGCAAAGATCTGCTTTGGCCATATTACCAATTTCAAAACAAGTAAAACAAAGCACAACAAAGAATGATCAATAATGCAAAGACAGTGAATATGCCGCTTCATATCCAGTTACTTGTATTAACCAATTGGACAAACAAGATGATAGACCCATGAGGTGCAACACAATTGGGATCATCATTCATAAAGGATTAAGAATTTCTACTCCTTTCCAATGCATAATAAAGGAGGGGGAAGGGGAACTGTGCTGGTTGTAGGGTAGCAATTAACAACTGCTCTATCAATTAGTCGGTTGATTGAAAGAATTGTTGTTCCTCAAAGACAGCGGTATCAATGACAAGGTTCAAATGAAGCATATCAGATTTCTCCAATGGCTCTGCATGTTGCCCTAAAATCATTCTGGTGTCAGCTAGCTTCCTCTGTTTATGTGCATTTCTGCAGAGATGGATTGGAAAAAAAACTTACTGTTGCATGATAGAAAGTAGCCCAATAATGGTGACAACCGATGCGACATATTGAAACCACTCAATTTAATATTAATAATTAGAGCACAGTGCTTGTGAAGTGTAAACCTCCACCAATACTAGTTCCAATTCCACACATTTTTAGCTTGGAAAATTTTTTTAAGGTCAAAGTCCTGTTAGAAGTGGCTTTTCATAAGCTAAAATAATACGAAATATAGATCAAAAGGGCTTTTCAGTGTTAAAATCAAATATCCACTAAATCTGCAATACAGATCAGATGGGGATCAAATGTTATCTATTCATTGAGAGTGTCAGTTTGCACCGAATTGTTGCAAATGAGAGTAATTGAGGCACTTTTGATTGAGATATAATGCAAAATGTACATCAAATGGGCTATTCAATATTAAATTCAAAGGTCCACAAAATCCACAGTCCAGATCAGTTCTGGGTCAAACTTTGTCAGGTGATAGTGAGTGCCAGTCTGCATCTCAAGTTCAAATATGAGAGTGTTTGGGGCATATTTGATGAATATATAATGTAAAATATACATTAAATGGGGTTTTCAATTTTAAATTTCAATGGCTGCAAAATCTGTAATCTGCATCAAACTTTGTCAGTCGATAAAGGATACCATCCAACATAATACTGTCAAATATGAAAGAAATTCAATCTTTTTTGACAGAGTTATGAATTCTTGAAAATTTGGTCAATGTTAAAGAATAGGGATTTTCCTAACTTTCCAAGATTTTTCCTGATTTTGACCTTTGACCTATGCCCTTGAAAACTGAATCAGGTATTGGCTATCAGGATATGAACTGTTTCTAAAAAATTCATAATGATATATGGGTTACAGGCTGTTCAGACAAAAAACAAACGGGTGAAAAAACATATGCCCAACTTTGTTGGCGGAGGTAAATATGAGCAGAGAGGTTGCTTCACGTCTTTGTCTATCATTCAGAATGTGTTTCCTCTTCAGGTGTTTGTGCAAAGAGTCTATGCTGCTGTGGTTTGTCAATGAATGCTTGCACAATGGGCAAACTACATTTTTGTTTTGAGCTAATTTTAAATAATCCCTTCTACTTTTAATGCTTTCAATCTTTGAAGACTTTTACCAACCTCATTTGCACTGGAGCTTACTCTGCTGTCACTGCCATAAATTTTTAAAAACTGGAGCTGAGCCGACCAACGACTCAAGCCAAAAAAATGGCTCACATCACATCACCTATGCATGCACCCACACAGCAATCACATTGTGACATTTAGTAACAAAATTTGTCATTTGAATCGAAGCATACTGGAAATCAAAGACATAAATTCATAATGAAAAATGACGCATCAACTAAATATACAGTACTTTCACTTGGAAAATAAAGACTCCTATGTTAAGATACTCTTTATTGACTATAGTTCTGCTTTTAACATGGCTGTCCCCCACAAACTCACTCACAAACTGTCAGTACTTGGACTTCACCCCACCCTTTGTGACTGGCCCCTGGATTTCCTGGCCGGTAGGCCTCAGTCTGTCAGGATTGGGAACATGACTTCAGCCAGTATCACTACCAACATTGGAACCCCACAAGGCTGTGTCCTTAGCCCTATTCTCTACACCCTGTTCACCATGACTGTGTCACCTCCAACCCTGAAAACATAGGATGTATCACTGGCGGGGACAAAGCGGCTTACAGGAGGGAGGTGGACAGTCTGGTGACATGGTGTGGGGACATCAACCTCACTCTCAACACAGACAAGATCAAGGAGATGACAGTGGACATGAGGAAGAAGAGGGAAACTCATCAGCCACTGTTTAGCCGAGACCTTGAAGTGGAGAGGGTGAGCAGCTTTAAATATTTGGGGGTCCACATCAGTGATGAGCTCACCTGGACACTGAACACCACACAGGTGGTGAGGAGGGCTCAGCAGTGGCTGTATTTTCTGAGCAGGCTGAAGAAATTCGGCATGTCACCCAAGATCCTCGGCAACTTCTACAGCTGCATTATTGAGTCCGTCCTCACCACCTGCATCACTGTGTGGTACGGCAGCTCAACTGTGAAGGACCGCAAACGCCTGCAGAGAGTGGTAAAAACTGTGTCTAAGATCATCAGGACATCACAACCCTCTCTGCAGAACATTTACCACCGCAGAGTCCACAGGAGAGCTGCCTCCATTATCAGAGACACTACACACCCCCAGCATGTACTGTTCTCACTTCTCCCTGTCAGGCCGGAGAAACAGGAGTGTGAGATGCAGGACCACCAGATTTAAGAACTATTTTTTTTTCCGTGGCTATCAGACTGTTAAACAGCTGTTGACAACCCCACCCCCCACCCCACCCCCCACACACACACTTTAAAGAAAGAGCACTATTGATATAGCTGAGTTGAGATGCTGCCCAAACATATTTCAGACAACAGTCAGATGACACAGACTGCTGTCAGACGGCACCAACATTGAGCTGTCACTCACTCACTCACTCACTCACTCACTCACTCACTCACTCACTCACTCACTCACTCACTCACTCACTCACTCACTCACTCACTCACTCACTCACTCACCCATGCAATTAAATCTTTGCTCGTCCCCATATTCCCACCACTAAACTGAGGAGGAGGGTGCACTGGCAGGAGTGTGTGTGTCTCTCACATGACGGAGTGTGTGCGTGTACGTGTGCAGAACAGGTGATCCAAATAGCATGAGAGTGTGTGGCCAGATGAAATGTCTACTCAGCTGCGCACGTGTGTTCATAACAACTGAACGAGCCGCTATGAGCGTGTGTACGTGGCGCGCATGTGCCTGTGTGCATAAAACAGGTGATCAAAGCAGCGTGCGAGTGTGTGGCTGAAATGTTTGCTCAGCTGCGTGTATGTGTGTTCATAATGGCTGTGCCAGCCACTCCGCATGCACACGTGGAGCACACGTGTGCGTGGGCACAGGAGCTGTCCATCCAGAGAGCGCACAAAAAGGCTGACAACTGTCAGTGACCACCTGCTTGTGTACAGTCCTGTGAAAAATCCCTTTACGTGTTTGATCAGTATACACTTGCATTGCTAGAATTTATTCATCCGGCTGGACTCTATAACCGCTGCTAAACTGTACTGGCAGTGCACCAACTTCCCACATGTGCACAGCATTCTTCAGATCTTAACATAACTGCAGTTGGATTATCAGTGCCACACAGCGCTTCACATGTGATTTATTTATGCCAGAGGTGGATTATGCATTTTCAGCTAATGGACGTTACAGCACACAACGCAGCCGGGTGAAGGGGTCTTCATCAGGCCTCTGCGCTGCGCTGCAGAATGCGGCGTACTGGAGGTGAGTTGCATGTGTATTTATGATGATGGGCTGAGGAAACATTTCCACATCATACCTGCTACAGACTTAGGAAGTGATCTTGCATAATACATGCATTACAGCGGTGACATCCCGTTCAGCTGCATTGCAGGGCACTGCACTGAGCCTCTGACATGCGTGGAGTGCCACATACATATTATAACATAAACATTTCCTTTGCCGCCCCTGGCCAGGGTCCAGTGGGGGTGGACAAATGTGGCAAAACATGTTGGCAGGCTTTGCTGTGAATGAGTGATCTCAGAGCTCAATCAACCACAATCAGATCATTTCAGATGCTGTTTTGATGCCATCAGAATATGTAGACTGCAATCAGACGACACAAAAACCGCATATAGACCACAGTCAGATATGCATTGCATCTCGATGGTGCCAAGAGTGTTTTGAACATGTGCAACACACTCGGGACAGCTGAGCAAATGGGACCTTATATGTAGATGCTCACAGACTGCTGTCTGTTGGTCTTCAGACTGCACCTCAATATTTCCCGATTGTGGCCGGATGTGTCATTCTGATGCCATTCGGCCACAATCAGCGTATGTGTGATGGGGTCTGTCTTTTGCTCGCTCTCTCTATCTGTATTTTGAACCTTTGGGAAACACGAAGCCTTTCAACTGTAAAATAAATATCATTAGCGACACTCATGCGCAGGATTTTAATGGACACTTTTTTCCCTTTCAGAGGATAGAATGTCTGTTCGCTGTCCTCTGCACGCTGAGCTGGCATTTTACAGCCTCGGGACAGTGACGCGACTAACTTTTTAGCACACATTGTCAACACCAATTTAGTTAATGTTTCGGAAAATCCATGCTCGACGAACAGACAGTTTGAAGCTGAGAGCCGGGCAGAAATTTGCCGCTAACCACAGCTAGAACACTGCGGAAGAGAGTTCTCTCAAACAGCTCAGCTTCAAAAACCTCCCTCCTCCCCTCCTACCGGTCGGGAGTAAAGAAGCAGAGAGCAAACAGGATTCACAGTGGCTCTTCTCTGTTATCGGAAATTGTCGTGGGTTGAATCCGTATTTTCCGATACGTGAATTACGTCAGTATTGGAACCCGATACCGATCCGGGATTGGATCGGCCCCATCCCTAGATGGGGGTATTAGGCTTCACTGGTGCTACTTCTTTGACGTCCCCCATGTCCTTTTCAGCTTCTTTATAATATCGAAAAGGCTAACTAATCATCTCAATAATGACAGTTGTGGTTTTAACTTCACTAAAACAAACATTTTAGAATACTATATGATAATCTTAGGTTCCTAGTAACTGAATGCCTGCACCTCTGATACTGTGCATCTGGAGGATAAGCTTTCAGATGCATAAAGCTCATTATCATTTTGACAAATGGGAAGAATTTTATCTTTTTTTAAATCACATGGGTTTAACAATCTCACTTACCAGATGAACAGATCTGTGTAATGCAGCCGCACTGAAATACAGTGTTTTAGATAGAAAATGACCGTGCTGTCTGCACAGTCTGCCTGGACGACACTGACTTGGAGGTAGTGGGGAATAAACATGGGGCTCCCACAAGAACTAGACTGTCACCGCTCCCATTCATGCTTCATAACTCTGACATCCACTTCAACTTGAAAACTTTTTGGTGATTCCTGCATTGCTTAATAAATCAGTCAGGATAATAAGAATGACCACAAACTACGTAAAGCTCATCATGAACAACATCATCGACTCAATGGTTAACTTCAGACTGGGCAGGAATCCTTTGTTGTATTTGTCACGTAAGGAGAAGAGGTAAGTCCCATAGGACCTGAGGCCCGTTGCTGCTGGTGTTTATCTACAGATTTCATCATGTGAAGCAGATAAGACTCTATGACTCCCCCTGGATGGGGCACCACTCTGACTCAGGTTGCTTCCCCAGGCATGGCTGGTCCCAATTAACAGCTCGGTGGACTCAGACAATACAGATTGTCTCTTCCAAGGACACACACACAGGTAGCATTAGCAGGACTCAAATTCAGGTCTACAAATTGCTTCATCTCCAAAGTATCCAAGG
Source organism: Thalassophryne amazonica (assembly GCF_902500255.1). NCBI lineage: Eukaryota > Metazoa > Chordata > Actinopteri > Batrachoidiformes > Batrachoididae > Thalassophryne > Thalassophryne amazonica. Next base: position 54,009,077 of record NC_047106.1, read on the forward strand.
GGAAAAAGTGGAAATGGTGAATTCTTATCACAAATCAGGAACAAATTGGATTGCATACATTAAAATGTAACCATGTTCAGGAAGGGCTAAAGGCTACTATTATGATCCGTTCACTTTTTCCAAAAATTATCTTATTTGTTTTGTTTGTGTACTCATGCATGGGGATGTAATAGCAAAGAAAAAAAACAATCCGGCTTCTTTTAATTTGAAAGAGTCTTCTGTTTTCTTTCATAACAGTGAAAATCCTTCACAGTGTTTTTGCTGTTGCTGATTGCTTTTTGAAAGTTAATATCTGCAAAGTTTATATTTGCACTTTTAATAAACATTTATGCCAAAAAGGTTTGCTTATGATATTTACACAGAAATGTAAATGTAGACCTATTGATTCTTGTTAGCTGTTGAACTATTTACAGTGCTTCCACAAAGTATTCACAGCACTTCACTTTTCCCACATTTTTTTATGTTACAGTCTTATTCCAAAATGGATAATATTATTTTTTCCCTCACAATTCTACAAACAATACCCCATAATGACAATGTGAATTGTTTTTGACATTTTTGCAAATGTACAAAATATAAATAAGTAAATAAGAAATCACATGTGCATAAGTATTAACAGCCTTTGCCATGAAGCTCAAAACTGAGGTCAGGTGCATCATGTTCACTGATCATCCTTGACATGTTTCTACAGCTTAATTCAATTAAACCTGGGGAAAATTCAGTTGATTGGACAAGATTTGGAAATACACACACCTGTCTACATATAAGGTCCCATAGTTGACAGCACATGTCAGAGCACAAACCAAGCATGAAGTCAAAGGAATTGTCTGTAGACCTCCGAGACAGGATTGTCTCAAGGCAAAAATTTGGGGAAGGGTACAGAAACATTTCTGCTGCTTTGAAGGTCCCAATGAACACAGTGACCTCCATCATCCGTAAATGGATGAAGTTTGGATCCAGCAGGACTCTTGCTAGAGCTGGGTGCCCATCTAAACTGAGCGATTAGGGGAGAAGGGCCTTAGTCTGGGAGGTGACCAAGAACCCGATGGTCACTCTGTCAGAGAAGTGAACCTTCCAGAAGGAAAGCCATCCCTGCAGCAATCCACCAATCAATCAATCAACTTTTTTCTTATATAGCGCCAAATCACAACAAACAGTTGCCCCAAGGCACTCCACATTGTAAGGCAAGGCCATACAATAATTATGAAAAACCCCAACGGTCAAAACGACCCCCTATGAGCAAGCACTTGGCCACAGTGAGAAGGAAAAACTCCCTTTTAACAGGAAGAAACCTCCAGCAGAACCAGGCTCAGGGAGGGGCAGTCTTCTGCTGAGACTGGTTGGGGCTGAGGGAAAGAACCAGGAAAAAGACATGCTGAGAAGGGGGGCAGAGATCGATCACTAATGATTAAATGCAGAGTGATGCATACGGAGCAAAAAGAGAAAGAAACAGTGCATCATGGGAACCCCCCCACAGTCTACGTCTAAAGCAACATAACCAAGGGATGGTCCAGGGTCACCCGATCCAGCCCTAACTATAAGCCTTAGCGAAAAGGAAAGTTTTAAGCCTAATCTTAAAAGTAGAGAGGGTATCTGTCTCCCTGATCTGAATTGGGAGCTGGTTCCACAGGAGAGGAGCCTGAAAGCTGAAGGCTCTGCCTCCCATTCTACTCTTACAAACCCTAGGAACCACAAGTAAGCCCGCAGTCTGAGAGCGAAGCGCTCTAATGGGGTAATATGGTACTACGAGGTCCCTAAGATAAGATGGGACCTGATTATTCAAAACCTTATAAGTAAGAAGAAGAATTTTAAATTCTATTCTAGAATTAACAGGAAGCCAATGAAGAGAGGCCAACACGGGTGAGATATGCTCTCTCCTGCTAGTCCCCGTCAGTACTCTAGCTGCAGCATTCTGAACCAACTGAAGGCTTTTTAGGGAACTTTTAGGACAACCTGATAATAATGAATTACAATAGTCCAGCCTAGAGGAAATAAATGCATGAATTAGTTTTTCAGCATCACTCTGAGACAAGACCTTTCTGATTTTAGAGATATTGCGTAAATGCAAAAAGGCAGTCCTACATATTTGTTTAATATGCGCTTTGAATGACATATCCTGATCAAAAATGACTCCAAGATTTCTCACAGTATTACTAGAGATCAGGGAAATGCCATCCAGAGTAACGATCTGGTCAGACACCATGCTTCTAAGATTTGTGGGGCCAAGTACAATAACTTCAGTTTTATCTGAGTTTAAAAGCAGGAAATTAGAGGTCATCCATGTCTTTATGTCTGTAAGACAATCCTGCAGTTTAGCTAATTGGTGTGTATCCTCTGGCTTCATGGATAGATAAAGCTGGGTATCATCTGCGTAACAATGAAAATTTAAGCAATACCGTCTAATAATACTGCCCAAGGGAAGCATGTACAAAGTGAACAAAATTGGTCCTAGCACAGAACCTTGTGGAACTCCATAATTAACTTCAGTCTGTGAAGAAGATTCCCCATTTACATGAACAAACTGTAATCTATTAGACAAATATGATTCAAACCACCGCAGCGCAGTGCCCTTAATACCTATGACATGCTCTAATCTCTGTAATAAAATTTTATGGTCAACAGTATCAAAAGCAGCACTGAGGTCCAACAGAACAAGCACAGAGATAAGTCCACTGTCCGAAGCCATAAGAAGATCATTTGTAACCCTCACTAATGCTGTTTCTGTACTATGATGAATTCTAAAACCTGACTGAAACTCTTCAAATAGACCATTCCTCTGCAGGTGATCAGTTAGCTGTTTTACAACTACCCTCTCAAGAATCTTTGAGAGAAAAGGAAGGTTGGAGATTGGCCTATAATTAGCTAAGATAGCTGGGTCAAGTGATGGCTTTTTAAGTAATGGTTTAATTACTGCCACCTTAAAGGCCTGTGGTACATAACCAACTAACAAAGATAGATTGATCATATTTAAGATTGAAGCATTAAATAATGGTAGGACTTCCTTGAGCAGCCTGGCAGGAATGGGGTCTAATAAACATGTTGATGGTTTGGATGAAGTAACTAATGAAAATAACTCAGACAGAACAATCGGAGAGAAAGAGTCTAACCAAATACCGGCATCACTGAAAGCAGCCAAAGATAACGATACATCTTTGGGATGGTTATGAGTAATTTTTTCTCTAATAGTCAAAATTTTGTTAGCAAAGAAAGTCATGAAGTCATTACTAGTTAAAGTTAATGGAATACTCAGCTCAATAGAGCTCTGACTCTTTGTCAGCCTGGCTACAGTGCTGAAAAGAAACCTGGGGTTGTTCTTATTTTCTTCAATTAGTGATGAGTAGAAAGATGTCCTAGCTTTACGGAGGGCTTTTTTATAGAGCAACAAACTCTTTTTCCAGGCTAAGTGAAGATCTTCTAAATTAGTGAGACGCCATTTCCTCTCCAACTTACGGGTTATCTGCTTTAAGCTACGAGTTTGTGAGTTATACCACGGAGTCAGACACTTCTGATTTAAAGCTCTCTTTTTCAGAGGAGCTACAGCATCCAAAGTTGTCTTCAATGAGGATGTAAAACTATTGACGAGATACTCTAACTCCCTTACAGAGTTTAGGTAGCTACTCTGCTCTGTGTTGGTATATGACATTAGAGAACATAAAGAAGGAATCATATCCTTAAACCTAGTTACAGCGCTTTCTGAAAGACTTCTAATGTAATGAAACTTATTCCCCACTGCAGGGTAGTCCAACAGGGTAAATGTAAATGTTATTAAAAAATGATCAGACAGAAGGGAGTTTTCAGGGAATACTGTTAAGTCTTCTATTTCCATACCATAAGTCAGAACAAGATCTAAAATATGATTAAAGTGGTGGGTGGACTCATTTACTTTTTGAGCAAAGCCGATAGCGTCTAATAATAGATTAAATGCAGTGTTGAGGCTGTCATTCTCAGCATCTGTGTGGATGTTAAAATCGCCCACTATAATTATCTTATCTGAGCTAAGCACTAAGTCAGACAAAAGGTCTGAAAATTCACAGAGAAACTCACAGTAACGACCAGGTGGACGATAGATAATAACAAATAAAACTGGTTTTTGGGACTTCCAATTTGGATGGACAAGACTAAGAGACAAGCTTTCAAATGAATTAAAGCTCTGTCTAGGTTTTTGATTAATTAATAGGCTGAAATGGAAGATTGCTGCTAATCCTCCACCCCGGCCCGTGCTACGAGCATTCTGACAGTTAGTGTGACTCGGGGGTGTTGACTCATTTAAACTAACATATTCATCCTGCTGTAACCAGGTTTCTGTTAGGCAGAATAAATCAATACGTTGATCAATTATTATATCATTTACCAACAGGGACTTAGAAGAGAGAGACCTAATGTTTAATAGACCACATTTAACTGTTTTAGTCTGTGGTGCAATTGAAGGTGCTATATTATTTTTTCTTTTTGAATTTTTATGCTTAAATAGATTTTTGCTGGTTATTGGTGGTCTGGGAGCAGGCACCGTCTCTACGGGGATGGGGTAATGAGGGGATGGCAGGGGGAGAGAAGCTGCAGAGAGGTGTATAAGACCACAGCTCTGCCTCCTGGTCCCCACGCTAGGCGTGGGGACCAGGAGGCCATACAATCTCATACAATACATACCATACAATCAGGCGTGTATGGTAGAATGGGAAGACATAGGCAAGTCCTTGGTAAAAGACTCGTGGCAGGCTGTCTGGAGTTTGCAAAAAGGCACCTGAAGGACTCTCAGAGCATGAGAAACAAAATTATCTGGTCTGATGAGACAAAGATTGAACTGTTTGGTGCCAATGCCAGGTTTGGAGAAAACCAGGCACCATCCCTACAGTGAAGCATGGTGGTGGCAGCATCATGCTGTGGGGATGTTTTTCAGCAGCAGGGACTGGGAGACTAGTTAGGATTGAGGGAGCAATGAATGCAGCAATGTACAGAGACATCCTGAATGAAAACCTGCTCCAGAGCTCTCTTGACTTCAGAATGGGGTGACAGTTCATCTTTCAACAGGACAACAACCCTAAGCACACAGCCAATATATCAAAGGATTGGCTTCAGGAAAACTCTGTGAATGTCCTTGAGTGGCCCAGCCAGAGCCCAGACCTGCCGAATGAATATCTCTGGAGAGATCTGAAAATGGCTGTGAAGTGATGCTCCCCATCCAACCTGATGGAGCTTGAGAGCTGCTGCAAAGAGGAATGGGCAAAACTGCCCAAAGATAGGTGTGACAAGCTTGTGGCATCATATTCAAGAAGATTTGAGGCTGTAATTGTCAAAGGTGCAACATCAAAGTATTGAGCAAAGGGTGTAAATATTTTTGTGCATGTGATTTCTTAGTGTTATGTTCGTAATATATTTGCAAAAAAAAAAAAAAAAAAACTTTTTTCAGAGACTCAACAATATTCATCTTAAATTTTAAAACAAGAACAAGAAATAAAGCTATTTCCCACTACACACAGAGCTGCGTCTCTTATCTTCCACTCAGAGAGCAATAGAGCAATCTGTAGTTTATACCCGATGCTGTTGTTAAGGTCACAACTGCTGTTCATGTAGTCATGATACCAAGTGGAATTCTGGTCATACATGTGCCCATGAGCACATTTATAGAAAAATAAGGTCTGGTCTGATGCGCTGCTGGATTGCTCTTGTGTGGAAAGTGTTTGAGCCTGGTCTAACGTTGAGCACGGTGTATCACTTTCTGTAAAGGCGGCAACACTCAGACACATCTTAGCTAAACGTGTTCATGTTACCCTATTTGCCAGTGACCATGGTATGCTTCTTCACTTAGAGGCATATTATGAATAATGAAGAAGAAAAAAGCAAGAAAAGAAATATGAGGGGGATGGAGGAATGAAAAAAAAAAAACACTTCAAATTTTTTGAGGGAGGACACAGATTTTTTTTTTTGTTAGTTTAGTTTGTAATAAAAACAGTAATTTCATGAGATTAATGTCACACAATTGTGCAGACAAACAAGGAAAACCCTGCAACAGAATGCACTCAGTAGGGTGTGAAGGACGCACAGACAAAACTTGAAGGCGGCGTGTCGTCATAATCTGTACACACTAGTTTCTGTCTTGAAATAAGGAAAACAATCTTGTTCCTTTGCTTTTTATGATTTGAAATCCATTGCCTTTCCTTGTTACTGTTAAATACAGCTTGATATTAGCTGGAAAAAAACTTACGAAAAGGTGAGATACGTTTTCTCAAAATAAGACATTTTTTCTTATATAAAAAATGCTTGACAAGATTATTTTTCTATTTAAACAAAAATTAAGTCAAATTTTCTTTAAACAAGTCTTTTTTTTTTCTTTTTCTTTTTTACTTTCTTAGATTTCAGTTTGTCTTTTTGGGGGGAATGGAGTGATCATTTTCCAAAATTATTTTCATCATATTATCAAATAAAGCCTGCATATCACGCAAAGCGGAAAAAAAAAAATCTCTTGCAAAGACATGTTATAAATGGAAGAATGTGAACTTCTGAGTTTTGTCTTGTGGGTATGTCCGCCGTCAGTGGTTAGAGTTTATTTCACACTCTGCTGCTTTTGCCAATAATGTCACTTTAGTCTATGCAAAAGTGATACAAGTAACATCACAACACACACACACACACACACACACACAGTACCACTGGGAGTGCAATTTTAAATCCATTTGATTCTGAACTGCTACACCAAAGCAGGCAGACTTGGGAACTGCCCGAGGACATGAGCTGTCTTATTGGAATAATGCTGCTACTGAGCAAAAGTTAAAGATCAGAAAGTCAATATCATCAGGCTTCCCATGCAGGAGATGGATCATCATGTCAGAAGTGGCCCTTACTGTCCTGATGCTCAGACTACATAATCCTGTCTCAACATATATGTAATTAATTTACACCAGCAACAATGGCTGATCCCACACCTATAGTATTTCTGTGGACATGAAAGAGTTTACAACATTAATGACTGTGCGGTTCAAAACCTTTGCTTAAAAGCCTTGGGGCTTTTCAGAACTGCTTGCTAATCTCCTAAAAAAAATCATTAACTTAAGTGCAGTGTTGCAAAGCAAAGATGAGAAACAGATGCAAATTAAGTTGTAAATAATATCTGAGCCCATTCCATTTCTTGGACGGGGCCTCCACCTCTAAAACTTTATGAATTATGGAACAAAGTCTGATTGCAACAAACACAAGAATTTATTTTCTGTCAGTGCAGCATTTCAAAGATGTAACTGATCCGAGGGGCTCGGTTGACGCGGTTTGCAGTTCATGCATCACGTCCCTAATGAAAACGTACATCACAACACAAACATATGCATGCACTGCGCCGTGCATTTATTTCAGTGGAAACATTTCCTGGGTTACGCATTAGTGGTTGTGAAGGAAAGCAACATGGCCATGTTGGAAGATTTATAGTGTTTATTCCAAAGGTATAGTGATCTATGTTGCACATTAGAGGGGGAAGGAGCTAAAAAAAAGACATCATTCAAGAGAATCCTAGAGTAAAGAATGGTATGTTGTCTTTGTGAGTCTACCTGTGGTGGTGGTGGGGGGGGGGGGGGGGGGGGAGTGAGTTGTTGAGGAGAAAAGGGTGAAACCGCAATGCATCAATAAATGATCACGAAATGCATCGCTATGATATTTTATTCTAAACTGAATAGTGCAGACACGTTTTACTGTATCAACAAATGATGGCAAATGCGGTGATGGATGGAAGAGTAGGTGACTTCTCAACTTATGGTTGATTCCATGTGAGCACACTTCATTCACATTGAATGCAGAATAAAGTTTTCTGTGGAAAGTGCATGTGAATGGGTACACGCATGCTTATATACAAGTATGTTAAAGGGCGTCACAGCTGTAATCTGCAGATCACAGCAGCTTGAAGATGAATTCAGAGAGTACCAAGGTGACTGTCACCGGTTCTGTTACAAACGACATCAATGTCTTTGGTATGAGTTTTATCCCAGGCTCATCATTTGACTTACATGGAGAAAAACAAACAAAAAAACAAATCCTACTTATGTATTAATACAATGACATGGTCTTTTCAGCACATGGCTGATGCATACACATTCATTCAAAAATCAAATGCATTGTACCTTCTGTTTTGTCTCAATATACCATCTTTTCCACACTATGCAGTAAATTGCACCAGAGTATTAGGTGCATTTCTCAAAAAATGCAGCATGCAGATGAAAAATATAACTTGCAATGGAGTATAAGTTGTATTTATTTTTGAAGTATATATTTGTCAGGAATTCAAGAAACTAAAACATTTTGTAATGAAAGGCATCAGACGGTTAATGTAAACCCTACGTGCTCTGAATGCAGTTTTTGTAATTGCTCTTGTGAGGCAGCAGAAATCAATTGTACAATTGGTCAACAAAAACTCATTTAAGCTTTTCTATTTTATCCTTTTCTTTTGGCTTCCCCCAGTTGTGCAAGGTTTTTACAGTGGATCTGGCTGGCGATCCGCATATAGATTTGGCATATGTTTTACACATGATGGCCTTCGTGAGGTAACTCCTGTTCTACATGGGGAAACACACGTACATGGTCTCCCAAACAAGTACTGATCAGGACTTACTCCATTTAACTTTTGAGATCAGATAAGGTCAAGTGTCTACGGAGTGCAATAGTTGCAGTTTTTCTATTTTGTACTGCTCAGTTTAGATATGCCTTATACAGGCAGTTCTGTGCTTGTAAAGACAGAGATGCACTTTAGCACTCATCACTCAATCTACAATGAAACTGAATTGAAAACATGAATGGAAAAATGAAATAAAAGCAAAATTTTATGTAAAAATGAAAAGTTTAAAGAGTTTGGTTTGTACCATATTTTTTATGGTGGATTCCATACTTGCAAAGTTTGGATCTGCTGTGGCAACCCGGAGTGAAAACAAGGGAGCAGCCGGAGGTACTTACTTTTGCCTTAAGCCCCTTTCACACCGGTGCAAATGGAGAGTTGTGTTGTACTGCGTTTAGTGTACGCCTGAAATGTGCGCGTACTCTGTGTTTTTCCTGTGTATCGCGTGTTGTTAGGTTCGTAGATTTGCTTGCAGCTGCATATGTTTACTTTTAACATATGCATACTATCGTACTATGTTTAGCCTTTGCCGCTATTTAAAACCAGTTCAGCTCTTTTTCAGTTCACTCCTGCCGGTTGTGCAGAACACATCGCTGCGCTTGGAAAACAGTGCTGTCTCATCACAGCTTGTAACATCAAATTACAAAGTTCAGAGTCTGCTGTGTGCTCCTCCCAAAAAAAAAAAAAGAAAAAAGAAGGGGAAAATATTGCCATTTAAACTCACATACTTAAACACCAGGCTTCTTGTTTGACCAAGAGAGAGGGAGAGAGACAGAGCGCTGTCTCTCTGTCTGCTCTTTTTTTTCCCAGACCTGCTGTTTGTGGTCTCTGAACTTCGAAAGAAATCCATTTTATGAGTTGAAAAAAAATATGCATGTTTACTGATGTGCATTCATTTTAATGGATGGATCCCTGCCGGCGCATGCACACACGCTGTGGGCTGTGTGGATCATTTTATCACAGACTCGCAGTCCTGCACGTTGGATCACGTGCTGCGTGGATCGTTTCACCACAGATTTGCGTGCACTTTGGATTATATGTGCTGCAGGCTGTGTGGATCATTTCAACACACACTCGCACGCACATTGGATCACACACGCTACGGGCTGCGTGGATCAAACCTGTTCACACGTGAATCTGAAACCTTTTCACATGTGATGCTCAAAGTCACACTTCTGTAAACTGCCACCTGGTAAACTGCCAAACCAAAGCGCAGTTCGCTCTGAGAAATCACCGCAGACAACACAAAATATTATTACATCGTGTCAGCCCTCAGCTCTATGGCAATGAGCTGAAACCTTTTCCACACCTGATGGTCAAAGTCACAAATCTGTAAACTGCCACCTGGTTTGCACAAACTGAGGTGCAGTTTGCTCTGAGAGCTCACCGCAGAGGACACAAAATATTATTACGTCGCCTTCAGCAGCACCAAGACAATGAGGTTGATCATGCTCCTGCACGCCTGATAAACTATCACAACTTCAGTCACACTTTGCTCCATTTTGTTTAGACAGTGACTTGGTTTGTAAATCAAGACTCATTTCTGTGAGCAATAACTGTGTTAGATGTCAATGTTTTTTATACCAAAGTAACTTGCTTTGATAATTTGTTAAATCTCAAATGTGGGAGTTTGTGTGTTTACTGACGCTCATGCACAAAATGTTGGTTTGGTTTTAATGACCGTTAATTAACGTCGTCATTTTCATATGTTCAATGGACAGATTTAAATCTGAAATCAAAGATAATTATTAAATGAGTCATATTGTGCAGAATCAGCCTCCAAATTCCCACAATCCTGTTTTAAAAGACATTCTATATAATATAGCTGTTGGGAAAGTGTAGGAACACGGACCCACAACAGGGGGCGCAAATGAACGGACAATGGAGTAAGTCAAAATAACAACGCTTTACTGTTGTGAATGTGCACAACGAATACAACCAATTACAGAAATGGACAAAAGTCAATACACAAAGGTGTCGTGTGGGCAGGCTCGAAGATAGGAGACGCCTCTCCAAGGTAAGACCGGAACCACACGGCTTCCTCTGCCACAGGACCCCGGGAATACTGGAGCCGCCAAGTCCCGAACTCCCAGGTGGCCACTGCCTCCGCGTGTCGGACCTGGTACTGCTGGCGAGGGAAAAAGAACAGTTAGATGGGGGCGCGTTTGCACCCAGAACTCCGAACGGCAGGAAAGGTACCTCCACCTCTCGTTGGAACAGTAAACCAATAACTAGCTCAGTCAAAACTGTGTACTCAGTAGGCTTTGATATGTTACCTCTCTGGTAGAAACGATATCTCGGCAATGAGGTGGAGATGCCGTCCTGCTGATATACCCCACTGATGATTGCCGTCAGCTGTCTCAGGTGATGGGTGACAGCTGTCACCGAGGCTGCTCCCGTGAGGCGGCGGCGCCCTCTGGTGCCTGGAGCCCGCACTCCAGGCAGGGCGCCCTCTGGTGATGGTGGGCCAGCAGTACCTCCTCTTCAGCGGCCCACACAACAATAGCCTTTAACTGTCATTGTACACATTATACATACAATAACATTTGTCTGCATTTAACCCATCCAAATTAGTTAGACAGTTCTCCCAATTTAAGATCAATTTACATCACAGCCTGTGATACCTCCTTGATGTGTAACAGAAATAACCCAGATCCTTTTTTACCAGATTATTAAATGCCCCAAACTAATCACAAACTCTGAAATGAATTACCTTATGTTTTTAATAACTTGACAGCACTAATTAAAATATGTATGCTGTGTGTGTGTTTCAGATGGTTTTCTCAGAGTCACCGCTGGAAAACCTTACGACACGGAAAGGGACACCTTTGTCATCATTTGCCGAAATGTTATACACTGTTTATGTTTCACTGTGAATTTTGAATACATTTTTTTGTACTTTTTGCTAAAATGTCTCCACTTTTGTGTAACATCAATTTGATTTGTAAAGGTTATCAAGGTTTACTGATTTTAAGCATAATCCAGCAGAAAAGTAAGTTTTACATTTAATGGGGTCATAAATGTACAACCCCAATTCCAATGAATTTGGGATGTTGTGTTAAATGGAAATAAAAACAGAATACGATTTGCAAATCCTTTTTAATCTATATTCAACTGAATACACCACAAAGACAAGATATTTCATTTTCAAACTGATAAACTTTATTGTTTTTGTGCAAATATTTGCTCATTTTGAAATGGATGCCTGCAACACATTTCAGAAAAGCTGGGGCAGTGGTATGTTTACCACTGTGTTACATCACCTTTCCTTCTAACAACACTCAATAAGCATTTGGAAACTGAGGACACTAATTGTTGAAGCTTTGTAGGTGGAATTCTTTCCCATTCTTGCTTGATGTACGACTTCAGTTGTTCAACAGTCCAGGGTCTCCATTATTGTATTTTGCGCTTCATAATGCGCCACACATTTTCAATGGGCAACAGGTCTGGACTGCAGGCAAGCCAGTCTAGTACCCGCAATCTTTTACTACGAAGCCACGCTGTTGTAACACATGCAGAACACGTGCACGTCCATGATTTCCAAAAACAATTTGAAATGTGTACTCATCAGACCACAGCACACTTTTCCACTTTGCGTTTGTCCATTTCAAATGAGCTTGGGCCCAGAGAAGGCAGTGGCATTTCTGGATGTTGTTGATGTATGGCTTTCACTTTGCATGGTAGAGTTTTATCTTGCACCTGTAGATGTAGCGAAGAACTGTGTTAAGTGACAATGGTTTTCTAAAGTGTTCCTGAGCCCACACAGTAAGATCCATTACACAATGATGTCAATTTTTAATGCAGTGCTGCCTGGTAGTCTGACTTCTGTCTTGACTCTTGTAGAGAAGAACAAACAGAAGCCCGCAAAAGCTGGAGTTTTAAATCTAACAAGACCTCTCCTACTGAGAGGCAGACTGCTATTGGCAGTGACTAACAATTGCTGTAATTAGCACCTATTGTACTCTAGTTAGCAACCCCCTTAATGACAGGGCAGTTCTCCCTCCTAACAATGGGACTAACACTTCTCCTGAAGCCTCTCTAGATGACTCTCCTGATGACATGAATGACTCATTACCATGAACAAAACAGTGAAACTGCTTTGACCTGAGTACCCCATTGTAAACAGGCTTCAAAGTGTGTCTCAGACCCCCTCCCCAGTTAAGGCTGGGTTTCAACTGTTTCACATACAAAGCTTCCTTCACACCTCTCTCAAACCATTTCTTTTCTCTGGCTAAGATTTTAACTTCCTTGTCTTCCAATGTGTGGTTAGTGTCTTTAAGGTGGAGATGAACTGCAGACTGAGGTCTGGCGGCGCCCTCTCTGCGGTGCTGGTATAGCCTTTTGTGCAACGGCTGCTTCGTCTCACCTATGTAGTGTTCGTTACAGTTTTCCTGACATCTGATAGAATACACTACATACAACTAGGGATCCTGTGCTTGGGGTGAACTAATTTCTGTCTCAAGGTGTTGACAGGTTTAAAGTAAACTGGGATTTTGTGCTGTCTGAAGATCCTCTGTAGTTTTTCCCCTACTCCTGCTAAATAAGGGAGAGGCACTCTTCTTCTTGGCTCCATCTCCTGTCTGTCTGGTCTCTTTGTTCATTGGGACTTCTGCACTTTATCCAGGGACCATTGTTCGTACCCACATACTGTGAGGGCTTTCCTGACATGTTGTTGTTCTTTAGCCCTTCCATGTGTAGTTGTGTGTGTTGTGAAAGTGTAGTGACACGGACCCACAACAGGGGGCGCAAATGAACAGTCAATAGATGAGCCAAAAGGTAACAATTTAATGTTGTGAAACGTGCACAACGAACATACAGACAATCTCAGAATATAATTACAGTCAAATTACAAAGGTGACGTGTGGGCAGGCTCGAGGATAGAAGACGTCTGTCCTGAGAAGATCCGGAACCACACGATTTCCGCCCCCACAGAACCTGGTGAATACTGGAGCCGCCAAGTCCCGAATTCCCAGGTGATCACCGTCCCCGACTGTCGGATCTGGTACTGCTGGCGAAGAACAAAGACAGTCAAGAGTGGGTGTGTGTACACCCAGTAACAACAGCGGTGGGAATGCCACCTCCACCTCTCACTCAATATGTTGCAGCGGTCTCAGATGAAAAGGAGCGCCGTCTTGCACAGCCTCCGCAAAAACGACCGGTTCTCCTGCAAACACTCACAATAACAGATTTATAAATCTCACAAAAAGGCTGAGAGTATTACCTCCAATGAAGTATGATAACTCGGCAATGAGGTGGAGATGACGTCTGGTCTTTATGGAGTGCGATGATGAAGAATCTGTGACAGCTGTCAGGAATTAATGAGTGACAGCTGTTACTCCCAGCTGTGTCCGTGGCGGCAGCGCCCTCTCGTGCCTGAAGCCCGCACTTCAGGCAGGGCGCCCTTTGGTGGTGGGCCAGCAGTACATCCTCTTCTGACGGCCCACACAACATGACCCCCCCCTCAACGGGCGCCTCCTGGCGCCCGACCAGGCTTGTCCGGGTGTCTGCGGTAGAAATCGGCCAGGAGGGCCGGGTCCAGGATGAAGCTCCTCTTCACCCAGGAGCGTTCTTCGGGTCCATACCCTTCCCAGTCTACCAAGTACTGGAACCCCCGGCCCATTCGACGGACGTCCAGGAGCCGGCGCACTGTCCAAGCCGGCTCCCCATCAATGATCCGGGCAGGAGGCGGCGCCGGACCGGGAGCACAGAGGGGTGAGGTGTGGTGAGGCTTGAGTCTGGACACATGAAAAACCGGGTGGATCCGCAGTGAAGCTGCGTCAGTCACAGTCAGTCAGAGCTGCGTGTCGTGAGAGCGAGCTGCAAAAAGTTTGTACCTGAGTTTTCAGAGGTGGTGTTTGTGGTTGCCATCTGCCACGCCGGTGTTTGCCAACCCGGACAGTGGGAATACCACCTCAACCGGCAACTTAGCCCCGCGACTGGACAGCAACAACGTCCGAGGCCCGCCCAATGTGGTGAATTCACTGAGGCCGCGCGCTGCGTCATTAGAGCCGCGCGTCACGAGTGCCGCTTCCCCGAGGCCTCGTGCAGCCACCGCGGATCCATCAGCGCGGAAACACCGAGGCCGCGCGGCACCAGCGCAGTGCAGATCCATCCCGGTGACAAACAACGCAGGCTGTTAACATCGGCGATCGACAAGCTGCTCATAAGCCGACCATGGGGCCTAAGAAGGTTCTGACAGCAGAGGAAGGTGACGATATTAAAAAATCTCTGGACTTTCTATCAGAGGAGATTTCTGTTGGGAAGCAGCAACAGAAATCAATCATGGATCTGGTGGAGGAGGTGAAGGCATTACGGCTCCAGAATGCCGAGAAAGACCGGCATCTGGTGCAGCTGGAAAATAGAGTGGCTGAATTGGAGCAGTACACCAGAATTAACGACGTCATCATCACAGGTCTTCATATCAAACCACGGTCCTACGCACGGGCGGTAACAGATGAGAGCGGAGGGGAGCCCAGTGAACAGGAGGTCAGCTCTGTGGAAAACAGGTTGCTGATTTCCTCCTATCTAAAGGTATAGAAATGGATTTAAATAACATTGAAGCGTGCCACCCTCTGCCCCGGAGAAATGACGGTGATAAACGAACCGTCATCATGAGATTCATCAACAGAAAACACAAAACAGCACTGTTAAAACAAGGAAGAAAACTGAAAGGGACAAACGTATTCATCAATGAACATCTCACCAAACGGAATGCCGACATCGCCAGGAAAGCACGCTTCTTGAAGAAACAGGGAAAAATCCAGCACACATGGACTTCAAACTGTAAAATATTCATCAAACTGAACGGATCACCAGAACAAGCAAAAGTCATGGCAATAAGGAACATCGAGGAGCTGGACAAATATGAACAATAGTGTTTCTTAAAGCGAGGATCTGGACAAATATGACCAATAAGGTATGAGGACACAAACACATCACAACACCATGACACAGACCAGAGGAACCTATTCATCTACTACCTATTCATCTACATCTGGAGACAAGAAGGATATAACTCAAAGGATTGCTGATCATGGAAAAGTAGAACTGAGAACATTTAAATACACAGACCACAATGTACTGGACTTGGAGCACGATATAGACCCGGACAATAATTTCTTCTCAAATATCAATGACAGTTGTTGCTATTATACAGATGAACAGTTTAATCGGATCATTAGAACGGATAACAAATTATCAATAATCCATTTCAACAGCAGAAGTCTATATGCAAACTTTAACAACATTAAAGAATATTTAAGTCAGTTTAAAAAAATATTTAACATAATTGCTATATCAGAAACATGGATCAATGAAGATAAAGGAATGGATTTTGAACTGGATAGATATGAATTTAATTGTGTAAACAGAAAAAATAAGAGTGGAGGAGGAGTGGCTGTGTATGTGGATAAGAACATGGATTATAAAATAGTAGACAATATGACAACTGTGATTGATAACTTATTAGAATGTATAACTATTGAAATATGTGAAGAAAAAAGCAAAAATGTATTAGTCAGCTGTATATATAGAGCACCAGGATCTAGTATTGAAACATTCACTGACTGTATGGGAAAAATGTTCTCAAAAACTAATCAAAAAACTGTGTTCATTTGTGGTGACTTAAATATTGATCTGCTCAATCCAAATAAGCATAAAATAACAGATGAATTTATCAGTATAATGTACAGTATGAGTTTATATCCAAAAATCACCAGGCCAAGCAGAATTACATCCCATAGTGCTACCTTAATTGATAATATATTCAGCAATGATATTGAGAATAACACTGTGAGTGGATTATTAATCAATGACATTAGTGATCATCTACCAGTTTTCATCGTTTATAATAGAAACCATCGGCGGAATCAGCCAGAGGAGAAAATAAAATACAGGCGAGTGCGGACAGAGGAAAACATGAACACACTAAAGAAGGATTTACAGGAGCAAAACTGGGAAAAGGTATACAGTGAAAGTGATGTTGATAGTGCATATGAAACTTTTTTACAAATATTTACATCATTATATGATAAAAAATTGTCCAATTAAACAAGACTACAGAAAACAAAAAATCCAAGCTCGACCATGGATGACGAAAGGGTTACGAAATGCATGTAATAAGAAAAATACACTGTATAGAGAATTCATAAAACTAAAGACTAAAGAGGCAGAAAATAGATATAAGAAATACAAAAATAGATTAACTAATATTATACAGGTATGTAGGAAGGAATATTATAGTAACATATTATATAATAACAAAAACAATATTAAAGGAATATGGGATATATTAAATAGCATTATCAAAAATGGTAATAAAAAACAGAGTTACCCTCAGTATTTCATTGATAATAATGTCAAGAAGGAAAATAAGGATGAGGTAGTCAACGGTTTTAATAATTTTTTTGTAAATATTGGACCAAGCTTGGCAGAAAAAATTCCCGATTCCCAATCTGAGGATTGGGATAATAATCTTATAGAAAGAAATCCCTGTTCAATGTTCCTCACAGCAGTGGATGGAAATGAAATTATAGACATTGTGAATAATTGTAAATATAAAACATCTACCGATTTAAATGAAATTGATATGGTGGTGGTAAAACAGGTCATTGAATGGATTGTAGAACCATTAACATACATCTGTAACTTATCATTTCAAACCGGTAAATTTCCCAATCAAATGAAAATAGCTAAGGTTGTGCCGCTGTATAAGACTGGGGATAGACACCACTTCACAAATTATAGACCTGTTTCTTTGCTTCCACAATTTTCCAAATTATTAGAAAAGTTATTCAATAATAGATTAGACAAATTCATAAATAAACATAAATTACTTACTGATAGTCAATATGGATTCAGAGCACATAGTTCAACATCACTTGCATTAATAGAATCAGTTGAGGAGATTACAAACGCCATAGACCACAAATTACATTCAGTTGGAATATTTATAGACCTTAAAAAGGCTTTTGATACAATTAATCATGACATATTAATCAATAAACTTGAACAGTATGGGATTAGGGGGTTGGTGTTGCACTGGGTGAGAAGCTACTTAAGTAACAGAAAACAGTTTGTGAAGATGGGGGAATATACATCATCATGCTTGGCCAATGCTTGTGGCGTCCCACAGGGGTCAGTATTGGGTCCAAAACTGTTTCTAATTTATATAAATGATATTGTCAATGTTTCCAAAATATTAAAATTAGTATTATTTGCAGATGACACAAGCATTTTTTGTTCAGGGGGGGATTTGCAGGAGTTACTGAGGAGGATCAGTATAGAAATGGGAAAATTGAAAATATGGTTTGACAGAAACAAATTATCATTAAACTTAAGTAAAACAAAATACATGTTATTTGGCTATTGTAATACAGACATACAGGTTCAGTTACAAGTCGAGGGGGTAGATATTGAAAGGGTACATGAAAATAAGTTTCTGGGGGTGATAATAGATGATAGGATAAACTGGAAGACTCATATAAAACATATACAAAGTAAACTGTCAAGAAGCATTTCAGTTCTAAACAAAGCGAAACATATTCTGGACCACAACTCACTCCGCATTCTTTACTGCTCACTGGTTTTACCATATTTACAGTACTGTGCAGAGGTATGGGGTAATACTTATAAAGGTACAACACAATCACTATCAGTAATGCAGAAAAGAGCTATAAGAATTATTCATAATACTGGCTATAGAGATCATACAAATCCACTATTTTTACAATCCAAATTCTTAAAATTCACAGACTTGGTTCATTTTCAAACAGTACAAATTGTGTATAAAGCAATAAACAATTTACTTCCAGCAAATATTAAAAATATGGTTTTTAACAGATCAGGGGACTACAGTCTGAGGGGGAAATTTAATTTAAAGCATCAGTGGGCACGAACAACATTAAAAGGTTTCTGTATTTCTGTCTGTGGGGTGAGGATGTGGAACAGATTGGGAGTGGGGCTCAAGCAATGTCCAAGCATGAACCAGTTCAAACAGCGGTACAAAAATATGTTTTTTCTGGGTATAGGGAGGAGGAAGGGTAATGAGGGTTAGGGTGTTTTTGTTTTTTGCTTCGGCTTGTAAATATATAGTATTTTGTATGTAAGTAGGTATGTGTAGGTGTATATTTATGTTTGTGTATATATATGTGTATATATGTATATGTGTATATATGTGTATGAGTGTTGATGTGTGTATGTATATATGTGTATGTGTATGTATATGTATATATATATATTGATATTGGTTTAGGTGTGTAAGAATCTATGTGTATATGTGGCAAAGGGTATTACTGGTTGTGGGGAAGAAGGGGTAGGGATAAATAAGCTGATGCTTCACCCTACCCCTTTTCGGACATGTTGGGTACACAGTAGGAACTTTTTTGTTGTTGTCTTTACTGATCTATCTTGTAATTGTTGTTGTATCAAATGTTCGAAATAAACAGTTTTCATTCATTCATTCATTCAAGCTGGGAGTCGGAGCTTCACTGCGGCAGGACTGAGGATTTTGAGGATCTTGAAAGGTCCAATGTACCGGTCCTTCAACTTGGGGGAGTCCACTTGGAGGGGGATGTCCTTCGTGGACAGCCACACCTCCTGCCCGGGCTGGTAAGCAGGGGCCGGGGATCGCCGGCGCTCTGCATGGGTCTTCGCCCTCGTCCGGGCCTTCAACAAGGCAGAACGGGCGGAGCGCCACACCCGACGGCACTTCCGCAGGTGGGCCTGGACCGAGGGCACACCGACCTCTCCCTCCACCACGGGGAACAACGGGGGCTGATACCCCAAACACACCTCAAATGGGGAGAGGCCGGTGGCGGAAGACACCTGGCTGTTATGCGCATACTCAATCCAGGCCAGATGGTTACTCCAGGCCGTCGGGTGCGCGGATGTGATGCAGCGGAGGGTCTGTTCCAGTTCCTGGTTGGCCCGCTCTGCCTGTCCGTTCGTCTGTGGATGGTACCCGGACGAGAGGCTCACGGTGGCCCCCAGTTCCCTGACGCAGTAGAGAACCGTCGTTTCAACTCCTTGAATGTGGCTTCGCACCGATCCGACCAGGTGAAGGGGACTTTTGGAGAGGTCAGGGCTGTCAGGGGGCTAACTACCTGACTGTAGCCCTTAATGAACCTCCTATAGAAATAAGCAAAGCCGAGGAACTGTTGCAGCTTCCTACGGCTTGTTGGTTGGGGCCAATCTCTCACCGCCGCAACCTTGGCCGGATCAGGGGCGACGGTGTTAGAGGAGATGATAAACCCCAGGAAGGACAAAGACGTGCGGTGAAACTCGCACTTCTCGCCCTTCACAAACAGTCGGTTCTCTAATAACCGCTGCAGGAACTGACGTACATGCTGGACATGGGTCTCAGGATCCGGAGAAAAGATGAGAATATCGTCCAGATATACGAAGACGAATCGGTGCAGGAAGTCCCGCAAGATGTCGTTAACCAAGGCTTGGAACGTCGCAGGGGCGTTGGTGAGGCCGAACGGCATGACCAGGTACTCAAAGTGACCTAACGGGGTGTTAAATGCCGTCTTCCATTAGTCTCCCTTCCGGATCCGAACCAGGTGATACGCATTTCTAAGATCCAGCTTAGTAAAGATTTTGGCTCCATGCAGGGGGGTGAACACGGAATCCAACAATGGCAACGGGTATCGATTGTGAACCATAATCTCATTCAGCCCCCTGTAATCAATGCATGGACGGAGTCCGCCATCTTTCTTGCCCACAAAAAAGAAACCTGCCCCCATCGGGGAGGTGGAGTTCCGGATCAGCCCGGCAGCTAATGAGTCCCGGATGTAGGTCTCCATTGATTCGCGCTCAGGTCGTGAGAGGTTGTACAGCCTGCTGGACGGGAACTCAGCGCCTGGAACCAAATCAATGGCACAATCGTACGGACGGTGCGGGGGAAGGGTGAGTGCCAGATCCTTGCTGAAGACGTCAGCAAGATCGTGGTACTCAACCGGCACTGCCGTCAGATTGGGAGGGACTTTGACCTCCTCCTTAGCCTGTAAACCGGGAGGAACCGAGGATCCTAAACACACCCGATGGCAGGTTTCGCTCCACTGAACCACCACCCCAGACGGCCAATCAATCCGGGGATTGTGCTTCAACATCCATGGGAAGCCCAAAATCACGCGGGAGGTAGAAGGAGTTACAAAAAACTCAATCTCCTCCCGATGGTTTCCAGACACCACCAGAGTTACTGGTTGTGTCTTGTGTGTGAGTAAAGGGAGGAGGGTGCCATCTAGTGCCCGAACCTGTAATGGCGAAGGAAGCACCACCAGAGGGAGCCCTACCTCCCTTGCCCATCTGCTGTCTAGCAGATTCCCTTCTGACCCCGTGTCCACCAGTGCTGGGGCTTGAAGGGTTAAATCCCCGCTCAGGATTGTGACTGGGAGTCGTGTGGCAATCTGTGTGTGTCTCAAATGAATATTTTGACCCCCCCTTAGCCCAGTCTCTAAGGGCGAGTGTTGTCGTTTTGGCCGTTTGGGGCAGTTTTTCTGTATGTGCTCCTTTGAGCTGCAGAGAAAACACTCCCCGCGGATCAGCCTCCTCATTTTGGCCCTGTGCGTTTCCCTAACAACGTCAGCAGGGGGAGCTGTTACCCCACGGAGCGCTGTGGTTGTGGAGCATGGGGAGGGTGGCGCCTTTTCGAACCCGGAAGGGAGAGGGGCGGCGCGTATCCGGTCACGTCCTTCGCCTCACTCCCGACGGCGTTCCTCCAACCGATTGTCTAACCGTATAACGAGATCGATAAGCCCATCTAAATCCCGCGGTTCCTCCTTAGCTATCAGCTGCTCCTTCAGAACCAACGACAGTCCGTTTATGAAGGCGGCGCGGAGCGCAACGTTATTCCAGCCGGACCTCGCAGCCGCGATGCGGAAGTTGACTGCATAAGCGGCTGCGCTCTCGCGTCCCTGTCTCATTGACAGCAGCACGGTTGAAGCGGTCTCTCCTCTGTTAGGGTGATCAAACACTGTTCTGAACTCCCCCACAAACCCAGTGTATGCTGATAACAACCATGAGTTCTGTTCCCAGAGCACCGTAGCCCAGGCGCATGCTTTACCCCGAAGCAGAGCAATCACATAAGCTATTTTACTAGCATCTGACGCGTACATGACGGGGCGTTGTGCGAAGACGAGCGAACATTGCATGAGAAAGTCCACGCACGTCTCCACACAACCTCCGTACGGCTCAGGAGGGCTTATGTATGCTTCAGGGGATGGTGGGAGGGGTTGTTGAACCACCACTGGAACGTTCATATTCTGCACAGGGTCGGCAGGAGGACGAGCTGCAGCAGCGCCCTGAGCGCTCGCCGCCATCTGTGCGGAGAGAGCCTCCACCCTGCGGTTCAGGAGGATGTTTTGCTCGGCCATTTGGTCCAACCGAGCCGTAAAGGCGGTGAGAATGTGCTGTAGCTCACCAATCATGCCTCCTGCAGACGCCTGCGCTCCCTGCTCTCCCATTGGTCGTTCAACAGCCGGGTGACGCCCCTCGGAGTCCATGACGCTGGCCGAGTTATCTTGTTGTGAAAGTGTAGTGACACGGACCCACAACAGGGGGCGCAAATGAACGGTCAATAGATGAGCCAAAAGGTAACAATTTAATGTTGTGAAACGTGCACAACGAACATACAGACAATCTCAGAATATAATTACAGTCAAATTACAAAGGTGACGTGTAGGCAGGCTCGAGGATAGAAGACGTCTGTCCTGAGAAGAGCCGGAACCACACGATTTCCGCCCCCACAGAACCTGGTGAATACTGGAGCCGCCAAGTCCCGAATTCCCAGGTGATCACCGTCCCCGACTGTCAGATCTGGTACTGCTGGCGAAGAACAAAGACAGTCAAGTGTGGGTGTGTACACCCAGTAACAACAGCGGTGGGAATGCCACCTCCACCTCTCACTCAATATGTTGCAGCGGTCTCAGATGAAAAGGAGCGCCGTCTTGCACAGCCTCCGCAAAAACGACCGGTTCTCCTGCAAACACTCACAATGACAGATTTATAAATCTCACAAAAAGGCTGAGAGTATTACCTCCAATGAAGTATGATAACTCGGCGATGAGGTGGAGATGACGTCTGGTCTTTATGGAGTGCGATGATGAAGAATGTGTGACAGCTGTCAGGAATTAATGAGTGACAGCTGTCACTCCCGGCTGTATCCGTGGCGGCAGCGCCCTCTCGTGCCTGAAGCCCGCACTTCAGGCAGGGCGCCCTTTGGTGGTGGGCCAGCAGTACATCCTCTTCTGGCGGCCCACACAACAGTGGGCACCTGTAGAGCCCTGTGTTGAAGAGTCCTGATCACTCCGAGCTTGTGTTCAAGGGGGTGATTTGAGCCAAAGAGCAGATACTGGTCAGTATGAGTTGGTTGGAGCTGCCTATTCTCTCCAATCGTAACACCACAGTCCAAGAAGGCTAAATGGTTGTTTGTGGCATCCTCACGTGTGAACTTGATATTGGAGTCCACCGAGTTGATGTGCTCTGTAAAGGCCTCCACTTCCTGTTGCTTGATTTTAACCCATGTGTCATCGAGATATCTGAAACAGTGACTGGGGCAATGCCCATGAACGACGCCAAGGCTCTCTTCTCCACTAGCTCCATGTACAGATTGGCCACAATGGGGGTACCGGAGACCCCATCGCACAACCATGGATCTGCCTGTAGTAATTCCCCATAAACTGGAAATAGGTGGTGTTAAGACAGATCTCCAAGAGTTGGCAGATGTGGTCTGGTGTAAGTTTGGTCCTTTCAAGTAGAGACGTGTCCTCCAGCAGCCTCTGCCTCACAGCTGTGATGGCCTCAGCATTGGAGATGCAGGTGAACAAAGATGTCACACTGAATGATGTCATAGTTTCATCTGCCTCCAGCTGAAGGTCCTTGATCTTGTTCACAAAATCTTGTGTGTTCTCCACATGGTGGTGTGAGTTACCCACTAGAGGAGCCAAAATCCACTTGAGGTGCTTGGCCAAATTGTAAGTGATGGAGTCTGTGCTACATACAATAGGCCTGAGTGGCACGTCCTGTTTGTGGATTTTGGGCAGTCCATAGATGCATGGAGTGGCGTCCCCAGGGTACAGTCTGTAGTATGCCTGTCTGTCGATGAGTCCCTCTTTCTTCAGGTTTTGGAGGTAGTTAATGATTTTCTTCTTATAGCCGCTTGTGGGGTCTCTCTTCAGACGCTTGTATGTATTGGAGTCACTGAGCAAGTTGCTGACCTTGGCCTCGCAGTCCGATGTGTTCAGGACCACCATACATCTGTCTTTATCTGCTGGCAGGATAAGGATACTTTGGTACTTCTGCAGTGTTGACAATGCCTTCTGTTCTTCTCCTGTGATACTGGACGGAGTAGGCTTAGCACTGTTCAGCACTGCTGCGACTCTTAGCCACAGGTCCCCAGCTTCTGACTCTGACAGACTATTACGTTTAATGGCTGACTCTACTGAAGTGATGTAATCTACTGTCGTAATATGTTTAGGGGTCACTGAGAAATTTAGTCCTTTTGCGAGCACATCCTTTTCAGTCTGTGTAAGAACCCTGTCAGAGAGATTCTTTACCCAATTTTCCCTGTTCTCACTAATTTGTCTGAGTGTATCTTTATAACTACCCCCACTGCCCGTGAAAGTAAGCCTTTTCTGCACTAAAAGGTTGTGAAACTTCCTGATTTGCTGCTCCTTACTTTTTAAATGCTCAGCCATTTGAATTTTAACTATGAACTTTGTGATCTTATTATGGGCCTCTTCCCACACTAAAGTGTCTAACCTTTTGTGAAGATAATCTAAATAATTTTGGAGGTCTAATATTTTAAAATGAAGCCTTCTAATCCTAAGACCCAAGATCCTCCTAAGGTAACTGTGCTGGATCTGTTCTGCTGTGTGACCTGCTTCTAGTGCCTTTTGCTTCATGCTTTTGGGAATAACGTTGTTTTGTCTGCATCTCAGGTTAAATCTTAAGTGGTTTCTAAAGTTAGCTATCTTTTTTAGAAGTCTTTTCCAGCTTCGGTACCAGTGCCAGGGCCTCATGCCCACAGTTGGTCGCAATGTTTCTGTGAAGGCTCTCAGTTGTCCAGGTGGTTTCCATAGAAGCTTGAATTTTCGACTGGACTTGGTTGCTTGATGCGAAGATGTTTCGCTTCTAATCGCAGAAGCTTCCTCAACTAAATTTCTTCTATGGTAGTCTGACTTCTGTCTTGACTCTTGTAGAGAAGAACAAACAGAGGCCCGCAAAAGCTGGAGTTTAAAAGGCTATACCAGCACTGCAGAGAGGGCATGGTGGACCTCAGTCTGCAGTTCAGCTCCACCTTAAAGACACTAACCACACATTTGAGGACAAGGAAGTTAAAACCTTAGCCAGAGAAAAGAAATGGTTTGAGAGAGGTGTGAAGGAAGCTTTGTATGTGACACAGTTGAAACCCAGCCTTAACCGGGGAGGGGGTCTAAAACACACTTTCTCCCCTCTTTACAATGGGGTACTCAGGTCAAAGCAGTTTCACTCTTTTGTTCATGGTAATGAGTCATTCACATTGTCAGGAGAGGCTTCAGGAGAGGCTTCAGGAGAGGTGTCAGTCCCATCGTTAGGAGAGACAACTGCCCTGTCATTATGAGGATGCTAACTAGAGTACAATTTGTGCTAATTAGAGCAATTGTTAGTCACTGCCAATAGTAGTCTGCCTCTCAGTAGGAGAGGTCTTTTTAGGTTTAAAACTCCAGTTTTGCGGGCTTCTGTTTGTTCTTCTCTACAAGAGTTAAGACAGAAGTCAGACTACCAGAGCAAGAAATTTAGCTGAGGAAGCTTCTGCGATTAGAAGCGAAACGTCCTTGCGTGAAGCAACCCAGTCCAGTCGAAGATTCAAGCTTCTCCACCATATTACTGTCACTTTTTTTTTTTTTTTTTTGCTGTTTTTACCCCATAATAAAATACCATTCAGTCATCGATAGTCCAAACTATACCTTCTTAGAATTCCCTACCTATCTGTTGCCATCACGCTGGGAAGGCTATCACACATTTCTGCATAGACCATGGTGTATCAAGGCTGAATTGTAAGAGTTGTTTAGTCCCATTAAGTGGCACCAAACACATGCATGACCCATGGACTAGGGGGTGTGGTCAGGCATGATGCAGTGAACCTCAGGGAAATACACAAAACTACAGCAAAATTAGTGAAGCATTTATCCACATTTGAAGAATGTTGAAACTGGTGAGCAGAGAACATGTGTAACATGAAACAATCTGAGTCAACTGAGTCCTTTATGTATCTATACTTAAAACATGTTTGTTCTTTAATGTACGGGGTCTGTTAGAAAAGTATCCGACCTTATTATTTTTTTTTTTAAAAACCATATGGATTTGAATCATGTGTGATTGCGTCAGACAAGCTTGAACCCTCGTGCGCATGTGTAAGTTCTTTCATGCCTGTCGGTTGCGTCATTCGCCTGTGAGCAGGCTTTGAGTGAGGTGTGGTCCACCCCCTCATCTATTTTTTATTGCAAATAAATGTCTGAACGATTTGGAGCTTTGCTGCATCAATTTTTTTCCAGAAACTGTGAGAGACCTCCAGGTGGACACTGTTCGAAAAATTAATATGGCTTTCAGGGACGATTTTATGGGGATTAAACAGATTACGGGGTGTTACTGCCACTTTAAGGACGGCCCACAACTGCTGAGAGCGCGGCGCGCTCCCAGTCCCCATCGACAGGCTGACACCCCGCTGGAACAACCAGATCATTTCCAACGTGAAAGCTTTGTTGATCTGGGACCTCGTCTGACGTTGGGGATGACGCGCTCCCGCCTTCAGTCCGATCCCGCATTGAAATTGATTTTATCTGTTAGTAATGTTACTGTTATACACATCCTGGTTTCAACATCCAAAAGTAAGCTGCAATGAATGAGAGATACAGCTCTGCATGCTCAGATCAGCAGCGACATCGACAGCGGGCACCGTTCTTCCCCGACGCCTCGCTCTCACTGCCTCCGATGCGCTTACCGAGTGCATGCGCTCGTTAAATTCCGCCGTGGGCCACTCACACCCCCATGTCTGCTGTGCAGCCGCAGACACGGCTCTGTCTACTGAATGGAGTTGCAGCCAATTTGGCACAAGTCCAGAGACTATGCTCGCCATTTTGATGCGGAGCACCCGGTGACACCTGTTGCTCGCAAGGACAGACTTCTTGTGGCAAAATCCGCAGCGCCGCACGTCTCGGTAATCAGAGCCGCAGAGCTCCATGGCCGCTGAGAGAAGTTTATATCTTTTTAATGACTTGAATTCTTTGCGGGTCTCGCCTCCGTACCCCGTGACGGTAACACCGGAAGCGAAAGACAGTAGATTTTCAAAGCGACACCACTCAATCAAACAGGCATATGAAAAAGTCCCCAAAAATAATTCTCAAGCACAAATAAAAGAAATGTGTACTCACCAAGCGTACCACAAGACAATATGAAGTTTTAAAAAGTAGATCCTTCCATATAAGACAATAAAAAGGTGCAGATGCAAACTGACGTAAATCCACAAATTACAGTTGGCGCGCTCAATGCATGCTGGGATAGGGTCTTCTCCCTGACGTCTCGGTAGCATCCCGGATGTGCTGACAGTTTTGCGGAGGGCTAAATTTTAGCTGTAAATTTCTCATTTTTAAATGAAGATTTCGCCGTTGAATGACAGATCTGGGCTTGCAGATTTACTTTACTACATTCAGAAGGATCTTATGTGTAAATATAAGTCATTTTTTGGTCCAAAGATCTGACTGCATTGATTTCATTGCAGGTCTACTTTAAGGGTAATGTGGAGCCTATCTAAGCAGTCATTAGGTGAAAGGCAGGCTATACCCTCGACAGGATAGCAGTCTATCACAGGGCCACATGTAGCCAGACAAACACAGTCACACTCTCACTTACAGTCAATTTAGAATCACCACTTCATCTAACCTGCATGAATTTGGAAGTGGGAAGAAGCCGGTGTTGCCAACTGAATGGTCACCCCCTAAAAATCGGTCTCCCCTGCCTTCACTGTGCATGCGTCATTAGAATCACAATCAGAATCACCTTCATTGTCATTGCACAGTAAACGGATGAAGCGATCATAGTGCCGCAGCTACACAAGCTGCTAGCTGATGTGTTCACTGTGCGTCGGTCATTTCAAGGCGTCACGGAGTTTCGATGAGTTTTTGCTTAAAACATCTTTGTTTCTGCTTAAATCTGACTTTAGTATGATTGTAAGAGGTTTTACCTTGTCATATGATGGTTAATAATCCCATTAATCCATTTTATGGCTTTGGGTGAAGAGAATCTCTCTCAGACGTGCTGCTGCGGTCCAAAACGATGCATGCCTTGTGAAGGAAGGTGGACCGATTTTTAGGGGGAGCTGTTCAGTCGCAAAGGGAGAACATGCAAACACCACACAGAAAACAACAGACGGGAAACAATCCCAGGGCTTTCTTGCTGTGAGGCAACAGCAGTCCCCGGCAGGTGTCCTGCATTAGCCATCAGCTCTCAACCAATAGGAACGATGGAAAACGTCAACATTCTCGTTCACCTCTTGCTTTTTACAGACTGCTGACAAGACGTTCCCTCCTCAACCCCACAGCCACCAGTTAGGCTACCAAAGTAATTTTCTGAACATTATCTTCATGTATTAAAATGATCAACTTTAACTTGCACCCAGTCTTTCAGGTAGAACTCTGACAGCAACTGTGGCATTTAGCTTGTAAAACTTGACAGCTGGTTTGACAGTAATACTGAGTTATTAGGATCAGTCTGGCAAGCGAGATTAACCCATAACACATATTCAGTGACTTGTAAATGTTCAGGTATCCATCTCCTTATTTGGCCAAAGAAATCTGGCTGCAAAAGTGATGATTTATTGTATACTGTTTACACAAATGAATGAATTTGCCTTAAGTTCTAAACATAAATTAACTTTTGTACATAAAATACAGGACTGTTAATTCAGATCAGTACTGTACAGCAAAAACATCTCCTTCAAACAGATCCTTTATGATGGAGCATTTCCATTGCATTTTTTGCTTTCTTGCTCTCTCACACACTCTGTGAAGTTTCATTTCAGGAAAACAGTCTCGTGGGTTCCATCACAGTCAATAGAATAATCATAATTAGCTGACTGAATGAGCTGTGTGCATACGTTCAGGAGATCAGTCTAATTTCAAATGGGCTTATTGTCCATGAAATTGCATATAATTGGAATTTGTCAATAAATTATGCTGTGATTGTATTTCCCCAAAACTGACAGACACAGTTTGAGCAATAGCAAGCCTGGCAGATGAAATAGGGTGGACAAGCAAGTTCAAGTATTTTGTGTCTTTCATGCTTATTTCACCCACATTACACTCCTAATCATGTCAGGACAGAGGATGATGAGGGGGAAGGAGGTGTGCCGTCTTATTTTCAAAGCAAATCTGTTACTCCGCAGTGAGAAACTTTTCTGTGCACAAGTTCAAGGAAGCAGAAGTGACCGCACTCCAAGCTGACAAAAATTTGAATAATTTAATACAAAAACATTGAAAAAACACAACAATGTTGCATCAGTGTAGTGGTGTTAATATATTCCTTCTTGAATCAATCTTATCTTCCTCTCCCTCCCAGCAAACTGGTGTTGTGCCAAAAACTGATTGTCTGCCAGTAACTGCATGCCAGAAACTGAATGTACTTTATGGGAGCGCTTGCAAACTGCAACCCCACTGACTTCACTCTGCAAATGATAAATGTCTAAGGCAGAACAGTTTGAAATCCATTTTTGGCAGACAGGTAAATTGAGGAATCTCTGCAAGCAAGAAACTTTCCAGAGTAAGCTGTAGTCCCTGTCCGAGTGTTTCAGCTCATTAATGGGATCAAAGTGTTAGAATCTTTAGCAGTGCTCTCAAACTAGTTCTATTAACGGTCAAGACAGTCCAGGTTTTCATCTTTATCAATCACACCAGCAGGTGATTTCAGCGATTTCTCGAATCAAAGTGAATATAATCAGTGGAACGAGGAGGTGGAGTCTGAAGCCACTCCCGGAACAGGACTGATTGACAGCCCACCGTTTGATGTAAGGCAAAACAGACCTGTTCACACGTGAGGGCTCATTTATTTCAACAAGGTTAATTGCTTCTGAAAAGATATTTCAACAGGTGCTTTATTAATAATAAACCTGTATATAAGTATAAAAGCTGGCAATAGCAAACTTGAAAATTTTTCAATATTTATGCTCTGTATATTTTGACAAAGTCATTTTTTTTCTTCAGGTTTGGTTTAAGAGCATGCGCTGGTTGTGCATACGACAGCATTAGGGGAAATGGCCTGGATACTTGATGGCAACCACACAGGCAGTTAAAGAATCTATCCCATTCCCTCATGGATGTCCCCCTGGCCTTCACCACCAGCTGAGATACCTGCATAATGGATCAAGCTCAAAGATACTTAGCACATGGCCAAAATGTTGGAGCTAAGGGTCCACTGTAGAAGTGATACTCCTCATCTGAGTCTTCCTAACAAAGTAAGTGCTCGTGTGACACAAAATCATTCCAGTGTTGCACAAAGATCCTCTGAAGAAGCCTAGTCCCGAAGACATCCAGTTGCCATCGGTTAGTACTCACTCTTATTATGTATATTAAAAAAACAAAAACAAAATTACAGCTGTCAGAGACCAGGGTTAAGAATGACCTAAATACAACGGAGAACATAATCCGAAAGCCTCAGTCTCAAGGAGCTTGGCGTGCAAGTGCTGTCGAATCACTTTGATTTGAAAACTCAGGGCAATGTCAACGAATACACACATCTGCTGACTAGGCATGGCATAGTCCCTGGTGTCACAGTACACAGTGACTTTAAAATGCCATGGTTCCAAAATCACCAAAATGTCCAGTCTTCCTGTTTCAGTAGTATGGGGTCCCTAAAGAAAATGTGAAGGTATCTCCACATGGTTCAGTCAGTGAGTCTCACACAGATACAATGCAACATGGCAGAAGGAGGAGGCAAATGTTTAATTTATCAAATAAATAAATAAAACAAAGGCAAAATGGCTGAGCAGAGGAAGGCCACAAACATGGAAAACATCCTTTCTAAGATGGTTGCAAGAAGAAGAAAACACGTCAATGCAACATTAAGAGCACCACACACAGATCTTTGTCAACGTCAAGGTAACATTGGTGAAATCAATACTCAAAACTAAGAACTGAGAAACACAGCTGATTACCAAGTTTATATTAGCTATTTTAGCTGTATTGCTTGAAGTCAGAACAAGTGAAGGAATTGCTTGACATTGTGTGTGTGTGTGTGTGTGTGTGTGTGTGTGTGTGTGTGTGTGTGTGTGTGTGTGTGTGTGTGTGTGTGATATGGTATATCAAAGTGAAACGTGGTACAGGAAACCACCTGACTAAGACCTCAGACAAGTTCAACATTGGGCACATTCAGATTCTTATTTTAAACATGATAGGGCTGTGTCTCTGTGACAACTTGTGTAAATGATCATACCATAAGTATCTTACAGATAATAATGAAACTTGTTGCTGTAGATTATACCTTGCCAACACCTTGCACAAGTTTACCTTTTGGTCTTACTGACACAAATTAGGGTCACTATTGCTGTTGTTTTCATTCAGTTTTATCAGAATTGAACAAACTGCCTTATGCTTTTCAATTATACAAGAACTATTTTTAACTCCTACCTTCCCAGAGAGCTGATTTCCAAGTTCAAAAGCAAATGAAGAGTTTGTTAATTCTTCTCACAGTTCGTTCTGGAATACTGCCCCTTACGAAGTACAAACTATTCTGCACTTTTAAATTTAATCAAAGTCACAGCAAAAATAATCAGGCCTGGGCATGCAAGAACTTCTCTTCCAGACTTCCGCTCTTACAGAACCCCAGACAATGGATACAAGCAGTTTTTATACAAGATTACATATGCGTAACAAAGGCAGACCTTATTTCGCAAAATCCTTCTCTTATTGGCCCCCGTGGGCATTCAAGGGAGGTCCATCCCCCTGCCCCAGGCACGCACAATAACGGGAGACATACAGTGAGGAAAATAAGTATTTGAACATCCTGCAATTTTGCAAGTTCTCCCACTTAGAAATCATGGAGGGGTCTGAAATTTTCATTTTAGGTGCATGTCCACTGTGAGAGACATAATTAAAAAAAAAATCCGGAAATATGATTTTTTAATAATTTATTTGTATGTTACTGCTGCAAATAAGTATTTCAACACCTGTGAAAATCAATGTTAATTGGTACAGTAGCCTTTGTTTGCAATTACAGAGGTCAAATGTTTCCTGTAGTTTTTCATCAGGTTTGCACACACTGCAGCAGGGATTTTGGCCCATTCCTCCACACAGATCTTCTCTAGATCAGCCAGGTTACTGGGCTATCACTGAGAAACACGGAGTTTGAGCTCCCTCCAAAGATTTTCTATTTGGTTTAGGTCTGGAGACTGGCCAGGACACTCCATAACCTTGATATGCTTCTTACGGAGTCACTCCTAGGTTATTCTGGCTGTGTGCTTCAAGTCATTGTCATGTTGGAAGACCCATCCACGACCCATCTTCAATGCTCTAACTGAGGGAAGGAGGTTGTTCTCCAAAATTTCACAATACATGGCCCCGGTCATCCTCTCATTAATACACTGCAGTCGTCCTGTCCCATGTGCAGAAAAACATCCCAAAGCATGATGCTTCCACCCCCATGCTTCACAGTAGGGACGGTGTTTTGGGAATGGTACTCAGCATTCTTCTTCCTCCAAACACGGTGAGTGGAATTAAGACCAAAAAGTTCTATTTTGGTCTCATCTGACCACATAACTTTCTCCCCTGACTCCTCTGGATCATCCAAATGATAATGGGCATACTTAAGACGGGCCCGGACGTGTGCTGATTTAAGCAGGGGAACCTTCCATGTCATGCATGATTTTAACCCATGACGTCTTAGTGTATTACCCACAGTAACCTTGGAAACAGTGGTGCCAGTTCTCTTCAGGTCGTTGACCAGCTCCTCCCATGCAGTTCTGGGCTGATTTCTCACCTTTCTTAGGATCATTGATACGCCACGAGGTGGGATCTTGCATGGAGCCCCAGTCCGAGGGAGACTGACAGTCATGTTTAGCTTCTTCCATTTTCTAATAATTGCTCCAACAGTTGATCTTTTTTCACCAAGCTGTTTGGCAATTGCCCTGTAGCCCTTTCCAGCCTTGTGGAGGTCTACAATTTTGTCTCCGGTGTCTTTGGATAGCTCTTTGGTCTTAGCCATGTCAGTAGTTGGAGTCTTACTGATTGTGTGGGATAGACAGGTGTCTTTATGCAGCTAATGACCTCAAAGTGGTGTGGAGGTGGACTTTTTAGAGGCAGACTAACAGGTCTTTGAGGGCCAGAATTTCTGCTGATTGGCAGGTGTTGAAATACTTATTTGCAGCTGTTACATGAAAATAAATTATTACAAAATCATACATTGTGATTTCTGGATTTTTCTTTCTTTTTTTTGGATTATGCCTCTCACAGTGGACATGCACGTAAGATGAAAATTTCAGACCCTTCCATGATTTCTAAGTTGGAGAACTTGCAAAATCGCAGGGTGTTCAAATACTTATTTTCCTCACTGTATGATTTATAATTGTACCCTAACTCTCTTTATCCTAAGTGGTGCAAACTGGTTAAATCCAGTTCTACATGCACATACCAAGAAAGAACAAAGGAAAGTGAGAATAAGAATGAAACTAAAAGTATAACCCTAAATAAAATAACTACCTTAATACCAAAACAAGTACAGAAAACAAATATAGAAAACCATAACTGAACATAAATATATCTAACAAATTCAGATGCAAAACTTTGCAAATGCCACATGCTTGAGAAATGAGATCAACCATTGCACATGAATAGTTAGTTTATTGTATCCTGTAATAAAAAAAAGAAAAAAAAATGCAAAACTCCATTAGTCCAATAGTAAATCCAATTGAAAATGTGGTTTGTTTGTAGAACTATGTAAATACCATGGGACGTTGTGAGCTAGACTATACAGTTTACAGAGTGCCAATCCCTGGCATGTATCTGGGTTACATGATGCACCAGATGGTAATGTATGAGATCCCCGAATTTGAACTCTGAATTCACTTTTTTTTATATATAATCTAATGCTAGATTTCAATGAAATAGGTGAACCTGCAGCAGTGGTGGGCACAGTTCTGATAATCTAACAACCGATAATTATCGAAGATAATGTTTTCATTATCAGATTATTTTACAGATAACTTTAAAAACCATTATTGGACTAATTATCTTCCAATAAGTTTTTGTCCGATAATTTTTAGACCGTTAACATAGTAAACAAAGGTGAACAGCTATAAACATTTTTAAAATTTAAAATCAGTTGAGCACCTACCTGTTAAATGTTTCATAGCAGATGTGTAGTTCTACCTTCTGCAAACAGAAAAGAGCTGCTTCTAGAAGAAACTTCTCTATCCTCTGCAGGCAAAGGAGAACTGGTCCCAAAAAAAAAAAAAAAAAAAAAAAAAAATCATTTCTTTTAACCCCATACTGATACGCTGGCAATATCACCCAAGTCATCCAGAGGCATACATTTTTAACTTATGGTTCAAATTTTAACCAAACTAATTTCGGACAAGTTATTTAAAATTACTGTCACATCTGAAGTTTTATAAAGTGAAAATGTCAGATATATGTTTTAGTTTTAAAGTAATGTGCAAATTTTTAAGGTTTTAGTGTGGACATGCTGTGCCCAGCAGTGCATTATGGATAGGAAAGGGTAATCTCAGTACATTCACGACAGGACAAATGCATTTCAGACACTCTTTTCAGGCTCCACAGACAACAGCATTAAACTCTAGTGCCCAAAACTCTTGTGAATATATTCTCTGGGTTTATAGACGTTGTTATTGTGTTTGTGTTTGTTAAATTCCACCCATCTTAAATGTAGCAGACACATATTATCTTGAATTTTGCTTTGGCAAGTTTTCACGGTCTTTACTGCCATCTACTGGCCAGTAGTGTTCATGGCAGTATTCAAACTGAAGCTGGGCTGATATTTTCAATCACTGTACTCTGTTCCAAGCTCAAACTGTACCACAGAACCGCATGGTGTAAAAGTTCAGAGCGCACGATTTATGTTCTCACACACATTGTACGTTCAAAAACCACACGTAGGACTCATGTTTCCAGAAGCAAAACGTAAACACAAGCTTTTTCCAAAACTTAATTTACAAAAACTCTCAATGGGAGACGTCAATGTTTAAAAACAAAACAAAAAAAATTACAAGACAGGTCTGCGGTGTTTGCACAGGCACACTGCGAGAGGTGGTTGTGAGATGTTAAATGCAGCTCGTTACTCCATGTATACTACACGATGCAGGATGTGCGATTAACCTGAAACTCGGTGCGATCCAAAAAAATTCTTGCATGAATGAAAAATCAGCTGAAAAAAGGCCAAAACTTGCACAGTGTAAACCCAGCTTAAGTACTGAACGTCTGGCACCAGTAGATTATGGCAGTGGTCTATTATTTATTTTTGACACAGGTTATACAACCCCTGGCAAAAATTATGGAATCACCGGCCTCGGAGGATGTTCATTCAGTTGTTTAATTTTGGAGAAAAAAAGCAGATCACAGACATGACACAAAACTAAAGTCATTTCAAATGGCAACTTTCTGGCTTTAAGAAACACTATAAGAAATCAAGAAAAAAAGATTGTGGCAGTCAGTAATGGTTACTTTTTTAGACCAAGCAGAGGAAAAAAATATGGAATCACTCAATTCTGAGGAATAAATTATGGAAACACCCTGTAAATTTTCATCCCCAAAACTAACACCTGCATCATATCAGATCTGCTCGTTAGTCTGCATCTAAAAAGGAGTGAACACACCTTGGAGAGCTGTTGCACCAAGTGGACTGACATGAATCATGGCTCCAACACGAGAGATGTCAATTGAAACAAAGGAGAGGATTATCAAACTCTTAAAAGAGAGTAAATCATCACGCAATGTTGCAAAAGATGTTGGTTGTTCACAGTCAGCTGTGTCTAAACTCTGGACCAAATACAAACAACATGGGAAGGTTGTTAAAGGCAAACATACTGGTAGACCAAGGAAGACAAAGCGTCAAGACAGAAAACTTAAAGCGATATGTCTCAAAAATCGAAAAATGTACAACAAAATATGAGGAACGAATGGGAGGAAACTGGAGTCAACGTCTGTGACCGAACTGTAAGAAACCACCTAAAGGAAATGGGATTTACATACAGAAAAGCTAAACGAAAGGCATCATTAACACCTAAACAGAAACAAAACAAGGTTACAATGGGCTAAGGAAAAGCAATTGTGGACTGTGGATGACTGGATGAAAGTCATATTCAGTGATGAATCTCGAATCTGCATTGGGCAAGGTGATGATGCTGGAACTTTTGTTTGGTGCCTTTCCAATGAGATTTATAAAGATGACTGCCTGAAGAGAACATGTAAATTTCCACAGTCATTGATGATATGGGGCTGCATGTCAGGTAAAGGCACTGGGGAGATGGCTGTCATTACATCATCAATAAATGCACAAGTTTATGTTGATATTTTGGACAATTGAAAGGATGTTTGGGGATGATGAAATCATTTTTCAAGATGATAATGCATCTTGCCATAGAGCAAAAACTGCAAAAACATTCCTTGCAAAAAGACACATAGGGTCAATGTCATGGCATAGGGTCAGTGTCAATGAGCAGATCTGATTTGATGCAGGTGTTAATTTGGGGGATGACAATTTACAGGGTGATTCCATAATTTTTTCCTCAGAATTGAGTGATTCCATATTTTTTTCCTCTGCTTGGTCTAAAAAAGTAACCGACTGCCACAGTCTTTTTTTCTTGATTTCTTATAGTGTTTCTTAAAGCCAGAAAGTTGCCATTTGAAATGACTTTAGTTTTGTGTCATGTCTGTGATCTGCTTTTTTTCTACAAAATTAAACAACTGAATGAACATCCTCTGAGGCCGGTGATTCCATAATTTTTGCCAGGGGTTGTATCAGAGTTATTTAATTACAACTTGGCTTTTTTTTTTTTTTTTGAAAATGCCTTTTTTTTCCAAATAAAAAAATAGAATGTTTTACAAAAGCACATTTATCTGTAAACACCAACACGACACACCTCACATTAACGTGTTGTTTTACATAATGTACGAGTCAAACCAATCAGTGTTAGCCGAGGCACATTTTACCCAGAATCCTTTGTGATCTGTTGTTTGTTACAAAACTTCAAAATTAATGCATTATTCAACATTAAAAGATATATGTTCTATTTTAACTTTGTACAAATGACAGAATTGACAGTTATTCTATCAGTATTCATTTTATTTATACACCAAACCATAACTCAGCATTGCTTTATTTTACAAGACTTCCTCCGCCTGATGGCATCATTGTGTTTGAGTAGAGAGTTGAACTTCATAGCTCCTCTCAGCTTGCATCTGTGCTGGAAGCCATGTAGTAACACAGGAGCTTCCAGCAGGGAGCAGGATGTTCAAAGACAGAAGTACTGACTCATTCTTTGGGTCTGTCCTCCCTTTTCATGCTTCCAAAAGTGATGGAGTTACAACTCAAAATCAGCTTGTTAGTAGTTGCAAGTGTACCAGAGTCAATACTGGAATTTATCGGTTACCTGTAACTTCCGATACATTTTTGGGTGGTTTATCGATTTATCTTTATGAAAGATAACTTTTAAGCTATCTGATTATCTGTTATCGAAGTTAATTTTTTGGTTATCTGTGCCGACCACTGACCTACAGTAGAGTCACCAACAATGAAACATAAACAACAACAGCCAGGCCAATCTGTCCATGCCAGAGCCAAAGCAGCTTGTTACAATGGGGAAGGACCGATACCTCGTTAGCATGCAGACATAATGTGTACTGACAGATGTTACACATTCATTGTGTACTGTTCATTGTTCACGTTATCAATGAGTGTTCACTGATTCTGCAACAGTTCAGAATGACTCCTTTCACAATGCAGGTCTTTGTCAAATTCAAAATAATTATATTTGAAATGAATGTCAACAAGAACTTGTAGCAACCCTCACTGCTACAATTTAGATAAATAAATTCTCTTAAGGTTGCTATCCAATGCAGCTTGCGGAAGTTAATATCAAATTGTAGTTGCCTTGAATTCAACAAAGACCTGCAGTCCAAATTACTACTTCCTTTTGCAGTTAATATGGATAATTAGTAAGCTAATGTCAAAGTGTTTCTCCCCATGTCGCTGAAAATGCCACAGAGACAACAATGTGTTTAATCAAGTGAATTAAATTTTTAAAAAATCAATGAGACCTCTAACCTGCTGGTAACAAAGTGTTCTTGATAGAAACCAGTTCTTGGTCAGATATCCCTCTGAGCACGTCTCACATGACCTGCATGTATTTTGACAGTGGAAAACATCCACATAATTCTATTTGCTTTTGGTGTATTTGGTTAAACTAAACAACACCACACAAAGAAATCAAACCATGCATGCCCATAAATTAATTGATGTGAAATGACAAAGAGAAAGAGTATTGAATACAAGCAGGGGTGGTGGCCAAGTGGTTAGTGCACTTGGCTTCAGTGTGGAAGGAGGCTTCACATGCATTGCTCAGGTGGCTCATTCTTCCATGCAAACAGCTTTCAAATCTTGTATTTTCTGTGGACCTCTTCTATGAACTCTAATCCTTAGCTCTTTCCATAGCTTTTCTGTTGAATTCAAGTCAGGTGATTGGCTGGGCTTTGTAGCAACTTTAATTTCCTTCTCTGAAACCAATTTAGAGTTTCCTTGACAGTGTGTTTCGGGTCACAGTCTTGCTGAAATGTCCACCCTCATATCATCTTCATTGTCCTGGTAGACGGCAGATATTTTTCAAGAATGTCTCTGCACATTTTCCCATTCATCTTTCTGTCCATTACATGAAGTTTGTCAGTGTTGTACAGTATGCTGAAAAACAGCCCCACACCATGATGTTCCCACCTACAAGCTTCACTGTTGATATGGTGTTTTTGGGATGATTTGCAGTGCCATTTGACCTCCAATTTTGGTCTCATCTGACCAGACAATATTCTCCCAGTATTTCACAGGCTTGGCTAAATGTTGTGCAGCAAACTTTAAATGAGCTTCAACATGGTTTTTCTTCAGCAATGGAGTCTTGCATGATGAACATGCATACAGGTCATGGTAGTTGGATTCATTACTTATTGCTTTCTTGGAAACAGTTGTACCTGCTTCTGATAATTCTTTTAACTTGTCTGTCAGAAACCTTGCAAAAAGCACCTGGCCATGGCCAGTTTATTAAGAAATTATATTCTTTCCAATTCCAGATTATAGCCCCAACAGTGCTCACTGGAACATTTAGACATCCTTCTGTAACTAATACCATCACAGTATGTTTTGCAACAATAAGGTTGTGAAGATCTTGAGAGAGCTCTTTGTTTTTACCCATCATGAGATGTTTCTTGTGTGACAACTTGGTAACGAGACACCTTTTTTTATAGTCCATCAGTTGGGACTGAAACATCTGATATTAATTTGCACTGACAAGGGGCAGGATTTCTTTGTAATTACTGATCGATTTCAACTCGTGTCTTGGCTTTATTAGCATTTTTGCACCTCCCGTTCTTCATGTATTCAAAACTTTACTCCCTGTGTCATTCCACATTATTACACATAACTTAATTTATAGACATCTGTGGTTTGATTTATTTGCATGTGTGGGTTATTTCGGTTGTTATCTACATCTGGTCAAAATTTCATGTCAATAGCACCTTTAAAAATATATTCACTGAGAAGCATGATGACCTGTTGAATACTTACTTTACTCTCTGCATATGCCTTGGCCCACAGCAGCCTGTACTCAAGGTTCTTGATATGGAGCAATATCTCCACCTGGTGGCCATTTAACATTAACAGAGGTACAACTAAATTTTGCCAACAGCCTTAGCTTATTTATCATTGCAGCAACACATCAACTCCTCAACTATAACTGAACCCAAAGCTAGACTGCCTGATACCTGATAGCTTCACATTTGGAAAATGCCCAGTTAGTAGACGGTCTTGTGGATAGTTTAAACTCAGCACTACTACACTCGACATGCTTGTGCCACCTATATTAACCCCCCCCCCCCCCCCCAAAAAAAAACAAAAAAACAAAAAAAATAAAAAACAGTCACCTTGGTTCATTGATTACTTGCATGACCAGGCCAGAGGTTTAGAATGGAAATGGTGTAGTTCAAAATTAGAAGTATTCCACCTCGCGTGGCGTGATGCTATCTTAGACTATAAACATGCACTACTGGCTAGAAAGCAGGTAGCCAATATGGAATAGTTTTGACTGTGTTGAATGTTTGTTCTCCAAAGTAAAGGTCAAACAAGGTCAACATCCACTGGATTCTATGACATGTGACATGTTACCCTGTAACATGAAAACTAAGCATGACAGATGGTGCAAACTATTTCTTATTAGAACCCTATTATCCCAAATAATAATTTGCATATTTCTTTTTTACTGAAATTGGAGCAACTTTAACTTTTGACCCCTGTACAAACTGAACTTGACCTTTGTCACCATTTTTGCTGTTTTTAACCCATAACTCCAGAACATTCCATCATAGATAGTCCAAACTATACCTTTTTGGAATCGTTATGATCAGACAAGCATTTTTAAAGTTTGACCTCTGTGTAATTCTTCATTGACTCTTACCTGGCTACAGCTACCACCCTGGGATGGCTATCATACATTTTTGTGTAGGCCATGGTACACTGTGTGAAATTCAACTCATTCTGGTGATAGCAGGTTTTTGATGTCCACAAATATTTAAATATTTAGGAGGTAAGGACCTTAAACCAAATCATGATGCAATGGGTGCTCTGCCGCAATTCCTTTCAATGACAGAAGTTTGCAGATGCCATTGTTATTATTTATAGTTTTAGTGTTTTGAATAGATGTGGTGGCAGAGTTTCTTTTTTTTTTTTTACTCCAGCTCAGGAAGCCAAACTGACCAACCAAACTGAGTAGCTCTGTTGTATGTGAGATTGATCAGAAAAATACCTTTGATCAAATCCATCGAGCAAACTCACCGATGACTTATGCACTGATGATATTCATCACCACCCCTTCAATTTCCAACTTCACACTCATCACCCTGTCAGACACTCGCTTAACCTCCAACACACTTTTAACATACTCTTCATTTAAAATGACCCCTACACCATTTCTCTTCCTGTCCTCACCATGGTACAACAACAAGTACCCACCACCGATGCTCCTGCTCTTCCTTCCTTCCACTTGGTCTCTTGCACACACAATATGTCTACCTTTCTCCTCTCCATCATATCAGCCAGCTCTCTCCCTTTACCAGTCATACAACCAACATTCAAAGTCCCTACTCTCATTTCCACCCTTCTAGTTTTCTTCTTCTCCTGCTGTTTGTGGAAACGTTCTCCTCCTCTTCTTTGTCGTCTTCGCCCAGCAGTAGCCCAATTTCCACTGGCACCCTGTTGGGCAACAGCACCGGTGGCGGACACTGTTAACCCGGGCCGCGACCGATCCGGTATGGAAATTTGATTCTTAGTCTGCATACTTGGGTTGGCTTGTTTTATGCCGGATGCCCTTCCTGATGTATTCCTCCTCATTTATCCGGGCTAGGGACCGGCACTCAGAATGTACTGGCTACACACCCCATGTGGCTGAGTTTTCCTAAACTGGTTGTAAGTGCACATCCATTTCAAATCAATTGCTGGAAGCTTTATTGGTGCCCATACCTATCAAATCCAGTCAAATTAACAAGATGAAATGAAAACCAATAAATAACACTAGTAATTGATTGAAAATGTGAATATATTGATCTACATTCCCTAATATATTGAGGTCTTGTAATGCCATGCTGTTTCAGTAAGTCTGAACCAATTTGTTGAATAATGCGCTGGCACTGTGTCATGTTATTCTGATTCAATTCTGATAAACATCAGTGGTTTGTTATATGCAAATTAATATCAAAACAAAAAAACATAAATCCATGACACGTCCATCCAGTCACATTGTTGCTATGTGGTGAGAGACAGTGTATGTATCAATACTGAAATACAGTGAAACTGTGTTACTTATACTGGTCGTGTCTTCAGCTGAGGCCAAAGAAAAACAAAAAAACAAATCTGACATCCACTGCAGAAATTGACCTCGTGAGCTCCAAAGAAGTGCACATATCAAAGCACCATCTCATTTAACTTTCTAAAGTAGTGTAGCGCTTCTAACTCCATGGCAGCATGTTCAACTTTTCCCCTCTACCCAAAAAGCCCAGCCTCGACCATTCTGCAGTCCGGCTCATTTATTTATGGTGTGCCCCTGAGATCAGGTTCTGTTGTGCTCTGATCCCAGCTACCTTCCGCCTTCTCTTCCCTGTCAGCACTCAGCTATTTCCCCAGCACTTTAAAAGTTCACCCTATCTGAAAGACGGCATCAGGCCCTGGCTTAGCCACAGCCCTCGCCAACGCTCTCTGCATTTCAAAGTGGCTGTGCTGTGATGCAGAGAGAACGAGTCACAGGCACAGACACCCAGAGAGGGAGAAAGACAGAAAGAAAAGAAAGACTGGGTGATTTTTCTCATACAAAGGTGGCAGATATATTCCCTTTCTTAAACTAGTGCAGTACACACAGACACGCACACACGCCTTCTCTGGCTGCTGGATAAGCCCAGTCTGCATTATGTCAGCGAGAGAAGTGGCAACACTACAGTGCAGAGAGCTGTGACTATTCTGGGAACAGCTCCACAACGCCATCACAAAGCTCCGTTTCAAAAGCACATATAGTCATAAAGCACGGCATATAAAGGGGATACATTACGAAGAAGAAAGGCGGCTCAGACCACCTGATGTTGTCATAAAGTGACTTTCGGATACAACTTTATGCAATACACACACACACACACACATATATATATATATATATACAGTGATGCCGGTAACGCGTTACTTAGCAATGCGTTACTCTAATCTGACCACTTCTTTTAGTAAAGAGTAATCTAACGCGTTAATCTTTCCAAGTCAGTAATCAGATTAAAGTTACTTCTCCATGTCACTGTGCGTTACTATTATTTTTCATTGTGGGTCGATAGCAGCATTAAACTTGGTCTGTGGGCAGGAGGTCGGGGTTCGACTGAACGTCCCACTTTCAGCGAGCTGTGAGCTTTTCATCTGCGTTTTTTTGCAGCTGCTCGACTCGTCCTCACCTCTTAAAGGGCGGTGATCAGCACACCTGCACTGAGCTTTACGAAGACATTTTTATACTTTTTTCCTCCTTTATTTAGAATTCTGAGCTGAGCTGCTCCGTATCGTCTCGTTAAAAACAGCTGATCCTCGGCGACGCGTCAACAACTAACACTATTTTCCACTCAAATGCACCTAAACTCTCTTTCTGAGGACCACATGATGTGAAAACGCAATAAAACTTTCTTACCTGTAAATCTGGTCCTGTTTTCTGCATAAATAAATGTTATCCATTCTTTGTGCTCAAACGCCAAAGTAGGGGCGAATCCAGATGGGATGGGGGCGTGGGGGAGGGATGTGCCCCCCCCCCACAACAGCCCTAGATTAAAGATCCAGTTTTGAAGCCGTTTTTTACTACAACTACTAATATTGCTTAAAATAATAATAATTTCGACAAGTAAAATGTTTAGAGAGAATTTAAATGTTAGAAAAATGTTAGAATTTAATAGTTACATTTATAAACAATGTAGGTTTGAAATTGCAAGTTCTACTGTTACAGTGCTGTCAACAGTTAAATATGAGGTCAAGAAAGAGGTCTTTATTTTTTACTTTTTATAAAACAAGTATTTATTTTCATTGAAGTCAAGAAAGGGTGACTATAAAGTGAGTTTTGGCAAAACAGGTATCATTGTCATGTTGACGTGGGTTGTTGTCGACAGCTGGGAAAGTAACTAAAAAAGTAACTAGTAATCTAACTTAGTTAGAGTAAAATAAAGTAACTAAGTTACTTTTTCAAGGAGTAATCAGTAATCAGTAATTGGATTACTTTTTCAAAGTAACTGTGGCAACACTGTATATATATATATATATATCATGGTCAATGAGAATTCCATGTCTAACTGGTGTGCATTATTTTCATGTATACGCACACGTAGTTCAGCGAGTTAAGTCACTGTTATAATCAGTCGTCACCATAGCAACACGCAAATCACTTGGCACAGATTAGCTGTGTTTTGACAGGTGAATGACAGAAACGTGATAAAACATGGATTTCCAAGTGAATTTTAATATTTTTGGCCAAAATAAAATGTTTGAGGAATGG
This sequence comes from Thalassophryne amazonica, assembly GCF_902500255.1. Classification (NCBI taxonomy): domain Eukaryota; kingdom Metazoa; phylum Chordata; class Actinopteri; order Batrachoidiformes; family Batrachoididae; genus Thalassophryne; species Thalassophryne amazonica. The sequence goes on from NC_047106.1 coordinate 54,052,960, forward strand.
AAAGAGGAGGAGAGCAAACGAGAAGAACAGCAAAAGCAACGGCGTGAAGATTTAACATCGGACCAACTGGACAAGATTGAAGAAAAGAAAGAAGAGAACGGTTCTATCCTTGCGGGCTGCCGGAGCGCTCCGCATCAAAACAGTGAGCGTAGTCTCTGGACCTGTTGCCACAGTTGGCCGCAGCTCCACACAGCAGAGAGGGGGGGCGGTGTGAGTGGCCCGCTGCAGCGTTTACCAAGCCCACAGACTTGGTAAACGCATTGGAGGCAAAATATCTTGAGACTGGCATAAAATAGTCCCAAACACTTAAGCATTTTTATCAAGTTCTGTTAAGTTAAATAAATATTTGTGTGTTAGCTCACTGTGTGGGACCATGGTATAAGCGGATTAAACAACTCAAAGTCGTGCATTATACGGTTTGAATGCACTTCGCAGTCGTGTTTTAGACTCTGCATCGTGCATTCAAACCGTATAATGCACAGCTTCTCATTGTTTAATCCTTATATATATAAGGATTAAACAACAAGATGAAAATTTCAGACCCCTCCATGATTTCTAAGTGGGAGAACTTGCAAAATCGCAGGGTGTTCAAATACTTATTTTCCTCACTGTATATATATATATCAAAAAACTTAAATTGAGCACAACGTTTCTGTGTAGGCTCTCAGTTGTCCAGGTGGTTTCCATATTAGAGAAGCTTGAATCTTCGACTGGACTGGGTTGCTTGATGCTAGGACGTTTCTAACCAGACCCCAAGCCCTAATTAGCTCTAATTAGCACCTATTGTGCTCTAGTAAGCACCCTCCTAATGACAGGGCAGCTGTCCCTCCTAATGATGGGACGGAAGTCTCTCCTGATGGCTCCCTTGACGACTCTACTGATGACGAGAATGACTCATTACCATGAACAAAAGACTGAAACTGCTTTGACCTGAGTACCCCATTGTAAACAGGGGACAAAGCGTGTCTCAGACCCCCTCCCCGGTTAAGGCTGGGTTTCAACTGTTTCACATAGAAAGCCTCTTTGACCCCTCTCTCAAACCATTTCTTGAACTAATTTCCGTCTCAAGGTGTTAACCAGTTTAAAAGTAAACTGGGATTTTGTGCTGTCTGAAGATCCTGTGTAGTTTTTCCCCTACTCCTGCTAAATAAGGGAGAGACACTCCTCTTCTTCTTGCCTCCGTCTCCTGTCTATCTGGTCTCTTTGTTTTCTGGGACTTCTGCACTTTGTCCAGGGACCATCGTGGGTACCCACATATTGTGAGGGCTTTCCAGACAAGTTGTTGTTCTTTAGCCCTTCCCTCTGCAGTTGTGGGCACCTGTAGGGCTCTGACCCACTAGAGGAGCCAAAATCCACTTGAGGTGCTTGGCCAAATTGTATGTGATGGAATCTGTACTACATATAATAGGCCTGAGTGGCACATCCTGTTTGTGGATTCTGGGCAGTCCATAGATGCATGGAGTGGCGTCCCCAGGGTACAGTCTGTAGTATGTCTGCCTGTCGATGAGTTACTCTTTCTCCGGGTTTTGGAGGTAGCTAATGATTTTCTTCTTATAGCTGCTCGTGGGGTCTCTCTTCAGACGTTCGTATGTACTGGAGTCACTGAGCAAGTTGTTGATCTTGGCCTCGTAGTCCGATGTGTTCAGGACCACCGTGCATCTGCCTTTATCTGCTGGCAGGATAAGGATGCTTTGTCCTTCTGCAGTGCTGACAAAGCTTTCTGTTCTTCTTCTGTGATGTTGGACGGAGGAGGCTTAGCACTGTTCAGCACTGCTGTGACTCTTAGTCGGAGGTCCCCAGCTTCTGACTCTGACAAACTGTTATGTTTAATGGCTGACTGTACTGCAGTGATGTAATCTACTGTCGGTATATGTTTAGGGGTCACTGAGAAATTCAGTCCTTTAGCGAGCACATCCTTTTCTGTCTGTGTAAGAACCCTGTCGGACAGATTCTTTACCCAATTTTCCCTGTTGTCACTAGTTTGTCTGGGTGTATCTTTAAAACTACTCCCACTGAAAGTACACCTTTTCTGCACTAAAAGGTTGTGAAACTTCCTGATTTGCCGCTCCTTACTTTTTAAATGCTCAGCGATTTGAATTTTAACTATGAACTTTGTGATCTTATTATGGGCCTCTTCCCCCACGAAGGTTTCTAACCTTTTGTGAAGACTATCAAGATTATTTTGGAGGTCTAATATTTTAAAATGAAGCCTTCTAATTCTAAGACACAAAATCCTCCTAAGGTAACTGTGCTGGATCTTTTCTGCTGTGTGATCTGCTTCTAGTGCCTTTTGCTTCATGCATTTGGGAATAACATTGTTTTGTTTGCATCTCAGGTTAAATCTTAAGTGGTTTCTAAAGTTAGCTATCTTTTTAGCAGTCTTTTCCAGCTTACGTACCAGTGCCAGGGCCTCATGCCCACAGTTGGTCGCAATGTTTCTGTGTAGGCTGTCAGTTGTCCAGGTGGTTTCCATATTAGAGAAGCTTGAATCTTCGACTGGACTGGGTTGCTTGACGTGAGGACGTTTCTTGACTCTTGTAAACAGAAGCCATAAACGCTAGAGTTTTAAATCGAACCAGACCTCTCCTACCGAGAGGCCGACTGCTATAGGCTGGTGACTAAACAATAGCTCTAATTAGCACCCTCCTAATGACAGGGCAGCTGTCCCTCCTAATGATGGGACAGAAGTCTCTCAGTCATCAGGAGAGACCTCCTATGAGGCCAAGATCAACAACTTGCTCAGTGACTCCAGTACATACGAACGTCTGAAGAGAGACCCCATGAGCGGCTATAAGAAGAAAATCATTAGCTACCTCCAAAACCTGGAGAAAGAGGGACTCATCAACAGGCAGACATACTACAGACTGTACCCTGGGGATGCCACTCCATGCATCTATGGACTGCCCAAAATCCACAAACAGGACGTGCCACTCAGGCCTATTATATGTAGTACAGATTCCATCACATACAATTTGGCCAAGCACCTCAAGTGGATTTTGGCTCCTCTAGTGAGTAACTCAGACCACCACGTGGAGAACACACAAGATTTTGTGAACAAGATCAAGGACCTGCAGCTGGAGGCAGATGAAACTATGGTGTCATTTGATGTGACATCGTTGTTCACCTGCATCCCCACCGCTGAGGCCATCTCAGCTGTGAGGCAGAGACTGCTGGAGTCACGACAAACCACATCTGCCAACTCTTGGAAATCTGTCTTAACACCACGTTTTTCCTGTTTAGGGGGAATTACTACAGGCAGACCCATGGTTGTGCGATGGGATCTCTGGTATCCCCCATTGTGGCCAATCTGTACATGGAGCAAGAGGAGAAGACAGCCTTGACGTCTTTCAAGGGCATCTCTCCCAGTCATTGGTTCAGATATGTCGATGACACATGGGTTAAAATCAAGCAACAGGAGGTTGAGGACTTTACAGAACACATCAACTCGGTGGATTTCAATATCAAGTTCACACATGAGGATGCCAGAAACAACCATTTAGCCTTCTTGGACTGTGATGTTACGATTGGAGAGAACAGGCAGCTCCAGACAGGGGTTTACAGAAAACCCACTCACACTGACCAATATCTGCTCTTTGGCTCAAACCACCCCCTTGAACACAAGCTTGGGGTGATCAGGACTCTTCAACACAGAACCCTACAGGTGCCCACAACTGCAGAGGGAGGGCTAAAGAACAACAACTTGTACGGAAAGCCCTCACAGTATGTGGGTACCCACGATGGTCCCTGTACAAAGTGCAGAAGTCCTAGAAAACAAAGAGACCAGATAGACAGGAGACAGAGACAAGAAGAAGAGGAGTGTCTCTCCCTTATTTAGCAGGAGTAGGGGAAAAACTACAGAGGATCTTCAGACAGCACAAAATCCCAGTTTACTTTAAACTGGTTAACACCTTGAGACAGAAATTAGTTCACCCTAAGGACAGGATCCCTAGTTACAAACAGAGCAATGTAGTGTATTCTATCAGATGTCAGGAAAACTGTAATAAACACTACATAGGTGAGACTAAGCAACCTTTACACAAAAGGCTATACCAGCACCGCAGAGAGGGCGCAAATGGACCTCAGTCTGCAGTTCATCTCCATCTGAAAGACACTAACCACACGTTTGAGGACAAGGAAGTTAAAATCTTAGCCAGAGAGAAGAAATGGTTTGAGAGAGGGGTCAAAGAGGCTTTCTATGTGAAACAGTTGAAACCCAGCCTTAACCGGGGAGGGGGTCTGAGACATGCTTTGTCCCCTGTTTACAATGGGGTACTCAGGTCAAAGCAGTTTCAGTCTTTTGTTCATGATAATGAGTCATTCTCGTCATCAGTAGAGTCGTCAAGGGAGCCATCAGGAGAGACTTCCGTCCCATCATTAGGAGGGACAGCTGCCCTGTCATTAGGAGGGTGCTTACTAGAGCACAATAGGTGCTAATTAGAGCTGTTGTTTAGTCACCAGCCTATAGCAGTCAGCCTCTCGGTAGGAGGGGTCTGGTTAGATTTAAAACTCCAGTGTTTGTGGCTTCTGTTTACAAGAGTCAAGACAGAAGTCAGACTACCAGAGCAAGAATTTTAGCTGAGGAAGCTTCTGCAATTTGAAGCGAAACGTCCTCGCGTAAAGCAACCCAGTCCAGTCGAAGATTCAAGCTTCTCTAAAATTGAGCACAACATTCTTCTTATTGCTGGTATCCCTGACCGAATGGTCCACCCTGCCTTCACTGCACATGCGTTATTTCGGCGCGCCAGCAGTGATTCACCGTTTATCACCTTGTTTCTGCTTAAAACTGACTTCATCATGATTTAAGAGGTTTTACTTTATCATTTGATGATTAATAATCAGATTATTCCCTTTGATAACTTTGGGTGTAGAGAGCCAGACTCAGAGAGTCAGTCTTCATTCTTCATTCCCCTGTAAAGACCTTGGCATCACCAAATTTCAATTCAATTTCAATTTAATTAGCTTATAATGCACTAAATCACAGCAAAAGCCGTCTCAAGGCACCTTACACGTAACAATTCAACATAAAATTTAAATAAATAATTAATAAATAAAAAAATTCAAATACATAATTAAAAACAAAAGTAAAAGAATGCTCTCGCAGATAAAAAATAAAAACTATTCATAAGAAAGAGAATTAAAAATGGGTTTTCAGTCTTGACTTAAAACTGTCCACGGACTCAGACTGCCTTATGGTCGCAGGAAGACTGTTCCACAGGGTGGGTGCACAATGAGAAAAGGCTCTTTGACCTGCTGACTTCTTCGACACCCTCTGAACACAGTGAAGTCCCGCATCCTGCGACCGCAAACCCGGGACGGCACGTCAAGTTCCACCAGATCAGCCAGATAACATGGCGCCAGTCAATAACAAAACCTTAAAATCTGCTCTCACAGAGACAGGGAGCCAGTGCAAATATGCCAAAATGGGTGTGATATGTTCACACCTTCTGCTACGTGTCAAACGTCTGGCGGCAGTGTTCTGAACCAGCTGAAGACCCCTAATGCTGTACTGTGGTGACTGTGAAAATAAAACATTACAATAATCTAGTCTAGAAGAAACAAAAGCATGAATCAGGGTCTCAGCATCAGCCATAGACAGGATGGGGCAGATCCACGTGATATTTCTCAGATGGAAAACAGCAGTCCTAGTAACATCTCTGATGTGGAGGTCAAAAGACAGCGTGGGATCAAAAATTACCCCAAGGTATACTTTTTGTCCGTATGATGTATGAGACACGAACCCAGGCAGAGCACCAGCTGGTCAAACTGATGCCAATGTCTCGCTGGACCAAGAACCATCATTTCAGTCTTATCAAAGTTTAAAAATATGAAGTTACTAGACATCCAACTTCTTACTGATAGAAGATAGTCCTCCAGGGATTTTATGGGAGTGAGATTTCCCGCAGTTATTGGCATGTACAGCTGAGTATCATCAGTGTAACAATGAAAGGCAATCCCAAAACTCCGCAGTGTACGCCCAAGGGGTGCTACATACAGAGAGAAAAGCAAGGGGCCTAAAACAGATCCCTGTGGAACCCCAAATCTCATGTCAGCAAGGTCAGAGGCAGTGCCATTATACAAGACACATTGAGAATGACTGGATAGATATGATGTCAACCACGCAAGGGCACTTCCAGTAATCCAAAAAAGATTCTCCAACCTATCAAGCAAAATATGTTGATCCACGGGCTCAAACACAGCACTGAGATCTAACAACACCAAGTGGTGTCTGAGTCCATTGCTCGCAGAAGATCATCCACTACTTTAGTGAGTGCTGTCTCTGTGGAGTGATATTTCCTAAAAGCAGACTGCAGCAGCTCAAAAAGATCATTCTGTGAGGTGGTCTACGAGCTGTGGTGAAACCACCTTTTCTAAAATTCGGGAACAGAATGATAGATTTGATATCAGCCTGTAATTTTTCAATACATTAGGGTCAAGATTAGATTTATTAAGTAATGGTTTAATCACTGCAGATTTAAAACATTTCGGAACAATCCAGAGGTTAATGACAGATTGATAATTTCCAGCACCGTCTGCCCAAGAGTGGACCACAGGTCCTTAAACATTTTTGTTGGTATGGGATCAAATAAACAGGTTGTGCTTTTTGTAGATGCCACGAGTTTCATCAGCACACATAATGAAATACTATTAAATTCTATACATCTAGGTAACACCTCAGTGGTAGCACCCACCTCCATAGCAGGCTTTAATGGCTGGGCCGAGGCGTGCTGAAATATGCTCAGCCTAATATCTTCTATTTTCTTCTCGAAATAATCCAAGAAATCCTGCGCTGAAAAGGGTGAACAATTAACAGATGGCTGCCTGTGAATAAGAAATGCTCCTGTGTCAAACAAGAACTTTGAGTTATGTTTGTTTTAACTGATCAAATCAGAGTAATAGGCCTGCTTTGTGGCCAGTAGTGCATGCCTATAATCTAAAATACCATCCCGCCACACAAGGCGGAAGACCTCTAATTTGGAACTACGCCATTTCCATTCCAAACCTCTAGCCTTTCGCCTGAGGTCACGCAAGTAACCACTGAACCAAGGTAGCTGTGCCTTGGGAGGGTGTGGCTCCTAAAGAGGAGGCGCAATCTTATCAAGTGTAGTTTTAAGTGCTAAATTTAGACTATTCGCAAGGCTGTCAACTGATTTAGCATTCTCCAGACTCGAAGCTAAAATATCAGGTAGTTTAGCCTCAAGTTCAGTCATAGTTGAGGGTTTAATAAGGCGCCACAGTAGTAGACAAGGTTGTTGCTCCACTAAACGCAGCACTGTAAATGTAACCCTGATAAGTGAGTGGTCTGAGACCATAGATGCGAGAGGCAAGATGTCGATATTCGTGACAACAAACCCACGTGGAAGAACCAGATCCAGGGTATTTCCACTAATATGTGTCGGGTCCTGAATGCATTGCTGGAATCCTAATGCATCCACAATTTGCATAAATGATTTGCTAAGGGGATCAGAGGGCTTGTTTATATGAATGTTAAAGTCACCAATAATCAAAATGTTATCTGCACTAGTTGACAAACTAGAGATGAATGCACCGAATTCATCTAAGAAATCAGCGTATGGGTCAGGGGGCCTACAACCAGTGACAAAATAACATAGCTGAGCTCCAGTTTTATGACCCTGACAGTACTTAGCATCATGGGCATCACGGAGAGTCAGATGCTCAAACGAATTATATTGGTGACCCCCAACACCTAATAAAGAAAACCTCAATTTATAAATAAAAGCAACACCCCCGCCTTGCTTCACACCACAAGACACGTAACTAAATGTGTACGCCGGTGGACAGGCCTCATTCAGAGGAAGGATAGTTATTAGTTTGAACCAGGTTTCACATAAGCCAACCATATCTAAATGATGATACATGATTAAATCATTAATCAACAACATTTTGAGGACAGTGATCTGATGTTCAGGAGAGCCAGGGTAAGGACCTCAGTGGGGATGACAGTCTGACTTCGGAACCTGGCAAAGCAAGCCCAGGTTCCGAGAGCGCCACAGGTGCACATCAACCTGGCGAAGATGTGGACGGCTGGGCCGACAGTCCTCAGAGCCGACCAGTGGCACCACACAGGCTTTAACCGGATCCACAAGGCACCAGGGCAGCACAGATCCTGCCACAATTCTGTGCACAGCTCGTCCAGACGCCAAACAGCAGGCCAAACAGTGCTTCAGCTTCACCAGTTGGCCACTTCGTCTCCCGCGGCGACGCCTGCGATTTCGGCTAAAAGGCAGCGCAGGAGCACGGCACTGAAAAGCCGGCACCTCCCATAAAAATGGGGCCGGAAAGTTCTGTCCACCCGCCGATAACCACACCGCACCCCAAACCTAAGAACAAAGACCTCTGTCCAGTGAACTCTTGACTCCAGAAGCACTTCACAGGCATCTCCTGATCTCAAAGGCAGAGGACCCAGAGACAAAAATGTCTCTCCAATTTCAAAACTTTCACTGCATACAGATACATATCTGACATCCAAATCCAGAATGTCATTGAAAGTCTGGATCTTAGTGTTGATTCAGGACAATCACCAACCCAGAGATGTGGATACGGCGCTTGATATTTAATCATCAAATTCATCAAATCTCCAAAGGAGTGAGTGAGTGGAAGTGATGTGAGTGAAGCAGCAAATTATACATACTGCAAAATCTATTGGAAGAAGTGGTTTCTTGGCACCAAAAGAGAAGCTCTCAAGCATTCTTAATACAATTTGAAAGAATCTTTATCCAAAATCAATATATCATATGCCTTATTTTTATTGCTGCATTGAAAGTGTGGCTCAGTATATTTAACAAATGTAATCAAAATCTCAAATCAGTCAGACTGCACTATTTCAAATTTGCCCAAGAGACAACGATTCGGTCATCTCTTCAGGAAGCATTTTCCCAAAGTTGCACAAATTTTATGGTTTGATTGCACTTTGTTACTCAACTTCAGCTTCAGCTGTGTGACTGCTGTAATGCAATTTTAAGCAGAGCAGGAAGGTTAAAGAAAAAAGACATGAAGGAATGTTCGCATTGCATATGAAAAACAACAACTAAGAATACATATAAAAATCTTGTTCTTCGCTCCCATTATATATATATATATATATATATATATATATATATATATATATAATGGATATAATATAATATAGTGCACATAAACAATGTCAAATGTGTATGTGCTGTCTTTAATTCTGATGTGTGCCATTATTACGGTAAACAAGTAATAATTGTGGACTAATTGCTGTCTGGGGTAACTGGAGTGTAAACATAATTTCTCCACTGTGAGATCAATACAGTATATCTCATGTCATCTCTCATATATATATATATATATATATATATATATATATATATATATATATATATATATATATATATATATATATATATATATATATGTGTGTGTGTGTGTGTGTGTGTGTTTATGTGTGTGTTTTGTATATTTTTTGGTTTTAATGGAATGGTGTGTGTGTGTGTGTTTTGTATATTTTTTGGTTTTAATGGAATGGTAAATGGACTGCATTTATATAGTGCTTTTCCATCTGCCTCAGAAGCTCAAAGTGCTTTGCAATTATTATTTTTCTTATTATTAATGTATTTATTTGTCAGATAAAATTCTGTGGCTGTAATATCCCATATTAACAATAGCAACCAACAGTGGGAAAAGAAATGAAAGTTGACTTTGTAATACTGCTGCTATCATAGCTGATGCTGCAATCAAGGTTCCTTTAAAAGTGATCCCCCCCAATCCACCAATATAATAATGCAAGTACCAAGAATATCAGCCTGATGCAATCTGGCAAGCATTTTTAAAACCATTTCCGAAGTGATTATCAGGGTCTTATGGGGGATCAGATTAGATGACAAAACATGAGGTGTTTTACACACTTCACTCAGAAGCCAATCATAGTGACTTTTAACTGCATGTCATTTCTGTTGCTTGGCTTCAAGCTGCTGCCAATCATTTGTCTGATAGCCATCACTCAGTTGTCTGCTATCAAGAGGCTACCAAAGCACATCATTGCTGTTTTTTTAAGTGGACAGACAGCTGAATTTTCTTCGTGACAATGTCAAAATATCTACAAAAGCTATGGATAGGCAGAGGACCGTGTTCTGACATTGTCAGAGTGGATTTCACCAATGAAGTCCCCATGCTTCAATAGTATAGAGGTGCTGAATGCCCAGGCAGAGGCAGGGTGACAAGACTTCGCTCTCAGACTGCAGGCTTACTTGTAGTTCCTAGGGTTTGTAAGAGTAGAATGGGAGGCAGAGCCTTCAGCTTTCAGGCTCCTCTCCTGTGGAACCAGCTCCCAGTTCAGATCAGGGAGACAGACACCCTCTCTACTTTTAAGATTAGGCTTAAAACTTTCCTTTTTGCTAAAGCTTATAGTTAGGGCTGGATCAGGTGACCCTGAACCATCCCTTAGTTATGCTGCTATAGACGTAGACTGCTGGGGGGTTCCCATGATGCACTGTTTCTTTCTCTTTTTGCTCTGTATGCACCACTCTGCATTTAATCATTAGTGATCGATCTCTGCTCCCCTCCACAGCATGTCTTTTTCCTGGTTCTCTCCCTCAGCCCCAACCAGTCCCAGCAGAAGACTGCCCCTCCCTGAGCCTGGTTCTGCTGGAGGTTTCTTCCTGTTAAAAGGGAGTTTTTCCTTCCCACTGTAGCCAAGTGCTTGCTCACAGGGGGTCGTTTTGACCGTTGGGGTTTTACATAATTATTGTATGGCCTTGCCTTACAATATAAAGCGCCTTGGGGCAACTGTTTGTTGTGATTTGGCGCTATATAAAAAAATTGATTGATTGATTGATTGATCTCAAATTCCCTATTATTTATTTTAAACTCAGGGTGCCGTCAAGACCATCAGATGTGCATGACGTTGTTGTAAGGTGCTCAAAGTGCAAACAAATATTCTAGTGGTGTAGCTTAGCCAAAATTTCCATATAAATTGTTCATTTTGTGATAAGAGCATCAAATTTGGCACACATATTCTAAATTAACTGTTTATTTTCAAATATGGAGCGATCCTAGAGCTGACCTCTAATGAGGTACAGGGGTCAATAAAGAATTACACAGGGGTCAAAATTTAAAAATGCTCCAATCATGTTGGAAACTATACGATGTTATTTGTCTGATCATAATGATTCCAAAAAGGTATACTTTGGACTATCTATGACTGAATTCCACGCACGTATGGGGTAAAAACAGCAAAAATGTCACAAATGTCAGTTTCAGTTTGTACAGGGGTCAAAAGTTAAAGTTGCTCCAATTTTGGTAAAAAAAAAAAAAAAAAAAAAATTATGCAAATTATTGGTTGAGTTAATAGCATTTTAAAAAGGAATAGTTTACCACATCATGCTTAATTATCATGTTATGGGGTAACATATGTCATACGTCATAGAATCCAATGGACGTCGACCTTGTTTGACCTTTACTTTGGAGATCAAGCATTCAACACAGTCAAAACTATTCCATTCATTAATCATTTTATTTCAACCAATAATTTGCATCACTTTTTAGCAAAACTGGAGCACTTAACTATTAACCCTGTACAAAGTGAAACTGATCTTTGTCACCATTTTTGCCATTTTTATCCCATAACTCCAAAACATTCAGTCATAGATAGTCCAAAGTATATCTTTTTGGAATTGTTATGATCAGACAAATAATGTGGTATAGTCTATAGTTTTCAACATAATTGGAGCATTTTTAAATTTTGACTCCTGTGTAATTCTTTATTGACCCCTGTAGCTCATTAGAGGTCAGCTCCAGGATGGCTCCATATCTGAAAATAAACATTAGTTAATTTAGAATATGTGTGCCAAATTTCATGCTTTTATCACAAAATGAACAACTGTTTTGCTATGCCGCTCCACTATTCATGGTGAACACACTAAATAAACGAGAAAGTTCGGTTACATATTAAAAACGACTAATGCCATTGATGAGAGTGGCCTATTAATGGCAGTAATGTTAGAAGAAATATCTGCATCACAATTAAAATGGTACTCAAAGAAGTCACATTGTGCAGGTCAGGTGAGGTTAGGAACACACATTGCTGCTGCAGGGTATGGAACTTCCCAGGGTGCTTGTATGGGAAAGAGTCACCCAAGCCAGACAACAGACCCATCCTCACCTCCTGAAAGTATCCATCCATCCATCAATTACAGCATGGTGATAGCTGGGTGTCTCTTTGACCTTTTCCAGTGTCTGGATTCCTTGACACTGAGGCACCCGCATGCTGGATCATGACCAGAAATCCACTTTAGGGGAAAAATGTTGAAGCTGATGTTCTCTCACAGTGCAAATGTACACTTAAAGGAACCAATCATTTGACACAAAGTCATTTGAATGGTACTCAATAATTCTCCACATGGACTGAATACCAAATACATCCAGTAGTTGTTTCTGGTTAATGGCTAGTGTCCAAGTCTCACAACTACACAGTAGAACAGAAAATGCCATTTCTAACCACTGCACATGCACAAAATGATTTGTACAGTGGTTTTAACACATATGTTGTGATTTATCAACATAACCTAGATGGCAAAATGGTTCGACAGTATATGTAAGCAAACTGTGACCCCTGAGTATTAATATTTTCAAAACGGTGAAGTGAAGGCAGATCACTGGAAAAATGTGAATGGCAGTATTACACATAAAATGATGCTGTGTTCCAGTGAGTCTTAATTCTACTAAATATCCCCTGTCATATATATATATATATATGTGTGTGTGTGTGTATACATGTACTTTATCATTCATCCACTGATTTTCTATACCTGCAATTTCCAATTAAGAGGTAAGGGGAAGCTGGAGTCTATCCCAGTGGTCATTTTGCGAAAGGCACAGTAAGCCCTGGAGAGGATGCCAGTCTATCGCATGGCCACATGTAGACACATAAACACTTTCACACTTCCACCCACAGTGAATTTAAAGTTGCCAATTCACCAAACCTGCATATTTTTATAAGTGGGAGGAAGCTGGAGCCCCTGAAGGGAACCCACACAAACATGGGGAGAACATGCAAATTCCACACAGTTAGGCCAATGTAGGAAGTGATACCGGGACCTTCTTGCTGTGAGGCATGAGCCACTAAGCCAGCAATCCGCCCACGAGGTGTCATTAAAAGATATATTAATGAAAAAGCAAAGTAAGATATTTGTAGAACCTGAGGCCAATTGGTTGTAGTGCTTATCCTCAGATTCCAGAGTCTGAATTGGATTCAGACTTCCAACATGAACTAACAAAGAATACTTTTTAAAATGAACTCTCACGAATATAAAGTTTCCATCACCCACATATAACTTTGAGGTGAAGAGTACATCTTTCAGTCGCTCACATTTCTTCTGATACTAAACTTTAAAATTATGATGCCGTTGATTTAACCATCAATTTCAAAATGAAGTTGGTCCACGTCTGAACGTGTTACAGCCAATTCCGATTGCTATCAGCCTAATGGGCCTCTGTGGGAACATGGAGTGCTGGTGGAATGTGGATAGAGTGAGCAGAGAAAAAGGTAGAAAGATAAAAGGGTGAGAAGAAACGAGATGAGACAGAGATGAATGGCGATACAGCGCATTAAAAAAAGAAACACATGAAGACTGATAACAGGAATGGGAGTCGTGACGAGTGAGCGGCAGATAGGGAGAGCACGGAAAACAAAAAAAAAAATCAGAGGCGGCGGGATACAAGATGAAGTAGGATACAGTAAACATGTCGAGTAAAGGAGAACAGAGTGAGATAGTGAGAACGAGAGGCGGCGCGATGCAGTCTGACACTGTAGCTAACCCTCTGGATCCCATCTTACCCCCATCGCTCAAGAAATCAGAGTGCTCGTCTTTGATTCTCAGCACTTTGAACATCCTGTCAGCTTCGTGCTTTTACACCAATGGAAAAAAAGTGAAACAGCAACAAAACTCTTGCATGTAAGCTGTTCTATCAACTCTGCGTTCATTTTTCACCATGTTTTGATTTTTTGTTTTCTCTTGTTTTTGCATCTGATGTAAAGATGAAGAAATCTGAGGAGGGTGTTGCCGAAGACGAGATGCTGTTTTATTGCTCAGAAGAAACAGATGCTTTTTAAAAAAAACAAGGTTCTGTTTAAAACAGGAGCTGCAGGACAAATCTGGGACATACAATAGTTCAAGGTGACTTGACTGGTAAAGTATCGTGGCCAAAAGAGGACACATCACTTCCAAATTAAGACCACAGGAGCAAGCATGGCCTAAATTTGACCATTGTTTTAATTCCATTGTCTTAACAAACCTGCAGGTTTACCTGGTTACTCCATCAGTGCAGCAGATCTTACTGCTGCCCAACGTTTTCCAACTAAGCTAATTTTAAGAGATGCTACACTTCTGTGTGCTGTAATATGTCTGATCTTTTCAAGAACTGTGACCGGCATTTTGTTAATAAGCTTAATAACCCACCACCACCACAAATCCCTGTGGTGTATTTTTTGTTAAAATATGTGCCAAAAATGCAGGAAATGGCACCTAAAAATTCTAAAGTTTGTGGTACCCCAAAAAATCCCCCATTAGTCACACCTTAGTCATGAGCAAATCCATGCCCCTCTTTTTGCTCTGTCTTCCATGACCAGGTGTGATCTGTCATGATTCATTATACAAGTAATCACATAAAAGGTGTGGAATTGATTTAAAGCGTGATGACTGGATTTCGAATCTGCTGCTGCCAGCTACCACCGTGACATCAGACGAGCCGCCACTGTTAACAAATAAGACATTGATTATTTGACATGAAAATAAATCCTTAGAAGGCAGAAAAACCCCTTCTTGAAAGCTTGACAGATCAAGAACATCCTGCAGGAAGTACGGGGTTCTGTGTCAAAGTCAACAATCAGTAGAAATCTTAATCACAGAGGAAAATGTTATAAAGTTTAAAAATATTACAAAATACTGAGGATTTCTTCTTTCTGAATGTAATCAGAAATAAAAAGCAAAGACATGAGATTTAAATTACATGTTGTTCTTTATTTATTTGATGTAGTTTAACATAATATTGAAACACTTCATCTCAAGTATCAGTCAAAACTGTGATGGAGGGTTGTGTGTGATTTTGAGGTGGCCCATGGTGTTAGTTTGGAAATGCTAGTATTTGATGTACATGTGAGAAAAAAAAATACTGGTGTATCATAAAGGGTGGACTTGTAACGCTCTGGTTAATTTTTATGAGCATCAGATGTGATTTCTTGGAGAAGAGAAGACCTATCAAGACAATCTTGATGTCATTTTAAAGCTGAGGATTTTCTCTTTCCAGTGATTGTATTTTATAACATTTGGACATAAATCAAGGAACTTCTGGTCTGTTGAAATAATTTTGTCAGGGGTGGACTCAGCGGTTGTGGTGGTTCAATAAATGTCAGGCTGCTGCCATGCAAGGTGCTCACTACACACCGGGAGCAACTAGGGGATTAAGTGCCTTGTCCAAGGGCCCTTAGTGTCAGGCCTGGTAGGAGCCCGGTGCCCAGAGAGGGTGGACCACAATACAAACTCGCAGACCAGACTTTGGAGTAAAAGTAGCTGTCGTGTTTATTCCAGGCTGATATTCAGAACACAGGTTGTCAGTCAGCGGAGCACAGGTACAGACAGGGTAAGGCAAAAATGCAGTCATATCCAGGCAGGGGTCTGAGGCACGAGTAAACAGTGACATAAGGGCTGAGGCAAAAGGCGTGGTCAAGAAACACAGAGCAAGATTCAGGTACATGGCAAGACAAATCAGGACTGCATACAAAAGGCTGGAATGTGCTCTAGAAGCAATGACAAACTGGCAAAGGTGTGATGGCTGGGAGGAGATTAAATAAGCAGGTGTTAACAAGGTGCATGTGAGAAGAAGGATCTAGGAAGGGGGCGTGGTTGGTGGACAAAGAGTATGGATGGGGCAAGATAGTGAGGAAGGGTGTGCAGAAAGTGGAGTGATGAAATAGACAGACGTGAGCTGGTGCAACAGTGGGAGTAAATGAAGACACAAAGCAGACTGGGTGAAATTGTGAGAGGAGGGCACAGAGCTAATTAAGTGACATGACGTGACAACACAAACACAGATACGAGAGGGATGAAGACATAATGGCAGGTGCAGGGCATGGAGTGAAACAGGGAACTATGAACTACGCTAAACAGAAGACAGAATAAAATATAACACTGAAACAAGGCAAGAACATGAGAACTGATCAGGGAATACATGAACTAATGACTACTAAAGCAGAACAACAAGAAAAACAGAGACTGCATGATAATGGATACAAAACCCAATGTTACAATGTAACTGATAACACAAACGAGAAAATAAACAAGTGATAAACTAATGATCAATAATGCAACCACGAAATGGCTGAAGAAAACTAGAACAGAACAGAAACCAAAACCCAATACTAAAGCAGAACAGATAATAACAGAAAAGAGAGTAGCAAAAATAAACAGATGATAACTAAATGATAAACAATGAAAACACAGACTGACTGAGCAAAACAAGAATGGAACTAAACCATGGCAGAAGTATGACAAGTAACAAAGGAAACAAAGTGACAAAGCAAAATAGAACAGAGAAAAAAAACACATGATGTAAAGAAACAACTAATGAAGCAAAGCAGGAGCAGATGATGGGTAGAAGAAAGATGGAAAAAACAAAACCATCACCCCGCTCAGGGCCAAAACCTGACACTTAGTGATTTTCCGGTCAACCTGGGATTTGAACCAAGGATCCTGTCTTTAAATGTGATATATTATGAAAGAACAGGTTCTTCAGAACATTTTTACACCAGTTCCATAGATTTTGCATGAAAATTGACTGAATAATGCTACTTTTTGCAAAACGTCAATTCTGAGAAAATCAACAAAAACTTTTTGAATTCCAATACATTTTCCATTTATTTATGCCACATTAAAGGGCTTTTTCTCTAAAAGTAAATGGAATAATTAAATCTAGAAGGTTGCATTTGAAATGGATACATGTGTATACTTTACATAATGAATTTTGAAAAAATGACCATTTTTAACTCTGTTACACTTTTTAGGCCCAGTTTGTGAAATACAACCATTTGAGTCTTCCAATTTCAAGAAAGGCCGTCGTTGCCTCAGTGACCGGTAAGGGCACAAAGAACCCTGAGCTTGTTCATCACACAATACAAAATGTCAAAGTTACCAAGGGCGCAATTTAGAACTAGAAATTGGGGGGACAAAGTGCGAGGCCCACAGGGCCAAAGCCCATAGGCCGGGGATGTGGGCGCCGCTTTAGGCCACCAGAAGCCAACGGTTTCTAGATAAGCTAAGATGCATTCTGAGCATCCAGAACAGTAATTTTAATGTTTTGAGAAGACCATAAAGTGGACACCATTTGACTTATGCAATTTGAAACTGTGGATATAAGTACTTCATTCTGAGAATAGCCAGCATTGATTTTATTAACATCCTGGTGTAAATAAGGTATCGCCACATGTGTAGAACTCAAAAAGAATGATAGGTTGAGTTTTCATTAAAAAAAAACAACTGCAATGTGGTAAAATGTATTCACAAATATGAAAGAACAGGCTCTTAATAATTATTAACTATCGCATACTGTATTTTTTTTCTCAAGATTTGTTTTTGCATAAGTTTGAAAAAACAACAGATCATAAGTTTAGGATAAATTACTTATCATGAATTTAATTTTCGAAGTGGCACTAATGACAACACTCATACTGAACAGAATTTTGCTTGCATAGACTGATTTTGAAAATCAAGCAATAATTGCAGATTGGCTTTCTGAGGTCCCAGATAGCTTTTCTACCTTTCAGAATTTAGTAAATTAGCATATGGTCCATTGATACTTATGTGTAGACACTAGTCCCTAGAGGCAACTATTTTTGGTTTCAAATCTGGGCAAATGCAGTCCCAGAAAATTTTGAATGTGACAATCAAGAAACAGGTGTTGTAAACAAGTCAATGCTGCTAAAAATACAAACTTGCACAAACAAATATACTATTCTGACATGGTTTTGCATATAAGACTGACATAGCATGTTTCAAGTACACACATATATGTCAGAAGGTGGGGGGGGGGGGGGGCATACCATATTCTGTCCACCCTGGTTGAAAAGTTGGGGGGATATGTCCCCCCTATCCTCCACCAAATTGCACCTATGAACGTTACACATCTAAGGGAAGACTGGCAGAGCTATGTGGAGACTGACTGCTATAAATTACACTATAATAAGAGCTAATTAGGAAAAGCTTGGCCTTGGCTGCTTTGTCAAACACATAAAGCAGTGGTGCAATGATTACTAATGAAAGACATCAAAGGAAGATAAAACTGTAGGCGCATTACCATGGTCGTTATAAATCTGCAGTGAGTCACTTTATTTACTGCTTGGGAATAATATGACAGAACATTAAATTCTGAGCAGTTTCCTCTGTAATTTCTGTTGTGATTTTAGAGAAACATAGAAAACGGGTCTCAGGTATTCCACAAATCAGACATTCCTCAAAAGGCTGCATTCAAAATGCTGATAAACAGTAAATCCCTGATCCTGGTTCTTTTCATAAAGTTTCTCCTGATACAGAATTAAACCATTTACCAGGCAGACAGGCAGGAGTCACCATGTCACATTCACATACTTGGGCTTTTGTAGATTTTACAGTTTTTTCTCTGAATTGCTAAAACACTAAACTCCATTCCTTGAACCATGCAGCTTCACAGTAGCCTGAACTCATTTCTTGAATCAAGCAACCCTTTTGACCTCAACCTTAACCAGTTTTCACCTGGTTAGACACAATTTGCACATCTTATGTATACTTTTTGCAAAACTACAAACACATTCTCATTCACTCGACACATTACACTTGTGTTGCAAAATTGTAAACACAGGCAGCAAAATGTGAACACAGCTGTCAGCTTTTACACACAACTCACAACTGAACACACGTTTCCAGTGATGTAATCAGACACACTGGGCAGGATAAAAGTCAGTTCAGAGTGCACAGGTGGCACACGTGCATCCATCTACCGTGGACAGAAACATATAGAGAGACAGAGGAGGAAGAACTGATGTGAGAGGTGTTGGGTGAGGAGGAGGAAGGGGACGAGGAAGACCAAGAACAATTATTATTATACTGATGATATTCTGCAGCACTGCATCCTGTATGTGACATAGTTTGGGGCTATGTGCGTGTTCACCAACGAATGAGACAAGACATCAAGACAATTGAGTGAAAAAAAAAAGTAATACAACTAGAGAAATAAAGAAAATGTGAATGAGAATTCTCAATTTAATTTAATTTCAATTTTCACTGATATAGCGTCAGATCACAACAAAGTTGCCTCAAGGCGCTTCACACAAGTAAGTTCTAACCTTACCTAACCTTACCCCTAGAGCTGGAAGATGATGAAAAAACAAAACAAAACCCTACGATCAAGTTATATTTAAAAATAATAAATTATCTCAAACTTCCATTACATCAGTCACTTTCAATAGATGATCACACCCTTCTACAAAAAGATGTCACACAGAGTTCCAACAAGGTGCAATACACAAAGCTGTAATTAACACACTGAGACACTTATTTATATCAATATTTACAGGATAACGAGGAGGTGTTACTAAGTCACATGCAGCAGCTTAAACAGAAAAGGTTCATTACGCAGAACATGGCAAAAATATGAGTCTAAATATAATGTGCACACTTACAGTATGTACACACTGTCAAAAGAAGTGCAGTAATTGGAATCATGCAGTGTGTGCACGGATGTGTACTTGCACAATCTGCTACAACAAACATGTCAACTCCCAGCTTGCCTGGTAGGAAAACTTGTTTTTGTTTTTTTTTTACTTGACAAAAAGTCAAAGTTTCACAGCAGAGAGGTTGCACATGAAAGCAAACACATTATAGTAATGCATTAGCAAAGACATTTCTAAGTAGCGCTGTATCCACTGGGGGGAAGAAAAGAGGCAGTTGACATGGAAACGTGGACAATTTTGCATGTGAGTAACTGACTCACCACAACTCCCACAGAAACAGCAGCATGAAGTCAGACAAAACGTCAGTATGCACACAGAGCGTGCAAAGTAAACACTGAATGTTTTGGATGACAATGCAACAGTGTGACTGGAGGGACTCTGCACAATGCAACTTTTGTCGCTTGCGTCACCCCTTGCACAGCTTCATGGTGGAGAGGAGCAAAGGAGAATATTTTTAATGAGATGACATGAAATTTCAGCTTCAGTTTGCTAGAAGACACATGGAAAAATCAAGTCTGGATCTGAACTCGTTGTGTATATATATATATATATATATATATATATATATATATATATATATATATGTTATTGTTAATAACCCCACACAAGCCACTTGGTATGAAAATCACTGCCCAGTCTGCAGAAATATGATTTAATGAAACACCCTAACTGACGCTGGCTTTCCCTCAGTCCTCGGTTGTCTCCCAGTTCCTGCCTCAGAAAAACATCCCCGCAGCATGATGTTGCCACCACCATGCTTCATTGTAGGGATGGTGTCTGGTTTCCTCCAAACAAGAAGCCTGGCATTCACACCAAAGAGGTTCCTGGTCACCTCGTTGACTAAGGCGCTTCTCCCTTGATCACTCAGTTTAGACGGGAGGCCACTGTGCTCATTGGGACCTTCAAAGCAGCAGAAAATGTTTCTGTACCCTTCCACAGATTTGTGCCTCGAGACAATCCTATCTTGAAAGTGTACAGCAGAGGTCTCAAACCAGTTCCAGAAAGGGCCGAGAGGGTGCAGGCTTTCTATGCAACCACCCACTCCAGCAGGTGATTTCACTGATTAACATCACTTTGAGCAGGTGAAATCAGTTAATCAGTGAAATCACCTGCTGGAGTGGGTGGTTGCACAGAAAGCCTGCACCCTCTCGGCCCTTTCTGGAACCGGTTTGAGACCTCTGGTCTACAGACAATTCCTTTGACTTTATTCTTGGTTTGTGCTCTGACATACACTGTCAGCTGTGAGACCTTGTATGTAGACAGGTATGTGCCTTTCCAAATCATGTCTAATCAACTGAATTTACCCTAGGTGCACTCCAATTAAGATGCAGAAACATGTCAAGGATGATCAGTGGAAACAGGATGCACTTGAGCTCAATTTTTGAGCTTCATGGCAAAGACTGTGAATACTTTTGTACATGATATCTTTTTGTTGTTGTTGTTTTGTTTTTTAAATAAATTTGCAAAAAAAAAAAAAAAAAAAAAAAGATTTCCATGTCATTATGGGGTATTGTGAGTAGAATTTTGAGGGGGAAAAATTACTCCATTGTGGAATAAGGCTGTAACCCAAAATGTGGACAAAGTGAAGTGCTGTGAATATGTTCTGGATGTACTGTATATTAATGCCAATACAGAACAGCTAATACTTTAAGAAGGAACTTGGCTTACTCAAAAAAGACCAACATACATGATACAATACATGTTTTAAGTCTTGTCCTCTGTTTCAAGAGAGGGGGGAATATAGCTCTACAATAACAGCAGAAACAAGGAGATCATCCAACACCATTAACATTTACTGAGCGCCTAATG
Organism: Thalassophryne amazonica; assembly: GCF_902500255.1. Lineage (NCBI taxonomy): Eukaryota > Metazoa > Chordata > Actinopteri > Batrachoidiformes > Batrachoididae > Thalassophryne > Thalassophryne amazonica. The sequence goes on from NC_047106.1 coordinate 54,074,507, forward strand.
AGACTGAATTGCTGCCTTGACTGTAGCTCCTTACTGAATACTGTTTTTCATCATTAGAACTTTTTTGTCGACTCTTTATAAAGTACTATTGGGAAATTTTCCCTTTCACAGGGGAAAACAGGAGGCAGTTCAGTGCAGTTATTTACGAATGAACACTGACTATAATAATGTTGCTGACCTAAGTGAAATATTTGATTGCTAAAATATACATTATATTGCATCTGGTCAGGTCTGGGAGCATATGTTGGTGCTGCACTTTGCCCAATTCAACACACCACAGAACAGTCCTGGGTGGCAACCACCCAGACAGACAAATATTACAACCTCACCTATGAAAAGTAATCATCTATTTACCACAGCCAGATGAAATAAGGGTGTCCCTTTGTCCTTATCCAGCCACGGGAATCGTCTACATTGAGACACTTGTATGCTGCATCATGTTCAGTGATATGTGCCATACAGCCTAAATGATGTAAATAGGGATAAATAAGCTGATGCTTCACCCTACCCCTTTTCGGACATGTTGGGTACACAGTAGGAACTTTTTTGTTGTTGTCTTTACTGAGCTATCTTGTAATTGTTGTTGTATCAAATGTTCGAAATAAACAGTTTTCATTCATTCATTCATTCATTCAATAATTCTCCTTTCTATTTGTTTGGCACAAAATCATTCCAACAGATCTTCCAATCTGACCTAGTACCAAAGACATGCAGTCGTCATCTGTGGACACCGGTTAGTGTCCAAGTGTCACAACCATACAGTAACTGTGGAAGCACCAGGATCCTAAAGACTTGGAATCACTTGGATGTTCTTGCAAATATATCATTGACAAACACCTCTGTCCACTGACCTCATAACACCACATCTCTTCCCTGGCACCTCTCGATCTCAAAGGCAGAGGACCCGGAGACATGAATGTCACTGCCAAGTTCAACACTTGAAAGCCACAGCCCATATTCACAAAGATTCTCAGAGTCCTCTCAGAGAGATGCTATCTTAGCCTAAAGATTCCTATAGGAATCATAGCTCAAGAGTGATCCAGGAAGTGTCTAAGAGTAAAAGAAACTTGTATCTTTGCGAGGAGGTGCAGTTGGCCCTGTTGCTAAGTATGACACAGTCTTCTAAAGCTGTAATTGCTGGCGTCCTTATAAAAAGTGGTTTTATTGGGCAGAATTTCCACAACAACAAAAGAAACAGGTAAAAGAAAAGAACTAGAAAGCGCAACTGGACAGAAGAACAGTGCCTGCTGTTGGCACAGCTCGTGGAGGACAATAAAAGAGTTTTAACAGGGAAACTGGCTCCTGGGATCATGGCACAAGGGATGAGGCAGACTTGGGAGCGAATTCCCCAACAGATTGATGTGTCGTTCCTTCTCATGCGCACAAGGAACATGTGTGAGAAGCGCTGGTACGTGCTGCAATCCATAGCGAGAGCGGAGATTCCAGCACATAAGCGAAGTTCTTCTGAAACAGGTGAGTGCTGTAAGCTACCATTTAAGCCCATTTCACACCGGCGCAAATGTAGAGTTGCGCATTGTGGTGTTCCTACTACATTGAGTTATGCAGCTCTATGCAGCTCAGCGCCAAGTTTTTGCTCCCCAACACAGCAGTAAGCGGAACAATTTAAACATTTATTTTGTGTGTGTGAACGGCACTGCTGAACCGTTCCTCTGTGATTCAGGAAGCGATTAGAGCCAGACAACAGACAACTTGCAGAGAAAATGATTAATCCACTATGAAATAATTATTTTATATGCGCAGCATCCAGCGTAGACCTCGTGGCAGGCGGTGGAACGAAGCATGACATTCATCTGGGAACACAGCAGGTGGGATCATCATGACGTGCATGCAAGTGCGTTAATGAAATGCTCATGTCAGTGGGTGTGGACTGTAAAGGTTTCAGATTTGGGTGTGAACAGGTTTGATCCACGCAGCACGCAGCATGAGTGAGCCAATGTGTGCGAGTCTGTGATAAATGATCCACACAGCCCGGCGTGTGTGCATGAGCCGGCAGGGATCCATCTGGTAAAATGCACATCAGAAAACATGGTTACATTCTTTCAGTTCATAAAATGGATTTATTTCGAAATCCAGAGAACAGAAACAGCAGGTCTCCAAAAAAAGAGCAGACAGAGAGACAGCTCTCTCTCTCTCTCTCTCTTCGAAACACAGGAAAAACGCTGAGTACACGTGCATTTCAGGCACACTCTGAATGCAACAAAACACTACTCTACATTTGCACCGGTGTGAAAAGGGCTTTAGGCTATGGCTGCTGACATCACTTACTTTGATATTAATAACTGTATGAATGTTATAGAATTTACATGCAATTTACATTTTTCCCATAGCCAGATATCACAAGGTTGTGATGACCTTCATCTCAGGTGTTATTTCGTTACTACCCTGGGTGGGAAAAGTAAGCTTATTCCCGATGAAGTCAACCACAAACGTTATTTCTGCACCATCAAGCCGGTAGCATGTTGCTGAATCACTGCCATTAAACATACGGAGAATGTCTTGTCTCTTTAAGGCACTCTTAGGCTTCTTAAAAATCCCACTTCCTCCCCTTAACAGTTTTTAACCTTATGATCTCTCTGAAGGCCAAAGATGCTTCGTGAATAATTTCTATTTTACCAAGGGAAAATTCTAAGAAATGTCTTAGAATTTGAGGAATTCTAAGATTTTTCTTAGAATGACATGACTAAGAGCTACTTTTAGCCTTATGATGCTTTGTGAATACGGGTCCAGATCTTAGTCATAATGCAGGACAATCACAAACCCAGATACTCAGATTCATCACTCAGCTTCTCAAGGGCTGCAATCAGGTTATCCATTGTTTCCACAAACATCAAAGCATCATCCAAGGTCATATATGGGAAATAAAGCAAGAAACCTTTACCATATTGCCATCAAATCACATGCAACTCCATCTTAATGGAATCCACAGTCTTCCAGTTTTCCTCTTGTACGACAGCAAGATGTGATACTGTCATTTTTACCATTGTTTTCCAGCTATTTGTAACTGCATTTTGTTGATTTGATTGTTATCAATTTGACCACAACTCAATCAATCAATCAATTTTTTTTTTATATAGCGCCAAATCACAACAAACAGTTGCCCCAAGGCGCTTTATATTGTAAGGCAAGGCCATACAATAATGATGTAAAACCCCAACGGTCAAAACGACCCCCTGTGAGCAAGCACTTGGCTACAGTGGGAAGGAAAAACTCCCTTTTAACAGGAAGAAACCTCCAGCAGAACCAGGCTCAGGGAGGGGCAGTCTTCTGCTGGGACTGGTTGGGGCTGAGGGAGAGAACCAGGAAAAAGACATGCTGTGGAGGGGAGCAGAGATCGATCAGATTTAATCGTTAACTCAGATTTAATTGTTCACCTGGGTGGGCTTTAAATTGATCTGGAGCCATTTTTATCTCAAGTCCTTGCATGCAACAAGTGAAAGATTAGTGAAAGACTAATCCAAGCCTACCCCACCATTACTTTGGGCTTTACACTGTAATTGATGTTCCTGGGCTGTAATTTAACTCCCACACAGTGACAGACCATAGATGCTTCCTCTGTTAGCCCCAGTGCTGAATCAGAGTTTTATCATTCACGATTACCGCTTCAAAGTTCACTGTTGGAAGCTGTGCAAAAATACCAAGTGAAGCAGTTTGTTTGCATATGTTTATACAGCATGCTGATAGGTGCAAAGCATTTAATCAAAGCAGCCACATTAGATGAAGCTTGCAAAATATTCAGTGCTTCGAAAAGGAAATTACTGGAGACGCTGCAGATGGACAAAACATACAGACCCTGTCCTGTTGTCCTCAGCTGGCTGCAAGGGTTTAATCAACCGTGCACTTCTAACTGTGGCTGATTCTCTGTCCTAATGGCATTACTGCCTAATGACATTGAAATCACATGGGAAACATGCCTGCTGTTTCAATTATCAATTGTCAAATAATATGAGGAAGCATAACTGACTGAAAGAGGGATGAGAAGCTGCAGACAGCACAGACAACCAACAATCTGCAGCATGAAGAAGAGAGCAGAACTGCTTACTGAGGATTTAATAGTAAAATTGCATTCTGTCACTACAGCAAGGTCACTGCAGTTGGTTGGCAGAGCACAAAAATATACCCGTAGACAAAAAATGTGGATGTGTATTCAATTCTGAGCTATCAGATCGCTACAAAACTAAAATCCAATTACTACAGTTGGGTCCTTAAGTAATAGGACAGTGACATTTTTTTGTAATTTTGCCTCTGTAGATCACCACAGTGGACATGAAATGAAACAATCAAGACATGTTCAGAGTAATGGGTTGTTTCATGAACACTGAGGGGGGTTGAGGTGGTTTCGGAAATTTGTCATTGTGGGGTGTTTATGTGAGTAGGCCTGTAGTAGAGAAGCTTGAATCTTTGACTGGACTGGGTTGCTTGACGCGAGGATGTTTCGCTTCAAATCGCAGAAGCTTCCTCAGCTAAAATTCTTGCTCTGGTAGTCTGACTTCTGTCTTGACCCTTGTAGAGAAGAACAAACAAGCCACAGAAGCTGGATTTTTAAACCTAACCAGACCCCTCTTACCGAGAGGCAGACTGCTATTGGCTAGTGACTAAACAATTGCTTTAATTAGCACCTATTGTGCTCTTGTTAGCACCCTCCTAATGACAGGGTAGTTGTCCCTCCTAACGATGGGACTGACACCTCTCCTAACGGCTCTCCTGATGACATGAATGACTCATTACCATGAACAAAACACTGAAACAGCTTTGACCTGAGTACCCCAATGTAATCAGGGGACAAAGCGTGTCTCAGACCCCCTCCTCAATTAAGGCTGGGTTTCAACTGTTTCACATACAATGCCTCCTTCACCCCTCTCTCAAACCATTTCTTCTCTCTGGCTAAGATTTTAACTTCCTTGTCCTCAAACGTGTGGTTAGTGTCTTTAAGGTGGAGATGAACTGCAGACTGAGGTCCACTGGTGCCCTTGCTGCGGTGCTGGTATAGCCTTTTGTGTAACGGCTGCTTAGTCTCACCTATGTAGTGTTTGTTACAGTTTTCCTGACGTGATAGAATACACTACATTGCTCTGTTTGTAATTAGGGATCCTGTCCTTAGGGTGAACTAATTTCTGTCTCAAGATGTTAACAGGTTTAAAGTAAACTTGGATTTTGTGCTGTCTAAAGATCCTCTGTAGTTTTTTCCCCTACTCCTGCTAAATAAGGGAGAGACACTCATCTTCTTCTTGTCTCCGTCTCCTGTCTGGTCTCTTTGTTCTCTGGGACTTCTACACTTTATCTAGGGACCTTTTCTCAGCCTGCTGGTGTGGGACTTTGGTGACTTGTAGCATCTCCCGGAGGGCAACAGGTCAAACAGGGGGTGGATAGGGTGTGTGTGTGTGTCCGATGATGGCCTTGATTCTCCTCAGGCAGCAGGATGTGGTGATGGTTTCCAGGCTGGGCACAGGGCAGCCAATGATCTTTTGGGCAATGTTTATGACCCTTTCTGTCATCGGCTGTGGAGCCTGTGTACCACACACCCAGACAGTATGTCAGTACGCTTTCCACTGAGGAGTGATAGAAGGCCAGCAGCAGCTTCGTGTCAAGTTTGTTCATCCTGAGCACACGCAGGAAGTGTAGCCACTGCTGAGCCTTCTCAATCAGAGCCCTGGTGTTGGAGGTGCAGGAGTGGTCTGCAGAGATGTGGGTGCTCAGAAACCTGTAGGTGGTGACAGTTTCCACCCATTCTTCATTTATGGGGGGGGGGGGGGGGGGGTCCTGTCTGTTCTTCCTGAAGTCTATGATGACTTTGATTGTCTTATAAACACTGAGGGTCAGGTTGTTCTCTGAACACCAGAGAGACAGTTTCTCCACCTCAGTTCTGTACGCTGTCTCCTCCCCGTCACAGATGAGTCCAACCACTGTGATATCATCTGCATATTTTATGATGTAGTTGTTTGGATGGGTTGGAGAGCAGTGGCAGGTGTGCAGGGTGTACAGTAGAGGGCTCAGAACGTAGCCTTGAGGGGAACCAGTGTTGACTGTAAGTGAGGAGGAGTAGTGGGGGCCGAGTCACACAGACTGTGGGCAGCTGGTCAGAAAGTAACTGTGCTTTCAAGAATGATCTCACTCTTAGAGAATTATAGAATTTGAAGGATAATTTTCATGGCCGCAGAGAAAGATGACCAGAGAAAGGTGACCATGAGGTATGTCATAGCTAAAAATCACCAAAAGGCGCAAATCTGCCACATGAAAATTCAGTAAGGTATATCTTATATATTATATTCCAATTCTAAGGTGGAACTATGCTCGTATATAAAGGTTTATCTAAATATCTAAAAAGGAAGAGTAAAATAGGAGAGTAGAAAAGATCAGAGTAGAGCCACTTAGGTGCAGAACTTTCTATTTATTCACTTCCAACTTATTCAAATCAGACGATGAAGCCCTGCAGTTGCACAGGATGTGATTTTATATCCTCCTGGGATGTATCAGGAAACAATAACAGGCAATTTCAAACTGTGGGTTTAAAACTGAATTGAATTTTATCTCTTGGGCAGCTGCTGTTACAAAAGTTTTCGTCATCTTTCAATTAAGCATGGGCAGAAACCGTGGCAACACATTCCTCAGCTCAAACCGCCTTTCATTAACACACCTGACGTATAATCCTTTGTTTTATTTTCTCTGGATGGCAAGTAAAGCAAAACAAAAACTCGCTCACTTTTCCGCACCCTGTTCCAATTTCGACCGGTCGGATCATTTGATTGTCAATGAAGATGACGTTATTTGATCATTTGGCTGTGACGGAGTGTCTCTGCTGCATTGGGTATGCATGGACTATAGCATGGCAGGGGAGTGCGAGCATCAATCATTATTTGGCCTTGTTGGAAAGCTCGAGCCCATCGATATGCTGGTGCATCCATGGTCACTGTCTCCCAGCTGAGAGGATTTGGCTTTGTGCAACACTGCAGATGTTTTCTCTGCTTTGTGTTTGCTGCCCCCGGTGATTTTATTACACCACCGAGCGTGTGTGCCCGAGTGAGAGAGTCCTTCTGTCAGAGAGATAGGCAGACACGGTGACATGGCGAGGAACAAAACCACCTTTGTCTCACCAACTCACCCCCAAACTCCCCCCCCCCCCCCCCCCACACACACACACAAAGTGCATTGAAAGCCCATACAGAGCTGTCTGCCAACAGTAGATTTGTACAGCCTTTTAAAACACTTTGTTTATAGTTTCAGAAAAAAGAAAACTGCATGTTGTCAGAAGCATCTGATGCTCTTCACCTCAGAAATAAATTGACTCAAGTGCATTTCTTGTCTCCCTGGAAAAAGGTGTGAATGACCAACTGACAAAGTGGAAAAAATGTGTGATTGCATATGAGGACTGGTAAATCCCTGAAAAACATACAGGGTGGGCCAATAAAATGTTACCACTTTTTGATCATACACAAGTTTTTGAAATGAGAACTTATTCAAAAATTTTATTTACAGACTTGTAACAGAAGCATCAAATTAACATTTGATACCAAAGGTTTCCCACTTTGTCTTTTGTTTTCCGCACAGTTCAACTGATGACATGTTCAATCCACGCTCCTCTTCTTTGGATTACAAAAGCGGTAACATTTTATTGTATTGAAATATGGTGGACAAATTTGTATGACAGAATACTTTTAGGAATCTGATAGTTGGCTGTGAAGTGATGTTGTGTGTTTTGTGTAAATGTATGTGGAGCTGGGTGATAACACAATTACAATAAGGGGGGTGCAATAGCATTTAAATAGACAACAATGATAAGCTGAGGACATATTTACACTACATGGACAGCCCCACTACACAGCAGAAATAAAGGTGAGAAACAGAGGTGTGCACACCCTTTTTCCGATGCCTAAGCCTTGTTTATCCTTTTGAGCTGCTGCCAGTGAAGAAAGCTCTACAAACAGGCTGGACTGGGGGTTGAGAATGGAAACAGCTATGGGCAACAAACTACTTCCAAATCATCTTCACAAAAACATGGAGAGGTGGTGGGATCGCTTCCCACCTGCTCCTTTCTGTGTGGAGTTTGCATGTTCTACCCATGTTTGCATGGATTCCCTCCATGTGCACTGGCTTCCTCCCACCTCAAAATACATGCAGATTAGGTGGACTGGAAACTTTGACTGTAGGTGTGCTTACAAGTGTGAATGAGTCTGTCAGTCTATATGTGGCCCTGCGATAGACTGGTATCCTGTCCAGGGTGTATCCTGCCTCATGCCCAATGACTGCTGGGACTGGCTCCATCTCTCCGTGAATCTTGAATGTACTAAGCGGAAATAGAAAATGAATGAGTAGATGAATGAATAAAACAAGGAGTATCTCAGGGTTCTGTTTCAATTCCTTTGCTATTCTTACTTTACATAGCACATCTCTTTACATGCCCTTTAAAGCAAACTAGCGTGTTGCCCATGGTAATCCATGGGCTCTAGATTGTGTACTGTTTAGAAAATACGTAGCTAACATTTTTTTCAAGGGCGGGAATAAATTGTGCAAAGTGTCTATAATGAGTTGGAATGACATGTGAGTCCAAAATGTTTTTAGAACCTTAGACCTCAACTGTTTTTAAAAGAACTTGACCCTTTTTTTTTGCTTTTAATTATGCAATTGCTAATTTATTATCTTGATGTGTTTAAAAGTTGTTTAGGTCCTTTTTGGGAACAACAGAATCCCATCTCTGCTGTTTGTGGACGATATGGTTCTGTTGGCTTCATCAAATCATGACCTTCAGCGTGCACTGGGGCAGTTTGCAGCCGAGTGTGAAGCGTCCGGGATGAAAATCAGCACCTCCAAATCCGAGGCCATGGTTCTTGAACGGAAAAAGGTGCTTTGCCCTCTTCCGGTCATGGAGTGTCCTTGCCTCAAGGACCATCCCTCTTGTTCACGAGCGAGGGATGGATAGAGTGTGAGACTGACAGACCGATCGGTGCAGTGTCTTCAGTGATGCGGTCACTGTATCGGACCGTCGTGGTGAAGAGAGAGCTGAGCAGGGGAGCAAAGCTCTCAATTTACCAATCGATCTACGTTCCAACCTTCACCTATGGTCATGAGATTTGGCTCATGACTGAAAGAACAAGATCGCGAGTACAAGCAGCCGAGATGAGTTTCCTCCGCAGGGTGGCTGGGCATTCCCTTAGAGATAGGGTGAGGAGCTCGGTCACTCGGGAGGAGCTTGGAGTCAAACCACTTCTCCTCCACATCGAAAAGAGCCAGCTGAGGTGGCTTGAGCATCGTTTCCGGATGCCCCTGGACGCCTCGCTGGAGAGGTGTTCCGGGCACGTCCCATTGGGAGGAGGCCCCGGGGAAGACCCAGGACACGCTGGAGGGACTACGTCTCTCGGCTGACTTGGGAACGCCTTGGGGTTCCCCCAGAGGAGCTGGGGGAGGTGGGTGGATCGGGTGGTCTGGGCGGCTTTGCTTGAGCTCCTGCCCCCACGACCCGACTCCGGATAAAGTGTAAGAAAATGGATGGATGGATGGATAGGTCCTTGTTATCATATACACACAATTATTATTATCAATTAATAAATAAATGTTGTTGTTGTCCATTCGGCTGCTCCCATATTGTGTTCGGGGTCTCCACAGTGGATACAACCAGATCCGCACAGGTAGTTGGCACATTTTATGCTGGATGCCCTTCCTGACGCAACTCCAGTTTTACCTGGAGAAACACACACAGCCACTGGTGTTCCAAAGAGGTCTCCCATCCAAGTACTAACCAGATCCCACACTGCTTAGCTTCTGAGATCAGACTTACACAGAGCAGATCGGCTGCAATAATATTAATAAATATGAATATAATTATCAATATTATTGTTTTTTTATTTTTACTTCTATGTTGTCATTTGATTTTTAAATGGACCACAATGGAAGTAAGTGTTTCATTTTCTTGTGTCACCCATGGATTTTTTTAAAGTATTTACTATTATGTACTTACAGTGACTTACTAAATAAAATCATGCATGCACACATCCACACTTTTAATAGAAAGATGATTTACCGCCCCCTGATGGAATGGCATGTTACTACAGGATAATTAGCAACGTTAGCTAATATTTGTAGTTTATCCACATATATCAGTCCTATCAATGTTCTGTTTTCACAGCATTCAACCTTGACCCAAAATACATAAGCATACCAAACAACAAATCTCAGCTGTCTTCAGTTTGTCTGTGATCAATGTTATACACACATGCATGCATGCACAGACGCACACACACACACAGAGAGGTTCTCGTCTTTTCTGACTGCAGCACTTAAGATGCTGAGTGAGGGTGTGTTTGAGTTTGTAATTGTTGTGGATAAAGATCAAGGCTTTGAATAACTTCCTGGAATTAGGCATCAGAAGTGTATATGGATGCTGTCAGATTGTTGAACTTGGTTTATGTCTCTGGGTTTTAAAGGTCAGGAAATGCCTGGTAAGAGCTTATTGAGGCATGAGATTGCTGGACATATCTGGTGCTTCTTGTCACAGGACCTGGTTCTTCATATGGTTGTGAAACTTGGATGCTAACCAGTAGCTTAAGGTAATGACCAGATGTCTTTGGTAGAATTTTTGGAGGATACTTGGGTACTTTTTTCAAATGAGTGGTTACTTAGGCAAACTAAGAGGAGAAGTATGATTTACATAGTGAGGTAGCATCAGGTTCAACATTTTTGCCATGTGGCCCGTTTCTCTGTGCATGAACCAGCGTGCAGGTGCCTGAGTTTTGAGGACCTCAGTAGCTGTAGAAGGTCAAGGAGACACCACGTTTTTTTCTGGCTGCGGCAGACAGATAGCTATTTCAGAGATATGGGAATGGACCAGATGTCTGCTTGGACATCAATCTGGCTTCAGAAAAAAACACAGTACTATTACAGCAGCAATGAAGGTGGTAAATGACACTGTTGCACTTGACAAACAACAACACTGTGCATCTCTTTTTATTGATTTGTCAAAAGCGTTTGACACTGTTGATCATGACATTTTAAAACTTAGATTGCGTCATTCAGGATTTTCAGAGCACACAGTTGCTTGGTTCTGTTCATAAGGGGGTGTCACAGGGTTCTGTACTGGGCCCCCTCTTATTTATTATTTATATCAATCACTTGGGTCTAAATGTGTCCGATGCAAATGTGCATTTCTATGCTGATGACACAGTTATTTACAGTTGTGGACCAACTCTTGTTCAGGCTGTAGAATCTTTGCAGAAAGCTTTTGTAGCTGTTCAGCACTCTCTAATACATTTGAAACTTGTTCTTAATGCTGAAAAAACAAAGCTTATGTTATTCTCTAACTGCAAAAAGCCTCAAATGGTACCCACTGTGTCCACTCTTGAGGGCAGTGAAATACAGGTGGTTCATATGTATAAATATTTAGGTGTCTTGATTGATGATTCACTCACTTTCAAGCCACATATAGAAAATCTTGTTAAGAAGCTGAAGCTAAAAATTGTTTTTTATTTTCGTAATAAGTTGTGTTTTTCTTTTAATGTGAAAAAGCGTCTTGTCGCTGCAACATTTGTATCTGTGTTGGATTATGGAGATCTTCTGTACATGAATGCTGGTGCTCAATGTTTACAAACAATTGATACTGTTTATCATGCTGCCTTGAGGTTCATTACGAACTGTAAAATGTCTACTCACCACTGTGAATTATACACTCGAGTAGGATGGTCTGCTCTGGCCACTCGAAGGGCTAGTCATCTCTACACTTTTATTTCTAAGGCAATTTTGGGATTGCTGCCTTCATACATTTGCTTGTTAATTACTCTGACAAATGTTGAATCCTATTCTCTTCGTTCGAAAAAGTATTTGTTGCTTTCTGTCCCCTTTGCTCGGACGGAATTGGGCAAAAGAGCCTTTGTTTATTCTGCACCTTATGCGCGGAACATGCTACAGAAAGACTGGAAACTAACTGAATTAATTTCTTTGAGCACTTTAAATCCAAACTAAGAGTTACTGAGGCCAATTGTACTATATGCACTTGTTTCTCATAATGTGTTTATAACTTGTGTTTTTATTGTATAAATATGTAACTGTATTTTGTGTTTGCTGCTGCCATTTTGGCCAGGACTCCCTTGAAAAAGAGGTTTTTAATCTCAATGGGATATTTTCTGGTTAAATAAAAGTTAGAAAGAAAGAAAGAAAGTAAGAAAGACCCAAGGCAGTTCAGTGATGTTGTGGATGTGGCCAAGTGCAGCACATGCACGCAGACGTGACTTGACATAATACTAATCACAAATATTTTGCTGATCAGTAAATGCTTTAGATCATCCATCGAGGTTTGTGGGTTGTGGAGATGTATTTTTTCAGACATTTTCCTTGACCTTTCAATAAACTACTCCAAGATCTAACCACCTCTTGATATCTATCCAAAAACATTCCCACAGTTTAAAGGAAATCCATCAAGCTGTTTTTGAGTTATCTTGTCCACACACACACACACACACACACACACACACACACACACACACACACACACACACACACACACACACACACACACACACACACACACACACACACACACACACACACACACACACACGTCAGTGAATGTAATGCTCTGCTATCACTGCATTTCCAAAACGTACAGTATTAAAGCTTAAAATCTCAGGAAGAACTTTTGATTTCAGTTCATTGTCCTTCAGCTTACACTTTAGAACACAGCTGAGCAAAAGTGTGCCATGAAGGGCCAAGATGGTGCAGGTTTTTCTTTCAACCAAACCCCTCAGCAGCTGGTTTTACTGATGAGCTCTTCCCCACTACTTGAAGTCCTGATCATCCAGAAAAACAAAACAAAAAAAAAAACACTGAGGTGATCAGTAGCAAGACTGGGCCTTCATGCCCATTCCTGCTTTTGAGAGATTGCAAATAATGCCCAAAATCCATTTGTGGAAAATTCGTCCTGTTTTGTCCATGGCTCGTGCAGAGCCATTGGTTCAAACATTGATTTCACTGAGAACAGATTACTGTAATGTCTTATTTTCTGGCTTGCTGCATAGCATCAGAAGTTCTTTTCTGGATCAGAATGCTGCTGCTGGAGTTCTCACCAGAATATTTGTGACCATATTACCCCAATTTTATTGACTTCACTTTTTTCCTGCTTTTATGAGGGCAGATTTTCAGGTTCCATTGATAACATATAAAATTCTAAACGGACTCGGGCCATCCTATGTGAAAGGTGTCATAAAACCTTTTGTACTGATCTCTGCTCTGCATTCTCTTACTGCATATTCTAAAGGGAAATAAATCAGCAGGCCATAGAGTTATCTTTTACTGTGCTCCTTTTCTGTGCAATAGTCAGATTTTTGAGTCCTTTAAATGCATACGAAAGGCACACCTCTACTCCTTATCTTAGAATTAGCACTATTTGACAGTAGTGCATCATAGTGATTGGAATATTGTAGGTGTATTTACATGACCTTTGGGCAAAGACTCATGGAATTGTATTAGATGGTTGTCTCTGAAAATGAAAGTACTATGTATATAAAAGGGTGTAATTCCTTTTATTAGACCTCTTGAAAGTCGACAAGAGAAGCACATCTTGATTGCTTAATTTTGACTCTATGTGCAGTTGAAAATCACAAACATTGTGCCATTATTCAAATATGTATGGATAGTATATACACGAGAATATGGATTGCATACACACACACACACACACACACACACACACACTCATCTTCAACCGCTTGTCCAATTCGTGATCACGGGGTGCTAGAGCCTATCCCAGTAATCAAAGAGCGCAAGTCGAGGTATACCCTGGACAGGACACTGTCACAGGGCCGCATATACTTGTAGACAAACAAACACATCCGCACCTCTACGGACAATTTAAAGTTTTTAATCCACCTAACCCGCATGTCTCTGGATGCGGGAGGAAGCCGGAGCACCTGGAGAGAACCCATGCAAACACAGGGAGAACACGCAAACTCCACACAGAAAGGCCACAAGTGGGAATCGAACCCATGACCTTCTCTCTGTGAGGCAACAGTGCTAACCACAAAGCCACCATGCTGCCGGATTGCATATACATGCCTTCCTAAATCAGCCTCTTGCCAACATTTAATGGGTTTGTCAACTGACCACAACCCATCATGTTTTGAGAAAATAAGCCCATATACTTTCAATGAATGCTGGTGGTCAGGTCTCCCTCAGGTCTGGGAGCATGTGCACGTGCCTCAAATTTTTGCATCCACCACACTACAGAACAGGGTTATTATTTATCAACTGTGCAACATTTCGATGTAAAGTGTATAACTTATCAACTTGTAGGTAGAATTGGGAAAGTGTGTAAATATACATACAGCTCTGACCACGCAAACACACAGCATCTAGTGGTAGAACAAGGAAACTGCAAGAGCATGCAACCTCATTCACATACATTATTTGCTTGAATTAGTAAGAACACATAATTATTTTTAGTTGGAAACAGATGCACAGCCTCACTGGTGTCAAAACCAACAAACGACACCTGTGTAAGGCCCCATTAAAAAAAACACACATACACACACACACAAAAAATCCACCTTCCCTCATCACTGTTTTCTGATGTCAAGGATGATAAACTATTGTTGTTGTTGTCCATCTTCAAATGCTCAAAGCTACTACATGGCATGAATCAAATAGATTTCCTCCTGAAGTCTTGTTTTAAACATTGCTTCATGTGATTTTTTTTGCTCAAACTTCATGAGGAAATACTTTAATCTTAATAAAGATAGCAACACTCTGATGACGGCAAAGGGCTCTTTTTCTGTTAAGTGAAATGTTTTATGATAGCTGTCATGATGAGTGTATTAAAGCCTTTTCAAGCTTGATAAAATGATGCCCATGTGAACAGTCGTTACCCATGGTGGGGTTTAAAACCACTGATAGATGGGTCATCACCATGTAGTGGCAAATTAATTTTTCAACTCACTGCTGTGCTGTGCACAAGCACTTCAATCTCAGTTTCACAAAAAGTTGATTTTCTGCGCTCTTTTATCTGTTATTCCAGTGGCAAACACAAACAGTGAACAGATGATGGTTATTTGAGGGCTTTTCTGAATGCAAATGTACATGAACAATCAGCATCATGAGCATGTGCTTGAGAATGAGGGATTTATTAACAGCTGATACTGTGCATACAAACAGCATCCACCTGTTTTGATAAATATATATATATATATATATATATATATATATATATATATATATATATTGTACTTGCATACATATGCACTACAGCATTTAGAACCTTTTAAATAAATGAGGACCCTGGATTGAGGACCACAATGGAAATACGTGGGCTGTCCGTAAAGTATTGGTCCTTTTTATTTTTTTTAAAAACTATATGGATTTCATTCATATGTTTTTACGTCAGGCAAGTTTGAACCCTCGTGCGCATGCGTGAGTTTTTCCACGCCTGTCGGTGACATCATTCGCCTGTGAGCACACTTTGGGAAGGAGTGGTCCCGCCCCCTCGTCGGAATTTCATTGTCTGGAAATGGCGGAATGAAAAGGACTTTTTTTCCATCAGATTTTTTTCAGAAGCTGTTAGAAACTGGCACCTGGAAACCATTTGAAAAATTTATCTGGCTTTCGGTGAAAATTTTGCGGGCTTCACAGAGAATAAGGTCTGTTAACTGTCGCTTTAAGGACCCCTTTAAGGACGGTCGGCGCACCACGCTCCGTGCCGTGATGACGCGGCACAAACCACTGGATAATTTCTAAGCTGATGGCTGTGGATACGAGACGTCGTGTGCTCTTTCTCTGGTAATCACAAGAGCTGGACATCAGCCATTTTCCGGCAGATTTCACTTTTAACCAGAGATTTTGTCATGGAACGCCACGCGGAGGCTTCGCGCGTCATGACCGATTCGCTTGATGAGCGAGACAAAGAACGCCTCCGTTTCGGCGTGTCAGAGGACAAGTTAGGACATGCCTATCTCAGCTTTCAATGCTTACCAGTCCAGTAAGTATCAGAGAAATTGTGGAGAGCTGGACATGTCCAAACTTGTCCACTGACACGCCGAAACGGAGGTGTTCTTTGTCTCGCTGACGCGGCACGGAGCGCGGTGTGCCGACCGTCCTTAAAGGGGTCCTTAAAGCGACAGTTAACAGTCCTTATTCTCTGTGAAGCCCGCAAAATTTTCACCAAAAGCCAGATAAATTTTTCTAATGGTTTCCAGGTGCCAGTTTCTAACAGCTTCTGAAAAAAATCTGATGGGAAAAAAAGTCCTTTTCATTCCACCATTTCCAGACAATGAAATTCCGACGAGGGGGCGGGACCACTCCTTCCCAAGGCGTGCTCACAGGCGAATGACGTCACCGACAGGCGTGGAAAAACTCACGCATGCGCACGAGGGTTCAAACTTGCCTGACGTAAAAACATATGAATGAAATCCATATAGTTTAAAAAAATAAATAAAAAGGACCGATACTTTACGGACAGCCCACGTATATATTATGCTTTATTGCACTATCCTCGGCAATTTTACATATTGTATTTTTTTATGTGCATCTAATTTATTGCCACATCAAATCTAATAAATTCCAAAAAAACATGGGAACTTCCCAGGTACTCAACAAAAATATAAACGCAACACTTTTGGTTTTGCTCCCATTTTGTATGAGATGAACTCAAAGATCTAAAACTTTTTCCACATACACAATATCACCATTTCCCTCAAATATTGTTCACAAACCAGTCTAAATCTGTGATAGTGAGCACTTCTCCTTTGCTGAGATAATCCATCCCACCTCACAGGTGTGCCATATCAAGATGCTGATTAGACACCATGATTAGTGCACAGGTGTGCCTTAGACTGTCCACAATAAAAGGCCACTCTGAAAGGTGCAGTTTTATCACACAGCACAATGCCACAGATGTCGCAAGATTTGAGGGAGCGTGCAATTGGCATGCTGACAGCAGGAATGTCAACCAGAGCTGTTGCTCGTGTATTGAATGTTCATTTCTCTACCATAAGACGTCTCCAAAGGCGTTTCAGAGAATTTGGCAGTACATCCAACCAGCCTCACAACTGCAGACCACGTGTAACCACACCAGCCCAGGACCTCCACATCCAGCATGTTCACCTCCAAGATCGTCTGAGACCAGCCACTCGGACAGCTGCTGGAACAATCGGTTTGCATAACCAAAGAATTTCTGCACAAACTGTCAGAAACCGTCTCAGGGAAGCTCATCTGCATGCCCGTCATCCTCATCGGGGTCTCGACCTGACTCCAGTTTGTCGTCGCAACTTCGCACAGTCATTGAAGAGGAGTGGACCAACATTCCACAGGCCACAATTGACAACCTGATCAACTCTATGCGAAGGAGATGTGTTGCACTGCATGAGGCAGATGGTGGTCACACCAGATACTGACTGGTATCCCCCCCCCCCCAATAAAAAAAAACTGCACCTTTCAGAGTGGCCTTTTATTGTGGGCAGTCTAAGGCACACCTGTGCACTAATCATGGTGTCTAATCAGCATCTTGATATGGCACACCTGTGAGGTGGGATGGATTATCTCAGCAAAGGAGAAGTGCTCACTATCACAAATTTAGACTGGTTTGTGAACAATATTTGAGGGAAATGGTGATATTGTGTATGTGGAAAAAGTTTTAGATCTTTGAGTTCATCTCATACAAAATGAGAGCAAAAACAAAAGTGTTGCGTTTATATTTTTGTTGAGTAACTTATATCAAGTTTTAAGAGAACTTCCGATATTGTATTTTTTATGTGCATCTAATTTATTGCCACATCAAATCTAATAAATTCCAAAAAAACATGGGAACTGCCCAGGTAGGCAATCAGTCCATCTTTATCTCTTAAAAAAAAAAAAAGCTTTAAGATAACTTATATCAAGTTTTAAGAGAACTTCCGATCTGAACTTTTCAAAATAATAGCGAACTGACAGAAAAGTGACTTTTTCTGTGTAGGCTCTCAGTTGTCCAGGTGGTTTCCATATTAGAGAAGCTTGAATCTTTGACTGGACTGGGTTGCTTGACGCGAGGACGTCAAGGAACGGGTCGTCCAAACTACCTCTTCAACGAATCAGCTAAGTGAAAGGACCAAACTCACACCAGACCACATCTGCCAACTCTTGGAGATCTGTCTTAACACCACGTATTTCCTGTTTAGGGGGAATTACTACAGGCAGATCCATGGTTGTGCGATGGGGTCTCCGATATCCCCATTGTGGCCAATCTGTACATGGAGCGAGTGGAGAAGACAGCCTTGACGTCTTTCACAGGCATCCCTCCCAGTCACTGGTTCAGATATGTCGATGACACATGGGTTAAAATCAAGCAACAGGAGGTTGAGGACTTTACAGAACACATCAACTCGGTGGACTCCAATATCAAGTTCACACGTGAGGATGCCAGAAACAACCATTTAGCCTTCTTGGACTGTGATGTTACGATTGGAGAGAACAGGGAGTTTACAGAAAACCCACGCACACTGACCAATATCTGCTCTTTGGCTCAAACCACCCCCTTGAACACAAGCTCAGGGTGATCAGGACTCTTCAACACAGAGCCCTACAGGTGCCCACAACTGTAGAGGGAAGCACTAAAGAACAAAAACTTGCCCGAAAAGCCCTCACAGTATGTGGGTACCCACGATGGTCCCTGGACAAAGTGCAGAAGTCCCAGAGAACAAAGAGAACAGATAGACAGGAGACAGAGACAAGAAGAAGAGTGTCTCTCCCTTATTTAGCAGGAGTAGGGGAAAAACTACAGATGATCTTCAGACAGCACAAAATCCCAGTTTACTTTATACTGGTTAACACCTTGAGACAGAAATTAGTTCACCCTAAGGACAGGATCCCTAGTTACAAACAGAGCAATATAGTGTATTCTATCAGATGTCAGGAAAACTGTAACGAACACTACATAGGTGAGACTAAGCAACCTTTACACAAAAGGCTATACCAGCACCGCAGAGAGGGCACCAGTAGACCTCAGTCTGCAGTTTATCTCCACCTTAAAGACACTAACCACACGTTTGAGGACAAGGAAGTTAAAATCTTAGCCAGAGAGAAGAAATGGCTTGAGAGAGGGGTCAAAGAGGCATTCTATGTGAAACAGTTGAAACCCAGCCTTAACTGGGGAGGGGGTCTGAGACACGCTTTGTCCCCTGTTTACAATGGGGTACTCAGGTCAAAGCAGTTTCAGTCTTTTGTTCATGGTAATGAGTCATTCATGTCATCAGGAGAGTCATCAAGGAGCCGGCAGGAGAGGCGTCCGTCCCATCATTAGGAGGGACAGCTGCCCTGTCATTAGGAGGGTGCTAAGTAGAGCACAATAGGTGCTAATTAGAGCTATGTTTTAGTCACTAGCCTATAGCAGTCTGCGTCTCGGTAGGAGGGGTCTGGTTAGGTTTAAAACTCCAGTTTTTGTGGCTTCTGTTTATTCTTCTCTACAAGAGTCAAGACAGAAGTCAGACTACCAGAGCAAGAATTTTAGCTGAGGAAGCTTCTGCGATTTGAAGCAAAGCGTCCTCGCGTCAAGCAACCCAGTCCAGTCGAAGAAAAGCAACTGTAATTTTCCAACGCTTTTAAAGTTTTATCTTTTTTTTCTAAATTCACAAAGACTTTTAATGTGGCTCCAACAAACTTTTAAAAGCTACCAGAAACCATTTTCAACAAATGCCTTCCACCTCTGGGGTCCAGCCAGCTGACGACCTGACTGCAAGCAGCCATCCTGTCAGTAAAACCAGATGACACAAGCCTTTGGGATCACCCGGGGAGACCACTGAGTTAACCCCTGACCCAAGTGAGCTCACGCTGCAAATAGCCTACATCCACGACGGACGGGTCATCCAAACTACCTCTTCAACGAATCAGCTAAGTGACCCAGTTAAAGGTTCCAGAAAAAGGGTTTTGTTGGCAACAGATGCAAAGTGGCTTCTTCTTCTTCTTTTTAAACATATTCATGTTTGTTTAATAATTTTCTTAAAATTAATTGGCTTCAAATTTCATCACTAAATGTATTTACTTAAAGTCTTTAAGCTTTATCTCTCTTTCTTTCAATGTCTCACGAGTAAGCAAAGTGTGTCCATAAATGAACTTATTTAATCACTATGCACAAACATGCCAGTAAACTGTTCATTTCTTGTATAATTGTAAATAAAATGTAAATATTTCTGCTGTGGTTCATTTTGTGTTCAGAAAGAAACCTTTGGTCAATCGTATCGTAGAATTCAGACTTTTAGACCCGAGACTGATTAATTAAATTGAGACTGATTAATTAAATTGAGACTGATTGATTAATATGAGACTGATAAATTAATGAATGTTTAAATTAAAGTGCCTATGCTTCAAATAGGTGGTGCCCCTAGGAATATAATAATTAAATAATAATTATTAAACCCTAAAATTGTTAATTATTTTGGTGACCCATTAAATGAGGTCTTGGCCAATCTAATTCAATTTGGGAGTTTAACAATACTTTTGCTACATTAAATTGGTGCCTCTGTGTGAGGTGCTATTCATTCCAAATAATTAAATTCATTTAATTTTGCTACATTTATTCTGGTGCGCCCGTGTGAAGGACCTGTAATTTCGCTACAACATACACACACAAACAGGGCTGAAAGCATTGCCTCCTTGGCACAGGGAACAGTGCACAAGTACATGTGCTCATGCCTTTATGAAGATAAGTCCACCCAACCTTCTCAAAGACCCCCTTATGCCTCTATGCTTTGGTATGCTGTCTTACTACGCTTCTCCAAGCAAAGACACCAAAGTGCATCCGTTTTAAGATGCACTTACAGTCTGTGTGTGCGTGTGTGTTCACCAGAATTATAAGAAGGGGAAAGCAACAACAAAAAAAGATGTAGGAAGCGGCGGTGGTGGTGAGGTTAGGGGTTCCAGGACAAGATGAAAGAGACGAGCCTGGAAAGAAATGAGTGCGTTCACAAAGGAACACGAGCACTGAGCTTTATCCTCCAAGGTACACAGAGAAGGGGCACAGGGAGGGGCAAGGCAGGGAGAGAAGAAAACCTGAACTCCAGACCATCTCCTGAATGCATAGAATTCAATTGTTCCCTTTTTTTTTACACACCTTTTGACTACTTTTTCTCACAGTGTGGTTTTTCTACATCTTTCCCATTGAATTGCTTTGATGAGATATGGTTTTAAGACGAGGGCTGATTAAGAAATTCCTCCTGGGGAAGCTTTGTGTCTACACTAACCTGATGACTTGTGGAATGGCTTGCTCTCTCAACAGCCATAAAAAGGCTCTCTTTAGCGGCCGCCTTTTCCCATTTAATTCATTTGTTATTATTCTGAATTCATAAGAAGACAAATAAAGCAGAGAAATAGGTGTTCCCGGCCTTTTCTTCACAGGGTAATATCTCCAGAGAGAGTTTTCTCTGACAGAAACACTTTTTCAATCGCCAACCTGATTCTAAATAGGACATTTAATATAGTAAGTCTAGAAAATCTCCATCATGGTAAGCCTGGAGAAAGATAGTCACAGTTATTGTTCTGAGATGTCAGAGGTTTCTAACCAGTCTGGCTTGAAATTCAGCCGTGTTTCTGTTTTGTGCCACGGCATCAGGTGGCGTTAAGCTATGCTAACATGCTACATGCAGGACACTAGCCAGTGTCACTGAGGAAGCTGTTTCTGTGATCACGGATTCGGCCAAAAAGGTGACAATGAGTGACTGCCAGGATGTAGGCCAGCACCCAGCCCTTTGAGTTATTGGCTAAACTGAGCAAAACCCATGGCTAAGCTAAGCTAACTGGACTGACTGAGGAGCGTTCTTTTTTTGTTGACAAAACAGCACCACACAGTGGAACAATAATTCTACATGGATCTGGCATTAGTGAAATTAGAGACACTACTTTCATAGTATGTCATCATCATGATTCTTATTGAGACACATGCAGTGGGTTTTGGTTTGGCTTCATTTTTTGTGAATACACTGTAGGTTACAAAGAGGCGGAGACAGACAAATATTGATCACAAGATACAATATATTCACCTGTATTCACCTGAACCGCAAGGAAAACCCTCACGGTAGCCGGGCTAGTAAGCCTTCCAGCTCTTAGCACCCATTCACCTTCCGGGGAGCTTTATCCAATTGCTTCTTGAAGCCGTTGATTGAAGTTGCTGTGACTACGTGGGCGGGGAGCGAATTCCATTGGTTTATAACTCGTTGGCTGAAGTAATTTTTTCTCAAATCAAGATTACATCTTGTCTTTTCCAGTTTCATTGTGTGGCCTCTGGTCCCGTGGGTATTAGCTGTTCTGCAGAAGAACTTGCCCGATTCAATGCATTCGAAACCTCCCATGATTTTAAATGCCTCGATTAGGTCTCCTCTTGTTCTACATACTTCTAGTGTAGTCAGCCTCAGTTTTTTAGTCTTGTTTCATAATCGAGGTTCTTCAAGTCAGGAATCATCTTTGTTGCTGCTCGTTGTACTCTCTCTAGCAAGTTTATATCCTTTCTATACCAAGGGGACCAGGCTTGTACAACCCCTGGCAATAATTATGGAATCACCGGCCTCGGAGGATGTTCATTCAGTTGTTTAATTTTGTAGAAAAAAGCAGATCACAGACATGACACAAAACTAAAGTCATTTCAAATGGCAACTTTCTGGCTTTAAGAAACACGATAAGAAATCAAGAAAAAAATTGTGGCAGTCAGTAATGGTTACTTTTTTAGACCAAGCAGAGGGAAAAAAATATGGACTCACTCGATTCTGAGTAATAAATTTTGGAATCACCCTGTAAATTGTCATCCCCAAAACTAACACCTGCATCAAATCAGATCTGCTCGTTAGTCTGCATCTAAAAAGGAGTGATCACACCTTGGAGAGCTGTTGCACCAAGTGGACTGACATGAATCATAGCTCCAACACGAGAGATGTCAATTGAAACAAAGGAGAGGATTATCAAACTCTTAAAAGAGGGTAAATCATAACGCAATGTTGCAAAAGATGTTGGTTGTTCACAGTCAGCTGTGTCTAAACTCTGGACCAAATACAAACATGGGAAGGTTTTTAAAGGCAAACATACTGGTAGACCAAGGAAGACCCCTTACCAAAAAATAGTACTGATAAGTATATAAAAAGTAAACTAGAAGTATACTTGAAACATACTTGCATATACTACTTTTTGGTAAGGGACATCAAAGCGTCAAGACAGAAAACTTAAAGCAATATGTCTCAAAAATCAAAAATGCACAACAAAACAAATGAGGAACAAATAGGAGGAAACTGGAGTCAACGTCTGTAACTGAACTGTAAGAAACCGCCTGAAGGAAATTTTATTTACATACAGAAAAGCTAAATGAATGCCATCATTAACACATAAACAGAAAAAAACAAGGTTACAATGGGCTAAGGAAAAGCAATCGTGGACTGTGGATGACTGGATGAAAGTCATATTCAGTGATGAATCTCGAATCTGCATTGGGCAAGGTGATGATGCTGGAACATTTGTTTGGTGCTGTTCCAATGAGATTTATAAAGATGACTGCCTGAAGAGAACATGTAAATTTCCACAGTCATTGATGATATGGGGCTGCATGTCAGGTAAAGGCACTGGGGAGATGGCTGTCATTACATCATCAATAAATGCACAAGTTTACGTTGATATTTTGGACACTATTCTTATCCCATCAATTGAAAGGATGTTTGGGGATGATGAAATCATTTTTCAAGATGATAATGCATCTTGCCATAGAGCGAAAACTGTGAAAACATTCCTTGCAAAAAGACACATAGGATCAATGTCATGGCCTGCAAATAGTCCGGATCTTAATCCAATTGAAAATCTTTGGTGGAAGTTGAAGAAAATGGTCCATGACAAGGCTCCAACCTGCAAAGCTGATCTGGCAACAGCAATCAGAGAAAGTTGGAGCCAGACTGATGAAGAGTACTGTTTGTCACTCATTAAGTCCATGCCTCAGAGACTGCAAGCTGTTATAAAAGCCAGAGGTGGTGCAATAAAATACTAGTGATGTGTTGGAGCGTTCTTTTGTTTTTCATGATTCCATAATTTTTTCCTCAGAATTGAGTGAGTCCATATTTTCTTCCCTCTGCTTGGTCTAAAAAAGTAAGCATTACTGACTGCCACAATTTTTTTTCTTGATTTCTTATAGTGTTTCTTAAAGAAAGTTGCCATTTGAAATTACTTTAGTTTTGTGTCATGTCTGTGATCTGCTTTTTTTCTACAAAATTAAACAACTGAATGAACATCCTCCGAGGCCGGTGATTCCATAATTTGTTTGCCAGGGGTTGTATTATATATTCAAGGTGTGGCCTAACTAGTGGTTTATACAATTTGCCCATTATGTATGTTGTCTTATTGGATATATTACATCTGAGCATTCCTAGGATCTGGTTGGCCTTCTTCACACTCGCAATACATTGTTGAGTTGGTTTCAGGTCGCTGGTTATGATTATCCCCAGGTCTTTCTCTGCAGTAGCAGAATTTAGATTTACCCCTTACATTGAATATTGGTAGTGGTTGTTTTTGTTTCCCATGTGCATTGTCTTACATTTTTCAATGTTGAAGACCATTTGCCAGTCTACAGACCACTTCGTTAAAGTGTCAAGATCATTTTGAAGTTGTTGCCTATGATATGGGCTAGGGACTTCCAAATAAATTTTAGTGTCATCAGCGAATTTGATTATGTGAGATATATTCTCATCAATATCGTTGATATATATAATGAAGAGTGTTGGTCCTAGGACTGAGCCTTGGGGTACTCCACTTAGGACCGGTGTATTGGTAATTTGACTTGAAAGCCAAGCTAAAGTCATATTGCATTTGGATGCAAAAATGCATCCCAGATTGACTGTGTGTACCGGAGTAAGTCATGAAGTGGACTGGAACTGGACACAGCTGGAGTGACTTTCAGACAGTGAACAGTCAACAACTGAGGTTATGTCATTTTTATGGCTAAAAATACCTCTGAATCTGTGTACATTTTTCAGACACTGTTTGGGTAATTTTATTTTTATCAGCTACATCAGCACCCGCACAAGTTAAAGAGATGGATGTAATGATTCATAATTTGCTTTATTAAGACTTTAAAAGACAGTGTTGTTTGGAGTTAAATATGCCCTTTATATATGCCCCTGTTTACCTCACTAAATGTTTTTTTTAAATAATAAACTATAATACAGTTAGTCTTAACATATTCCTCTGAACCCCTAGTCAGCTACCTTCTGCTTGTTAATGCAGTGTTTGCATGATAAATAAATAACACATCGATAAACTAGATAGATACATATTTATGTATGTGGATGAAATTTTCACCACAGATACATATTAGGCCAAGGAAGACTCCATTAAATTTTGGTGGTGATCCGGATCCAAATCTGCATCCTGGATCAAGATTTCACTTTAAATAGGCTTTGAAGTATTACATCAAAACCACTTCAAGGACTCTCACCACATTTGCACCACAGATAGATACTGGAGCGTGGAAGACTCCACTGAATTCTGGAGGTGATCCGGATTATGGCTCAGGATTTCATTGTTTGAAGGATTGCATCAAAACTACTTCATGGATTTGCACCAAATTTGCACCACGGATAGATATTAGAGCATGGAAGACTACTTAATTTTGGAGGTGATGTGGATGTAGATCCGGATTGTGGATCAAAATTTCATTTTATATCGGCTTTCAAGGATTACGTCAAAACGACTTCATGGATTCTCAGCAAATTTACACCACAGATAGATATTAGGGCAGTGGTGTCCAAAGTATTCCAGAAAGGGCCGCAAGGGTGCAGGTTTTCTTTGCAGCCACTGACAACAGCAGGTGATTTCACTGATGAACTCATCACAACTGCTGAAAGTGATGTTAATCACCTGCTGGACTCACTGGCTGCAAAGAAAACCTGCCCCCTCTCGGCCCTATCTGGAATACTTGGACATCACTGTATTATGGCATGGAAGACAGGTGATCCGGATCCGGATTGGTGGACGTCAGATATCTCAGAATGCTCTTGTTTGGATTTTGGGTTTTCTGAAGTTCAAGTCAAATCAAAGCATGCACTGTTGCTGCATTTCCCGCATCCATGACACCATGGAGATCCTAGATGGCAACCACCCAGGCACACAACTGGTGTTTTCTCACGTCTTAAATAACAGCTCAGTCTCATGTTTTTTTTTTTTTTTTCGTCCTCCCATCAGGAAATTATTCAAATTTTCGTGACTGGGTTTTTTTTAACTCACTATTACTAACCCTACTCCTACCACCAATCCTAACATTAACCATAACCTAACCCTACTCCTTCCCCTAACCCTAACCATAACCACCCCCCGCTGGGCTTTTAATTACATGCTCCCGTCACAGAATGAATTAGAATAAATTTGTGCTTCCATGACGAAGATTTTGCACTTTTCGTGACAATATGACGAACAAATAAATTCATGTATATTTTGTGCTGCTGAATCACAACATGCCATGAGACTGGTTTGTAAATAACCATCTATGTATTGTAGTCAGGTGAAGAAAAAAATTCACCTTGTGGATTTTTGAAGATGCCATCCACAATGGCCACCATTTTTAACATTTCCAGAATAGTAAGTAAGTCTCTTCAGCTGCTTCCTTGTTTGCATTCGGGGTGACCACAGCAAATTTGAGGTGGATCTGCATTGTGAATTGGCACAACTTTTACGTCGGATTCCCTTCCTGATGCTGATAATCTACTTTGCAGGAGCTAATAAAAAAAAACATTTGTGACTACCGTAGCACTCACATTGGGTGATATATATGGTGTTGCTCTTCTTGCTACGTCTGCCTATGCATAATGACACATCATATAGGATTGACACAATGAAGAATAAAACCTGTTGTTTTGACAGTTTAGTGAGGAAAAAGTGCTCAGTACTCTGTAATGTTAGTTTTAAATGCACTGTGATAGTAGCTTTTTCATTTTGCCCTTTTTGACACACAGCTCTGCGTCTTATATTTACATAAAATTCAAACTCTGTCCCTACTTGGTATTCACTGGTCCTACTTAGTGCACAAATAGAGGAGCTTGCTCTGATATATAAGCATGCAAGTAAAAACTGAGGCTTGCATACATAATACTTAGTACAGTGGAAACTATTTACAGTTCCAGCTCCTTAACTCCAAAGTTGTTTTGTTCCAGGCAAGAACATGGAAGATATCAGAGAGCTGCAGACCTGCTCTCACACTGACTAATCACACAGCCAGAAAGCAAGCCTCAGAAGCACTACCAAAGCTGGAGACAGTGACATGGGCAGGAAAAGCAAGCAGGAGGGGTGATTTGTGACATGAAATATGTTCAGAATGAGTGTGACACCACAGTAGAAACAGAACAAGAAAGGAAGCAAGAACAGAAGAAAAGTGGAAGAACAACGGGAAATTGTTCCTGCTGTTTTGACACAACAAAGACTTAATAAAGTCTTTTTGTGTGCAAAAGTTCAAAACTGGCATGATCTTGACTCAGCAGCTTCTTTTAAGAGATGCCAGCAGTGAGTGCCGGTAGGTGCAGCATGAACAGAATAGTGTGTTCACCTGAAACCGTGCATGTCAGTGGATTCCATCAAGGATGGTTTGGATCCTCACATAGCCTGGATTCAAGCCCTTTAAAGCCACAGTGTGTAGGATGTAGGGGTGGTTGTTTGCAGAAATGTACTATAACCATCTGTTCATTCCTGTTTGTTTAATGGCTGAGTGGATCCTCGTCATTTGATTGGTGGGTTGTATGTCACATGACATGGATTCTTTGTACCATTTGCCGTTGGGTTTTGTTGACCGTGCAATAGTTATTTTTTTGTGTGCAATTTTGGTGCTACATGAAATGTGCTATTGCACGCCCCGACCACCGCACACGCTCACACTACCGGGGCCAGCGTTTAGATAAGCATAGTTTGTTTTTGGTGGCGAATGATGATTTAAAGGAACTAATTGGTGCTGCAAATTCTTCTAACACATCACAGACTACATCGTCGCAATTTTGGACTCCAATTCAAAGTTTATGTTGTACTGTTAAGTACCAGTGGAACACTAAAATGTCCCTTAAAAGTCCCTTAATTAATCAAATATCAAATGACAAGGATCTATTTTAGCTGTTATATAAAAGTAATAATGAATGTTTTTTTTTAGTCTTTCAAAGGAACTAATATTTAATTCGGTGAAAGCTGGAACAGGTACATTCCATCTTTCCCATCATGAAATATTCATACCATTGAACTCATAAACATTCTTTTTTTTTTTGTATAATAATTACCTGCAACAGTAATTTTCCTACAACATCACATCAATGTGTTTTTTTCATAAGTTTGCAATGGGTCTTCATGTCTGTACCGGAGTAGGCCTCCTCATGAAACCCGCCATATTGCCTATACACTGTTTTCTGGTTTTTGATGCAAGATAGCAAGTTTGAGAAGCTTCATTTTGTCAACTGGAGGATCATACGTGTCATTTAACACAAGAGAAGGCAAGGGAGCATGAATCCCCATCACCAAAGAAGACAAAAGACCTGTGATGGCAAAATGAAATCAGCAACCTCACTACTGGATGAGATCATACACACTGTAGCTTTAAGTTGCTTCAAGGTTTCTGAAAGCAAGTGCTAAGAAGTAATTAAAATAAAATAATAAAGTTTCTATTTGGACAATATTTTTGTCATTCTACTGAATTTTTTCCCTAATAAATGTTTCAACATCCCCATCAGGGGAATAAAGTAATTATGACACTAAAATTACAAGCAAGAAATACCCAAATTCAACACCCTCGTCCTTTTACTACTGTGATAGAATCATTAGTTTGTCATTAATCTTTAATATAGAACTTCATTATACATATCAGAGTGGATATGCTTCTTCTCAATTAGAAAAGCTCTACATCTGTTGGGTGGATGGGGTACGAGCTGTTCTAGGATTCCCAGATTGCATCATTTATTCTACATAAATCTTGCATACTTTGCTGAGCACGGACTCCTGTTGTTCCCTTGGATGCGCTTTTGCGGCCCTGACCTTGAAAGGAGGAAGATCTGATAACAGTGGGTGCGGTTCAAGGTGAGACTTCAAACTCATTTTAATTTCATTTCCCGTCCTGAGCTGTGTTTAGCAATGCACAGTTTTCCAGATCTCATTAAACAGAGCTGGGAGAGATTGAAATTTGCTTTATCTCAAACCAAAAATGCAATTATCATCCTGTCTTGCATTAGAAGATCCCAGCTCTTCACATTAACATCAGTCAACTTTAATCTAACATTTTGATCTTATCATTGGCCTTTCAAAGACATTGGTATTGGCCTTATCAACCAGTAAGAGTGATTTTTTTTGTTGTGTCTTCAAGACCTGTAGTGTAGCTACAGATACACTGTGCAGTGGGGTTCAAATGATTTAGTGTTTTCCTTTAGATGATGAACTGGATGCTGCATTTTATTTCAGGTTCTAAATGGCAGTAAAATTAACAGAGGTAATGTCAAGAATTTCATTTAACTTAGAGAATAAATAATACAGTAAGAGGCCCGTCCTCACACATGGGTGGCATTGGCATTAGTAAAGCAGTTAAGCATGCTTGTTTCAAGAGCAGAAGGTTCCCGGTTCAAGGCCACCCCTGCCCATTCTCCATGTAATGCCAAGTTATGTCCGGAAGGACATCCGGTGTAAAACTTGCATATCTAACTTTGATCTTCTGCGGGGACCCCGAGTAAGACAAGAGAGAAGCCATAGGAGACTCACTTACTTTTTTTAAGTAAGACATTACACAAGAACTCAGAGTTTCCTCTAGAATATTTTTTCAGACACTGTTGTACTCCTCTCCCAGAAAAAAAGGCCAAGCTGGAAGACAAATTTCTCAGAAATATGAGCAGCACTTAGAAACACTAAGTTTCAGTGATGTGCTTATTATTTATGTAATCTTACCACACAACTTGATCATTGGTTGAAAGAAAAAACAAAAATACATAAATATTTTTGATATTAGATTTGCTATTACTTCTGCCTGTCAACACTAACCTGAAATTATAAAAGAAAAACAGTTTGCAAATATAAAGATAAATACACAATATCAATACCAGACATACTGGTTTACTGGCTACTACTGCTCCTCTCCCTCCCGTCCCCTGTCTTCCTGTTACTCCTCCTCCCCTTGAGTGAGGAGCTGTACAGTCTGATGGCCTGAGGGACAACAGAGGTTTTCATTCTGTTGGTCCTGCACTTAGGAACGAGCAGTCTGTGGCTGAAGAGGCTTCTCTCATTGCTGATGACAGTGTGCAGAGGGTGACTGGCATTGTCAAAATATTAACGACATTCAAAGACTAGGATCATACAGTTTCAACATCACTAAACTACCCACTATTTTTTTTGTTTTTGAGTGCTGGCTCATATATGGATTAGAAAAGGTAACAGCGAAACAAATGGGTGATACATTCAAGGAAAAACCTGAATAAATGAACATCGAACACCGCAAATGCAGATGCTTCTACACAGGTGCACTTCATCATGCAATTAAGCAATTAACATCCAATTACGCACTGAGGTATGTATTAAAATGCAGTCACCAGATCTTAACATAGCTGAATGACAGAATTTAGAGTTAGTGTTGGACAGTGGTCTGCAAACCCATCAAGCACCAAAAGAAGGAATACGGTATCTTTTGGGACAGTGGTATTCCACGTCACCAGTGGAGTTCCAGACATATACAATCAACACAAAGGTGCACTGAAGCTGTTCTGGCAGAACATGCTGGCCTATGACCGTGGAAAGAGGTCTGTAGTGCACACCCTAAAGTGGACAACGCAATTGTATTTGGGGGTGTGTCTAATGCCACTTGGTCTTTATGGGTGATTCTTAGACTACGGGCACTTATTATGTGCTTTAATCATATTATATGAAAAACAGAAAAAAGGGAAAATTTCACACTTTTATTGTTATCTTTACAATGAAAGTGTGTTAAGAAATTTGTTCTAGTAGTCTATGATGACTTTTTCACCTTTTTTCAGCATCATTATATGCAAATATTGACATTTTGTGCTTGTCCCACACCCAGACTTTTGATCTTCAATGATAAAAATGAATGGTAAAGAAATGTTTTTTCTAATGTTTTCAAATATCTCTGAATAAAATATCAGTAAAATAATCAAAACATAATTGGGGTATTCAATGTCATACAACTGTTGTGATTTTTTTAAACAAAATGTAGTTGTTCCA
Organism: Thalassophryne amazonica; assembly: GCF_902500255.1. Lineage (NCBI taxonomy): Eukaryota > Metazoa > Chordata > Actinopteri > Batrachoidiformes > Batrachoididae > Thalassophryne > Thalassophryne amazonica. The sequence continues at coordinate 54,105,668 of NC_047106.1, forward strand.
CACTATTGCCGTAATTTCCACCACAACACTGTAATGTCCCTTTAAACAGTTTGTATGAAAGATTGTTTGGGTAGTTTCTATGGAGATAAACAGTGACATCAGAGCATGTATATAGTGCCAAATCACACAAACAGTTGCCCCAAGGCGCTTTATATTGTAAGGCAATGGTGTGGTGGAAATTACATTTACAAGGCCAATAGTGCCTGTAGTTAAAGAATCACCCTTATATAATCTGAATGCAAAGTAAGACGCAGGGCTAAAATGGGTAATATTTAATGACAGTATTGATCATAGGTGTGTTTTTGAGGTTGCATGAATTATACGAATCAGAATGTTGTCTATCATTTAGATTAAAACCGACATATGCTTGAACCTGATGCATTGCTCAGTTGATGGTGTACTCTGTCGGTGACAGATGAGAGGTTTTCTGGTCAGAAAACAGACTGTGTTCAAGCAGATCAATTATCAGTACAGCAGCCATACACAAATGTTGCTGATGCCACAATTCCAATATACCAGCACTGTGCTTGACTGTGCCCAGTGAAAGTTAAAGACCAGAATGCCCATGAATGCAAAAATGAACGTAAGTACATTTGGTATTTAAACCACAGATGCTCTGCATGGAAATGCCACATCCTTTGTTTGGAACATAGGACTAACGCGGTTTCTTTACGCTGGGAGTGCGATTGGGCCCATTATGATATTCAATCTGTCACACCACCGTAAGAAAAAGTGTACAAATTGGCACAAACTAACCTAAAACCACTGTTTTCTTCTAATCATCATCATTATTATTTCAGTGCTTAAACTGCAGAGAGTGGAAGCTTGGTACCCCAACTATTTAAATGTAGAAATAATGACACACAAACATGCAAAGTTAGAACTGTATGGTCATTTATGGGTCACCTACATTCAAATCTCATGAGCACAGGCGGTTCTCAGAAAGCAAATTGAGTGTTCTATAAAGTCTCAAAAATTGGTGTCAACTGAATACAAAATTGCTGCCATCTGTTTTTAAAAAGTAATAAGGCAAAAGCACACAAAATAACATGAGGTATCATTGCTACTGTATGATAGCTTCTGTCCTAAACTAGCATGCCAAGTATTGTGAGTGAGCTATACATATAGTACCACAACAGCTAATGCCAACACTAGTCACTAATAAGTTCCTTGTTATGTAATGCGAGTATATTTTTAATATAGTTGAACAACAGTAATAATGTTTTAGAATAGCTTAAATAGGGCAACATTTAGCTAGCTAGTGTGTTAATTATGGACATGCTATTACTTCTGCCTGTCAACACTAATTTCCTTGCTTGACAATATGCAGAACCGAAAAGAAAGGAATATAAAGCAAACAAATCTAATTCCCCACACGGAGTGACAGCCAGAAACAAGGACTTTCACTTGGGCTTGAAACATAAGGCTGCAAGTGATGACAGCTAATCTTCTTCAGATTTCATTGAGGAATTATTCTCCCATTAGCACACAAGCATTTTTGTGCCCAAGCCTTAAAGAAACAATGAAATGAAAAAAAAAGCTAACTAAACTGGTGTTTTCTCACTCTTTATGCTCCTCTGTTTAAGCAGTAGCAGTCGACTCGCCTTGTAAAGTAATTACAGGTACTAAATGATTAAACAGTAGTCCTGAAACATCTTTGTCTGCACAAATATTATCCCTTATTAATAAGGGATTCACAGATTGGACATACGTATATACACAAAACATACATACTGAGGCAGGAACACAGCTACACACAATCTCTTTATCTTGATCTATGTAAGTACATGACTATTGGCACAACAGTCAGGAGCATGTTCTCCTCTGCCATTAGATTAGCCAACCTTCCAATCCTCACAATTCAAGCCAAATAAAAGCAGCATAAAATGAAGCCATGATGGCAACAGTGTACAAGCAAGTGAAGAAATAACCTCATTTGCCCATTGAGGTGTTTCAGGTTTCAAATCCCGCAAAACCTCGGAGAACACGGACAACACAATTAACATCGCAACATAAAACTATTTTTATATTGTGCCTAAAACTCTTTTGAATATATTCTTATATTATTGTGTTTATTTTATGTAAACATGCGAGAATCACAGGCTGTCTCTCCGTTATTTTCAATAGGAGCTGCTGTGAGCTACGCTCGCTTCTTGATCATGTCATTCTGGAGAAAAGTGAAGTTTGCTCTTTAACGTCTTGATTATTGTTCTTTACAACACTGTTTGTCCTCTTTGTTCCAGACTAATATATATAATATGTCTGAAATTCGGTTTGCGCTTATTAAATTCCACGCAGATTAAACGTAGCAGACACGGATTTTTTGTTATAATTGTTTTAGCAAGTTTTCAGGGTATCATGCAGCAGTCTCTTATTAACGTGATGAAAAGCATTAAAAAATGACATTTTTTGTAGTATAATATTCATTTACAATTGTCATCGTGTGGATTCTCTATGTTGTTTTGACTGCAGCGACTCTCTGGCACGCAAGGGATTATGGGATACGTGAAAACCCCGAATGGAGGTCATTAGCATTCAATTTTATCCTCTCAATACATAAAATGTCTAGCTGATATACTGTATTTGTTAGGTTTTTCAAAGCAACAACAAATATATATCAATACTAGCATGCTGACTAACAGTCACTATGTGATGACAAATTGTACTATTGTTCATAACTATTAACAAGAGAAAGAGAACTAATATTATCATGTTAAAATCTCTTTATATGCTATTTTTTTGTTACATTGTCTTTCACATAAAGTATATCAGCAGCCTTCTGTCTGGTGCTTCTTGGCTTAAACTTTTCTTTTCTGAGGTTGGATGCCTTTTCTCTTTTATCCTGCAGGAGCTCTTCTTTTTCTTCACACATTTTTGATTGATATAACTTTTTCATTCTTTCCATTTGCTTTGCTGGTTCTTATTCTGCTGAGAACATTTTCCTCCTTTTAGCACTCTGAAAACTTTCCTTTGATTGTTCTATTAATATATAGATTTTCTTGTCAAAACTGAAAACTTTCCTTTGATTGTTCTATTAATATATAGATTTTCTTGTCAAAACTTTTCTTTTGAAGCACATGTAGCATGTAATGCAGAGATTACAAAATACAGAATTGGTAGAGAAATAATTTTGATTATAATCAAAATTATTGATTATAATAATCAATTATAACTCTTGACTCTTGATACAATAGATCACAACATATTTCAAAAGATGGAACTCTGATGGATCAGAGGGGTGGATTTGAGCTGGATTAAAAATTACTTACAAAACCGGAAACAGTTTGTTAAACTCGGGGATTCCTGCTCTTCTTATCTGGACATCATTTGTGGGCTTCCTCAGGGTTCTGTATTGGGACCAAAATTATTTATTCTGTACAGTAATGATTAATGTAAAGTGTCAGATCCATTTAAGGCAGTTCTGTTTGCAGATGATACAAGCCTGTTTCGTTCAGGAGAAAATCTGCAGAAATTATTGTCCAATTTACATACTGGAATGATAAAGTTAAAGAGATTAATATTAATAAATTATCACTAAATTTGTCTAAAACTAAAATAATGTTATTTGGGAATACAATAAAGACAGATGAATCCAGTTAAATATACAAGGGGTAATTAGAGCATGTCAAAGAAAATAAGTTCTTAGGTGTTATTATTGAGAAAGAATTAATTGGAAAGCTTATATTCGACATATTCAAAAGAAAGTGTCAAAAAGTATTGCCATACTAAATAAGGTAAGGCATGTTCTTGATTGCAAAGCACTTCATACTCTGTATTCTTCATTGGTTGCTCCAAACGGGGCTTACTGTGCTGAAGTTTGGGGCAATAATTATAAAACTACATTGCAATCATTAGTCATTCTTCAAAAAAAGAGCATTAAGAATGATTCACAATGTAGGTTATCAAGGCCACACAAATACATTGTTTTTTTAAATCTAAAATATTAAAACTTCATGATATGATTACATTTAAGATTGTGTAATGAATGTATAAAGTAAAAAATAACAAACTGCCCCTCAGAATTCAAGAATTTTTCAAGGAGAGAGAGGGAAAATATAATTTATTTTAAAACTGCTGCCACTAGGATGACCAGGAAAGGCTTTTGTGTTTCTACTTGTGGCCCAAAAATATGGGATAATCTGGCGCAGGAACTGAAGCGATGTCCATATGTGAATCAATTTAAATGCCAATATAAGGAACTGATGTTTTCTGAATATGTGAAAATTGTCTAAATTCTGTGACTTCTCTGAAAATTCAATTCATGTTTGAAGGACTATATAGGTGTTGGTTAAAGTATGGACAATTAAGTTTTTGATTTTGTATTATTATTTTGATTATGCAATGTGTGCTGTTATATGATGAGGAATTTCAGTTTATTGATTATTTTAACATGTCTGTGTTTTGCTGATCTGCTCACTTTGTTTTGTTTTGTTTTGGTTTTGTTGTGATAAGTAAAAGTTGCTGAGGTAGAAGGGGTAGGTGTATATAAGCTTTGCTTCTATCTACACCCTTTCGGTTGCATGGGTTGACTGGCTGAGAAATCAGTTTTGTTTTATTTTGTTTTGTTTCATTTTGTTGCAAAGTTCTTTCCTTGAACTGAATAAATTTGAACTTGAATTATTTTGGAAGAAGCTATATGTAAAAACTGGACACACACACACACACACACACACACACACACATATATATATATATATATATATATACGAGGTCTGTTAGAAAAGTATCCGACGTGTGCTTGCATCAGCCAACCTTGAACCTTTGTGTGCATGCGTGAATTTTTTCACGCCTGTCGATTGCGTCATTTGCTTGTAAGCAGCCTTTGTGTGAGGATGGGTGTAGTCTCTTGTCGTTTTTTCTTTGCAAGGAAATGGCGGAACGACTGGAGCAGCACGACTGCATCAAATTTTGTCAGAAACTGGGTGACAGCCAGGTGGAAACCATTCGGATTATTCAGATGGCTTTCGGTGACGATCCTATGGGCATCACACAGATTAAGGAGCGGTACAACTGGTTTAAAGACGTCTACACAACGGTGGAGAGCGCGCCGCGCTCCGGTTAGCCATCAACACGCTGAAATGATCAGATCATTTCCAAAGTGAACACTGTGGTGATGTGGGACCATCGTGTGACTATCCGAGAAATTGCGGAAGAGGTGGACATCAGCACTTTTTCAGCGCATTCCACTGTGAAAGAAGATTTGGCCATGAAAAGAGTTGCAGCAAAATTCATCGGCACGAAGCTGATGGCGGAACAAAAGCGCCTCTGTGTTGAAGCCTCACAGGACATGCCCTGACATACCCAGCTCTTCCACCATTTGGAAGATTCAGATGGCTTTCGGTGGCTTTTCAGTCGTGTGACTATCTGAGAAATAGTGGATGAGGTGAGCATGTCACAACATGTTCTGTGAGGCTTCAACATGGTGGCGCTTTTGCTGCGCCATCAGCTTCGTGCCGATGAATTTCGCTGCAACTCTTTTCATGGCCAAATCTTCTGTCACAGAGGAATGTGCTGAAAAAGTGCTGATGTCCACTTCTTCTGCAATTTCTCGGACAGTCACACGACGGTCCAACATCATCACGGCATTCACTTTGGAATGATCTGGTCATTTCAGCGTGTTGATGGCCGACCGGAGCGCGGCGCGCTCTCCATCGTTGTGCAGACGTCTTTAAACCGGTTGTACCACTCAATCTGTGTGATGCCCAGAGGATCGTCACCGAAAGCTGTCTGAATAATCTGAATGGTTTCCACCTGGCTGTCGCCCAGTTTCTGACAAAATCTGATGCAGTCGCGCTGCTCCAGTCGTTCCGCCATTTCCTTGCAAAGAAAAAATGGGAGACTCCACCCATCCTCACACAAAGGATGCTTACCAGCAAATGACGCAATTGACATGCGTGAAAAAATTCACGCATGCGCACGAAGGTTCAAGGTTGGCTCATGCAAGCACACGTGATTCAAATCCATCAGGTTTTTGAAAAAAATAAAAGGTCGGATACTTTTCTAACAGACCTTGTATATATATATATATATATATATATATATACACTCAACAAAAATATAAACGCAACACTTTTGGTTTTGCTCCCATTTTGTATGAGATGAACTCAAAGATATAAAACTTTTTCCACATACACAATATCACCATTTCCCTCAAATATTGTTCACAAACCAGTCTAAATCTGTGATAGTGAGCATTTCTCCTTTGCTGAGATAATCCATTCCACCTCACAGGTGTGCCATACCAAGATGCTGATTAGACACCATGATTAGTGCACAGGTGTGCCTTAGACTGTCCACAATAAAAGGCCACTCTGAAAGGTGCAGTTTTGTTTTATTGGGGGGGGGATACCAGTCAGTATTTGGTGTGACCACCATTTGCTTCATGCAGTGCAACACATCTCCTTCACATAGAGTTGATCAGGTTGTCAGTTGTGGCCTGTGGAATGTTGGTCCACTCCTCTTCAATGGCTATGCGAAGTTGCTGGATATTGGCAGGAACTGGTACATGCTGTCGTATACGCCGGTCCAGAGCATCCCAAACATGCTCAATGGGTGACATGTCCGGTGAGTATGCCGGCCATGCAAGAACTGGGACATTTTCAGCTTCCAAGAATTGTGTACAGATCCTTGCAGCATGGGGCCGTGCATTATCCTGCTGCAACATGAGGTGATGTTCTTGGATGTATGGCACAACAATGGGCCTCAGGATCTTGTCACGGTATCTCTGTGCATTCAAAATGCCATCAATAAAATGCACCTGTGTTCTTCGTCCATAACAGATGCCTGCCCATACCATAACCCCACCGCCACAATGGGCCACTCGATCCACAACATTGACATCAGAAAACCGCTCACCCACACGATGCCACACACGCTGTCTGCCATCTGCCCTGGACAGTGTGAACCGGGATTCATCCGTGAAGAGAACACCTCTCCAATGTGCCAAACGCCAGCGAATGTGAGCATTTGCCCACTCAAGTCGGTTACGACGACGAACTGGAGTCAGGTCGAGACCCCGATGAGGACGACGAGCATGCAGATGAGCTTCCCTGAGATGGTTTCTGACAGTTTGTGCAGAAATTCTTTGGTTATGCAAACCGATTGTTTCAGCAGCTGTCCGAGTGGCTGGTCTCAGACGATCTTGGAGGTGAACATGCTGGATGTGGAGGTCCTGGGCTGGTGTGGTTACACGTGGTCTGCGGTTGTGAGGCTGGTTGGATGTACTGCCTCTGAAACGCCTTTGGAGACGGCTTATGGTAGAGAAATGAACATTCAATACACGAGCAACAGCTCTGGTTGACATTCCTGCTGTCAGCATGCCAATTGCACGCTCCCTCAAATCTTGCGACATCTGTGGCATTGTGCTGTGTGATAAAACTGCACCTTTCAGAGTGGCCTTTTATTGTGGGCAGTCTAAGGCACACCTGTGCACTAATCATGGTGTCTAATCAGCATCTTGATATGGCACACCTGTGAGGTGGGATGGATTATCTCAGCAAAGGAATAGTGCTCACTATCACAGATTTAGACTGGTTTATGAACAATATTTGAGGGAATGGTGATATTGTGTATGTGGAAAAAGTTTTAGATCTTTGAGTTCATCTCATACAAAATGGGAGAGAGAGAGAGAGAGAGAGAGAGAGAGAGAGAGAGAGAGAGAGAGAGAGAGAGAGAGAGAGAGAGAGAGAGAGAGAGAGAGAGAGAGAGAGAGAGATAGATAGATAGATAGATAGATAGATAGATAGATAGATAGATAGATAGATAGATAGATAGATAGATAGATAGATAGATAGATAGATAGATAGATAGATAGATAGATAGATAAGAACTTTATTAATCCCGAAGGAAATTGCATTTGGAAATTTCCATGGGTGGTTGTCCCAGTTGAATGGGACTCTTTACAGAATTTAAGGCGCACGCTGTATTCTGCACCTGTCACATTCGAAATGATACCCTTAGTTGCCAAAAAATGAGAAGAAAGATCTTTAAAACACATTTCAAATCAAAATAGTGCTTTGTTTTTACCAGTGCAGATACAAATATTATTCTTCATTGCAGTGGCTAAAATCGGTGCACAACTGAGTCAACATCACTAATGCTGATTTCTGTCTATTTCTGTTCACAGAACTGGCTCAGTCTCCTTCTTGCCTTCTGTCTTACACTTGTTAAGCAAACTCAGTCTGTACATGGGGATAGAGCCAATGCTTCGCTGAGCAGATGTGCAGAAAAAGCACTTATCAACATATGAGCTTAAAATTACTGACTCTGTTAGATCAGTCAACTGTTGGAGCTTATATGGCGTAATACTATCCGTGCAGGTCCAGCATGAGTTGGTTACAGACCCAGTCCAAATTTGCAAGCTAGAGAGGGGCATACTTTTGTCAGTGCCTAGAAATTGTTGAATTTTGCAGTATCAAAAGTAATATAGCATTTTTGTATCTACGTTTCTCACTGCACTCACACCACTGGTGTTCACCATGACACATCCTCATCCCTACATTAGATGAACACCACATTTAAGTTATTCAGTGCAATTATGTGAATGATATGACAGCTAACCTAAAAGAGATGTATGCTGTCTCTTTTGCCCCTTTGACTCATTTCACTAAATAAAGTATATCTGAACAAAACAGGATGTGTTTTGTAATAACACAACCAAAATAAAATTGAAGAATTGGTGGGAAAAAAAAAAAACTTCTTGATCTTCCAATATTAAACAAAGAGTTAAGTTCAGGTCATATTTGGGAGGATGTACTGCTGCTGCTCGTTGCAACATCCATCACCTCATGGAGCTGCTTTAGGTCCCGGTTGGTAACCACCCTTAGCTCCTGAAACTAACCATCTATCAGCCAGAGACAGATGTTATGTGGGAATCCCCTTGGCCTGTTTCAGTCACGAAGATCTTGCATATACAGTACAATAAATGCACCATATGGCTGACGAGCCACAGCTGGCATTCCCTCATGACACATAAAATAGACCTGATCTGGGTCTCTCCTATTTAATTTGTCACAGTCATTTGAGCGATACCCAAGGTATCTCCAGTGAGACCTAGAATGGACATCAGGTTGTCATCTTAGTTCACTGGTTATCATCCAGGTGTAACATCTGGGTGTTTGGGAAACATGCATGAGATAATTGTGTCACGTAGAGAAACAACTTCCAAAGAAAACATTTCTGAAAGTTGTGGATCTGCCTGAGTATTACAGCATATCAATTTTTCCCTCACCCACTGTACATGTCATAGCAAAAGGTCATCCATTATGCCTTATCACACACACAATTACGCCTAAATGACGGCAAAGTACAAAGTCACTCTACAAAGAGCAACAATTCCAAATTTGGTTAAAGTGACTGACAACAGTGGTAGATAACTGAAAGTCCCTCATAAAGGTACCTGAGTAATACAGACTGAGCCTGTTCTGATTTGAAAGACTAGAGAGGAATAGTCTCTGATCGTCAATGTAGCGACCATTACTGAGTTATTGACACCTACTAATTGCCATAAGAAACACATTAAATAAAACTAAAATTTCACTCAGAATGAATACTGGAGCACAGACTCTATAAATGACCTGTTAGTCCAATTAACTGCAGTCAGTCATACGATCTCAGATATTTGAAATAAATGCTCAGAAAGGCCAAACATGCTTAAATACCAGTGGTGGGCACAGATAACCAAAAAATTAACTTCAATAACAGATAATCAGATAACTGAAAAGTTATCTTTGATAAAGATAAAATGATAAACCACCCAAAAATGTATCAGAAGTTACAGATAACCGATAACCGATAAATTCCAGTACTGTCTCCAGTACACTTACAACTACTAATAAGCTGAATTTGAGTTTTAACACCACGATCATTTCTGGTAACATCAAAAGCGACAACAGACCCAAACAATGAGCCCACACTTCTGTCTTTGAACATCTTGTCCCCTGCTGGAAGCTCTTGTTTACTACAGCACAGAAGCATTTTGAGAGCAGCCACAAAGCCCAACTCTCTACCCAATCACAACGCTCCCGTCAGGCGGAGGTCTTGGAAAATAAAGCAATGCTGAGTTATGGATTGGTGTGTAAATAAAATGAAAACTAATAGAATAACTCCATTAATGTCAATTCTGTCATTTATACAAAGTTAAAATATAACATATATCTTTTAATGTTGAATAATGCACTAATTTAAGTTTTGTAACAAACACAGACAGATCGCAAAGGATTCTGGGTAAAATGTGCCTCCACTAAACCCTGATTGGTGGAGTCATAAACCAATATGTTAATGTGACGTGTGTCATGTGTTGGTGTTTACAGATAAATGTGCTTTTGTAAAATATTCCATTTTTTAATTTGTAAAAACAGGCATTTTTACGGAGCCCTAGAAGTGAGATCGCAAAATGTTTTGCATGTGGAGAGAATGTGCGCTCATTTTTATTATATTGTGCGCACATTTTATGATGTTGTGCACACATTTTATTATATTGTGCATGCATTTTATTATATTGTGTGCATGTTTTATGATGTTATGTGCACATTTTATAATATTGTGCGCACGTTTTAAGCATCGTTTGAGTAAAACAAGGGCACGATCTACTTAAACGTGCAACATTGTAAAACGTGCACTCAATATTGTCTTGACACATAAATGTTGGCTATTAGCCAACAAACCAGCAGACAGTGTAATACATTTCCCCATTAGAAATGGATCTGGTCCGAGTGTATCATCATGGTTTGGGCGCACAAGGACATATAGAGAACTCCAGCTACCCAGCATGACATCATCTGGAGTTTAAGCACATTAAAAAGGATGCTGAGGGTGAAGCGTCTCCCCGTCGTGAGGATGGCAATTTAGGTCATATTATGAAGTTCATTTTGAATGAAAGGAAAACGTGCGCACGTTTTAATAATTCGAGGTCTCAATTCAAGAAAAACGTGCGCACGAATTATCACGGGCAGGAAAACGGGCGCACGTTTTATTAATTTGAGAGCAAGTTTTATTAATTTGTGGGCTCAATTAAAGCAAAACGTACACATAAATTATCATGGCCAGAAAAAAATATCACTTTAAGTGACCTCTCCCGGGTTCCGTACTCCCATCGAGAGTTTTGGTAAATTAAGTTTGAACAAAAAGCTTCTGTTTACGTTTTGCTTCTGGAAACATGAGTCCAACGTGTGGTTTTTGAATGTACAATGTGTGTGAGAACATAAATTGTGTGCTCTGAACTTTTACGCCGTGCAGTTCTGTGGTATAGTTTGAGCTGTAGCCGAGTACAGTGATTAAAAATATATCAGCACAGCTTCAGGGCCAATACTGCCATGAACACTACTGGCCATTAGATGGCAGTAGAGACCTTGAAAACTTGCCAAAACAAAATTCCAGATAATCCGTGTCTGCTACATTTAAGATGCATAGAATTTAATAAATGCAGACACAATAACAACGTCTATAAACCCAGAGAATATATTTATGAGAGTTTTAGGCACTAGAGTTTAATGCTGTTGTCCATAGAGCCTGATCAGAGTGTTTCAAATTAATTTCTCATGTCGTGAACGTACTGAGATTACCCTATCACCCATAATGCACCTGGACACAGCATATATCCACACTAAAACCTTAAAATTAGCACATTACTTTAAAACTAAAACATGATACAGTGAGGAAAATAAGTATTTGAACACCCTTCGGTTTTGCAAGTTCTCCCACTTAGAAATCATGAAGGGGTCTGAAATTTTCATCTTAGGTGCATGTCCACTGTGAGAGACATAATCTAAAAAAAAAAAAAAATCCAGAAATCACAATGTATGATTTTTTAATAATTTATTTGTACGAGGTCTGTTAGAAAAGTATCCAACCTTTTTATTTTTTTTCAAAAACCATATGGATTTGAATCACGTGTGATTGCATCAGCCAAGCTTGAACCTTCGTGCACATGCGTGAGTTTTTTCACGCCTGTCGGTTGCGTCATTCGCCTGTGAGCAGGCTTTGTGTGAGCAGTGGTCCACCCCTCTCGTCGGATTTTTATTGCAAATAAAAGTCTGAACGATTTGGAGCTTTGCTGCATCAATTTTTTCCAGAAACTATGAGAGACATCCAGGTGGACACCATTCTGAAAATTCAGATGGCTTTCAGGGACGATTTTATGGGGATTACACAGATTAAGGAGTGCTCCAGCCGGTTTAAAGACCACCCACAGCTGCTGAGAGCGCCGATCGACAGGCTGATTCAACCAGATCATTTCCAACGTGAAGGCTTTGTTGATCCGGGACGTCGTCTGACTTACACAAAAATGGCAGGAGACGTGGACATCAGTACTTTTTCGGCACATTCCACTGTTACAGGAGTTTTTTTTCATGGAAAGAGAAGCGGAGGGATGCGCCACGGAGCCGTTCATGGCGTGGCACAAAACCACCTCTGTGTTGGTCTCACAGGACGGCTTTGAGATGGCTTTCAGACAGCTTTCGGTGGTTTTTCAGTCGTGTGACTATCCGAGAAATTGTGGATGAGCCTGGACGTGCCAGAACATATCCTGTGAGGCTTCATCACGGCTTTGCTTTGCGCCATGCAGCACAGCCGCGACGCGTGGAATTCCTCCGCTTCCTCCATGACAAAAACTCCTGTAACAGTGGAATGTGCCGTTCATTTCCAAACTGGAGGCTGTGTTTTATCTGGGACGTCATCTGACTAGCACAGGAATTGCGTAAGACGTGTACATCAGCACTTTTTTGGCACATTGAGACAGACGTGTGGAGGAATTCCGCGCGTCACGGCTGTGCTGCATGGTGCAATGCAACGCCGTGATGAAGCCTCACAGGACATGTTCTGGAATGTCCAGGCTCATCCACAATTTCTCGGATAGTCACACGACTGAAAAACCACCGAAAGCCATCTGAAAGCCATCTCAAAGCCGTCCTGTGAGACTAACACGGAGGTGGTTTTGTGCCGCGCCATGAACGGCTCCGTGGCGCATCCCTCCGCTTCTCTATCCATGAAAAAAACTCCTGTAACAGTGGAATGTGCCGAAAAAGTACTGATGTCCACGTCTCCTGCCATTTTTGTGTAAGTCAGACGACGTCCCGGATCAACAAAGCCTTCACGTTGGAAATGATCTGGTTGATTCAGCCTGTCGATCGGCGCTCGGAGCGCAGCGCGCTCCCAGCAGCTGTGGGCGGTCTTTAAACTGGCTGGAGAACTCCTTAATCTGTGTAATCCCTGAAAGCCATCTGAATTTTCCGAATGGTGTCCACCTGGAGGTCTCTCTCAGTTTCTGGAAAAAATTGATGCAGCAAAGCTCCAAATCGTTCAGACATTTATTCACATTAAAAATCCGACGAGAGGGGTGGACCACTGCTCACACAAAGCCTGCTCACAGGCGAATGACGTAACCGACAGCCGTGAAAAAAGTCACGCATGCGCACGAAGGTTCAAGCTTGGCTGATGCAATCACACGTGATTCAAATCCATATGGTTTTTGAAAAAAATAAAAAGGTCGGATACTTTTCTAACAGACCTCGTATGTTACTGCTACAAATAAGTATGTGAACACCTACCAACCAGCAAGAATTCTGGCTCACACAGACCTGTTAATTTTTCTTTAAGAAGCCCTCTTATTCTGCACTCTTTACCTGTATTAATTACACCTGTTTGAACTTGTTACCTGTATAAAAGACACCTGTTCACACACTCAATCAATCACACTCCAACCTGTCCATCATAGCCAAGACCAAAGAGCTGTCTGAGGACACCAGGGACAAAACTGTAGACCTGCACAAGCCTGGGATGGACTACAGGACAACAGGCAAGCAGCTTGGTAGAAGACAACAACTGTTATGATTATTTATTAGAAAGTGGAAGAAACACAAGATGACTATCAATCTCCCTCGGTCTGGGATTCCATGCAATATCTCACTTTGTGGGGTAAGGATGATTCTCAGAACTACACAGGAGGACCTGGTCAATGACCTGAAGAGAGCTGGGACCACAGTCACAAAGATTACATTAGTAACACATGATCCTGTCATGGTTTAAAATCCTGCAGGGCAGCTAGGTCCTCCTGCTCAAGCCAGCACATGTCCAGGCCCCTTTAAAGTTCACCAGTGACCATCTGGATGATCCAGAGGATGCATGGGAGAAGGTCATGTGGTCAGATGAGACCAGAATAGAGATTTTTGGAAACAACTCCACTTACCATGTTTAGAGGATGTGAACAACCCCAAGAAAACCATCCCAACCGTGAAGCATGGGGGTGGAAACATCATACTCTGGGGCTGCTCTTCTGCAAAGGGGACAGGATGATTGCACCGTACTGAAGGGAGGATGGATGGGGTCATGTATTGTGAGATTTTGGCAAACAACCTTCCCTCAGTAAGAGCACTGAAGATGGGTCGTGGCTGGGTCTTCCAGCATGACAATTACCCCAAACACACAGCTAGGGCAACTAAGGAGGGGCTCCATAAGAAGCATTTCAAGGTCCTGGAGTGGCCTGGCCAGTCTCCAGACCTGACCTCAATAGAAAATCTTTGGAGGGAGCTGAAACTCCAAACCTGAAAGATCTAGAGAAGACCAAAATCCCTGTTGCAGTGTGTACAAACCTCGTGAAAAACTACAGGAAATGTTTGACCTCTGTAATAGCAGACAAAGGCTACTGTACCACATATTAACATTGATTTTCACAGGTGTTCAAATACTTATTTGCAGCAGTAACATACAAATAAATTATTTAAAAAAATCATACATTGTGATTTCCGGATTTTTTTTTTTTTTTTTTTTAGATTATGTCTCTCACGGTGGACATGCAGCTAAGATGAAAATTTCAGACCCCTCCATGATTTCTAAGTGAGAGAACTTGCAAAATCGCAGGGTGTTCAAATACTTATTTTCCTCACTGTGTATCTGATGTTATCACTTTATAAAACTTCACACATGACATTAATTTAAATAACTTGTCCGAAATTAGTTTGGTTAAAAGTTGAACCATAAGTTAAAAATGTATGCCTCTGGATGACTTGGGTGATATTCCCCTCGTATTAGTATGGGGTTAAAAGAAATGAGTTTTTTTTTTTGGGGGGGGGGGGGGGGGGACCAGTTCTCCTTTGCCTGCAGAGGATAGAGCGGTTTCTTCTTGAAGCAGCTCTTCTCTGTTTTGCAGAGGGTAGAACTACACATCAGCTACGAAACATTTAACAGGTAGGTGCTCAACTGATTTTAAATTTTATAACTGTTTGTAGCTGTTCAGCCTTATTTACCACTTTAACGGTCTAAAAATTATCGGACAAAAAATTATCACAAGATAATTAGTCCGATAATGGTTTTTAAAGTTATCTAAAAAGATAATCCGATAATGAAAATAATATCTTCGATAATTATTGGTTATTGGATTATCGGAACTGTGCCCACCACTGTTAAATACACAGCAGCTAGCAGCCACTGCTAGCAGGGTCCTGCCATAGACTGTACATATGCTGGTTAAATAAAATGTATTATTATTATTATTATTATTATTATTATTAGAAATCATGTGTGATATCACCTATAGGTTTTGTATACAGATGGTGAGGAGCTGATACGAAGCCCAGAATTTTCTGTTCTGGCATTGCCATATTGGCAGCGATTACGCTTGCCTACTTAATCATGAACCCTTGAAGAGGTGGAGCATGGGTGATTATTTGTGACCTGGGTGGGACGAAAGAAGCATGAACATTCATACTTTTGTCCACATTAATTTTATATGTATTTGTTAATACCATTATTGTAGTTTTAACTATGCCATTATACTTTATACACTAATTCCTGTTTTTGTTTATCTTGTTAGCTTGCTGGGTACGATTGGCTTATTAACGGCTAATTTAGCTCGTCTAACTATAACTAGCTTATTTTCATTATTTACAGGGTGTGCGCAGGGTGGTTGGGCACTCCCTTAGAGATAGGGTGAGGAGCTCTGTCAATCGGGAGGAGATCGGAGTTGAGCCGCTGCTCCTCCACGTCGAAAGGAGCCATCTTAGGTGGCTCAGGCATCTTTTCCGGATGCCTCTTGGACACCTCGCTGGAGAGGTGTTCCGCGCATGTCCCATCGGGAGGAGGCCCCGGGGAAGATCCAGATCACGCTGGAGGGACTACGTCTCTCAGCTGGCTTGGGAACACCTTGGGGTTCCCCGGAGGAGCTGGGGGAGGTGTGTGTGGATCGGGATGTCTGGGCGGCTTTGCTTGAGCTGCTGCCCCCACGACCCGACCTAGGATATGCGGAAGAAAATGGATGGATGGATGGATGGATGGATGGACAGTTTTATTTTACATGGTGTCAATTTTTAATGATTCATCAGTTTATGTGTTCTTTTAAAGATATCAACATATAGTACCTAAGTTCTTAGGTTTCCATTTGATAGCATAATGATTATACTTTTTATTTTCCTATAGTATGCTAGCAGAGTTACTTTCGATAGATACGAATACACTCATACATTCATAGCTTCTGTTTCTATAATAAAATACCAGATTTATAGCTTAGCCTACTGAATCTAATTTAATTTTACTACTTGACAATTTTACTACTATACTAAAATACCTATACTACAATCTTCTCCTGTGATGTCTTATCTTTCTTATGTCTTATTATTTATTATTATATATACTTTTTTCTTGAGCCGTTTGGGTGGGTAGGGAGAGTTCCCATGGGATAAAAAACCTTTTCAATCTACCATCCCTGGTTCTCAAGACCAGGCACAGAAGTGGCTCTACTCTACTCTTTTCTATTCTTCTATTTTACTCTTCCTTTTTAGATATTTAGATATACCTTAGTATACTAGCAAAGTTCCACCTTAGAATTGGAATATAATATATAAGATATACCTTACTGAATTTTCATGTCCCTGTCTTTGAGTCTGAATCAACTAAGCCAACAGGCTAAGCTTGGTTTGGGTGTTTCTTAAATTTTTGGGAACTGCAAGTAGTTATCATAACAGTTTTCTTTGGAGTGAGCATTAAAAGTTATGACCCACTTATTTTCTCAGTAATAACGCATTGATGGCAGCTCACAAACCAAGCTATTGATATTTGCTAAAACTGCTAATATCATTAGCATACTGCATTACATAAGATGAAAATTTACATATGATCACATTAGATAAAAGCGACAGGAAGTGACAGGAAAAGCAGCAACTTACTACTCATTTTAAGTCAGAGTGGGCATTTTGCAGCTAAGCAGGGCCAAAATAGACTTGAAGTCTATTTTACGCAAATACTGAGCAATGCAACATGATGACTACCAATCTGAGTGAATAAGCAGTGTAATGTCAGCTGGTTGTTTGCTCATACAAATTTATCCAAGATGGCGGAAAATGCTCAGAAACAGCTGTGTTTGTGGATAAGTCTAATATGCTTCTCATATATTTTGTAATTGTTAGTGAGAAATAAATACATCTAAGTCTAAAAATGCTGTTATTGTAACCACATAATACCTCTGAAGTGATGTATAGCACATCTTATAAAGATATTGTGTGCATGCCCCTGGAACACCCATTAAGTGACAAAGCCAACATGTCGCCATCGTTTGTAATGTGACCACAGTATTTAACTCAGTGCAAATTACTGTAGCAGAGACCTCTTGGACGGTCTGTCAGGACACTGCAACACACAACAAGCCATTTTATTTCAGGTATTTTTAATAAAATACTGAAAATGACAAACACGGCCTTCCACAACAGCTGATGGCCACATCAAGTGGCCTCTGAGCTAAAGATGCTATAAGAGTTGGAACTTGGCTCAACAGATACCACTCACGCCTGGAATTATGAATAACTTTCAGGTTAGGGTTAGGGGTTAGGGTCTCAAACTAAATATAGGCAGCCTCAAGAGGCCAGTCAAGGAACTGTAACTTTTTCATTGTCTGGCTGGGCCTCATCTGAGAACATCGACGCTTACTGCTTGGGTTCTGTGCCCAGCACACGAGCTGTCACTTAAAGTGACAACACCACTAATTTTTCATAACTTCATGGCTTATTATAGCTTAAATAGATGACTTGTATAAAAATTCACTCCCATACGGTTGTCACAAACGAGTCGGAGCCCGGCACATCAGCTGTCGCTCACGCCCCTAATTATGTATAACTTAATGGCTTAAAACTTATAATGGCTTAAAGCTAAGAAGTTACCCCTCCCCCCCCAACACACACACACACACACACACACACACACACACACACACACACACACACACACACACACACACACACACACACACACACACACACACACACACACACACACACACAGTTATCCTTGAGGGAGAAACTAACTATACCTACCAAAACTGTTTTTTTTTTTTTTTTTTTTTGGACCAGTCTGTAAACATGTTAAACATGGGATTCACAAAAAGCAGGTTTGTGCACTTTTAGCACTGGTGATGGCATTTGGTGGGCAAATTCATGTCAATATGGATATAAAAGTCTGATAAATTTTTACAACAGCTTCCTGAATCTCTGCCACAAAGCATTTAAGGTGATGAAGGCAAAATGGGATCCAACCTGATATTAGCAAAGTGAACCTAAATCAACAACCAACATTTCACTCTGGACCAAGCGCTATCTCAGGACCAATGTGTGCGACCAAAGCTGCAACCAGAAGCAACAAACCCACTTGTACCTGCTACCTCATGGCATTCCTTCAGCCACCTTTTTATACACTGAACTGTGTTTTTTATGGTAATCATGGTGTCCATGAAAGACAGGAAGAAAGAAAGGTTAAAGACCTGCCACCCACTGAAGGCTATTAGTGTCAGCATCTGAAGTATTTCCTTGTTTATTTGTGCTGATGAAGTATTGATCCTCAATAATATGGCATCATTTAGCTCTGATTAGACACAACTTCTCAACAGACTGCATGCTGGCTATTGCACTGTGCGGCAGGATAATCCAACAAAGCACAATTAGTGGTTGGAGCTGCTTTACAAGGCAGCAATGATGAAGCTGGTGAAAGAGCAGGACAAATCAGAGTGAGTCAGAATGGGTATGTGGCTGGCAGTAAAGTAAGTCCCTTCAGCTGCTCCCTTGTTTGCACTCGGGGTCGCCACAGCAAATCCAAGGTGGATCTGCATGTTGAATTGGCACAGGTTTTACGCCGGATGCCCTTCCTGACGCAACTCCACATTACATGGAGAAATGTGGCAGGGGTGGGATTTGAACCCGGAACCTTCTGAACTGAAACCAAGCGCATTAACCACTTGGCCACCACCCCCTCGGGTATGTGGCTGGCAGTGAAAGGTTCAAATTACACGTATAATTTGTGAAAGAAGAGGAAACAGTTTTGTTTTCCAGAAATATCTTCATTCCCACTCATTTTCCAAAAGAAAAGCCCTGAAAGACTAAAGACCCACTGACACTTGCTTGACTTTGATGCACGCACTTGCACGCCCTGTGTCGTGCAAGAGAGTAAACTCATCTTTAACAGGTGAAGACTGAATGTGAGAGGGTCACCGGCACGTGCAATTGCGCAAAGACAATTTAGAAATGTTCAAAAAAATCTTTCACGCATAAATGTCGTGCAATGTGGCACGATTAGCTCGCCAACACTACGTGCAGCTCGTCAAGTGGAGGAAAGTGAACAGAGCGAGTCGTTGCGCCAGCGGATTGCATCAGAGCGCAGCTCATCTGAACGATGATAATGAGATGTTAAATTTATCACAAACATAATTTTAACAGCTGCGCACAAGAAGGAAAGAACATGCAACTGTTTTACCAAGCCATGACAATGTAAACATGACAAACAATTACCTTTTTAGACGGCTACAAATGCTTTCTCCAGCTCGTTCAGCACGTGCATGTGAACGTCTCTGGCTGGAGTACTCCTCTGTGATTCGGGAAGCAATTAGAGCCATTTTCAGCAGACAACTTGCAGAGAAAATGATTAATCCGCTATGAAATAATTATTTTATATATGCAGCATCCAGCACTCAGCACATGGTAGTCGGTGGAAAAAAGCATGGCGTCCAGCTGGGAACACAGGGGGGTGGGATCGTCACAATGACATGCGTGCAAGTGCGTGCATCAAGTGTCAGCGCACCATAATGCTCTCACTTGATTATATTCCATGCTTAAATCTGAAAATAAATGAAATGTTGATAGCTGCGATTAAAAAATGATACCAATAAAAACTGCTAATAAATGGCTTTAACCTGAGGTGATATATTGTGAAAATGCTTATCTGATGGAGGTGGAACATCCTGATACCAATTCAGCACTCACTTCCTTTCGTCCTTTCATTGATGAGCTACTTAGGTTCTGCAGTGTCTCGCCAGCTGTCACTTAAAGGCCAGTTGCCATCGTGACTGGTGATTGAAGCCTCACTTATTTCACTAACAAGCCTTGGTTATGGAACAGATCTGCAGGATTCTCTTCACTGATACATAAATTACAGACAATTCAAAGCAGCCACAGGTTGAGTAGGAAGCCCATTCCCCTTACATTCCCTATTGGATTGGAAATGTATGATTGACAAATTTTCTACTGGCTGCCTTCATCTTGGATGCAACTGACTCGATAGAGGGGGAGCAAAAATCACTCAATAGAAGACAAATGAGTTTTCCTCCAATTTTCTCAGTAGAGCCATAGTTTGTGACTTGCTCTTAGTTAATGACTTTCCATTTACCACATTTCTGAGAGTTGCACCCATCAAAAAATGCCTATTGAAGGGAACAGAGCGTTTCACTTTGGGCAAGTTTAACAACGGACAGGAAGTTAGTGTAACACGTGCACACCATCGCGTGTTCTGTTATTTAGCATAATGACATTTAAATTCTAAAAATAAACAAGATGGATAAATATTGTATGTGATTTGATGCTGTATGGACAACAGACAACATTAGATGAACACGAATGGAGAACAGAACAGTGGGTTTTTACAGGAGTCCCTGAGCTTGTGTGTGTACCAAAAGGACTTTTAAATTAAAAAAATGAATAAATGTGCGGTGGACAACATATTGGTTGTTATTTGATGCAGATGAACACAGATTGTGGACCCCAAATGTTGGAAACACTACAATAAAACAATAATCCCACTGAATTATTGTCATCAGATCTTTACTTTGGAATTTTTGTGTATTATAATGTGCTTTTATTATTGGAGTGTCTTTTGTTTTGTGCATTGATTCCTTGGAAAACCCTATATAAATAGCTGTTGCTGTTATTAATAATAATGAATGAGTAGTTTTTCAGTGTATAAGTCACACCAGGGTATAACACATAGGACCTACCAAACTAGTAAAAAAAATAAAAAATCTGTGACTTATACTTTATGACTTATGTCTGTGATTATACTTATAGTTAGAGGTACATGTTTTTTCTAGGTATAGGGAGGAGGAAGGGTGTTGAGGGTTAGGGTGTTTTGTTGATCATTGTTTAGTTGTGTGCACTTTGTTTTTCTATCTTGCAAATATGTAGTATAAAATCACACGCATTGCATATGTAGGTAGGTATGTACAGTAGTGTTCAGAATAATAGTAGTGTTATGTGACTAAAAAGATTAATCCAGGTTTTGAGTATATTTCTTATTGTTACATGGGAAACAAGGTACCAGTAGATTCAGTAGATTCTCACAAATCCAACAAGACCAAGCATTCATGATATGCACACTCTTAAGGCTATGAAATTGGGCTATTAGTAAAAAAAAAGTAGAAAAGGGGGTGTTCACAATAATAGTAGCATCTGCTGTTGACGCTACAAACTCAAAACTGTTATGTTCAAACTGCTTTTTTTAGCAATCCTGTGAATCACTAAACTAGTATTTAGTTGTATAACCACAGTTTTTCATGATTTCTTCACATCTGCGAGGCATGGAGTCAACCAACTTGTGGCACCTTTCAGCTGTTATTCCACTCCAAGATTCTTTAACAACATTCCACAATTCATTCACATTTCTTGGTTTTGCTTCAGAAACAGCTTTTTTTTATGTCACCCCACAAGTTCTCAATTGGATTTAGGTCCAGGGATTGGGCAGGCCACTCCAACACATTAATTTTGTTGGTTTGGAATCAAGATTTTGCTCATTTGCTAGTGTGCTTGGGGTCATTGTCTAGTTGAAACACCCATTTCAAGGGCATGTCCTCTTCAGCATAAGGCAACATGACCTCTTCAAGTATTTTGACATATCCAAACTGATCCATGATACCTGGAATGTGATATATAGGCTCAACACCATAGTAGGAGAAACATGCCCATATCATGATGCTTGCACCACCATGCTTCACTGTCTTCACTGTGAACTGTGGCTTGAATTCAGAGTTTGGGGGTCGTCTCACAAACTGTCTGCGGCCCTTGGACCCAAAATTAACAATTTTACTCTCATCAGTCCACAAAATATTCCTCCATTTCTCTTTAGGCCAGTTGATGTGCTCTTCTGCACGTCTTTTATTTAACAGAGGGACTTTGCGGGGGATTCTTGCAAATAAATTAGCTTCACACAGGAGTCTTCTAACTGTCACAGCACTTACAGGTAACTCCAGACTGTCTTTGATCATCCTGGAGCTGATCAATGGGTGAGCCTTTGCCATTATGGTTATTCTTCTATCCATTTTGATGGTTGTTTTCCATTTTCTTCCACGCGTCTCTGGTTTTTTTTTTTTTTTTTAGCATTGGAGATCAGTGTAGATGAACAGCCTATAATTTTTTTGCACCTGTGTATACATTTTCCCCTCTCCAATCAACTTTTTAATCAAACTACGCTGTTCTGAACAATGTCTTGAACGTCCCATTTTCCTCAGGCTTTCAAAGAGAAAAGCATGTTCAACAGGTGCTGGCTTCATCCTTAAATAGGGGACACCTGATTCACACCTGTTTGTTCCACAAAATTGACAAACTCACTGACTGAATGCCACACTACTATTATTGTGAACACCCCCTTTCCTACTTTTTTGTACTAATAGCCCAATTTCATAGCCTTAAGAGTGTGCATATCATGAATGCTTGGTCTTGTTGGATTTGTGAGAATCTAATGAATCTACTGGTACCTTGTTTCCCATGTAACAATAAGAAATATACTCAAAACCTGGATTAATCTTTTTAGTCACATAGCACTATTATTCTGAACACTACTGTATGTATGTGTAGGTGTATGTAGGTATGTGTATATATGTATGTATTTACAATAGAGATGTTCATGATGATGGGACTTGAGTTTGTGTTGTGTTAAATGTGTTTGTAGCATGGCCCAAGCAGAGGGTCGCCCCTTTGAGTCTGGTCTGCTTGAGGTTTCTTCCTCAATACATGAGAGGGAGTTTTTCCTTACCACTGTCACCTGTGTGCTTCCTCTGGGGGTTGGTAATGAATATGTATGTATGTATGTATGTATATATGGGGTGGGTGTTTATAAGCTTTGCTTCTGCTCACCCCCTTTTGGTCACTTATTGTTGAGTTTGTGTGCCAAATAAACTCATTCATTCATTCATAGTGTGTCTTATAGTTCTGAATTATACTTATACTGGAAAATATGTTATTTCATAAAGCAGTAATGCAGTTAATTAAAAAAATAGTAAACTATTGTTCATATAATTTATTTCCTTTGCAAACAGAAATTTGAGAGAGGTGTATAGGAATAATCCAGTCTGTATGTCTGTCCAGCACAACATCTTCTCAACCATTTGATGGACTTCAATGGAACTTCACACAGTGGTAGCAAATCATATGAAGATCTGCACGTAAGAAAATTATTACAGTCTGGCATCTTCAAGTCAGAATCGCACAGAGCACCATCGGAGTTATGAATCGGCGCACATCTGAAAATTATTGGATTTCAGGTCCAAAATATTCTGACAGCCATCTGTGGAAGTTGACACAGTTGGTCAAAATCAGCCGGCGGCCCCGAGTGTGATGCACATGTTCATAATTCTCCGGGCCCCATTGGGATGGGACACCTGTCCGACAGCGGTCCATGTGTTATCTGAGGACCATCTAACTGCAATTTACGGGATCTGAAACGATCTGAGCGCATACGAGGGAACGTTGAGATTAATGTGGCATGGTATGCCTGCCAGTATGACCTGCAGTGCCGCGTATAACAATACCCCCCCGGAGTACAAAGGAACTGTTGAACTGTATGTGGCACGCTTCATCACAATAATTATGAATTAATATCATATACAGTGCACAGCAGCAATCAAACCAAAAGCTCTGTGCACTGCTGCACACATGGTGCCGCAAATCTGAACAGGTTGTTATAGCCGCAATAGATACAGATATTTGTCCATTCCTTCCCATGGGCAACATAAAAAATGTGAATTATTGTCTCCATTATAACACAGGCAGCTCCGCCTTTCTGTGCTGTGCAGTAATGCGTCACTGCACGTGTCAGGCTTGGAGCTGAACAGATCTCACGTTGTAATAAATGTTCGTCTTCTAACTCTGGAGGATATATGACATGAAGCTTATGGCAGGTCGTTACACCATTAATAAACATGCATCTTACCTCCAACAGTGGTCCAGGATGTTTCACAGCGCACACATGGACATGAAGCTGGGACAGCAGTCTACGGTTAGAATCCTCTCACACAAAAGAAAAAAAATAATTCCATGTTGTAATAATCCAACCATTGCGGTGTCCAGAGTTGCGTTGTGCTTCTGAAGTGTGCAAACAAGAAAAAAGAAAGTTCCCTGGAAAGGCACTCCGTCAGAGGGACTCCATGGCCCAATGCCGGCAAACTTTGGAGTGAAGGTGTCCAATTGTCCAGTGGCAGGCCCATGCAGTGTTATGCACACACACACACATACACGGCTGAGTGATAATTACAGCCCCACGCGTGTGCGCAGAGCACAGATGTGCCACGCACACACACACACACACACGCTCTTAGCCGATTTAGCATGGCGGCTTCTCCTGTCTCTCCCGCACTTTTCTGCTCTGGGTGTGAAATGTTTAGTTATTCCTCGGCCTCCTTTAGCAGTAACGGTACTTGTAATAAGTGTAGCTTATTCATAGCTTTGGAGGCCAGGCTGGGCGAATTGGAGACTCGGCTCCGCACCGTGGAAAATTCTACAGCTAGCCAGGCCCCTGTAGTCGGTGCGGACCAAGGTAGCTTAGCCGCCGTTAGTTCCGCTCTGGCAGATCCCGAGCAGCCGGGAAAGCAGGCCGACTGGGTGACTGTGAGGAGGAAGCGTAGTTCTAAACAGAAGCCCCGTGTACACCGCCAACCCGTTCACATTTCTAACCGTTTTTCCCCACTCGACGACACACCCGCCGAGGATCAAACTCTGGTTATTGGCGACTCTGTTTTGAGAAATGTGAAGTTAGCGACACCAGCAACCATAATCAATTGTCTTCCAGGGGCCAGAGCAGGCGAAACTGAAGGAAATTTGAAACTGCTGGCTAAGGCTAAGTGTAAATTTGGTAAGATTGTAATTCACGTCGGCAGTAATGACACCCGGTTACGCCAATCGGAGGTCACTAAAATTAACACTGAATTGGTGTGTAACTTTGCAAAAACAATGTCGGACTCTGTAGTTTTCTCTGGGCCCCTCCCCAATCAGACCGGGAGTGACATGTTTAGCCGCATGTTCTCCTTGAATTGCTGGCTGTCTGAGTGGTGTCCAAAAAATGAGGTGGGCTTCATAGATAATTGGCAAAGCTTCTGGGGAAAACCTGGTCTTGTTAGGAGAGACGGCATCCATCCCACTTTAGATGGAGCAGCTCTCATTTCTAGAAATCTGGCCAATTTTCTTAAATCCTCCAAACCGTGACTATCCAGGGTTGGGACCAGGAAGCAGAGTTGTAGTCTTACACACCTCTCTGCAGCTTCTCTCCCCCTGCCATCCCCTCATTACCCCATCCCCGTAGAGACGGTGTCTGCTCCCAGACCACCAATAACCAGCAAAAATCTATTTAAGCATAAAAATTCAAAAAGAAAAAATAATATAGCACCTTCAACTGCACCACAGACTAAAACAGTTAAATGTGGTCTATTAAACATTAGGTCTCTCTCTTCTAAGTCCCTGTTGGTAAATGATATAATAATTGATCAACATATTGATTTATTCTGCCTTACAGAAACCTGGTTACAGCAGGATGAATATGTTAGTTTAAATGAGTCAACACCCCCGAGTCACACTAACTGTCAGAATGCTCGTAGCACGGGCCGGGGCGGAGGATTAGCAGCAATCTTCCATTCCAGCTTATTAATTAATCAAAAACCCAGACAGAGCTTTAATTCATTTGAAAGCTTGACTCTTAGTCTTGTCCATCCAAATTGGAAGTCCCAAAAACCAGTTTTATTTGTTATTATCTATCGTCCACCTGGTCGTTACTGTGAGTTTCTCTGTGAATTTTCAGACCTTTTGTCTGACTTAGTGCTTAGCTCAGATAAGATAATTATAGTGGGCGATTTTAACATCCACACAGATGCTGAGAATGACAGCCTCAACACTGCATTTAATCTATTATTAGACTCTATTGGCTTTGCTCAAAATGTAAATGAGTCCACCCACCACTTTAATCATATCTTAGATCTTGTTCTGACTTATGGTATGGAAATAGAAGACTTAACAGTATTCCCTGAAAACTCCCTTCTGTCTGATCATTTCTTAATAACATTTACATTTACTCTGATGGACTACCCATCAGTGGGGAATAAGTTTCATTACACTAGAAGTCTTTCAGAAAGTGCTGTAACTAGGTTTAAGGATATGATTCCTTCTTTATGTTCTCTAATGCCATATACCAACAGAGTGCAGAGTAGCTACCTAAACTCTGTAAGTGAGATAGAGTATCTCGTCAATAGTTTTACATCCTCATTGAAGACAACTTTGGATGCTGTAGCTCCTCTGAAAAAGAGAGCTTTAAATCAGAAGTGCCTGACTCCGTGGTATAACTCACAAACTCGTAGCTTAAAGCAGATAACTCGTAAGTTGGAGAGGAAATGGCGTCTCACTAATTTAGAAGATCTTCACTTAGCCTGGAAAAAGAGTCTGTTGCTCTATAAAAAAGCCCTCCGTAAAGCTAGGACATCTTTCTACTCATCACTAATTGAAGAAAATAAGAACAACCCCAGGTTTCTTTTCAGCACTGTAGCCAGGCTGACAAAGAGTCAGAGCTCTATTGAGCTGAGTATTCCATTAACTTTAACTAGTAATGACTTCATGACTTTCTTTGCTAACAAAATTTTAACTATTAGAGAAAAAATTACTCATAACCATCCCAAAGACGTATCGTTATCTTTGGCTGCTTTCAGTGATGCCGGTATTTGGTTAGACTCTTTCTCTCCGATTGTTCTGTCTGAGTTATTTTCATTAGTTACTTCATCCAAACCATCAACATGTTTATTAGACCCCATTCCTACCAGGCTGCTCAAGGAAGCCCTACCATTATTTAATGCTTCGATCTTAAATATGATCAATCTATCTTTGTTAGTTGGCTATGTACCACAGGCTTTTAAGGTGGCAGTAATTAAACCATTACTTAAAAAGCCATCACTTGACCCAGCTATCTTAGATAATTATAGGCCAATCTCCAACCTTCCTTTTCTCTCAAAAATTCTTGAAAGGGTAGTTGTAAAACAGCTAACTGATCATCTGCAGAGGAATGGTCTATTTGAAGAGTTTCAGTCAGGTTTTAGAATTCATCATAGTACAGAAACAGCATTAGTGAAGGTTACAAATGATCTTCTTATGGCCTCGGACAGTGGACTCATCTCTGTGCTTGTTCTGTTAGAACTCAGTGCTGCTTTTGATACTGTTGACCATAAAATTTTATTACAGAGATTAGAGCATGCCATAGGTATTAAAGGCACTGCGCTGCGGTGGTTTGAATCATATTTGTCTAATAGATTACAATTTGTTCATGTAAATGGGGAATCTTCTTCACAGACTAAAGTTAATTATGGAGTTCCACAAGGTTCTGTGCTAGGACC
The DNA here is from genome assembly GCF_902500255.1 of Thalassophryne amazonica. Lineage (NCBI taxonomy): Eukaryota > Metazoa > Chordata > Actinopteri > Batrachoidiformes > Batrachoididae > Thalassophryne > Thalassophryne amazonica. The sequence goes on from NC_047106.1 coordinate 54,133,542, forward strand.
AATTTTATTCACTTTATACATGCTTCCCTTAGGCAGTATTATTAGACGGTATTGCTTAAATTTTCATTGTTACGCAGATGATACCCAGCTTTATCTATCCATGAAGCCAGAGGACACACACCAATTAGCTAAACTGCAGGATTGTCTTACAGACATAAAGACATGGATGACCTCTAATTTCCTGCTTTTAAACTCAGATAAAACTGAAGTTATTGTACTTGGCGCCACAAATCTTAGAAACATGGTGTCTAACCAGATCCTTACTGTGGATGGCATTACCCTGACCTCTAGTAATACTGTGAGAAATCTTGGAGTCATTTTTGATCAGGATATGTCATTCAAAGCGCATATTAAACAAATATGTAGGACTGCTTTTTTGCATTTACGCAATATCTCTAAAATCAGAAAGGTCTTGTCTCAGAGTGATGCTGAAAAACTAATTCATGCATTTATTTCCTCTAGGCTGGACTATTGTAATTCATTATTATCAGGTTGTCCTAAAAGTTCCCTAAAAAGCCTTCAGTTAATTCAAAATGCTGCAGCTAGAGTACTGACGGGGACTAGAAGGAGAGAGCATATCTCACCCATATTGGCCTCTCTTCATTGGCTTCCTGTTAATTCTAGAATAGAATTTAAAATTCTTCTTCTTACTTATAAGGTTTTGAATAATCAGGTCCCATCTTATCTTAGGGACCTCGTAGTACCATATCACCCCAATAGAGCGCTTCGCTCTCAGACTGCAGGCTTACTTGTAGTTCCTAGGGTTTGTAAGAGTAGAATGGGAGGCAGAGCCTTCAGCTTTCAGGCTCCTCTCCTGTGGAACCAGCTCCCAATTCAGATCAGGGAGACAGACACCCTCTCTACTTTTAAGATTAGGCTTAAAACTTTCCTTTTTGCTAAAGCTTATAGTTAGGGCTGGATCAGGTGACCCTGAACCATCCCTTAGTTATGCTGGTATAGACGTAGACTGCTGGGGGGTTCCCACGATGCACTGTTTCTTTCTCTTTTTGCTCTGTATGCACCACTCTGCATTTAATCATTAGTGATCGATCTCTGCTCCCCTCCACAGCATGTCTTTTTCCTGGTTCTCTCCCTCAGCCCCAACCAGTCCCAGCAGAAGACTGCCCCTCCCTCAGCCTGGTTCTGCTGGAGGTTTCTTCCTGTTAAAAGGGAGTTTTTCCTTCCCACTGTAGCCAAGTGCTTGCTCACAGGGGGTCGTTTTGACCGTTGGGGTTTTACATAATTATTGTATGGCCTTGCCTTACAATATAAAGCGCCTTGGGGCAACTGTTTGTTGTGATTTGGCGCTATATAAAAAAAAAATTGATTGATTGATTGACACGCAGACGTGCTTGTGAGGAAAACAGTGCTCTGGTCTGCCCTGCAGACTTTTGGAGATCGGGCAGTCTGCAGCGCCTTTTATGGCCGTCTAACAGCAATCTGTGTCATCCACCTGCTGTCTACATACGCTTTGGATGCCATCATGCAGGTGTGGATGAGGCAGTCCAGATGCGTTTGGACTACGGCTGGCCATGCCTCTTTTCCTCATTCATTAATTCATTCATCCATTTATTCATTCACACTCCCGACTTCGTCGGATAATGGCAATATTTGCCATGTCGGAATGGTTCCTCCACATTCTTGATATGTGTGATGGGGGCTTAAGATTCTGAGTGCAGCTTTTTCAAAATCGCTTTATGGATTTCTATAAAATTTCACATATCGGTGGGACAACACATGAAGATGTGCATGAAAATTCTTGAAAGGGTAGTTGTAAAACAGCTAACTGATCATCTGCAGAGGAATGGTCTATTTGAAGAGTTTCAGTCAGGTTTTAGAATTCATCATAGTACAGAAACAGCATTAGTGAAGGTTACAAATGATCTTCTTATGGCCTCAGACAGTGGACTCATCTCTGTGCTTGTTCTGTTAGACCTCAGTGCTGCTTTTGATACTGTTGACCATAAAATTTTATTACAGAGATTAGAGCATGCCATAGGTATTAAAGGCACTGCGCTGCGGTGGTTTGAATCATATTTATCTAATAGATTACAATTTGTTCATGTAAATGGGGAATCTTCTTCACAGACTAAGGTTAATTATGGAGTTCCACAAGGTTCTGTGCTAGGACCAGTTTTATTCACTTTATACATGCTTCCCTTAGGCAGTATTATTAGACGGCATTGCTTAAATTTTCATTGTTACGCAGATGATACCCAGCTTTATCTATCCATGAACCCAGAGGACACACACCAATTAGCTAAACTGCAGGATTGTCTTACAGACATAAAGACATGGATGACCTCTAATTTCCTGCTTTAAACTCAGATAAAACTGAAGTTATTGTACTTGGCCCCACAAATCTTAGAAACATGGTGTCTAACCAGATCCTTACTCTGGATGGCATTACCCTGACCTCTAGTAATACTGTGAGAAATCTTGGAGTCATTTTTGATCAGGATATGTCATTCAATGCGCATATTAAACAAATATGTAGGACTGCTTTTTTGCATTTGCGCAATATCTCTAAAATTAGAAAGGTCTTGTCTCAGAGTGATGCTGAAAAACTAATTCATGCATTTATTTCCTCTAGGCTGGACTATTGTAATTCATTATTATCAGGTTGTCCTAAAAGTTCCCTGAAAAGCCTTCAGTTAATTCAAAATGCTGCAGCTAGAGTACTAACGGGGACTAGAAGGAGAGAGCATATCTCACCCATCTCACCCATATTGGCCTCTCTTCATTGGCTTCCTGTTAATTCTAGAATAGAATTTAAAATTCTTCTTCTTACTTATAAGGTTTTGAATAATCAGGTCCCATCTTATCTTAGGGACCTCATAGTACCATATCACCCCAATAGACCGCTTCACTCTCAGACTACTTGTAGTTCCTAGGGTTTGTAAGAGTAGAATGGGAGGCAGAGCCTTCAGCTTTCAGGCTCCTCTCCTGTGGAACCGCAGCTCCCAATTCAGATCAGGGAGACAGACACCCTCTCTACTTTTAAGATTAGGCTTAAAACTTTCCTTTTGCTAAAGCTTATAGTTAGGGCTGGATCAGGTGACCCTGAACCATCCCTTAGTTATGCTGCTATAGACTTAGACTGCTGGGGGGTTCCCATGATGCACTGAGTGTTTCTTTCTCTTTTTGCTCTGTATGCACCACTCCGCATTTAATCATTAGTGATTGATCTCTGCTACCCTCCACAGCATGTCTTTTTCCTGGTTCTCTCCCTCAGCCCCAACCAGTCCCTGCAGAAGACTGCCCCTCCCTGAGCCTGGTTCTGCTGGAGGTTTCTTCCTGTTAAAAGGGAGTTTTTCCTTCCCACTGTCGCCAAGTGCCTGCTCACAGGGGGTCGTTTTGACCGTTGGGGTTTTTACGTAATTATTGTATGGCCTTGCCTTACAATATAAAGTGCCTTAGGGCAACTGTTTGTTGTGATTTGGCGCTATATAAATAAAATTGATTGAATTGATTGATTGATTGAAGGAAAGCATTTCAGGTCCAACATGTGCTATGGGAGATAACTGGACATTTGTTGATGTTTTTTGACAAATCAAATCTGCAAATTACATGTACATACCACTGGGGACAAGCTCCAGCCCTCTGTGACCATTAAGATGAGTAAGTGGGTTCAGAAAATGACTGAATAAGCGTGCAGTTTTGTTTTTTTGTTTTTTTAACTGCAATTCAGACAATTCATTCCTAAAGATTTACTACCACCAATGTATAAGGCTGAATCTCAGTTCTACCCATTGGCCCTTCCCCTTACCCCTTCCCCTCCATTTTGCGCAGGCACGAGGGACAGATGGGTGTCTCAATTCTCTTTTTGGAGTGAGGCGGAGGGGAAGGCAGAGGGTTACAAACCCCTCTGTTTGGAGTGAATCTAGATGCACACTCCGTTTGGAGGGGTAGGACCCTCCAACTGCTGTCTGCTGTCTCCGACAAAACAAACATGGCGCCGAAAAAGCCGCACAAATAAAGCGGCTTTCATTACAAATTATGCTGTTTAGAAAGTTATAACTTGCCAAAAAACTTTACAGGCAATTGCCTATGACAGCAACATGTATGCTGCTGGATGCATGTTGCGTATATTGTCGCTCTTTGGAATATCGTAACTTCGCTTGTGCGCTGAGGTGTTAGAATGCATATACACACAAACATTACGATAAGACACTTTTATTTCTCACAATGGAGAAAATCATGATAAAGGATAAGCACGTTAATTTGTATGTTCGTAAATCTTTGGATAATAGTGACCCCTGCTGTTGGATTTCAAGGTCTGTAACGCATGTGTATTTTGTAAACAAACATGGAGCCTTGAACACACGCGGCTCCTAACAAGCTTTCAGGCAGAAAATGAGAAGTTTTCACCAATTGGAAAATATATACACACACATGTATATGTGTAACACATAACCTGACGTCCTAATAGACTGATATTATTTGTCAAGGAAATTTTTAAAGGAAATAGGGCTGGATGCAAAAAATGGGAGAATTTGAAAAAGAAATCTGTCATGCCCCGCCCAGTTCCAGGTTTCAGCCCTCATTGTCCCTCTTTATTTGGTTCTGCTCTTTCTGCCCCAGCCTTGTTTTATTAATTGCTATATTCATCATGTGTTTATTCTATGTTCTATTTTTGCTTTGGCACTTTCTTTCTTTGTTACTCTTAGACTTCAGCCATGTTCCAGTTCCGTTCTAGTTTTGTTCTATCAGTCTGTGTTTTCATGGTTTATCATTTAGTTATTGTTTGCCTATTTTTGCTGTTCTCATTTCTGTCATTTGTAGTACTGTGATGCCAGGTTTTGTTATCACTTAGTTTCTGTTTTTCTTATAGTTTTGTCGGTCTGTGCCACTTAGTTTTTGTCATGGTGTGTTATTTCCCATCATTCTGTTTATCATGTTCTGGTATGCTTTTCAGCCCTGTTCAAGTTTAGATTCCTGTTCATGTTTTTCTTTGTATGATCTCTTGTTGTCTTGTCTGTAATCTCTTCACTGCTCACTTGCACCTGTCTGTCTCATCCTGTCCTCGTCTGCTCTCTGTCTGCACTCTTCTCAGTTCTCACGTGTTCACACCCAGCTTCATTTTTATCAGTCTTCTTCTGATCACTCTCTGCACCTGCACTTTCTCATCACTGTTGGCCACGGCCAATTTGTCTGTCATTTCTTTGCCCATTTGTCACCGCCTTTCTGCTTCTCTTTTACCACTTAGTTTACACCTGACCACGCCCCCTTCCAGGCCCTTCCTCCACCACGTGCACCTCATTATCCTATTACCACCTGTTCTTATTTAAACTGCTTCAGTTCACTTCCTCCCTGCTCGTTTGTTGATTCATTCACTTACCAGCACTTTGTCTCATCCTGTTTTTGCCAAGCCGTGTTTTTGACTCTGCTCTGTGTACCAGATCCTGATTTTTGCCTCAGCCCTGATAACTCTGTTCGCTCGTGTACTGACCCTGCTTGTTTTTGACCACGCCCTCTATCTTGTCCCTGCCCAGTACTTTTGCTCCGTGGACTGCCTTCCTGTTACTGAACCCAGGCCTGAATAAAACCATCCTTTACGCATACGTCCTGTTGTGAGCCTGCATTTGTGTCCAGCCTCTGTCTGTGCCTCGCCTCCGCTCAGTCCTGTCAAAATCTAAGGTTAATAGAACTAGATACAGCCCATAAGTTACATACAGGTGCTGATCATATAAGAATATCATGAAAAAGTTGATTTATTTCAGTAATTCCATTCAAAAAGGCGTAGGGGTAGGGGTAGGGCCAAGGGGAAGGGGTACAAAAGAGAATCGAGATTGGGGGTAATACTGTATTTTCCAGAGTACAAATCACATTAGAGGATACAAGAAGTAAGTACCTTCAGCTTCTCCCTTGTATTCTTTCCTTGGGGTTACCACAGCAGATCTGTGGTGGATCTGCATGTTGATCTGGCACAAGATTTATGCTGGATGCCCTTTCAAACACAACTCCACATAACATGAAATACATGCTACATGCTGTTTTTTTTTTTTTTTTTCTTTTTGTTGTTGTTTTATCAGCTTTTTAATTTGGAATTTTGTGCATTGTTGTAGTGTACTTTTTATTATTGGCAGTTATTCTTTTATTATTGTTTAGTGCATTTATTCCTAGGAAATCCCTAAATAAATATTTCTAATTATTATTAATAACAAACTCATGATATTTCATATATAGGTCACACTGGGGGCAGCACAGTGGCTTAGTGGTTAGCACTTGTGGCGAAGCGGACAAGTTATCTTTCATCGTGAAGCAATTGGAAATCATGAATAAACATGATAAATCAGATTTATGACACCACCCTGGGAATTTCACCCAGGGAGTTCTCCAATTAGAATAACTCCAATGTTAGGCACACAGGTACATTGCAAATTAGGTAGACTACGTGGATTAGAAACTTTAAATTGTCTGTAGGTGTGTGCATGGGTGTGAATGTGTTCATTTGTCTATACGTGGCCCTGCAACAGATTGGCGTCCTGTCCAGGGTGTACCCCAACTCACGCCCTATGACTGCTGGGATAGGCTCCAGCTCCTTATGACCATTAATTGGAGTACGTGGTTGAAGATGAGTGAGCGAGTGAGGTCACAGTGGATTATAAATCGCAGGACCTCCCAAACCAATAAAAAGCCAGCATCTTATATATTCTGGAAAATACAGTACATGCAACAAAGTGGTCTCTAGTTTCATTCTGGAATAGTTTTCAGTGTGGACAGTTTTTTGTAATCCTTTCCATGACAATGTGTTTGCCAAATAAAAAATAATAATACATGTTTAATCATTTCATTTATGTTTGTAAATTAAGTTTTTTCGGTACAGGTGAAACATCAAAAGATTGTTTCTGCATGTTGCACAAAGAAATCATATATATATATATATATATATATATATATATATATATATATATATATATATATATATATATATATATATATATATATATATATCTTTGCATTCATCCACATGCACACTTTAAAGTGGAAGTCCCTGCTCTTCCTGTTTTTAATGCTCCTCTGATGCACTGGCTTGAATTCCCAGAAAATGCAAAATGAATAGCAATGACTTTCCATAAAGTGCAATCTGAAAAAGGACCATGGGCAAGGAAAAAAGAAAAAAGAAAAAGAGCCCTGAATCACGACTATCATGTTGATCAAAAGTGACAGCTCGCTATTGTGTTTGAAAGGGCTTGGCCAGCCCCACTGGCAAAAGAATGGAAATAGAGAATATGAGTCTTCAGCTTCAATCCTTCAATAAAGACAACAGTGAGGCCTAACACGTGGCAGATGAAGGGTAAGAGTGATAAGGTGTGGCATTAATTTTCCCCAGCGGCAGTTGCTACTACGTTTCATTCAATAATGCTTAGTCTTTCAGGGGACACTCCTGGACTAGTCACCATTTAGAAAAGGACCTGCAGGGAAATTATCGAGGCACAGAACAGACCGTGTTTAGGGGGAGGGATGGAGGATGGAGAGAGGAGCCAGCGATGCCAACAAGGAGGCTGATAGAGAGATAGCAAGTAGGATAGTCCTAGGAGTGAAGGGATGGATGAGACATGATCAGCCGATAGTAATAGATATATGGGCAAAGTGGAGTGCTGTGGAGACGAGAGGTGGCTGATGGAGGGACAGCAAATTTATTCAGGTGGCTGCCATGCAGGCCTGGAGATTTAAAATGCTCCCTGTCTCCCTCCATACTAATGAAAAGCATCATTCATGAGGGGGAGAGCCAGAGATAAATACATCACGGTGACTGAAACCCCAATGGCAACACTTTCTCCGGGAAGAGGAGGAGGAGTGGGTGTGGTGTATTGTGGTGTTAGTCACCAGGGTGTCGCCTAATAATTCTCAGCAAACACTTAAATCTTTAGTCATAGCATCATGCTTTTAGCATCAACGTTTTTGGTGTGTGATTACATCAGTCTATGAGGTTGTGTTTGCAGCTAATTATGACCTCTGTCAACAAAGTTGGTCAGAGGTTATGTTGTCACCCCTGTTTGTTTGTCTGTTTTTGAACAGCCTGGAGCTCTTTTTTATATATAGTTGTGAAATTATTACTGAAGATTCTTATCCTGATAGGCAACAACTGATTAAATCTTTGAGATAATAGGTCAAAGGTAAAACTCAGGAAACATCTTGGAAAATTGGAAAAATCCCCATCTTTAACATTGAAAGAATTTTCAGAAAAGCATAACTTTGTCAAAAAAAAAAAAATATCTTTCAAATATGAAAGCATTATGTAGGATGGTATCCTTTATCGACTGACAAAGTTTGATCCAGATCTGATCCAGATTACAGATTTTGTGGCCATTTAAATTTAACATTGAAAACTCAATTTAATATATATTTTACATTATATCTGAATCATGCCCCAATCACTCTTATATTTGAAAGTGAGGTGCAGACTGGCACTCACTGACAAAGTTTGATCCAGATCTGATCCAGATTACAGATTTTGTGGCCATTTAAATTTAACATTGAAAACTCAATTTAATATATATTTTACATTATATCTGAATCATGCCCCAATCACTCTTATATTTGAAAGTGAGGTGCAGACTGGCACTCACTGACAAAGTTTGATCCAGATCTGATCCAGATTACAGATTTTGTGGCCATTTAAATTTAACATTGAAAACTCAATTTAATATATATTTTACATTATATCTGAATCATGCCCCAATCACTCTTATATTTGAAAGTGAGGTGCAGACTGGCACTCACTGACAAAGCTTGATCCGGATCTGATCTGGGTTATTGATTTTGTGGACATTTGAATGAAATATTGAAAAGCCCATTTGGTGTACAGTTTGCATTATAGCTCAACCAAAAGTGCCTCAGTCACTCTCATGTTTCTGTTATGGATTTAACTACACCACCAACACTGGATGGAGGTTTCAGTTTTAGGCCTGTTTGTCTGTTAGTGCAAAAAAAGCACTGGCAAATTGTGTATAGCAAAGATAATCAATGTTCTGTGAAAATTATCTGAAAAAGAACTCAGAAACCAAGAAAGCTGAAGAAAAAAAACAAAACAAAAACAGCAACAACACAAAAATCTTTGATCCAAGTGCATGACCTAAATAGATACTCCTGACATTTAATCACATCTAATTTAGTGTTGTGTGGGCCGCCAGAAGAGGAGGTACTGCTGGCCCACCACCAGAGGGCGCCCTGCCTGAAGTGCGGGCTTCAGGCATGAGAGGGCGCTGCCGCCACGGACACAGCCGGGGGTGACAGCTGTCACTCATTATCTCTTGACAGCTGTCACCCATCTACACTTCATCATCCCACTCCATAAAGACCGGACATCATCTCCACCTCGTTGCCGAGATATCGTCTACCTTAGGAGGTAACCTTCTCAGCCTGCATATCCAGATAAGTGGTTACTCAGACACTGCACGAGTGTGTGTTAGAGGTGGAGGTGGAATTCCCACCGTTGTTGTTACTGGGTCTTCACACACCCACATCTGATTGTCTCTGCTCCTCGCCAGCAGTACCAGATCCGACACGCGGAGACAGTGGCCACCTGGGGTGTTCGGGATTTGGCGGCTCCAGTATTCTCCAGGTTCGGTGGCGGAGGAAATCGTGTGGTTCCGGTTCTTCTCAGGACAGACGTCCTCTATCCTCGAGCCTGCCCACACGTCACCTTTGCTAATTGACTATTGTACATATTCTGTAATCTGCTGTGTTTGATGGGCTTTTCACAACAGTAAAGTGTTCATATTTGACTCTTTCATTGTCCGTTCATTTACGCCCCCTGTTGTGGGTCCGTGTCACTACACTTTCACAACAGGATATCTCGGCCAGCGTCATGGACTCCGAGGGGCGTCACCCAGCCATTGAACGACCAATGGGAGAGCAGGGTGCACAGGCGTCTGCAGGAGGCGTGATTGGTGAGTTGCAGCACATCCTCACCGCCTTTACGGCTTGGTTGGATCAGATGACCAAGCAAAACATCCTCCTGAACCGCAGGGTGGAGGCTCTCTCCGCACAGGTGGCAGCGAGCGCTCAGGGCGCTGCTGCAGCTCCTCCTCCTGCCGACCCTGTGCAGGATATGAATGTTCCAGTGGTCGTTCAACAACCCCTCCCACCATCCCCTGAAGCATACATAAGCCCCCCAGAGCCGTACGGAGGTTGTGTGGAGACATGCACGGACTTTCTCATGCAGTGTTCGCTCGTTTTTGCACAACGTCCGTCATGTACGCGTCTGATGCTAGTAAAGTAGCTTATGTAATTAATCTGCTTCGAGGAGAAGCACGTGCTTGGGCTACGGCGCTTTGGGAGCAAAATTCACGGCTCCTTCATACGTACACTGGGTTTGTGAGGGAGTTCAAAACCGTGTTTGACCACCCTAACAGGGGAGAGACCGCTTCAACTGTGCTGCTGTCAATGAGACAGGGACGCCGGCGTGCAGCCGCTTATGCAGTCGACTTCCGCATTGCGGCTGTGAGGTCCGGCTGGAATAACGCTGCGCTCCGCGCCGCCTTCATAAACGGACTGTCGTCGGTCCTGAAGGAGCACCTGGTGGCCAAGGACGAACCGCGGGATTTGGATGGACTTATTGATCTCGTTATACGGTTAGACAATCGATTAGAGGAACGCCGTCGGGAGCAAGACGAAGGACGTGGCTGGGCACGCGCCATCCCTCTCCCTTCCGGGTCTGAAAAGGTTCCGCCCTCCCCACGCTCCACAGCCGCAGCGCTCCATGGGGCAACAGCACCCCCTGCTGGTGTTGCTAGGGAAACACGCAGGGCCAATATAAGATCAAATGACAGAATGAGGAGGCTGGTCCATGGGGAGTGTTTTTTCTGCAGCTCAAAGGAGCATATACAGAGAAACTACCCCAAACGGCCAAAACGACAACACTCGCCTTTAGAGACTGGGCTAAAGGGGGGTCATAACATGCACGTGGGACACACACGTATTGCCACACGACTCCCAGTTACAATCCTGAGTGGGGATTTAACCCTTCAAGCCCCAGCACTGGTGGACACGGGGTCAGAAGGGAATCTGCTGGATAGCAGATGGGCTAGGGAAGCAGGGCTCCCTCTGGTGGCGCTTCCTTCACCATTGCAGGTGCGGGCACTAGATGGCACCCTTCTCCCTTTAATCACGCACAAGACACAACCAGTAACTCTGGTAGTGTCTGGGAATCATCGGGAGGAGATCGAGTTTTTTGTGACTCCTTCTACCTCCCGCGTGATTTTGGGCTTCCCTTGGATGTTGAAACACAATCCCCGGATTGATTGGCCGTCTGGGGTGGTGGTTCAGTGGAGCGAAACCTGCCATCGGGTGTGTTTAGGATCCTCGGTTCCTCCCGGTTTACAGGCTAAGGAGGAGGTCAAAGTCCCTCCCAATCTGACAGCGGTGCCGGTTGAGTACCACGATCTTGCTGACGTCTTCAGCAAGGATCTGGCACTCACTCTTCCTCCGGACCGTCCGTACGATTGTGCCAATGATTTGATACCAGGCGTGGAGTTCCCGTCCAGCAGGCTGTACAACCTCTCACGACCTGAACGCGAATCAATGGAGACCTACATCCGGGACTCATTAGCTGCCGGGTTGATCCGAAATTCCACCTCCCCGATGGGTGCAGGTTTCTTTTTTGTGGGCAAGAAAGATGGCGGACTCCGTCCATGCATCGATTACAGGGGGCTGAATGAGATTACGGTTCGCAATCGATACCCGTTGCCCTTGTTGGATTCCGTGTTCACCCCCCTGCATGGAGCCAAAATCTTTACAAAATTGGATCTTCGGAATGCGTATCACCTGGTTCGGGTCCGGAAGGGAGACGAATGGAAGACGGCATTTAACACCCCGTTAGGTCACTTTGAGTACCTGGTCATGCCGTTCGGCCTCACTAACGCCCCCGCAACGTTCCAAGCTTTGGTAAACGATGTCTTGCGGGACTTCCTGCACCGATTCGTCTTCGTATATCTGGACGATATTCTCATCTTTTCCCTGGACCCTGAGACTCATGTCCAGCATGTACGTCAGGTCCTGCAGCGGTTGTTGGAGAACCGGCTGTTTGTGAAGGGCGAGAAGTGTGAGTTTCACCGCACTTCTTTGTCCTTCCTGGGGTTTATCATCTCCTCTAACTCTGTCGCCCCTGATCCGGCCAAGGTTGCGGCGGTGAGAGATTGGCCCCAACCTACAAGCCGTAGGAAGCTGCAACAGTTCCTCGGCTTTGCAAATTTCTACAGGAGGTTCATAAAGGGCTATAGCCAGGTAGTTAGCCCCCTGACAGCCCTGACCTCTCCTAAAGTCCCCTTCACCTGGTCGGATCGGTGCGAAGCCGCATTCAAGGAGTTGAAACGACGGTTCTCGACTGCACCAGTGCTGGTGCAGCCCGACCTTAGCCGCCAGTTTGTGGTCGAAGTGGACGCCTCTGACTCAGGGATAGGGGCCGTGCTATCCCAGAGCGGAGAGACCGATAAGGTCCTTCACCCGTGTGCCTATTTTTCCCGCAGGTTGACCCCAGCTGAACGTAACTATGATGTCGGCAATCGAGAACTCCTTGCGGTGAAAGAGGCTCTTGAGGAGTGGAGACACCTGTTGGAGGGAGCGTCTGTGCCGTTCACGGTTTTCACTGATCATCGGAACCTGGAGTATATCAGGACTGCCAGGCGGCTGAACCCCAGGCAAGCCCGCTGGTCACTGTTCTTCGGGTGTTTTGACTTCCGGATCACCTACCGCCCCGGGACCAAGAACCAGAGATTGGATGCCTTGTCCCGGGTGCATGAAGATGAAGTCAAGACTGAGCTGTCGGATCCACCGGAGCCCATCATTCCAGAGTCCACTATCATGGCCACCCTCACCTGGGACGTGGAGAAGACCGTCCGGGAGGCCCTGGCACGGAGCCCGGACCCCGGAACAGGGCCGAAGAACAGACTCTACGTCCCACCACAGGCAAGAGCTGCTGTCTTGGATTTCTGTCATGGTTCTAAGCTCTCCTGTCATCCGGGGGTGCGAAGGACCGTGGCAGTGGTCCGGCAGCGCTTCTGGTGGGCGTCCCTGGAGGCCGACGTCCGGGAATATATCCAGGCCTGCACCACCTGTGCCAGGGGCAAGGCAGACCACCAGAAGGCACAGGGACGCAGGGACGTCCCTCGGATGGGCCGGGGGTTCCAGTATTTGGTGGACTGGGAGGGGTATGGACCCGAAGAACGCTCCTGGGTGAAGAGGAGCTTCATCCTGGACCCGGCCCTCCTGGCCGATTTCTACCGCCGTCACCCGGACAAGCCTGGTCGGGCGCCAGGAGGCGCCCATTGAGGGGGGGGGGTCCTGTTGTGTGGGCCGCCAGAAGAGGAGGTACTGCTGGCCCACCACCAGAGGGCGCCCTGCCTGAAGTGCGGGCTTCAGGCACGAGAGGGCGCTGCCGCCACGGACACAGCCGGGGGTGACAGCTGTCACTCATTATCTCTTGACAGCTGTCACCCATCTACACTTCATCATCCCACTCCATAAAGACCGGACGTCATCTCCACCTCGTTGCCGAGATATCGTCTACCTTAGGAGGTAACCTTCTCAGCCTGCATATCCAGATAAGTGGTTACTCAGACACTGCACGAGTGTGTGTTAGAGGTGGAGGTGGAATTCCCACCGTTGTTGTTACTGGGTGTTCACGCACCCACATCTGATTGTCTCTGCTCCTCGCCAGCAGTACCAGATCCGACACGCGGAGACAGTGGCCACCTAGGGTGTTCGGGATTTGGCGGCTCCAGTATTCTCCAGGTTCGGTGGCGGAGGAAATCGTGTGGTTCCGGTTCTTCTCAGGACAGACGTCCTCTATCCTCGAGCCTGCCCACACGTCACCTTTGCTAATTGACTATTGTACATATTCTGTAATCTGCTGTGTTTGGTTGTGCTTTTCAAAACAGTAAAGTGTTCATATTTGACTCTTTCATTGTCCGTTCATTTACGCCCCCTGTTGTGGGTCCATGTCACTACACTTTCACAACATTTAGCTTATGAAAAGCCACTTCTAACAGGACTTTGGCCTTGAAACTTTTTTCGTGTTGGTGGAGGTTTGCACTCTACGAGTGTGATGCTCTAGTTTTGTCAGGTGTTTAGCACAACTACTCAAATTCTACAACACCAGTTTTCACACACATTGATGATAACACAATGCCTAGCATGGAACAGCTATGATACACTATGCATCCTGGAAATTTTGCTTTGAAATGTCTAAGCTTGACTCCATCACATTTTCCTGAAGTTTTACAAAGTTCTCTGTTGGTACAAAGTAAATGGTTCCACTATTATATAATCTGGAGTAATAAGCCTTTACCTTTGGGTTTGTCATTTTGTTGGATAGTGCCCCAAACACAGCCTTTGGCCAGAAAGGCTTAATCAAGTTCTACTGCACATTGAATGGTGCACCTTGAATGTGCACAACCTATAAATTTGTTTGGCTGACTTGCTAATGCCGATTTGTGACATTCAGAGCCTGACATACAGTGTATTTGAGCAGAATTATGACATGCGTCATAGTATAAGGTGAGGTAAACTGTGAGCTGTAGATCCCGTTTGGACCATTAAGCAGAACGGGGCCATAAAGGAGTGAGATCAGGTGAATAAATATTAAAGGACCCCAGCAGGGCATTTGGGGGAGATTGTGCAGAACCAGCGGTCTGCTGGGCTGCTGCTGTCCTCCAAACATCAATTACTCAACACTGGACATTTTAGAGAAGCTTGAATCTTGGACTGGACTGGGTTGCTTCAAATCGGACATTTTGCTTCAAATCGCAGAAGCTTCCTCAGCTAAAATTCTTGCTCTGGAAGTCTGACTTCTGTCTGACTCTTGTAGAGAAGAATAAAACAGAAGCCAACAAAAACTGGAGTTTTAAACCTAACCAGACCCCTCCTACTGAGAGGCAGACTGCTATAGGCTAGTGACTAAACAATAGCTCTAATTAGCAACTATTGTGCTCTAGTTAGCACACCTAATGACAGGACAGCTGTCCCTCTAATGATGGGATGGATGCCTTTCTGATGGCTCCCTTGATGACGTGAATGACTCATTACCATGAACAAAAGACTGAAACTCCTTTGAGTACCCCATTGTAAACAGTTAAATAGTTGATCTATGAGCTGTATGAACCACCACCTATGCTTCTGTAAAGATGTCAACTTCAAATTTGTGGCAAAGTTGAAATAACAGTGTGAAATACACTTTTTTTGCTACAGTCAATTTCTAAAGTAATTTTGCATAAATATCTGTGCAAAGCTGTACTGAAATTAAAGCAATTATTTGTTCATATTGCGAACTTTCGCTGCCTTACACTCTGCATGAGGAGTTTTGGTGCAGGCTTGACATACGCTGGGGTCCAAATGGAAGGAATCACTCTGAAATATCAGCAATTGCGGCCTATTGTGTGTGCCACACCGCCTTTATGTCATCCTGATCAGAGTGCAGGTGGGGCCATAGTGACTGGGAGATCACTGAGTTCCACAAAAAAAAAAAAAAATCTGAAGTTTTCTGAATGGTGAGTTTGCTTGGGATGGCGTTTTAATTTTGCAATATTTTAACTGTCAGCTGGTCCAGGGGGTACTCTGCCTCTCTCTCAATGACACCAGGATAGGCTCCAGCCCACCCCCCACCCTCCCCCATTAGAATAAGAGGGTTCTGAAAATGGATGGATGGATGAAAATCTTGTTTAAATTCTTAAGCTTGCACAAAAGTTGAAAAAAAAGAAAAAGAAAACAAAAACAGCAATAAATTATTCAAGAATATTTCAGAGAAATGATTGCTGTGAGCATAATATCTGATTATTTAATAATTTTAGTATTCTTAATAATTAATGGTATTCTTCTAGTTGTCAGGGACAAACTCTTAGCGAACTAAGGGGTACTTAGAGACGGAATACACCTCTGCCAAGGTCCAACAGTCTTTTGTTTATCTGTTCTTAACCAAGTGGAAGTGTAGGTGATGCCCTGTTTCATTAAAGTACAAGTGACATTAAAATCCATTGAGACTTCAATAATTATTCATTGGCTTCAAAATGAACTTTCCCTTGAACCAAGGACCAAACTGAAGGGAAATCCATTAATTGCTTTTTGAGATTGAAATAAAAGAAAATGAAAGAAAAATAACACAAAATGTGATATCATAAAATAAAACAACAAAAAACTGCATGAAGAGATCCTAAAATCCTTTGATCAAAGAGTCATGTAGAAGGAACGTGGTACTAATGGTTCAAGATCAATGAAAATTTGTAGGTAGACATTGATTCAAGGGTTCTGCAGAACCAAGGGAGAAACTTAGCAAACACTTTTTTACATATAAAGGGAGAATTTGTTGGGGAAAGTGTAATGCACGGACCCACAACAGGGGGCGCAAGTGAACGGTCAATAGATAGTCCAATAAATACAATTTATTGTGGCAAATGTGCACAACAGGTCGAATACTGCTTTTAGACAGTCAATTACAAAATACAACAGGTGATGTGTGGGCAGGCCCGAGGGTAGGAGACGCCTATCCAGAGAAGAGCCGGGGCCCACAAGGTTCCGCCACCAACGAAGACCTGCAGTACACTGAAGCCGCCAAGTCCAGAGTCCCCAGGTGGCCTCTACTTCAGCTGTCAGATCCGGTACTGCTGGCAGGAACAAAAACAGGTTAATGGTGGGTGTGTGGACACCCAGTAAGCAGTCAGCAACTCATTTTAGTTCCTTTTGTGGAAGAATCTCCACCTCCGACATAAAAACACAGAAACGTGCAGAGACCGACTGTTACTTCTCTGGTTTGGAAAGAGGAGTGAAGTCTGTCACTCTTCAACGTCCAAAACCCAGCTCCCAGCTGATTTGAAGATAACAGGTCCTCCTGCAAAGGTTTCAAAGAAAGACAATGAGAAGTGCATTGAGCACAGACACGGCTGAGAGTTTTACCTGAGTGGTAAACTGATATCTCGGCAGAGATGTGGTGTCCCCTCCAGGCTTTTATAGTGGTGATGATGGTGATTGCTGACAGCTGTCAGTCCTGGCTCCTGGGTAGTGACTGCGCCCTCTGGTGCCTGAAACCCGACTACAGGCAGGGCGCCCTCTGGCGTTGGCCAGCAGTACCTCCTCTTCGGGCGGCCCACACAACAGAATTTGTGCAACATTTCATTTGTGGCCATTTCAGGACCCCTTTGAATGGTCCAAGGACAATGAGATATGTTTTTTTATTTATTTATTTATTTATTTTTTCTGTAGGCAGCCCAAGCTATTGAACAGTTTTTCTGTAATAAAATGAAGTGTGAAAAATGACATTGTGGGCCCTTCTGGGGGAGTGAGGGGGGTGGGGGAGCAGAAATTCAATTAGAAAGTCAACTTACCATGACCAGATAGTAAACAAAGTAATGGCTATAACAATTTCCAGGGGGAAAAAAAAAATCACTGAAAGTTTTTTTTTTTTGAGAATCAGGGGAAGGCCATTTGTAACCCTTACGGAAGGGCACATGGGCCTTTAGAAAGATTCAAGGTAAATGAAAATCTTTGTGTGGGAAGGCCTTTATTCAAGGGATCTATGTAGAGATTTATAGAAAGAAAAATTGTCAACAGTTATTCAGCAATAAATTGAAAAGTGTTGAGAAAAATCATTTTTGGGAGGGCTTCAGAATGATTCAAGGACAAAAATGCGTGATGTGGTTACACATGCTGCAGTTGCTCACACTGTGCATGCATGAAACCGTTGCAGTATGTACTGTTTTTTTTTCACAGCAGCTGCACGATATGTAACCACATCGTGCAGCTGCTCGCAGTGTGTTCCCACGTGCACAAAACCATCGCAGCAGCATTGTCCACGCCTACCCTTTGGCTCAATGCTTTGTGGTTCGCTCATACGAGCTGTTCCACCGTGATTCGCCCTGAATTGTACTTATTCGTACTATGTGTGAAGGGGCCCTTACACTTGTAGCGGAGGCAACAAGGCCTATTGTGAAAGGTACACCATACCTACTGTGAAGCACAGAGTTGGATTGCTGATGTTTTGGAGATGTGTGAGCAACAAAGGCACAGGAAACTTGATCAAAACTGATGCTGGTGTCCTTGTCAGAGCATTCCACGCTGCTTCTTTCCTGCAATTGTGGCAAAAGGAAAGCACAATAGGCTGTATTGATGGGCTGTCCCTTTTGGAGATAGTCCACCGTTATGATGCTCTCAGCATCCCAGAAGACTCAGAAAGCCCAAGATTCTCCCTTGACATCTGGAACTTTGTGCATTTCTGATTGGCTGTGAGAAGCCTTGGGACCCATCGTGCTGAAGGTTTAGTCATTCAGTTCTTCCATCAGAACCAAATGAACTCTCTCCTGGGAAATGTCAACAGCACTGGCTATGTGATGCTCACTTACTCTTCTGTCAGTGAGGACCATATCATGGATCTTCTGGATCATATCGGTCTAGGTGGCAGTTCTGGATCTTCTTGAGCTTGCTTCATCTTCGATGCTTGTTCTCAAATCTGTCAATCATTTAACTGCAGCAGAAAACGGGGCATCCTCCCTGAATGTCATTACCATGTCATCATGGATCTCCTTCGGTGACATTCGCTTTATTGTGAGATACTGAATCACAGCATGGCGATCAGCTTTGTCCATTTTCCCAATCTGACACAACCCTACTCACTTCACTGAAATATTGTGCCAGCAGCATTGCACATAGTGAGTAAAAATTTCACACATTCTTAAGAGAAATGCTGGTTTCTCAAAATGTGAAAGATGTAGAACCACGCCCTACGTTTTCTGGGTCAGGCACCAAACTTTTCAATCGCCCCTCATACTTATTTATTCAACAACATATGGTGTATATGACATTTTATTGCACATAAACAAAAGAAACACATGCGTGGATGACACATTGAGACAAACAATCATCATATTAATGCGTTCTCATTTATGCAAAATGCTGTCTATATGAAATTTATTCAGTAATGCCTCCATCAATTTCACATCTTCAGTACTTCACGTCCAAAGCAGGCAGGCCATGTTCACATTTAGGTCAAGCCTTGAGAATTCCAAAGGAATGTCTCTCTTTTCAGACAAAAACAGCTGCAATGCTGAGTACCTGAAAACAATTGAAAGCACCGTCTGCACAAAGGCTCAGTTTACTCATGACTGAACACATCTGCAGCTACCGGGCTACACAGAAGGCAAATGAGCATCAAATTAACAAAGCTGACTCTTAAGATTATGTCCATTTACATATTAGTTCTGCAATTAATCCATGCAACGAGCGTGAAGACCAGGGCAGAATCTTCAGACCTTAAAAACCTTTTCCAAATTGGCAAAGTGAATATGGGTAACCCCTTTATGCAGCACTGGCCTGGTGGACAGTCTGCAGGATTACACACAAAACTATTTCCCAGCGTTCAGCAGGCCGTTACCTTACATAGTCATGCAAAAAGTCAATTATACGATGGCAATATAGGAGCCTTTATAACGGTAACTATGTGTGAGTTACAGCTGTGAAAGCATAAAGCAGCACGTGCACCAGTAGGCCCAGAATTCTCCAGCGCAGCCGTGCAGCCATTTATCCAAATGATAAAGCAGAATGAACAGAGGAAAAAGGTGATTGGCACACGCCTTAGTTCTCTGTACCGCTATCATCCATGTAGCTGTCAGCGAGCAGAATATCTTTGACCCACAAACTATTTCATCCAAGCTGCTCGTTGGCTTGTGGTGTGATCACCAGTGTGTGTGTGTGTGTGTGTGTGTGCGTGTGCGTGCATGCACTGGCTGGATGTGCGTGCCATCATATAAAAGAAAGTTCAGATCAAAGTGTCCCATGCAGCCCGTGTCCAGCTGACTTGGCAGCCTGATTATTTCATTCCCATCAAAGCAATTCTCATCAATTCACAATGACAAAAAAGCAAGATGGAAAGAAAAAAAGAGGGTGCACAGAGAGGGGTTGAGACAGGACGAATTGAGAGTGTAAAGAAAGAAAAAAAAAGGACAGCAACAATGAAAAAAAAAGAGTGTGATTGTCTGTAAATAGAAAAAAAAAGTTAGATTGTTTCTTGGTTGAGACTTCAGCAGCGATATTTTTTTTTTTCATTGTTGGCGAGGGTTGAGAGGCACATCCAGAAGACAGATAGAGGAGTGTTACAATACAGAATGAGGGGCCAGGATGAAATAAAGCTGCTCTCATTCCTGCTCCTATCATGCCACAGATGGGAGAATAGAAGGAATGGCCAAATAAGATTTTGGCAAAGACAGACACACACACAAAAAGAGAGATTATGTATTTACTCGGTACAGACGTCCAACTGGCAGTCTCTGGTAATGTAAAATGAAGCCAATGCAGAAGTGCCAAAATCTGCAGTTCGCCTAATGGCCACTTGAAGCCGGCTTCAAAAGCAAGTCAATCCCGATAGGCAATCTGATGCTAAAATGTGCGAGAGAAATAAATGCGTTTTCAGGCTGATAAAAATAAATAGGTATATAAATAGAAATGCTTTTGGTCTACATTGCTAATTTTCCCTTTCATGAGAACTTTACAGAAGAATATGTTTTACAGAAGGAGAAGCAGAAATTTAACTACTCACTCACTCATCTTCAATTGCATACTCCAATTAAGGGTCACGTGTGGCTGGAGCCTATCCCAGCAGTCAAAGCATGAGGGGGGGTACACCCTGGACAGGACGGCATTCTGTCGTAAGCCACATATAGACAAACAAACACATTCACACACCCACCTAAGAGCAATTTAAAGTTTTCAGTCAACCTAACCTGCATGTCTGGATGAGGGAGGAAGCCAGAGGGAACCCACGCAAACACAAGGAGAACATGCAAACTCCACACAGAAATGTCCCAGGTGGGAATTGATCCCACGACCTTCCTTCTACAAATCAACAGTGCTAACCATTAATCCACCACGCTGCTCATTTTACATAACTCTTTACTTTAAATCATTTTAAGACAAAATTTTATACATAATTTGGGGTGTGGTTGATTTGATTGACAGCTCGGTGTAGGTGTGTGCTAATTCGAGGTGGCCAGCCTCTAGCAGATGTTCATGTGTGTTACCTGGAATTTGGCAAACACCTGCTGTGAGAGGGATCAATGGGCTCACATAGCACACACTCTGTCTTTCATCCACTGGTGTGCGCAAATAGGTGTACGAGGCAGCTAGAATTTTACACGTTTTGCACACGATTTATGCTTCATGCACACTTTATGCGCAAATCCACCAAATTTGCACTATGTGCGAAGGGGCACTAATATTTCATTTGTATGTTAGCACTAAGTTGTATCTATTGACAGCTTGATAACATTAGCTACACTGAGACTGCCACTGTTACTGAGGCTATGTGTTGGCCATTGTTTTCAATACTCACACGCAAGCCACCTGATGTTACAGCAACTGTCCAGTGAACAAAAATAATGTATGTATTAAGAAGTAACCCAAACTCAGGTTACCTAGCTTGCTAGCCTTAGCTAGCTTGTTAAGTGGGTGAGTTTGGGGATTCTTTGTCATAGCTAGGACTTGCCCTTGCGCCACCTTGGCACCCGAAGAGCGGTAAACCCACTGTTCAGAAACCCTGTGAATGATGTCACAAAGGGTTTGTCCATTATACATACAGTACATTCTGTGTTTAAGATGGAGCCGTGTTCTTTTCAGAAAACTGTCATACAGATAAAAGATGAATTATCGACTTTTTTTTCTTTTACAGACTGGTCAGGTTACAATGAAAAATTCAAGGACAAATTGAGGTGGAAATTTTCAACTTCCAGAAGAGAATGGTGTGCAGCGTTATCATAAAAAAAGCAGAGTGACAGAGAGAAAGTGGATAAAAAAAGCATTGCTCCTTGACTTCAATCAGTGGCGGTTGTTTGCCAGCCGTTATACTCTCTACACCCACGAGGTCAACAAGGTCAATCCAATTGCAGCTCAGACTTTGGCCTCTTTCATTCTGCTTTCATACAGGAGAGACATGTCTGAATGAACACTCACCTCATTCATATGAGCGCGTGCTCACTGGTTAATCCCATGTTTCTACTTTCACCACGACTTCACTCAGCTCCACACATCTGTCCCTGTGAAACCTTCTACATGAAACAAAATAATGTTACATGAAAAGTTTGACTTGTCTGCACAGCTCTGGCATTTCTCAGTTGGTTTCTCTCTCTCCTGTTCTGACATTTTAAAAATGGATAAGCTGTTGTGCAAGTCTCACTTAAACCTTAGAAATATTCAATGATCTGTGATAACATTCAAGCTGTGTGGCCACTCCTTTCCCCCACTGAGGAGGTTATGATTTTTTTTTTCTTTTTTGCTATCTGTGCTGTTTTGTCATTTGATGGTCTCCAGGACATCCAAAAAGGACATGGACATGGATGGATTGCAGTGGTGGGCACAGTTCCGATAATCCGATAATTATCAAAGATAATGTTTTCATTATCGGATTATCTTTTAGATAACTTTAAAAACCATTATTGGAGTAATTATCTTGCGATAAATTTTTGTCCGATAATTTTTAGACTGATAACGTGGTAAATAAAGCTGAACAGCTACAAATATTTATAAATCTTAAAATCAGTTCAGCACCGATCTGTTAAATGTTTCGTAGCTGATGTGTAGTTCTACCCTCTGCAAAACAGACCATAAGTCAGCATGGCTTTATTTTCCAAGACCTCTGCCTGACCGGAGCATTGTGATTGGGTAGAGAGTTGGGCTTTGTTGCTGCTGCTCTAAGCTTGTGTCTGTGCTAGAAGCCATGTAGTAAGCAAGAGCTTCCAGGAGGGGGCAAGATGTTCAAAGACATAAGTGCGGGCTCATTGTTTGGGTCTGCTGTCGCTTTGGATGCTACCAGAAGCGATTGTGGTGTCAAAACTCAAATTCAGTTTGTTAGTAGTTGTAAATGTACCAAAGACAATACTGGAATTTATCGGTTATCTGTAACTTCTGATACATGTTTGGTTGGTTTATCGTTTTATCTTTATCAAAGATAACTTTTCAGTTATCTGATTATCTGTTATCGAAGTTAATTTTTTGGTTATCTGTGCCCACCACCGATGGATTGCAATAACAATTGGTGGAGAGGGAAGTTTTTGGTCAAGACAGAATTCACCGTGCAGTGTCACTCCACATAAAGAGGTGGTGCTTGCATTTGTTCTTTGATACAAATTACTTTCACTCTGATTCTGCCTTTGATTGGTGCTCTCATGTCTTGATTCCTTTTATCATTTAATCAGGATAGCTGATACGTTCTGCAATCAGGATCAAAGGTCAGGATCTGCCCCTTGACCCTGAACACAGACAACCAGAAATCCAGACAAACTGCAATTCAAAACATAATTCCCCTGATGAAGTTCAAAAATAAGTGGTCAAGAACAAAGATCAGCATGAATGTTCACCAATCACGATGTAAGGTTAGGATCAAAGACAAATGATCAAGATAAAAGGATAGGATTTAAAATCAAAGCTGAGAATCAAAGAGGAGTGATCAATATCAAAGTTCAGGATCAAAGATATCAAAGTTCGACTCCCCCTCGAACTGCCACCTTATCGTGGTGTGGGAGTTTGTGTACCCGGATGATCCTAGGAGCTATGTTGTCGGGGGCTTTGTGCCCCTGGTAGGGTCTCCCGTGGCAAACAGGTCCTAGGGGATGGGTCAGACTAAGGGCAGTTCAGAAGCTACCATGACCAGTATAATATGAAGGACCGAGACGTCGCCCGGTACAGCAGAGCCGGGGCCCCACCCTGGAGCCAGGCCTGGGATTGGGGCTTGCGCGCGAGTGCCTGGTAGTTGGGCCTTAGCCCACGGGGCCCAGCTGGGCCCAGCCCGAAAGAACAACGTGGGCCCGCCCTCCTGTGGGTTCACGACCTGCAGAGGGGGTCATGGGGGTCGGGTACAGAGAGGACTGGGTGGTATTCAAGGGCGGGTGGACTGGCAGCCCGGTCTGCGCTCACAGCCTCTGGCTGTCGGGACATGGAATGTCACCTCGCTGGGGGGTTAGGAGCCTGAGCTTGTGAGGGAGGTTGAGAGGTACCGACTAGAGATATTCGAGCTCAACTCCACGCACAGTTTGGGCTATGGTACCCAACTCCTGGAGAGGGGTTGGTCACTCCACCTTTCTGGAGTTGCACATGGGGAGAGGTGGTGGGCAGGGGTAGCATTGCTCATTGCTCCCCAGCGCCATGTGTTGGAGTTCACACCGGCGAATGAGAGGGTCGCGTCCCTACGCCTTCGTGTTGCGGACAGGTCTGTCACTGTTGTGTCGGGCTACAGGCCAAGTGGCAGTGCAGAGTACCCGATCTTCTTGGAGTCCCTGGGAGGGGTACTAGATAGCGTTCCGACTGGGGTCTCCATTGTTCTCCTGGGGGACTTCAACACCCATGTGAGTGGTGACAGTGAGACCTGGAGGGGGTGATTGAGAAGCACGGCCTGCCCGATATGAACCCAAGTGGTGTTCAGTTGTTGGACTTCTGTGCTAACCACAGTTTGTCCATCATGAACTCCATGTTCGAGCACAAGGGTGTCCATAAGTGTACATGGCACCAGGACACCCTGAGCCAGAGATCGATGATCGACTTTGTAGTCATACCACCTGACCTTCAGCCACGTGTCTCGGACACTCGGGTGAAGAGAGGGGCTGAGCTGTTGACCAATCACCACCTGGTGGTGAGTTGGATCCACTGGGAGGGGAGAAAGCTGGTCAGACATGGCAGGCCCAAACATATCATGAGGGTCTGTTGGGAATGACTGGCGGAACTCTCTGTGAGCGAGGTCTTCAACTCCCACCTCCAGGAGAGCTTCTCCCAAATCCCGGGGGAGGTTGGAGACATGGAGTCCGAGTGGACCATGTTCCTCACCTCCATTGTCGATGTGGCCGCTCGCAGCTGTGGTCGCAGTGTCTCTGGTGCCTGTCGCAATGGCAATCCCCGAACCCGGTGGTGGACGCCGGAAGTAAGGGAGGCCATCAAGCTGAAGACAGTGCGGGGAGAAGACCCAGGACACACTGGAGGGACTACATCTCACAGCTGGCTTGGGAACGCCTCGGGGTTTCCCCGGAGGAGCTGGGGGAAGTGTGTGGTTTAGGAGGTCTGGGTGGCTTTGCTTGGGCTGCTGCCCCCCCCCCCCCAACCTGACCTCAGATGAAGCAGAAGGAAAAAATGGATAGATGGATGGAGGATCAAAGATAAATAACCACAATCAAAGTTAAGGCCTAGTCACACCTTGACAATTTAATATTAAAAATACACAGCATACACTGGGGTACATCTAATACATTATGGGTAAGTTTTGTATAAGTTAAGTTGTAGGTAGGTTGTGCGATTGTTGACACACGTTTCTTGTAAGTTATTCATAAGTCAAAGTGCATCCATTGATGCTGCCCACCCACTGCCTGAACACCTGAAAGCTACAGTCCTAATGTGAACAGTTCAGACTGTTACAAATATTAAAACCATTCACACATGGAGTAAATATAAAGTCTTAATGTCACCTGTTACTTTCAGTTGGATTCATCATCACAGCCTGAGGAAAACCTATCCACATAAAGAGTTCAGATTTTCTAAAACAATGTCTGGAAATACCTTAGGTCCTTTAATGGTTGAAGAAATGTAACATCTTTAAAGAATCCCTCTGTGTTTTGTACGTTTCTCAGCCTGAACCAGAGAACACCAGCACTTTGTGCCACAACAAGACAATTAACTTATTTAAAAACTGAAAGAGTCACAGCGCCTCATTCATTCACATCAGCGTTTAACACAGACATCAGTCGACTCTTCAGATGAAAATAAATCCCATGATCCATCAAGACAAAAATTTAATTAAATTATATTTTAAAAATGTTAAATTACTCTGTGTGGCCTCCATGTGGAGGGAGCAAGCGTGTACCAAATGGTGCGCACTCTCAGTGATGTGCATGTCAACATCTACATGCTCTGCCTACCTGACAAAAGGACTCTGCTGGAGGTGGAAACACAAATCAAGCCAGACTTAACCATTCCAACCCGTACCATATCGTGCGGTACCAACTCAGACCGCTCGGTGGAAACAGGCTGTCAGCATATGCTGGCTAAATCGCAAAGGTGTGACAGGCCCATGAAGATCAAAGACATGGGTCAAAGATTTGTGATCATGATCGAAGATCAGAATAAAAATATGATGAAAGAGCAGTGGTTAAGATCTCACAATTAAAATAGCAACAGAGAAGTAAACAGAGATCAGAAGGACTTTGGCGGAGGTATGCACTCCCTTAAGAGCAGTGAGTCGTAATGTTGCTTGCTCATATTTGTGCAACAGTCACTGTATTGCCACAAGATTAACAAAACTCAAATTTGAATCCTACTTCTCTGCGTTTCACAGTCACTGAGAAAACAACAATATGCCACAGCTGAAACGTTCAACATGGAGGAGAGGTGTGCGTGTGTGTGCTAGTAACTATCGAAATTTAGCTTGAATAGCAGTTTGATGATATAAGCAAATGAAATGGCAAATGGCAGAATGAAAGAGTGTGATCTTCTGCATTAATACAATGACTAGAATTTCTGTTACCCCACAGCAGCTGAGAAGCTCATGTGTAGGGATGAGTATCGAGAATCAGTTCTTTTCGGGTATCGTTAAGAAATTATTCGATCCACCGACATCAATAGCCTTTTTGCTGAGGGCCCCTTCACACGTGCAAATTTGGTCAAATTGCGCATTAAGTGCACATGAAGCAGGAATCATATGCAAACCTGTAATTTCGTAGCTGCTTTCAACACCTCGTACACCTATTGCTACAACTATTTGCACACACCAGTGTCTGACAGACAGAGTGCGCGCTGTGCAAGCCCATCGAACCCTCTCACCACAGGTGTTGACCAAATTCCAGGTGACACACGAATATCTAATACCCCTCGCATGGTACTTAGAAAATATGTGGCCATTCGCATTCTTGACATGACAACAGTCTGCAGACAATCACTGTCGTACTGGCAGTGAAATTTGTCTAAGTGCCCCACGAGTGTGGCTTTGATGTGTGCGCTAAAAACTGACAGGACGTGTGGCCGCCCACTGAAGCAGCTGTGGAAATCTGTCATTCTGGACATACCGGCTGGTCAGTACTGTGTTTGGACATGGACTAACAACTGACCATTGTGACGTGCGTGTGTCTGTTTGCTGTCATCAAGTGCACATAAATGAAAACGTATCACTGTGCCGACGGGCTGCAGCGAGCAAGCATGCGCACATGGCTTGCACATGGACAGGCTGCCTCCAGGTTGAAACAGACCATCAGATCATAACATGTAGCAGGCGATCTGACTGTTACATCACCCATATGAGATCTGTTCCACATGACGCGATGTCCTGCAGCGCACCGTCCACAAGACACGCGTGTCGGCACCAGCAGATGTGGACATGAATGAGATGAGCAAACTGCTTCTCATTCATGTCATTTCATGACTGTGCATTTACAGAGGAACAGACGGATCGTATTTGTATTCCCCGCTTGATGAGAGGGATTTAAAACTGCAGTGTTTTTATAAGGTGCGTCATTTTAATTTTTTTAAATACGTCCATGTGCTTCCTGATATGAGGCAGTTTCCAGCACCCGTCACAGGACAGTGATGGTAGCTCACTGGTAAAGTTTTCAATTGGCAGTCACAGCTTTTGAATCCAGTAGATGACATGTATTTATAAGGTGTCCCAAAAAAATATACAACATTTAAAACCCTCGGTTTCACCCTTAAATGCTACAAACTTAATCACTTATGTTTCTTTTTTACTTGCAGAGACCCTGAAGTTTATGTTGATGCCAAGCATCGATGCATTGAAGGAAAACATCTGCCAAGAAATCCGAAACGTTCCTCACACTCAGGACACTTTCCCCAAAGTGTTTGCAGGCCGTAATTGGCCAACGCGGGGCCTACACTGAACATGTTGTCTAAGAGAATGACAAAATGCAGGGCCAATATTGACATTGGTATGAAAAACGTCAACCTTTCAGCTTTCTATCCAGCCATAAATTTATTTCCTAGACATATGCTTTGACCATTTTCTTTGCTGATAAAATGTTGCATATTTTTTTCGGACACCCGATATATATATTTTTTTTATTTTCAGGTGCGTGATGTGGGAAAAACCTGCTGGGAAAAGGTGCTGCATTCCCGTGTGCACTGAACCATGTATTTTTTATTTATTGTTTCCTTCACACCAACTGCACAACCACATTGTGCAGCTGGTGGCACTGTGTTCCCGCATGCACGAACTGTCAAACCAGCATTGTGCACGCCTGGCTGTCGGTGTGATGTTTCGTGGTGCACATAATTCAAACTGTTTCGCGCTGTTTCACCATATTCAACCAAACTTTGCACTATGTGTGAAGGGGCCCTTAACAATTCCCTTATCGGTAAAATATGCCTCCGCTAACACTGATTGGTTGACTCATTCATTCTATGTACAAACCAACGCGTTAATGTGAGGTGTGTGTTAGTGTTTACATATAAATGTGCTTTTTTAAAATATGCCATTTTTTTATTTGTAAAAAAATGCATTTGCAAAACAAAGTCAATTGTGATTAGACAACCATCTGATATAACCAGTGTCAAAATAAATAGAACACTGCCTACTGGTCCCAGACGCTCAGTACTTAGGGCGAATACTGCCATGAACACAACTGGCCAGTAGATGGCAGTAGAGACCGTAAAACAAAACAGGAAGCGATGTAACTTGCAGTGATTCCATTTGAAAATAATGAAGAAGCAACCTGAGCTTCTTCTGGCATTTTACATAAAACAAACACAATAACAACGTCTATAAACCCAGAGAATATATTCACGCGAGTTTTAGGCACAATATACAATGAGTTTAATGCTGTTGTCCATGTGGAGCCTGATCAGAGCGTCTCAAATGCTTTTCTCCTGTCGTGACTGTACTGATATTACCCATAATGCACTGGGCAGAGCATGTCCACACTGAAATCTTCAAAATTTGTGCAGTACTTTAAAACTAAAACATATAGCTGATATTTTCACTTTATAAAACTTCAGAAGTGACATTAATTGAAATAACTTGTCCGAAATTAGTTTGGTTAAAATTTTAACCATAAGTTAAAATTGTATGCCTCTGGATGACTTGGGTGATATTGCTGATGAATTGGTATGGTGTCAAGAGCAATTATCTTGTGACCAGTTTGCTTCTGAGTGCAGAGGATGGAGCGGTTTTTCCTGAAACCAGCTCTCCTCTGTTTACTGAGAACAGAGCTGTTTATCTTCTACAAAACAGGTAACTCCTAAAATCTTTGATATCAGACTTAATGTTTTTTTGTCTCTTAAAGCTTTATTTACTTCACCTGCAAAAATATGTTAGTGATTTAAAATTTATCGGACCAAAATTTATCTGAAGATAATTGGTCCACTGATGGTTTTCAAAGTTATCTGAAAAGCTAATCCGATAATGAAAACATTATCTTCGTTAATTAGCGGTTAGCGGATTAGCGGAACTGTGCCCTCCACTGCTCATGTGTCAAATATCTGAATCACAGCCATGTAAGTGCATGTGTCCTTCGATCCAACAACTGCTTTGTGAATAGATGGCCAATTGTACTGACATAAAACTGCAAATATTTCAATTTATGGTCATTAATTGGTAGATTGCCTTCATATTTGGTATTATGTTAGCACCTATCACTGCCCTGAGGTGCATTGTGAATTTACAGTGTTAAAATGTTCAAACTGGACATTGTAAATAGTAATTTGGACATTTACTGCTCCTTGCTGGTGTCATGCCTGGCCCTGATCCAGGCTTTGATCCCTATTTTGCCCCTTCCTTTTACTCACCGTCAGCTTCTGCTTGGATTTATTAGTTGTTTATTTTCATTATCCTGGGTTCTACTTTACTTTGTTACTTTTATACTTTAGCCATTGTTCAGTTCTGTTCTGCTAGGTTGTGTTTTCATTTAGTTAACATCTATTTATTTTTGCTGTTTTCATTTCTGTCATTTTCTGTTGTACTTTAATATTGGGTTTTGCTTTCTGTTTATTATTTAGTCTTTGCTTGGTTATCTTTATTGTATTCTTCTGTCATTAGTCAGTTCCAGTTTAGTTATGTCTTTGTGTTTACATTCCTGTTATTTCTCTGATTAGTTCTTATGTAGTTTTGTCTTTGTACACTTTCCAGCGCCTTTCACAGTCCTGAGTGTTGTCTTGCCGTGTTCTGAATCCTGCTCTGTACTCGACCATGCCTCTTGCCTCATCCCAGATGTCTGTGTTTGCTCGTGCCTCTGACCCCTGCTCGTTTATGACTGCGTCTCTGCCTAATCCTGTTGGTACTTCTGCTTCGCTGACAGACCACATGTGTACCAAACCAAAGCTTGGAATACAGACCATGATTTCTCTTTCACCAAAGCCTAGTCTGGGAGTCTGCTTTGTGGGTCCAGCCGCTCTGGGTGCCGGGCAGCCGCCTGCCCTGACAGCTGGTTGCATAGACCATTATATGTCAGTCCATGCTAGCTATTCAAATCACATCTGTTTAAACTTTAGTGTGGAAAATACCTGATAATGGTAAACATGCCTAATGAGTCCTACTATGAAAAGTCACATACGATATCATATCAGACTGCTTGGCATCACTTTGACAGCGCTTCAGTGTGACTACCTTACATTTACCTTAGTCAAAACAGCAATAAAACAAGCAGCTTCACTTCAGGTTTCACTAAAAGTCCAATCTCTGTCGGCATCATTATCGACTGATGCCAAAAATCCCTGACAACGCTTCACTGTTTGACACCTCAGAATGAAAAGGGAATAAATTTTGCATTAGAATTTCTCAGCGCCAAGATGTTTTCATATGATTTTTTTCCTCGTGTTATTTACACTGGCTACCAAAACCAAAAGATAATCTTTGGTTAGAAATGAAACAGAAAAGTTTCAAATTATTGTTTTTTAGAACTTTTCCTTAGCAAATGACAAGCTACCTATTTAAGATCAAAACAATGCATGAATTTCAGAAGCTTATCACTGTTAACGTTTTCAATGGTCCTGCTGTGATCTAGCTCTCCTAGAGACTCTCTCAATAGGATGAACAATGGACAAATTATAATGCTCTGGGATGGCTAGATGAGAGAAGGACCAGTGAAAGCATTAATGGATGTGACAATCTCATGGAATTAAGCTTCTATCCACAAATTTCAAGGTCATTTTAGCTCTGGTAGTTACCAATATATACACTGTAGTTTGATTCCAGCTGTGTGCTTCAGGATACCTGGGTGTCCTTGGATAAGACACCTCATCTGCATTATTGATGGACTGGGATATATGGACATGGATACCAGCAGTGCCTGGGGAAGTAATGTGAAATCAACTGGCATCCCATCCAGGGGGAGTCATAAACTGGCATTTGGTCCTGTAAAAATAAGTGGAATTCAATTGAGTCTAAGTCATCCCCTGGTGCTGCAAAATAATAAGGTTTAAAATCTTACCCACCCACCTGCCGAGCAAGCATGTTGGCAAACCTCAATCAGACTATGCTCAGTGGGGTGACCATCTGCTTTAGCCATACTAACAACAAAATAAAACAAAAGCACATGAAGCAATTGTCAAACACTCAGTGGTAGAAATGTTGCAGCAAGTTCAGCTATTAGGATGACGGACAGCACAAAAGACAACCAAGAGGTAAAGAACAGAGTCCCAGTAAAGTCAACAACTGGCACCACATGATGGTCTGTTAAGCCACAGAAACCCTCCAGATTTCAAATAGCTCCCATACAGACCAAACATAACCTTAACGGATGGATATCCATCAGATGGGTAGATGGATGGAAGACTGGATGGATAAATCCCTCAGACGTGCCAGGGACTGACATCACTGTTCCTCTCCTCCACCCTGGAATGCAGTTGAGGGACCTCCTTGTTCTGGTGATGCTTTATGTCCTTCACTGTCCATCTTCAACCAGTTTGTGCAGTTAGTACAGGCGCTCATATCACAGTGGCACCACACTATGGTATAAAGAGGTAAACACGAGCCAGATAGGCTTCATGGCTTGTATAAAATTTACTGTATTTTCTGGAGTATAGTAGTTCACATTTTTTAACCTAGTTTGGGAGGTACTGTGACTTATACTCTGGTGTGAATCACATACAGAAAAATCCCACATTTCTTATTCATTACTAGTATTATTAGCAGTAATATTTTTAACACTACTACTAATAATAACAATATGATCCCAAGAATCAAAGCATCAAACAAAATAAACTCCAATAATAAAGCAATTAATGCCTGTAAAATATACTACTACTTCTTTTATTACCAATGTTGGATTAGAAGTGTTGATTCTCACTGGCCAATGCGGCACATCGAATTGTATGTGTGATTGTGTCAGTCTGACACATGGATCAAAGAAGAGGGGAAAAAAAATCAAGTCAGTTTGAACTATAACATCTTTCTTGGCATAGACAAAACAGTGACTGGTGAGCTGAGATTTGCTCATGTGCACAGAAGCGACAAAATAAAGTTACAGCTGTCCTGTGCAAACAGACAGAGGCGTTCCAGCTGAAAGCGGGCCCACAGTGACGCGTGGAGTCCAAATGTGGCTGTGCAGGACTCCTCAGGGACTCCGAGAACATCACTGATGTGGAACGCTGTGGACTCTCACAGCTTTGCAGGTCAGTGTCCGCCATAACCCGCGACACAACATGAAATAAGATGACAATCAAGTGCATCCATGTAGCTGAAATGTCACCGCGAGGGCTCTGACGTGGCTGCATCTATGTCGGTGGACAATCCCTTACTGCACCGTTTCATTGAATACTTTACAACTGTTTTCTTCTTGGTAAAATGTTTGCTCAGTCCTCCAAGTGGAAACAGATTTGTTTTACATCCATCAAAGTGAGTAAGGGATTCTCGCTGCTGCTGTCCTGGCAGCTTTAACCTTCCAGTGCCAGTTTCTATCTCCTTTTCTCCTTAGGTTCTCCTATTTCAGACTGGATCTTGTGTCACCACAGATTTTGAGTCTCACCTCTCAGAAAGCACCAGAAATTCATTCTACCTCTGTACTTGCTTCTTTGAGATATTCTTACAGACATAAAGACATGGATGACCTCTAATTTCCTGCTTTTAAACTCAGATAAAACTGAAGTTATTGTACTTGGCCCCACAAATCTTAGAAACATGGTGTCTAACCAGATCCTTACTCTGGATGGCATTACCCTGACCTCTAGTAATACTGTGAGAAATCTTGGAGTCATTTTTTAATCAGGATATGTCATTCAATGCGCATAGTAAACAAATATGTAGGACTGCTTTTTTGCATTTACGCAATATCTCTAAAATTAGAAAGGTCTTGTCTCAGAGTGATGCTGAAAAACTAATTCATGCATTTATTTCCTCTTGGCTGGACTATTGTAATTCATTATTATCAGGTTGTCCTAAAAGTTCCCTGAAAAGCCTTCAGTTAATTCAGAATGCTGCAGCTAGAGTACTAACGGGGACTAGAAGGAGAGAGCATATCTCACCCATATTGGCCTCTCTTCATTGGCTTCCTGTTAATTCTAGAATAGAATTTAAAATTCTTCTTCTTACTTATAAGGTTTTGAATAATCAGGTCCCATCTTATCTTAGGGACCTCATAGTACCATATCACCCCAATAGAGCGCTTCGCTCTCAGACTGCAGGCTTACTTGTAGTTCCTAGGGTTTGTAAGAGTAGAATGGGAGGCAGAGCCTTCAGCTTTCAGGCTCCTCTCCTGTGGAACCAGCTCCCAATTCAGATCAGGGAGACAGACACCCTCTCTACTTTTAAGATTAGGCTTAAAACTTTCCTTTTTGCTAAAGCTTATAGTTAGGGCTGGATCAGGTGACCCTGAACCATCCCTTAGTTATGCTGCTATAGACTTAGACTGCTGGGGGGTTCCCATGATGCACTGAGTGTTTCTTTCTCTTTTTGCTCTGTATGCAACACTCTGCATTTAATCATTAGTGATTGATCTCTGCTCCCCTCCACAGCATGTCTTTTTCCTGGTTCTCTCCCTCAGCCCCAACCAGTCCCAGCAGAAGACTGCCCCTCCCTGAGCCTGGTTCTGCTGGAGGCTTCTTCCTGTTAAAAAGGAGTTTTTCCTTCCCACTGTCGCCAAGTGCTTGCTCACAGGGGGTCATTTTGACCGTTGGGGTTTTTACGTAATTATTGTATGGCCTTGCCTTACAATATAAAGCGCCTTGGGGCAACTGTTTGTTGTGATTTGGCGCTATATAAATAAAATTGATTGACTGATTGATTGATTGAGATAAAACCTGAGAATATCCTGCAGCTGCTCTCTCCTCTAAAGCTATTCCCAGTGGCAAGCTTATGCCCAAGACCAACAAGTACACCTGAGGGCAACTTCTGGTTAAAGTCCAAAGAAGACTCAGAGGAGAGAAGAAAGGAAAAAGTGAATCAACAGCAGGGCTCTGCTTGAAGCAGAGATGCCATCCTGATGTTGATTGTCCTGTGAGTGGATCTATGTATTATAAGATCCTCACTTTGGTGTCACAAAAATGTTATTTTCTAACATGCTGTGTACCCTGTGTAGAGTTGAGCCGAGGCCATGAGGATACCTCCTCTGGGTTCTCATCTCTGAGAATGCTCGTAGTCTGAGGCTTTGTTGGAAAGCTGTGATAAATAACAGGTACAATAACAGGTAGATAAATAACAACGTACTGTGGTTTGTTCTTCAGAGTGTGTTTGCGCCAACATGTAAGCCATGGGGTGTTGTGACCAGTCACCCTGAAGCATTACACCTTTGTGCTGATGATGCGGCCTTGATGCATGAACAAGGCAGAACTCAGGACTGTGAACATTTCAACAACTTTTGCACCCACCTATGTGATCACAGTTATACGAGGGTCGGCTGAAAGGTTCTGCCTCCTACAGGATTATTTCAATAACAAGCAAGATATTAATATGAATGGGACATCTCATTAAGGCTGACAATATTCTGTACCAGGCAGTGTTATTACATTTCCACATATTCACCGCCAATGCTGGGAAAATTTTCCATCTCCTTGGTGTAGATATCAGGTGTCTTCTAAAGTGAGACCCAGCTGCTTGCACCTTTGTATCATTAGTGGAACTGTGTGCATTGTGTTCTTTAAACTGGGGAAAAAGAAAAAGTCAGAGGGCGCAAGATCTTGACTGTATGGCGGGTGCAATGCAATGCAATATGCTGCAACGCATCCAGTTTGTCAATTCGTATGTGGACGAGCATTGTCATGCTGAAGGACTGCAAAGTGTCCACATATTGGCCGTGGTTGACAGAGTTCCATGATCCAAAAATTTTGTGGGAACTATGCCATTGCACCTGCACAAGATGCAGGTGGATGAAGAAGCTGTTGCTGTGATGGGGCAGCTGCTGTTATGTGTCGGACGCAGCTCGGAGAACCGACCAGCGTTTGAAGGACCCAGTATGAAATAAGCAGAGCACGGTACAAAGGCTAACTGAATTTAATACATAACAGTGATAATATAACAACAAAAGGTGCGGCCTGGCGTGGTGCGCTCCCAGCAGCGCTAACGGTCCGGAGCCAGAAGTTGTTTCGGACCCAAGGACCCCGCCGACACCCCCCAGGTGGCCGCAACAACCGAGTCTGTGAAAGAAAGAACCATTATGTGAGTCCACACTCTACACACAGAACACTTAAAGGTGTACAAACAGCAAACACTTCCTGGCTTGATTACTGATCAGCTTCCCAACCTGCAGGCATGGAACATCCAGTTCACAAAACTCCACCGCAGTGAAAGCTGATACATGACTAACATACAGCTCAATACAATAAGGTGTGAGGGACACCACATTTACTGACTGTATAACTGTTAGTCACAAAATCTAACGTACCTCAGGAAGTGTGCTGACGAGCATGAGACCTCACCCCCTCCTCTTTCACAGACTGTGCATCAAACCTGGACGTTCTCAGCATCCGCTGCTGATGAGATGGCTCCCAAGACGACGATCTCACCCGTCTGGTCACAAGGTCGAGTCTCTGGCAAATACACACTGTGCACTCCAGTCTTAAATGCCAACATGTTCCAATCCATCCAGATGCACCACAGCTGTGAGTCCTGACGAGTCGCAGGTGATCAGGGTGAGGTCCTGACAGCCTCAGCAACACAGCCACTCAGTCCCAAACGCAAGCCACCTGGGAGGAAAACCAAAAAACAGAAACAAACCGGCAGCCAGGCCCCCCCAGCCATATAACAGTACCCCGCCCTCACGGGAAGCCTCCCGGCGACCACACACACCTGGTCCAGGAGAAACACCCCCCTCCAGGGACCATGGCTGGAAACCGCGTCTGCGTTCATCCTCCAACAGACTGGTTGAACTGGCTGCATCTTTGCCCTTGTTTCTGACAGTCTCTTAGCACAGGTGTGGCCAGGAGTTCTTACACCTGTGCGGTCAGCCTTTATCCAAACATGTGTAATTAGTCATAAAACAAAACACAAACAACCAAAACACCCCCCCCTCCCCAGGGGACCGTCCCATCAAACCCCAGGGAAGGGGAGAAAAGAAAAAACAACCCAAACTTGAGCTTACAAATAAAAATACTAAAACACCCCCCCCCCCCCCTCCCCAGAGGACCGTTCCATCAAACCCCAGGGAAGGGGAGAAAAGAAAAACCCAAACTTGAGTTTACAAACAAAAATACTAAAATACCCCCCTCCTCCCCCCCAAACGACATGTAGGGACCAACACCCCCCAGAGGGCCTCCCGCCAGCTCCAGGAGTAATAACCACGACCGAGATCCCTCTGGGATCCAACGTCACCCACGGGGACTACCAGCGCCTCCCAGAGGACCACTCGTCAACCCCAGAAGACGCCTCCCCTCATGACCAATGGACCCAGCCCCGGCCGTCCATGGCTAGATGGGCCTACAGCCCTTTCCCCCCCAGAGGACACCACAGTCAAACCCTGAGGGCGGAAACAGGGGGGGGGGAAACAAAAAGATACCCCAAACCCCCCCCCCCCCCCTCCCGGGTGCAGAGGCTACCTGGGAAACGCCCAGCACAACCCAACTGCACCCCTCCAGCAATGCCGACACCACGGCACACCCGGCTGGAGTCAGAGGAGAAGAGAGGGCATAACAAAAAACAAAGAGAAAAAACAACCCAAGTACCACCCCATCACCCCCCAGGGGACCGTTCCATCTAACCCTGGGGATGTGAAACAAAAAGAAATAAAAGAAAAAACAAACAGACCAACACACAGTTGTTTGGGTCCCTTTTTTGTTTTGTTTTGTTCTTTTTCAGACAGGCTGCAGGGTCACAACCCCAGACAAATAGTGGACAACAAAAAATAAAATCCCACACAAAAACCAACTCAAAAAACACCCACACAAAATGAACTAACACAAAACAAATCAGTGAGTTATACCGTCAAGCTCAACCAAATGGAACACACCTGTTCCTACTCAAGAGCTTGACGGTAACGTGATTCAGTCACCACAAGGGGGAGCCAGAGTGCAAAAAATGAAAAAACCCCTTTGGCGACAGAAAAAACAAACGAGCTGCTCTTATGTGCGCAGCTGAGTGCAACACACAACCAAAATGTGCTCAACTAAATAACGCCGGAGCTGATACAACAGACGCAGTAGTTACCTTTGTCCGGGGAAACGGGGCTACGACTGTAACACAGGAAGCCCAGCGACCTGTGCTAACAGAGCTCCGCCGTGCGCGTGAACCCATTACAAACGCACTCTTGCAGCTCCCGTTTACACCTCTTATCCGGTCGGAGTGTGACGCGAAGCCGTCGCCAGTCACACTCCACCACGACCCACGGATAAGGCACAACACAGGAACACGGCTGCAAGAGAGCACAAATCAGTATCCAGTAATGGGTCTCAAACACTCACCTTCCGGGCGGAGAGCCCCGCAACTGATCCGGATAACCACTGAACGTCTGCTGCCGCCTTCCCGGCGCGTTACCGTCTCTGCTACCGCTGGGTCCGTGATGTTTGGCCAGAGACTACTGTTATGTGTCGGACGCAGCTCGGAGAACCGACCAGCGTTTGAAGGACCCAGTATGAAATAAGCAGAGCACGGTACAAAGGCTAACTGAATTTAATACATAACAGTGATAATATAACAACAAAAGGTGCGGCCTGGCGTGGTGCGCTCCCAGCAGCGCTAACGGTCCGGAGCCAGAAGTTGTTTCGGACCCAAGGACCCCGCCGACACCCCCCAGGTGGCCGCAGCAACCGAGTCTGTGAAAGAAGGAACCATTATGTGAGTCCACACTCTACACACAGAACACTTAAAGGTGTACAAACAGCAAACACTTCCTGGCTTGATTACTGATCAGCTTCCCAACCTGCAGGCATGGAACATCCAGTTCACAAACCTCCACCGCAGTGAAAGCTGATACATGACTAACATACAGCTCAATACAATAAGGTGTGAGGGACACCACATTTACTGACTGTATAACTGTTAGTCACAAAATCTAACGTACCTCAGGAAGTGTGCTGACGAGCGTGAGACCTCACCCCCTCCTCTTTCACAGACTGTGCATCAAACCTGGACGTTCTCAGCATCCGCTGCTGATGAGATGGCTCCCAAGACGACGATCTCACCCATCTGGTCACAAGGTCGAGTCTCTGGCAAATACACACTGTGCACTCCAGTCTTAAATGCCAACATGTTCCAATCCATCCAGATGCACCACAGCTGTGAGTCCTGACGAGTCGCAGGCGATCAGGGTGAGGTCCTGACAGCCTCAGCAACACAGCCACTCAGTCCCAAACGCAAGCCACCTGGGAGGAAAACCAAAAAACAGAAACAAACCGGCAGCCAGGCCCCCCCAGCCATATAACAGCTGCTATAGACCTGTCCCGGTTTCATAAAGCAGTATAATCTTCTTTAGTCAAATAAACCTAATTAGCTGACAATTTTTTTAATGTTAGTTGTTGTATAAAGTGTTTAGTTGGCTAAAGTTTCACATTACCCAACTAAACTTTTTAGTCTAGCACAGATAAGGCTAATCTTATTTTAGTCAACAAAACTTCAGTGTCTTACCTCAAAAATGGCAGCTATCACATACCACCACTTGATGGAACATTCAAGAGCACTCCTACGTCACTATTATTCCTCCAAAAAGGAGAGCTTCCTCTGTTTTTGGCCATTGTTGTAGCAGATGTCTGTCATGTGATGTGTTTGTGACAGTTCTCACATTAGCCACTGAGCATCGCTGTTACGATGCAGTATGTAGAAGAAAAACTGCTAGGCTAAAAGCTAAGCACGTCATTCTGCAGTTTGTATGGGACTGTAAATGTTATGACGATGACCAACCCGGAAGTACGTAAACTAAACTCTGGCACATTGTAGGTGTTTCTTGGCAATGTTTCTTGGCAAAATCATTGACTAATGTAAGATGACTAATCTACAAATTTAGCCATTGATATGAGACATGGATGAGACGGCTAATGTTGGGCGACTATCCATAGTTGAATAAGTCAGTTTAATAGAATAAAAGATTTGACTGCTTTATAAAACCTTGCCCTTGTCATGCAGACTCACAGTGGCTGGATGTTTACCCTTCGAACTCCTTGCCCACCTCCTGACTATACTGACATCCATTCATCGTTGAATGTCCATGGGTGCACAACCCTCCACCACGATGAATTCAATAACAGCACATTGTTTCAAATGCACATCCATGTACATCACCATTTTATTACACACTACAGTGCACGTTACATCAAAGGCAATTCTGTGCATGCCTGAAATTGCAAGTAAAAATCATCTGATGTTGAGATAGTCAATAAATAAATGTTATTCTCATACTAGTTTCACTCCGATATGTTGGTTGATTTTAAAATAATTGCATTAGAGGCAGAACATTTCAGCTGACTCTTGTATGTTGGCTTGACATGGGTTACTTTCACATTATGCTGTGGTTAGAAAGTGACGCGTTTCCAAGCCTATGGGGAGCACGGTGACTTAGTGGTTAGCACTGTTGCCTCATAGCAAGAAAGTCGTGGGATCTCTTCCCACTTGGTCCTTTCTGTGTGGAGTTTGCATGTTCTCCCGATGTTCACAAGGGTTCCCTCTGGGTCCTCCCACTTACCAAAACAAGCAGTTTAGGTGAATTGGTGACTCTAAATTGACCGTTTGGTTGTCTATATGTGGTCCTGTGATAGACTGGCATCATGTCCATGGTGTGCCCTGCTTCACACCACAAACTGCTGGGATAGGCTCCAGCCTCCCTGTGACCCTTAATTGGAATATACAAGTAGAGAAAATGAATGAATAAATATCAGCCCACTGAAAACAATAACACATGGCTCAGATAGTTCCACGTGATATGTAATGGAGTACCAGAAACTTCAATTCAAAACAATTAAAGAAAAAATACAGATGGCCTCAGAAAATAAACGTGCTAAATTTGCTGTTGTTTTTAATGCTTTCACTCAATTTCGTTAGACTCCAAATAACACCACAGAGCTAACAAGCTATTTAATACATAACATGTAAATTAGAAAACAAAGGATTCCTCAAACATGTTGATGGAAAATTATTTCTGTATGATGTACAATGAGTAAAAATAAAATCTAGGAGTGCACTGTTTTTATTCCTCAAAAAGCATGATGCAATTAATTAAATGACTTCTTGGCTCTGCAGTGCTTTGCTTTGAATTAATTCTGACAAACCTTAGCAGTCAGCTCTGCAATAATCAATGCAAAAGACAAAGAAAAATTATGTTATTTTTGCACTGCACCACATCAGTGCCACACTGACTGATATGCGCAAATGGTTGTGTATCGGTATGACTTCACTCTTAGTTTGCCACCGGGGCGCTGTCAATGACAACAAAAGAGAAAAGGAAGCCCAGAAGAAGAAGTTCTGAGCTTTCAACCTGTTTTTAGACTTGTAGCATAGCATAACATAGCATGTTTTCTCTCCCAGGGCATTTGAGTAAGTAAGTCCAGTACAGGCCCTGAGGCATATCGGCTTATCTGAAGACAAGCGCTCTTGGAAACATTCTATTAGACCTTCATTTACAGTGCATCTGGAAAACATTCACAGCGCTCCACATTTTTTTTATATTTTCTTATGTTACAGTCTTATTCCAAAATGGATGAAATTCATTTTTCCCCCAAAATTATACACACAATACCCCATAATGACTATGTGAAAAAAGTTTTTGCTGAGATTTTTTATAAATTTATTAAAATAATAAAAAAAATCCCTAAGAAATCACATGTACATAAATTCATATCCTTTGCCATAAAGCTCAAAATTGAGCTCAGGTACATCCTGTTTCCACTAATCATCCTTGAGATGTTTCTACAGCTTAACTGGAGTCCACTTGGGGTAAAATCAATTGATTAGACATGATCTGAAAAGGCACACACCTGTCTACATATAAGGTCCTGCAGTTGAAATTGGATGCCAAAGCAAAACCACACATGAAGTCAAAGGAACTGTCTGTAGACCTCCAAGATAGGACTGTCTTGAGACACAAATCTAGGGAATGATACAGAAACATTTCTGCTGCTTTGAAGGTCTCAATGAGCACAGTGTCCTTCATCATCCGCAAACGGAAGAAGTTCGGATCCACAAGGACTCGTCCTAGAGCTGGACGCCCATCTAAACTGAGCGAAAGGGTAGACGGGCCTTAGTCAGGGAGGTGATTCCTCTGTGGCAATAGGACAACCATCTCTGCAGCAATCCAACAATCAGTTCTGTATGGTAGAGTGGCCAGATGGAAGCCACTCCTTAGTAAAAGGCACATGGCAGCCCACCTGGAAACTGAAGGACAAAGATATGGTACGTGATAGCCACCATTTTTGAGGTAAGACACTGAAGTTTTTTTTTTTTTTTGAGTTGTCATGAGTATATAGTATTTGTAGACAGAGACATTGCCACGACGATGATGAGATTATGTAGCATCCTGTCAGATGAGAGTCTACAACACCCTGTGGGTGCAA
The DNA here is from genome assembly GCF_902500255.1 of Thalassophryne amazonica. Taxonomy (NCBI): domain Eukaryota; kingdom Metazoa; phylum Chordata; class Actinopteri; order Batrachoidiformes; family Batrachoididae; genus Thalassophryne; species Thalassophryne amazonica. The sequence continues at coordinate 54,175,404 of NC_047106.1, forward strand.
CACCATCCATTACGGTTTACTTCCTCAGCCAAAGCCAGTTCCTTTTTATAATTGGGTGGACTAGGACAATTCAAATCAGGTGTCTTGTCTGAGGACATGTAGGGGTTGCTTCAGCAGAAACGAAACCCTCGCCTTTGGTGTGGCAGTCCAATTGTTTTACCACTGATTGAACTGGTCCATCTCCCTCCTGAGATAAGATATATTAAAAAGTTATTACTTAGGTTTTCTATCCTGAAATTCTCTCTATGCTTGTTATTTCTCTGTGGTGTTGTCACATTTGAAGCTCCTTGCGCAACAGAGAAGACACACTGTGATGAACTTGAAAGGATGTACATCAGTATGTGGAAAAAACCTCTGTGTTCTTTCACAACCACTCTGCTTTGCATTGACCAGAAGAAAGGCAAAACACGGCAGCAGCACAGAAGTAAAATCTGAACTTTGGACTGAAAAACTGTGACCATGTCAAGGGAAAGACAGAGAGAGAGAGGGAGAAGAAGAGAATGTGGCCATGGAGATATGCAATACCTCAATACTTTTTTAACGTATGTTATGTGCTTTCTTTAAATATAGCTTCTCCATGTACTTTCTCCGGTTAAATCACTGAACAGTTTTCACTGGGACTAATCTGTAATGAAGAAATGATGCCTATAAAAAGCGGTTAAAACTGAGTTCTGTTGACTACCCCGTGCAATGGGGGCACGTTTTCTCAAAAGAGATGTTGCTGAGGAATTTGTAAATGTAATTTTTCAGTGCTGTGAGCACATATAATTGTGTTATGCAGTTCCAAAGATCTATTTAAGCAGAACCTCATTTCACACAACTCTGATTTACCTCAGTGGAAGAAAAAAGTTTATCTGATACTTTCTAATTTGGTGTTTTCAGTCTTTTTTGTCTTTTAAAATTATATATATATATATATATATATATATATATATATATATATATATATATATATATATATATATATATATTTTTTTTTTTTTTTTTTTTTTTTTTTTAAAGGTTTGTCCAGGTAATACTGAAGAGTTGTTGAACGTGAATGTAATTATTCAATCTGCCAAAAATATTGTGAAGGAATAAGTGCACACTGTAAACAAAGGAGTCGCTGACAGAACATAATGATGGCGAGGCATCGCTGAAGCCAACATCCCTCACCACAGGAATGCCTCCTTATAAATTAGGACTGTATGAAAGGGAAGCACTGTGCAGCTATTTAATTTTGTCCCGGTGCAGAAAACACAAATGAATTCAGTAAACGGCCATAACTCTGACAAAAATATGCAGTTCTGCTTTGAACTCAGTGGAGATGTGCATAATAGAGACACCTGTAAAATCTAATATGATTCCATGATGTAATTTACATTTTAAGTTGGATCGTATGATCCAGACAGACTCGATGATAAACATATAAATCAAAAAGACACAATTTTGATGGACTCCTCTTCCCTTTAGCTGTGGTGGAACACAATAGCTGAAAAAGGTTTACTCTGGTAAAGTCCTTGAGAAGTTGCCACATTGAGCGTACTCCTATACCGGCAGACGAGAGTCTCTTTATATTCATGATGGATTTAATTGTAAGCATGACCAAATGGCTCCTTTGTGATTATTTTATTACAAATGTCGATAAGAATATGGCTTGTTGTGTGATTAATTGGCCCAACATATCATGGAAGAAGCATGTGGAGTTGTTTTTCAGTGGAGTGAGGTGGCTTACACAGACACAAAGCCACAACATAGAGAGTGCCTATCACGTCAGATCAGCGGCAAAGCCACAGTCGCGTAAAAAATTTGTTCATGCGTAGATATTAACTTTGCGCACAAATTATCATTACGCGTGTAAATGACCTTGCTTCAGTTTTCTTATCACAAATTAGTTCACAAGCTTTTATTATTCTGTTTCAACAACAGTACGCCTAATGCTCTTATTTTGAAAGGTCGGAAACAGCAAGGTGTAGTAAATCGGTTGCAACTGCTGAAAAACTGCAGCAGCGCGAACTCCGAGGTGCAGAGACAAAATGTGCTCCGTGATTGACACGGCTAAAAACTAATTTTAAGATGCAATTTTAAGTTGCAAAACAGTCCCATAGCACCTGGTTGATGAGAGAACAAGGTTGGTATGATAGTTCTGTTTTGTAAAGATAGGTTTGCTATATTACACAACGTTTGGAGTTTGCTTCTCAGGGTGATGCTTACTAGTTAACATCCACTAGAGGGTGGTAGTGCACTTTGGTAAAAGATATTCTCATGGTTGATTCGCCTTTGTAATGAAAAGACTAGCGCCTGCCTTTTGTAACTGTTCCATTATTTTGGTACCCCAAGCAAAGGGTGCCAAAAAAAGTGATAAGGCACAGGTCAGTTATTTTGGTACCCGTCCCTAAATCTGAATGTGGAAATGCAAAAAACACTCTGTACCATGCTGCGCCAACCTGTACCACTCGGTGGTAATGAAGCATTAAACTAAGATGAGTATCATTTACATATCGAGGGAGTGCCAGCTTCAACACTTTGGCCATGTGTTGCACTTTTCTGTACATGATCCAGCACAGTGGCCCTTGAGAGTTGGGGACAGCAGTGGCTGGAGAAGTCCAAGGGGATGCACACGCTTCACCTGGCTGTGGCAGACAGATAGTTATTTAGTTCATTGATATGGGGACGGACTGGTTGTTTACCAAAGTGGCAGCCATCCAGGACCCAAGGCGGTTCCATGGTGTTGCGTTTGCTCCCAGACTTGACTCGATTATTATTGTTGTCATCCTCAGTGTCATAATATCAACAACAATCATAATAATGACAACAACTATAATAATACCTATTAATATTATTATTTGTTGTACAACCCCAATTCCAATGAAGTTGGGAAGTTGTGAGTAATGTAAATAAAATCAGAATAGAATGATTTGCAGATACTCTTCAACCTACAGTATATTCAATTAAATACACCACAATGACAAGATATTTAATGTTCCAACTGAGACTTTTGTTTTTGTGCAGCTATTTGCTCATTTTGAAATGGATGCTTGCAACACGTTTCAAAAAAGCTGAGACAAAAGTTGATGAATGCTCAAAGAACACCTGTCTGGAACGTTCCACAGGTGAACAGGTTAATTGGTCATGTCTTCCGGACAAAAGAGGAAAAAGAGCATCCAGATTGTTACCAGCACAAACTTCAAAAGCCAGCATCTGTGTTGGTATGGGGTGTGTTAGTTGCCCATGGCATGGGTGTAAAGCCTCTTTCACACCGGGGCTACTCCCAGTTGCGTCATGCATCGTTATGACGACACCACGTGGAAGCAACCTAGTGCCGAGACAATGCAGCTTGGCGCCACAACAGTGCGAAGGGAGCAAACAATAATTAAACATTTTTAAATTTTTTTGCATCCTCTGCTTGATGCAGAATTAAGTGGTTTCAGTGCAAGTCAGAGCAACAGGACGGTACTCAGCGTGACTGCAAGCCACACACTCACAAGACAACATTACCCGACGCCAATTTATGATTCCTGCTGTGTTCCATTGTTCCCAAAATATAAACCACGCAGCATTGTTTTTATATTGTGTACTCAATGCAGTAAAAACTATACGCTTAAAAAAAAAAAGACCACAGGAAAAAAAATGCTGAATGCAGCTGCTGCTCCTCTCTGTGTGGAGCTGTCTGGTGAAGAGAGGCACTGTGAAGCAGCTTCTTCTCTCACAAATGTGTATAAATAAAATCCGTAAAAGTCCTGCTCACAGACTGATTGCCAGAGACATCTAGTAAAAAGTCCGGACATCTCCAGTCCACTTACGGACGGTTCGTTCACGCACGCACATGTGAAGAATTAAAAAAAAAAAACTGTCTGGCTGCAAGCAGTTAGTTCCTTGTTCTCCCTTCAAACTCTCTCATCATAGTTAAAAAAAAGGATAAAAAAGGACATACAGTAGTGTTCAGAATAATACTGTAGTAGTGCTATGTGACTAAAAAGATTAATCCAGGTTTTGAGTATATTTCTTATTGTTACATGGGAAACAAGGTACCAGTAGATTCAGTAGATTCTCACAAATCCAACAAGACCAAGCATTCATGATATGCACACTCTTAAGGCTATGAAATTGGGCTATTAGTAAAAAAAGTAGAAAAGGGGGTGTTCACAATAATAGTAGCATCTGCCGTTGACGCTACAAACTCAAAACTATTATCTTCAAACTGCTTTTTTAGCAATCCTGTGAATCACTAAACTAGTACTTAGTTGTATTACCACAGTTTTTCATGATTTCTTCACATCTGCAAGGCATTAATTTTGTTTGATTTTGCTTGTTTACTAGTGTGCTTGGGGTCATTGTCTTGTTGAAACACCCATTTCAAGGGCATGTCCTCTTCAGCATAAGGCAACATGACCTCTTCAAGTATTTTGACATATCCAAGGGTTATATATCTTGTCTTTGTGTTGTATTCAAGTGAATATAGGTTGAAGAAGATTTGTAAATTGTATTCTGTTTTTATTTACATTTTACACAACATCCCAACTTCACTGGAATTGACGTAGTAGTAGTAGTAGTAGTAGTAGTAGTAGTAGTAGTAGTAGTCGGAACATCGTCACCAGTGGTAGAGAAGCTTGAATCTTCAACTGGACTGGATTGCTTGACGCAAGGATGTTTCGCTTCAAATCGCAGAAGCTTCCTCAGCTAAAATTCTTGCTCTGGAAGTCTGACTTCTGTCTGACTCTTGTAGAGACGAATGAACAGAAGCCAACAAAAGCTGGAGTTTAAACCTAACCAGACCTTGATGACCATGATCAGGAAGTTAAACTATTAGCCAGAGAGAAGAAATGGTTTGAGAGAGGGGTCAAGGAGGCATTCTTTGTGAAACGTTTGAAACCCAGCCTTAACCGGGGAGGGGGTCTGAGACACGCTTTGTCCCCTGTTTACAATGGGGTACTCATGTCAAAGGAGTTTCAGTCTTTTGTTCATGGTAATGAGTCATTCACATCATCAGGAGAGTCATCAAGGGAGCCATCAAGAAAGGCATCCATCCCATCATTAGGAGGGACAGCTGCCCTGTCATTAGGAGAGTGCTAACTAGAGCACAATAGTTGCTAATTAGAGCTATTTTTTAGTCACTAGCCTATAGCAGTCTGCCTCTCAGTAGAAGGGGTCTGGTTAGGTTTAAACTCCAGCTTTTGTTGGCTTCTGTTCATTCGTCTCTACAAGAGTGACAGAAGTCAGACTTCCAGAGCAAGAATTTTAGCTGAGGAAGCTTCTGCGATTTGAAGCGAAACGTCCTCGCTTCAAGCAACCCAGTTCAGTCGAAGATTCAAGCTTCTCTACTATGGCAACCACCTGGACAACTGAGAGCCTACACCAGGGGTAGGCAACCTGTTCCAGAAAGAGCCATGAGGGTGCAGGTTTTCTTTGCAGCCGCTGACTCCACCAGGTGATTTTACTGATTAATATCACTTTGAGCAGATGGAATCAGTTAATCAGTGAAATCACCTGGTGGAGTCAGTGGCTGCAAAGAAAACCTGCACCCTCATGGCTCTTTCTGGAACAGGTTGCCTACCCCTGGCCTACACAGAAACATCGTCACCAGTAATTATAAATTTTAAATTTTGTTTTAAACAATAACAAAACACAACCTATGAGTAATTTCTTTGTGCTTTGCACATGCCCATCTATGCATGTATGGAGTACACAACATATCTGTGCATACGCAGTGTTCATTGCACCTTTGATCCATTTCATGTTTACTTGTAACAATATGTACAATATGAAATCAAATATAAATATTAATATAAATTGCTTTGCTTTGTGTATTTTTATCTACTTTCCAGAAAGTGGTGATACCATATGCATAATGTAACATTATATAATCTTTCATTTTAACTGCATAAATTGTCTTTTGAATTTAATGGAAAGTTAAAGTGAAAATATTATAAACACAGTGTAACACAAATAAGCATTATCTTCGCCGATAACAAAGGTCCACAAACTCATTAAGTGATTAATTCATGTTCAATGCTCGTAGTGTTCAAAGATCACAGCTGCATTGATGGGACACTAGAGGTCAGGGAAGGCCACAGCAAGTACGTGAGATCTTTATAACTGAAGCCCTTTCAGTGCTCAGATAATTCATCTAAATTAGTATTTAGGGTGTCTGCAGATTCTCTGAAACATTTTCCTCATAAAAAAACAAAAACAAAAACAAAAAAAAACAAGCCATCATCACAGCCTGTCACACAGAATGTGTTTGCACTTCTTAACTTTCTTTCATTGGGATTAGAACAGGTTGCTGAGTGGTTAATTGGCTGCCCTGCCATTATGGAAACATGCATTCAAATCCTGCTCATGCTACCTTTCTGTGTCTGGACAAGACACTGATCTGCATTTGTCTTTGTACTGGCCTTGGCTGGGGAAGTAACCTGCATCAGTCTGGCATCCTGTCCAGGAGGAGGAGTAGACTGTCATTTCCTTGATGCTCATCATGGCAATTCCTCCTTGGTGAGGAAGATGGTCTCTTTGTCTATTCCCAGATGGGATTCTATGTCCATAGCTGTTCCAGAAATCCCTGTGCATGGGTTTGTTTAACATGGGAATGTCATTGCAATCCAATAAACACACAGCCCTTGATAGATCCAGAGCCTGGTCCGATGGCTTGCAAATCCTAGACAATCGGGGTCTGAGGACCAGCTGCAGCCTTCGTCCGCTTTCACAACCAATGGGTGACAAGCCATCACCTCGTCCACCTTACCTGCCATTGATGACTTCCTATTTCACCAGAGCCCCGTTAGCCATCTCATGTTCAGGGTTCCTTTCATTCAGGGCCTTCATGACTACCGTAGCAGCCACAGACACACAAGGTCCGTGCCGTATTTCACCTCAACAAGCATTCCCCTACTTGATCCATTATCCAGGTGTCATCACATGGACAAGGGTTTGAATTTTTATACCTGTCTTTGAAGGTACCTCATCCGGAGATAAGCACCAGCACCAATGGGCCTTAGGACACTACATAGGACTTAAAAAAAAACCTTCACAACTTTGTTTGATGATCCTACATTGATGTGATGACATGACAAGATGACAGCATGCTCACTGTGACTTTTTTTTTCAATTTTTTATGAGCTTGTCTCTAAACATTGAAGAAGTGTAATGATTTATCAAGTTTTATTCTGAAATGGAATGGATAAGCATCAGGAAAACACAATTACGCTCCCACCTGAAACACATCAACTCGGTTCCAATGCTTAACTCGGTGAGTGACACCTTTCCTTTTGGGACGGCGGTCCTAATGGAGCCAGCAGGTGACTGGGACGTATACAAAGTAAATTATGAAACCTCTCATTTTTGATTATGCAGATTGACTCATTAATACATGCAAATCAATGGAAGGGGAAAAAAAACAAAGATGATGCAAATCAAATGCAATACTCCCCAAGAGAGATGGAAGAGTGTGGCAGCATCAGTTTACTTCAACTTTCTGCTTTTTGTGTCTGCAAAGTGAATGCAGCTTTTCCATAGAGAGTGTAACTGAATTACAAGTGCAATGCTGTGCATTTAAGACATTAATTTTGAAACAATTACATGACATCAGAATATACTGCATTCTTCCTTTAGCATAGAGTTTGGGTAATTAGTGAAATGGCTGTCACACAAATCACATTAAAGTTAATGACTGCAGCAACTGTTTGCCTAATACACAACACATCAACAAGTGTGCGACAATGTTAATTAGTTATTGAAATGATTGTGAGAGTCGTAGATGACTGCAGACCCACTCGTTACACACATTCCATGACCTAACCTGAATAAAACATTTAAACATGAGCCATGAGACGCATGGAAAGCTGTACCTATGACAGCAACCATTATTGAATTATACTGTGCCAAGGCCACCGCCAAATTATCTCTGCAGTCAATTTGCCCATCAGCAACTGAGTGCTCTTCATAAAAAGCTTCTGCAGGTTTGCAAAGTCTAAGGTTATGGAGAAGCGCTCCGAATGGAATATTTATGTCTGTTTAAAGTTTTACAGCTCATTGTTATTCACCCACCTACATTACAGAAAATAAACAAGAGGTTCACAATGCATCACACTTTGTGATGCTGAGTAATCTGAGATGGTCCATTAACGAGTAAAATGAGGTGGAGCAGGATTGGCTCACTACTGTGCTCACTACTGTATCTACAATATTACTGAAATCTCAAATGGCACAATATTATATTACTTTTCAGCAACTGCATTATATCTAAGCTGAGTTTGAAATAATGCCCTTAAGTAGCAGGTTTACTGACCTTGACTTTCACACTATGCTGTGATCTTTGGCAAATCAGTGGATGACTTGATTGTAGAACTTGAGGAGTTGAGTGATGACTCAGAGTGTTTGGATTTATGATTGCAGTGGATCAGCACAAGATTAAGGCTTCCAATGACAATCTGGACATGGGCATCAGAACAATACCTGTAAGTGGCAAAGGTGTTGAACTTGTTTTAGCAGTGACATCCACGTGTCTGGGTACTTGGCCTTTGACTTTAGAACACCTTATGGAATCATGAGGTCACTGGACAGAGGTTTTTTTGTTTTTTTTTTGTCAATGCCGACACCTTTGCCGGAAAAGGAAGGTCCAAGTCTTTAGGGCCCTGATGCTTCCTTTCTTACTGTATGGTTGTGAAACCTGAACGTTAACCAGTGACCTAAAGTAATGACTTGATGCCTTTGGTGTTAGGGTCTTGAGTGCAGTTGGAGTGACTTTGTGTCATACGAGGGAGTACTTAGGTCTCTGTCACATCTTGACAATTTAGCCAGCGTATGTCGACCATATTAAAAATGCTGGCATACACTTTTGTACGTCTAATAAATTAAACCCAGTCTCATGAGTTTTTTTCATGCTACATCACAAAATGAGTCACATTTTTGAAACAGGATTTTTTTTTTAATCTTACTATTCTCTCCCCTAACCCGAACCATAACCTAACCCTACCCCTTCAGCTAACCCTAACCATAACCTCACCAGCCCCCGCTGCATCACTTTTCATTTCGAGCTCCCGTCACAGAATGTATTCAAATGAATTTGTGCTCCCATGACGAAAATGTGTCACTTTTCGTGAAAATATCATGAACCAGTAGATTCATGTACAGTTTGGAAAATAAGTATTTGAACACACTGTGAATTTGCAAGTTCTCCCACTTAGAAATCATGGAGGGGTCTGAAATTTTCATCTTAGGTGCATGTCCACTGTGAGAGACATAATCTAAAAAAAAAAAATCCGGAAATCACAATGTATGATTTTTTAATAATTTATTTGTATGTTATTGCTGCAAATAAGTATTTCAACACCTGTGAAATTCAATGTTAATATTTGGTACAGTAGCCTTTGTTTGCAATTACAGAGGTCATACGTGTAGTTCTTGACCAAGTTTTCACACATTGCAGCAGGGATTTTGGTCCACTCCTCCATACAGATCTTCTCTAGATCTTTCAGGTTTGGAGTTTCAGCTCCCTCCAAAGATTTTCTATTGAGTTCAGGTCTGGAGACTGGCCAGGCCACTCCAGGACCTTGAAATGCTTCTTGCGGAGCCCCTCCTTAGTTGCCCTGGCTGTGTGTTTGGGGTCATTGTCATGCTGGAAGACCCAGCCATGACCCATCTTCAATGCTCTTACTGAGGGAAGGAGGTTGTTTGCAAAAATCTCACAATACATGACCCCATCCATCCTCCCTTCAATATGGTGCAGTCGTCCTGTCCCCTTTGTAGAAAAGTAACCCCAGAGTATGATGTTTCCACCCCCATGCTTCACGGTTGGGATGGTTTTCTTGGGGTTGTTCTCATCCTCTAAACATGGTAAGTGGAGTTGATTCCAAAAAGCTCTATTCTGGTCTCATCTGACCACATGACCTTCTCCCATGCCTCCTCTGGATCATCCAGATGGTCACTGGTGAACTTCAAATGGGCCTGGACATGTGCTGGCTTGAGCAGGGGGCCCTTACCGCCCTGCAGGATTTTAAACCATGACAGCATTATGTGTTACTAATGTAATCTTTGTGACTGTGGTCCCAGCTCTCTTCAGGTCATTGAGCAGGTCCTCCTGTGTAGTTCTGAGCTTTCTCAGAATCATCCTTACCCCACAAAGTGAGATCTTGCATGGAATCCCAGACCGAGTGAGACTTACAGTCATCTTGGGTTTCCTCAACTTTCTAATAAATAATCATAACCGCTGTTGTCTTCTACCAAGCTGCTTGCCTGTTGTCCTGTAATCCATCCCAGCCTTGTGCAGGTGTACAGTTTTGTCCCTGGTGTCCTTAGACAGCTCTTTGGTCTTGGCTCTGGTGGACAGGTTGGAATGTGATTGATTGAGTGTGTGAACAGGTGTCTTTTATACAGGTAACAAGTTCAAACACGTGCAATTAATACACGTAAAGAGTGCAGAATAAGAGGGCCTCTTAAAGAAAAATTAACAGGTCTGTGTGAGCCAGAATTCTTGCTGATTGGCAAGTGTTCAAATACTTATTTGCAGCAGTAACATACAAATAAACTAGAATCACTCAGAGAGTGCTAACCTCCGCCAAGGCCATGGGGTCACTGACGCCATAACATCTACACGCCGTGGAATCATTGAAGCTAAAAAAGTCTAACAATGATGTTTGCTCAATAGTAAAAAAAGTTTCATCTGCTGTGACTGGATAGCATGTATCCTTAGCACTTGGCATCACAGTTTGTTGCAGAAGCTACTGTCATCTGAGCACTGATATTGATATTGCATGTGCTTATAGACAAAAACAAATAAGAGACAAAATTCAATTTATTATTCAACTAAACTGCAAATATATGAATTTTTTAACATTTATTAAACACTTCTCTAAACAAGGCCATAGGGTCACTGACCCTAAAGAGATTCCCTCCTTCGCACAGCGATCTATTTCGTTTTGTCTCTTTCTCTAAAATTGCATATAATAATCATTAGATTATTAATATATAAACAAAAATAAATTTAAGAAATATTACAATTTGAAAACAAATGCACCCGAACGTGATGACAGCTGCAACTGCTTAATGCTAACTTTTAACATTGAAAATGCCATAGACATGCTAACGCTAACGTTAATTTAATCACTTGTTCCTCTTGTCATTTCCAACCACTCCACAAAATTTCATCAAAATTATTTTTTTCTCACTCCTTAGTTTAAGATGTTTTAGGCCAAAAGTTTATGCATGACTAGGGGTGTGGTCACTGTGAATGACAGCTAGTCTGTGCCATTGTGTGGAGCTCAGAGCTCTGGTATCCAAGAGGCTGCTAGCTGTTTTATTACAAGTATTTGCAATAATATGGCTTGTTGTGAGGTTAATTGTCCTAACAGATTATGGAAGATGTCTGTGCTGTAGCATTTTCTTTCAGTGAAATTATTATCTTAATTTTTATTAAGTTTAGAGACTCATTTGTTTTCCTTGTTTTATCATTAGTGTTGTGTTTTTATTTTTGTATTCTTTTATGGTTTTGTCTTTTTAAATTTTTTATTCAGTTTTTTCTGTTTTTATTATGTTGTGTGAAGTGCCGTGAGATGATTTCATCATGAATTGGCGCTATATAAATTAATAAATTTGATTTGATTTTGAATTTTTGATGGTAACGGTATTAGCACTATTAGCAACTATTGGGAGTTTGATGACATTAGGTCCAGTAAATCTAAGGTTGTCAGAGCTGAGGCAAAAAACTGAGTCCAAAAAACAAGCAAGGTTCAAAAAACACAGTGAGTCCAAAATCAAGAGGCAGAGGCAAAAAAAACAAGGTCAAACACAGAGCAAGGACATACACAGAAAAGCAGATGGTCAAGGACAAACAAAGCAAGACTAGCTAGGAACTCAAAGTCAAACGAACTTGCAGAGAACAGAGAAAAATGCAAGGCTTAAATAACAGGGTGTGATTAAGGGAAGTGAAAACAGGTGTGTGAGAAAGTTCAGAAAGGTCACAAAGCTAAGACAAGCAAGAGCAAGAGAGTGCAATAAAACAAACACTAAGCAGACAGAAAGGAAGTGGAAGGTGAGTCTCAAGCATAATGCAAGAAAAACCTACACCTGGAAGGAGCAAAGGAACAAAATCAGGAAAACAAAAGTGAGAACTGAAAAGTCATCAACAAGAGAATTACAGGCTGGGGCAGAAACTAAAACAGAATTAGCATGTGGCAAAAGCATAACAAACAGAAATTACAAGCAATAGTGGTAAGTGGTAATATGCAAAATAAAACCAGTGCCTAAAGTAATCCAAAACTGAAAATAAAAGACAGGGGATATGAACACAGACAGAACCAAGATAAAAACACAGACCCAGGGCAGATCATGATAAACACCCCCACACCTTCCAGTTATGTGAAAATCCATCCAATCCATCAAATGTGAAACAGTATCAATACTTTTGTATGGTAGCTTAAATTCACCCATTTCTGCGGCGGCGGCGGTACGCGAATTTCTCTCTCTCTCAGCTAACAGCGCTAACAGCTAACAGCTCTAACAGCAGCGTGCATGGCCAGTGTTCTGTCGAATTGTGTGTCTTGTCACATAAATCGATATTGTGCATGCATGCACAGTTGCGTGGAGGGCTGGCCTGTTGCCAGGAATGACATCTCGTCAGAACACCGGTCAGAGCATGGAGTAATACATCCAAAAGTGAAATGGTTGAATATTTTGCAACCGTTACCCCGCTATTATAAAGTCTGAAATCTCACACAATTAGCCAATCAGATTTGTGGAAAAAATGTAACTGGATTAGAATACAAATGAATGTTTATGAGTTCAATGGTATGAATATACCTTTGCGAGTTGACTGGTGTATTTGTACCACAGAAAAGGGACTTACATTTTGGTGTTCCACTGCTGCTAAAATCCAAAATGTGACGTGTAGTCCAGTGATGCTGTGCTGACTTCAGACTTCCATAAAAAAAGGAAAGAAAAAAAAAGACTTTGTGTAGTTCCTCAGTCCAGCCAAAATCAGCTTTTCATCTGAACAGTTCTTCATGCATCCAGACGGCTTACAGCGGAGTGGATTTTGTGTGTGCATGTGTGTCTGTGTTACATGAATTAGCAGTGTCAGTTAGCTCAATCAAATCATCGTCTCGGTGCAGTTGTTGTCCCCCGTGCGCACACACATGCAACTGAGTCAGCGCTTGTGCACACGTGTACTACCAAAAAAAACAAAGACTGTGTACATCCTCAGTGCAGAGAAATTAGTCCAGCTTTTCATTCTAACTCCTGCCAACAGCCTCCAGACAGCACAGTGGATTTGATCTGTGTGTGCATGCGCATGCGTGTTTTGTGTGTGTGTGTGTGTATGTATGTGTGCGCACGCGCATATCTGTGTGTGGGTGCGCGCATGTGTGTGTGTGTGTGTGTGTGTGTGTGTAGAGTGCAATGGTACCAAACGTATGGAACCAAATTTGCACTCTAGATGGAACCAAACTGCACTCTAAATGCAATGCAACAAAAATGGGATGAATAATCCATGTCATGTGACATACAAAGCACCAATCAAATGACAAGGATCCACTCAGCCATTATATAAAATTACTATTACCACAGATGCTGTGACATTGCAAATTTCCCTATGCAGGACTACTAACAGAATATCTCATCTTAAAATGACTCCCAAGCAAACACCTGGCATAAAGCAATGTAAAGTATCAAACAAGTGTCAGTGCTACCATCCAACTGATGCAGATGTAATTTTTTAATGCCAAGCACTGGCATCTTGTAAATGACAACATCACTTGCACTCATGTCGACATGTTGGTTTAAAAAGTAGGTGTGGTTGTTGCAAAACTGGTGCATTCATATTATCTAACACCACAAAATGTTTGCACCTTTGACTAAGAAAGACCACATCTAAAGTCCAGTGCCATGCATTTCTTTTTGTAAAGAGTACAACACTCGGGCAACATTATATGCTGTAAACAACAAATGAAAATGAGTTGAAAGCAACCATTAATGGAAATAAGAATAAACACTTATGAAAATATCCAAAGTTTCACTTTGCAGCAACAAAGCTTTATTTCTGTGTTGTTGAGATTTGCTGGCTGTTGTTCACTCAAATCCATTAACTTCAAAGAAATCCTTTCACTTGTGCCCACTTTCACAACCCCACATGCCACTAGCGCCACTTTAAATCCAACCCCGTTGCACTCAGCATCTGGTATTTCCTTCCACTTAAAAAGCAATGTGCACATTGCCCTTTATGTGCCATTTGCACCACTCATTTTTGTGTCCACTGTCAAGATAGTGTCCCCAGTCTCCTGAAGCTTTGGAGAAGAGGAACATTTGCAGAACAGCCATTAGGGTGGTCCTTATTTTGCAAAGTTTGGAAATTTAATACTCTGACCCCCTGAATATGTTCCAGTTGCTGAGAAAACATACTGTGTAAAATGTTTGTTTGTATCAGTACATTTTTAGAGGTAGCTCAAAAGCATTGAAATATTGCTATTTTCATGATAACTAAAGCTTGAAAAGCACCTGTGGGCGGCCATCTTGAATTTCTCAGTGAGCACCAAGATCATTCATCAGAACTTTTGATATGTTGTTTAAAATGGGTTGGGGCACAATTAAGCTTTAGTTTGTATAGTGTTATGTAGCAACTATCATTGTTGGACCAGAAACAATGCAGTAGTAGTACTCAATAGAAAGTGCAAGTGATTTTGCAAGTAGGCCATTACTGTACTAATGTACACATAGACTGTATACCATACTATGTTCATCTATGGCATCATTATTATGTATTTGTTTGTTTTTGTCATGGGTTCCTGGACTTCTGTGGCCGTGATTTCACCCCACTTCTTGTCAGCCACTAAGCCTTTGTCTTCCTCAAACAGAGCCGTTCAGGCATGACCAGCTCCCGTCCTCGAGTTTTCAGCTAATCATCACTTCACTGGTTGACAAGGACACTCATAAGAACTATGAATTATTTGACTTGGGCCAAATTGAGCTTTTCATCATGTCATTGCTAAAGGATATTTCACAAATCCAAGCCATAACCGATCTCGGCTGTCGGGCGACATTGACCCACAGGAAGTGTTTTCCACCCCATTTTGGTTTGAGGTGAAGTAAAAGATGGAGATAAAAATGGGTTGATGGATGGATTAAGGGTCCCAGTGCATCAGTATAAGGTTAAGTCAAGAGCGTCCCTGTTTTCCATTTTTCCCCTGAGTTGTCTGCATGTGAGATGAATCCAGCAGATTAGCTGACAGTAAATGGCGTGTTCAAATGTTATGCAGGAAGTGACTTTATTTGTTGACCTCTTCAGCACATGATAGATATAAATATGCATACATACATACATACATACTATGCATATGTGCATACTGGACAAAGCCTGCGTGACATCATCCACTGATTATCTATAAAGACCCGAAACAGCCGAAGTGACCCCCCCTTTTCTGGGTATCACCATGTTCAGAGGCCTGTTTCCATTGATTCACTTTGAACTCATGAGTGCATAAAGGGGTGGGGCGTGGGTGGCTCTGTGTGTGATGGAGAAAGCCTGAACCCCCACCCCCTCCAAGTCCAAAGCAAAAGCTAATAGCTAACCTCGGTTCGGGTGTTTATTAAATCATATTTTTGGGGACTGTGCGGTGGTTTTCATAACGGTTTGCTTTAGTGTTGTCAGAAACAGTTATGTGTGGTATAATTCCTCAGTAATCATGCATTAAGTGGACCTACGACAGCTGCTAAAAGTGCTAAAACCATTAGCATACAATATTAAATAAGACAGGAGTTTCACTCAGCATCAATATTGCAACAGGGACGTCTTATAAGATCCGTTAGGGCATTTCACCGCACAACAAGCTGTATTGTTGCGATGTTGGTAATAAAATACTACAAACAGACACAAAATGGAGTGGCTCCTTTGTGGTTGGAGACCACGAGAGGAGTCGTCAGTGGACACAGCTGCTGTCACACAAAGCAACCACACCCATAATTTTACAAATTTTATTAATTGAAACATCTTAAACTAAGAAGTTAGGAAAACAAAAACCACCCCCCCCCAATTCAATTATCATGGAGGAAGAAAATATCTATACAGACCAAAACTGTTTTTTGTACCAGCCTATCCATCCATCCATCCATTTTGTTCCGCTTTTACTCAGGGTGGATTTCATCCACCCCAGGAGCCTTGCCACCGATGAGCTTTCTAACCACCTCAGTAACTTCGGCCTGGGTAATGGATGAGTCTGCCTCTGAGTCCCCAGTCTCTGCTGCCTCCCCGAACTCCTCCCAAACCCGGGTTTTTGCCTCTGTGACCGCACGGGCTGTGGCACGCTTGGCCTGCCGGGACCTGTCAGCTGCCTCCGGGGTCCAACCTACCAACAAAGATAAGTAGGACTCCTTCTTCAGCTTGACGGCATCCCTTACTTCCGGCGTCCACCACCAGGTTCAGGGATTGCCACCGCAACAGGCACCAGAGACCTTGTGACCACAGCTACGAGCGGCCGCATCAACAATGGAGGTGGAGAACATGGTCCACTCGGATTCCATGTCTCCAACCTCCCCCGGGATCTGGGAGAAGCTCTCCTGGAGGTGGGAGTTGAAGACCAGCAGACCCTCACGATACGTTTGGGCCTGCCAGGTCTGACCGGCTTCCTCCCCTCCCAGCGGATCCAACTCACCACCAAGTGGTGATTGGTCGACAGCTCTGCCCCTCTCTTCACTCGAGTGTCCGAGACACGTGGCCGAAGGTCAGATGATACGACTACAAAGTCGATCATCGACTTCCGGCTTAGGGTGTCCTAGTGCCACGTGCACTTATGGACACCCTTGTGCTTGAACATGGTGTTCATGATGGACAAACTGTGACTAGCACAGAAGTCCAACAACTGAACACCACTCGGGTTCAGATCAGGGAGGCCGTGCTTCCCGATCATCCCCCTCCAGGTCTCACTGTCGCCACCCACGTGGGAGTTGAAATCCCCCAGGAGAACAATGGAGTCCCCAGTCGGAGCGCTATCTAGTACCCCTCCCAGGGACTCCAAGAAGGTCGGGTACTCTGCACTGCTGCTCGGCCCGTAGGCCGAGACAACGGTGAGAGACCTGCCCCCGACCCGAAGGCGTAGGGACGCGACCCTCTCGTTCACTGGAATGAACTCCAACACATGGCGACTGAGCTGGGGAGCAATAAGCAATGCGACCCCAGCTCTCCGCCTCTCCCCATGGGCAACGCCAGAAAAATGAAATGTCCAGCCCCTCTCCAGGAGTTGGGTACCAGAGCCCAAGCTGTGCGAGGAGGTGAGCCCAACTATCTCTGGTCGGTATCTCTCAACCTCCCGCACAAGCTCAGGCTCCTTCCCCCCCAGCGAGGTGACATTCCACGTCCCAACAGCCAGGGGTTGTGAGCATGTACCGGGCCGCCGGGCCACCCGCCCTCGACCGCCACCCAATCCTCTCTGCACCCGACCCCCATGGCCCCCTCTGCAGGTGGTGAACCCACAGGATGGCGGGCCCACATCGCTCTTTCGGGTTGAGCCTGGCCGGGCCCCATGTACCAGCCTATAAACATGTTTATTTCTGCTCAAACGCTGGACGTTTTAAAATGGTCTTCTATGGGAATGTCCTCTGTTTTGAAGCCAGCCTCAAAGGCCAGTCAAGGAACTGAACTTCCTGGTTGCAGTCAAAATATATATATGTAGTTATAGAATACACCTTGTGGTGCAACCTGGACACATCTTCAGTGATGTACCTGGGGTCATAGGGTGTTTCAGGTCTTACATCAGACACCCAGCCGGGGGTGATCAGGCCTCGACTTGTGTCCAGGTAACGCACTACGCCACGCATCCCCCCTCTTCAACCAGAGCCAACGTGAAGCCTTCTCAGCAGCTTCCATGATATTTTTTATGGCTCTCCATCTGTGCAGTCCGGAGATCCCTAGGAGACCCAGGACCCGATATAAAGATTGGCCTGCGAAGCCCCTGTAACCCACTTCAATGGGCTCGCAGCGGGCCTTCCACCCTTTCCTCCGACATTCAGCAACCATGTCAGCATACTTAGCTTTCTTCCATTCCTGCACTTCCTCCATCCACTCTTCTTAGGGGACAGTTAACTCCAATAGCACCACCTGCTTACTTGCCCCGGACATCAAGACCATATCTGGCCGTAGTGATGTTGTTGCAATAATGTCCGGAAATCTTAACTGCCTCCCAAGGTTGACCAGAAGTTGCCAGTCCCTTGCTGTTGCAAGCAGGCCCCCTGGGTCTTCTTTGGAGGCTGGGGCTTTTCACCTGCTCAAACAAAAGTGATGGTGCCCTTGGAGGGGTAATGCCGCTTGCTGTTCTTGATGCCAGTACAGATGGTGTCTGCTACCACCCTTAGCACCTGGTCATGGTGCCAATGGTATCAGCCATCTCCCAAGGCCTTTGAGCAGCAGCTGAGAATATGTTCCAAAGATCCCCTCTTCTGGCAAAGTTGGCAAACTGGCAAGTCCACCAAGCCCCAGGTGAACAGGTTGGCAGGGCTCGGGAGGACGTCATACACAGACTGAACCAGGAACTTGAAGTGGTATGGCTCCATCTTCCAGAGTTCTGCCCAGGTGATCTTGCGGCCAGCTGCATGTTCCCACTTGGTCCAGGCCCCCTGCTTGGACATGCCCACCATTCTGCTGTACCGAACTTCCTCCACCTCAGCACGTACCTCCTCCTGGATCAGCTTATGCTACTCCTTTCCACTGACTTTGCTGTAGGTAGATTTAGAGTTGCTGCCCAGCCCCGCCTGCCCAGTAGCCACTGTGCCCACCAGGATGCTATGTCGCAGCCTTGCTTCTGCTTGTTTCTATGCATCCTGAGCACACCACTTCCATCCTGTTCTGACCTCCACCCCCGCTGAGGAGACCTTTGTGTCAGCAGAGTCCCTATAGAGCAGAACTTCTCTGACTCGGGTGACCTTGAACTCCTCTGCCAGACTACTGAACGGAAGCTGGAGCTTGGTGTTATGCCCAAAGAGTGCAATGCTGCTTAAGCTCCATGGCAGGCCCAGCTAACTACGTAGGAACTGAGTAATCTTCCTCTCAAAGCCCTCCATGATGGTGATCGGGACTTCATAGATGAGCAGCGGCCAGAGAAGATGAGGTAGAATGCCATGAAGGTAGATCCAGGCCTTGAATTTTCCAGGGAGCCCTGACTTGTCCACAGCCAAGAGCCACATGTCGAGGTCATTGCTGGTGCCTTGACGTGCCGAGGTGTCCTTCAGGTTGCCAGTGAAGAGCTTGCCCAGGCTCTTTACTGGCTTTTCTGACACTGATGGAATCTGTGTCTCTCCCAGGGTGAAGCAGAACTGGTCAGTCACTTTTCCCTTCTTCAAGACTAAGGATCTGGACTTTGCCGGCTTGAAACTCATTCTTGCCCATGTAATGAGCCGTTCAAGCCCTTGAAGAAGCCACCTACATCCATGCACTGATGTTGTAGATACCATAAGATCATCCATAAATGCTCTAATCGGGGGTTGTTGGGTTCCCGATCTAGACAATGGGCCTCTGCACTCAACTTCCGCCGACTTCACAAGCATATTCATGGCCAATGCAAACAGGGGCTCCGAGAAATGTATGATTTTTTTTAATAATTTATTTGCATGTAACTGCTGCAAATAAGTATTTCATCACCTGCCAATCAGCAGAAATTCTGGCCCTCAAAGACCTGTTAGCCTACCTCTAAAAAGTCCACCTCCACTCCACTTATTATTCCAAATTAGAAGCACCTATTTGAGGTCGTTAGCTGCATAAAGACACCTGTCCACCCCACACAATCAGTAAGACTCCAACTACTAACATGGCTAAGACCAAAGAGCTGTCCAAAGACACCAGAGACAAAATTGTAGACCTCCACAAGGCTGCAAAGGGCTACAGGGCAATTGGCAAGCAGCTTGGTGAAAACCGATTAACTGTTGGAGCAATTATTAGAAAATGGAAGAAGCTAAACATGACTGTCAATCTCCCTTGGACTGGGGCTCCATGCAAGATCCCACCTCGTGGCGTATCAATGATCCTAAAAAAGGTGAGGAATCGGCCTAGAACTGCACGGGAGGAGCTGGTCAACGACCTGAAGAGAGCTGGCACCACTGTTTCCAAGGTTACTACTCCCCTGCTTAAATTAGCACACATCCAGGCCCGTCTTAAGTTTGCCCATGACCATTTGGATGATCCAGAGGAGTCATGGGAGAAAGTTATTTGGTCAGATGAGACCAAATTCCACTTGCTGTGTTTGAAGGAAGAAGAATGCTGAGTACCATCCCAAAAACACCTCCCCTACTGTGAAGCATGGGGATGGAAGCATCATGCTTTGGGGGTATTTTTCTGCACATAGGACAGGACGACTGCACTGTATTAAGGAGAGGATGACCGGGGCCATGTATTGCGAGATTTTGGGGAACAACCTCCTTCCCTCAGTTAGAGCATTGAAGATGGGTCGTGGATGGGTCTTCCAACATGACAATGACCTGAAGCACACAGCCAGGATAATCAAGGAGTGGCTCCGTAAGAAGCATATCAAAGTTCTGGAGTGGCCTAGCCAGTCTCCAGACCTAAACCCAATAGAAAATCTTTGGAGGGAGCTCAAACTCCGTGTTTCTCAGTGACAGCTCAGTAACCAAGCTGATCTACAGAAGATCTGTGTGGAGGAATGGGCCAAAAATACCTGCTGCAGTGTGTGCAAACCTGGTGAAAAACTGCAGGAACGTTTGACCTCTGTAATTGCAAACAAAGGCTACTGTACCAAATATTAACATTGATTTTCACAGGTGTTCAAATACTTATTTGCAGCAGTAACATACAAATAAATTATTAAAAAAATCATACTTTGTGATTTCCAGGTTTTTGGGTGCATAAGTTGATTTCTCATTTTTAGGATTATCACAACCACCAGACATTACTTCCCAACATTGTTTTAAAACTCAATAAAGCCATAAGTTTTACTCAGAGCACATAGATTTAGTCCATAAGAGTTGGACTACCAACCTATAGTCCTGGGTGCAATTCTGGCTATTTGTGGCGAGTCCCAACACTGGAGAAGAAGGAATAAGTGATATCAGCCGGATCCATTATTTTAATAATCCCATTAATTTATTAATTAATTTATGGATTTTTACAGGCTACTGACAGCCCTGTTTCCACTGAGTGATTCAGGTCAGAGGTGCACGGTGGTTCGGTGTCAGAATGGCAGAATCTTTTTGATTGGACGCCGAACTGTTTACACAGAGACTGCTACCTGCTGCTTTGGGCTCTGAACTAACAGTCTTTTTCAAGACTTTTTCACTTTTTCACCGTGCTCCAACGCCTGAAGAAGACCTCTAATGGTCGAAACGTCGCGACGGAGCACTTTTTTCAATTTTTTGGCCATATCAATTTTTTTTTTTTTTTTTTTTTTTTTTTTTTAGCAAGCTAACTAGCTTGCTAACGCTTTCGTTTTTATTTTATTTTTTAGCACTGTTGCCGTGCGTTACCTGTGCTGCTCCACAGCG
The DNA here is from genome assembly GCF_902500255.1 of Thalassophryne amazonica. Classification (NCBI taxonomy): domain Eukaryota; kingdom Metazoa; phylum Chordata; class Actinopteri; order Batrachoidiformes; family Batrachoididae; genus Thalassophryne; species Thalassophryne amazonica. The sequence goes on from NC_047106.1 coordinate 54,196,848, forward strand.
TGTCTGGTGGATTTTTATTTTATTTTATTTTTTAGCACTCTTGCCGTGCGTTACCTGTGCTGCTCCACAGCCTGTCTGGTGGATTTTTATTTTATTTTTTAGCACTGTTGCCGTGCGTCACCTGTGCTGCTCCACAGCCTGTCTGGTGGATTTTTATTTTATTTTAATTTTTAGCACTCTTGCCGTGCGTTACCTGTGCTGCTTCATGGCCTGTCTGGTGGATTTTTATTTTATTTTTTAGCACTGTTGCCGTGCGTTACCTGTGCTGCTTCATGGCGTGTCTGGTGCCTTAACTAAAGCACTCCTTCTGCTGAATCACCTCTAAATTATTTACACATTATTCACTTTGCGTGTTTTTAGGAATCCGCTAGGTTAGCGTAGCTACTAGCTCTTAGCCGATTTAGCATGGCGGCTTCTCCTGTCTCTCCCGCACTTTTCTGCTCTGGGTGTGAAATGTTTAGTTATTCCTCGGCCTCCTTTAGCAGTAACGGTACTTGTAATAAGTGTAGCTTATTCGTAGCTTTGGAGGCCAGGCTGGGCGAATTGGAGACTCGGCTCCGCACCGTGGAAAATTCTACAGCTAGCCAGGCCCCTGTAGTCGGTGCGGACCAAGGTAGCTTAGCCGCCGTTAGTTCCCCCCTGGCAGATCCCGAGCAGTCGGGAAAGCAGGCTGACTGGGTGACTGTGAGGAGGAAGCGTAGCCCTAAACAGAAGCCCCGTGTACACCGTCAACCTGTTCACATCTCTAACCGTTTTCCCCACTCGACGATACACCCGCCGAGGATTAAACTCTGGTTATTGGCGACTCTGTTTTGAGAAATGTGAAGTTAGCGACACCAGCAACCATAGTCATTTGTCTTTCGGGGGCCAGAGCAGGCGACATTGAAGGAAATTTGAAATTGCTGGCTAAGGCTAAGCGTAAATTTGGTAAGATTGTAATTCACGTCGGCAGTAATGACACTCGGTTACGCCAATCGGAGGTCACTAAAATTAACATTAAATCGGTGTGTAACTTTGCAAAAACAATGTCGGACTCTGTAGTTTTCTCTGGGCCCCTCCCCAATCGGACCGGGAGTGACATGTTTAGCCGCATGTTCTCCTTGAATTGCTGGCTGTCTGAGTGGTGTCCAAAAAATGAGGTGGGCTTCATAGATAATTGGCAAAGCTTCTGGGGAAAACCTGGTCTTGTTAGGAGAGACGGCATCCATCCCACTTTGGATGGAGCAGCTCTCATTTCTAGAAATCTGGCCAATTTTCTTGGATCCTCCAAACTGTGACTGTCCAGGGTTGGGACCAGGAGGCAGAGTTGTGGTCTTACACACCTCTCTGCAGCTTCTCTCCCCCTGCCATCCCCTCATTACCCCATCCCCGTAGAGACGGTGCCTGCTCCCAGACCACCAATAACCAGCAAAAATCTATTTAAGCATAAAAATAAAAAAAGAAAAAATAATATAGCACCTTCAACTGCACCACAGACTAAAACAGTTAAATGTGGTCTATTAAACATTAGGTCTCTCTCTTCTAAGTCCCTGTTGGTAAATGATATAATAATTGATCAACATATTGATTTATTCTGCCTAACAGAAACCTGGTTACAGCAGGATGAATATGTTAGTTTAAATGAGTCAACACCCCCGAGTCACACTAACTGTCAGAATGCTCGTAGCACGGGCCGGGGCGGAGGATTAGCACCAATCTTCCATTCCAGCTTATTAATTAATCAAAAACCCAGACAGAGCTTTAATTCATTTTAAAGCTTGTCTCTTAGTCTTGTCCATCCAAATTGGAAGTCCCAAAAACCAGTTTTATTTGTTATTATCTATCGTCCACCTGGTCGTTACTGTGAGTTTCTCTGTGAATTTTCAGACCTTTTGTCTGACTTAGTGCTTAGCTCAGATAAGATAATTATAGTGGGCGATTTTAACATCCACACAGATGCTGAGAATGACAGCCTCAACACTGCATTTAATCTATTATTAGACTCTATTGGCTTTGCTCAAAAAGTAAATGAGTCCACCCACCACTTTAATCATATCTTAGATCTTGTTCTGACTTATGGTATGGAAATAGAAGACTTAACAGTATTCCCTGAAAACTCCCTTCTGTCTGATCATTTCTTAATAACATTTACATTTACTCTGATGGACTACCCAGCAGTGGGGAATAAGTTTCATTACACTAGAAGTCTTTCAGAAAGCGCTGTAACTAGGTTTAAGGATATGATTCCTTCTTTATGTTCTCTAATGCCATATACCAACACAGTGCAGAGTAGCTACCTAAACTCTGTAAGGGAGATAGAGTATCTCGTCAATAGTTTTACATCCTCATTGAAGACAACTTTGGATGCTGTAGCTCCTCTGAAAAAGAGAGCTTTAAATCAGAAGTGTCTGACTCCGTGGTATAACTCACAAACTCGTAGCTTAAAGCAGATAACCCGTAAGTTGGAGAGGAAATGGCGTCTCACTAATTTAGAAGATCTTCACTTAGCCTGGAAAAAGAGTCTGTTGCTCTATAAAAAAGCCCTCCGTAAAGCTAGGACATCTTTCTACTCATCACTAATTGAAGAAAATAAGAACAACCCCAGGTTTCTTTTCAGCAGTGTAGCCAGGCTGACAAAGAGTCAGAGCTCTATTGAGCTGAGTATTCCATTAACTTTAACTAGTAATGACTTCATGACTTTCTTTGCTAACAAAATTTTAACTATTAGAGAAAAAATTACTCATAACCATCCCAAAGACGTATCGTTATCTTTGGCTGCTCTCAGTGATGCCGGTATTTGGTTAGACTCTTTCTCTCCGATTGTTCTGTCTGAGTTATTTTCATTAGTTACTTCATCCAAACCATCAACATGTTTATTAGACCCCATCCCTGCCAGGCTGCTCAAGGAAGCCCTACCATTATTTAATGCTTCGATCTTGAATATGATCAATCTATCTTTGTTAGTTGGCTATGTACCACAGGCTTTTAAGGTGGCAGTAATTAAACCATTACTTAAAAAGCCATCACTTGACCCAGCTATCTTAGCTAATTATAGGCCAATCTCCAACCTTCCTTTTCTCTCATAAATTCTTGAAAGGGTAGTTGTAAAACAGCTAACTGATCATCTGCAGAGGAATGGTCTATTTGAAGAGTTTCAGTCAGGTTTTAGAATTCATCATAGTACAGAAACAGCATTAGTGAAGGTTACAAATGATCTTCTTATGGCCTCGGACAGTGGACTCATCTCTGTGCTTGTTCTGTTAGACCTCAGTGCTGCTTTTGATACTGTTGACCATAAAATTTTATTACAGAGATTAGAGCATGCCATAGGTATTAAAGGCACTGCGCTGCGGTGGTTTGAATCATATTTGTCTAATAGATTACAGTTTGTTCATGTAAATGGGGAATCTTCTTCACAGACTAAAGTTAATTATGGAGTTCCACAAGGTTCTGTGCTAGGACCAATTTTATTCACTTTATACATGCTTCCCTTAGGCAGTATTATTAGACGGTATTGCTTAAATTTTCATTGTTACGCAGATGATACCCAGCTTTATCTATCCATGAAGCCAGAGGACACAGACCAATTAGCTAAACTGCAGGATTGTCTTACAGACATAAAGACATGGATGACCTCTAATTTCCTGCTTTTAAACTCAGATAAAACTGAAGTTATTGTACTTGGCCCCACAAATCTTAGAAACATGGTGTCTAACCAGATACTTACTCTGGATGGCATTACCCTGACCTCTAGTAATACTGTGAGAAATCTTGGAGTCATTTTTGATCAGGATATGTCATTCAAAGCGCATATTAAACAAATATGTAGGACTGCTTTTTTGCATTTACGCAATATCTCTAAAATCAGAAAGGTCTTGTCTCAGAGTGATGCTGAAAAACTAATTCATGCATTTATTTCCTCTAGGCTGGACTATTGTAATTCATTATTATCAGGTTGTCCTAAAAGTTCCCTAAAAAGCCTTCAGTTAATTCAAAATGCTGCAGCTAGAGTACTGACGGGGACTAGCAGGAGAGAGCATATCTCACCCATATTGGCCTCTCTTCATTGGCTTCCTGTTAATTCTAGAATAGAATTTAAAATTCTTCTTCTTACTTATAAGGTTTTGAATAATCAGGTCCCATCGTATCTTAGGGACCTCGTAGTACCATATCACCCCATTAGAGCGCTTCGCTCTCAGACTGCAGACTTACTTGTAGTTCCTAGGGTTTGTAAGAGTAGAATGGGAGGCAGAGCCTTCAGCTTTCAGGCTCCTCTCCTGTGGAACCAGCTCCCAATTCAGATCAGGGAGACAGACACCCTCTCTACTTTTAAGATTAGGCTTAAAACTTTCCTTTTTGCTAAAGCTTATAGTTAGGGCTGGATCAGGTGACCCTGAACCATCCCTTAGTTATGCTGCTATAGACGTAGACTGCTGGGGGGTTCCCATGATGCACTGTTTCTTTCTCTTTTTGCTCTGTATGCACCACTCTGCATTTAATCATTAGTGATCGATCTCTGCTCCCCTCCACAGCATGTCTTTTTCCCGGTTCTCTCCCTCAGCCCCAACCAGTCCCAGCAGAAGACTGTCCCTCCCTGAGCCTGGTTCTGCTGGAGGTTTCTTCCTGTTAAAAGGGAGTTTTTCCTTCCCACTGTAGCCAAGTGCTTGCTCACAGGGGGTCGTTTTGACCGTTGGGGTTTTACATAATTATTGTATGGCCTTGCCTTACAATATAAAGCGCCTTGGGGCAACTGTTTGTTGTGATTTGGCGCTATATAAAAAAAAAATTGATTGATTGATTGATTGATTGGCAGGTCGAACACTTGACAAGCGTGCACGGCCGCACACACGCACGCACGCACAGGGTCTGTGGCTTGTCCACTCAACACGAAGGCAAAACTGACTATTTACACATTATTTTATTGTTTTATGGATCATGGGATCATTTCATCGTGTGCAGACAGAGACATTATGAGCAGTTGCGGGACTGGGAGTCTTTTAACTTGCAGTGCAAAGCGGTCTGATGTGGAACAAGAGGATCCATTTACAGCAGAGACTCAATCCATCAGACGCAGATGCAATTAACGGATTACACCTGTACCTGACTGTGCCACTCCTGGTTCAGTACAGCAGAGACTCAACCCATCATAGACTTTTCTTCAGCCAAGACAATGAATTAAATTATTTTCAGATGTTTTCATCAGACTAAAGATGATGTCAATGAAATGGACAGGTAAGACTATATTATTTACTCCTTGTGTGAATGGTTTTAATATTTAATAATAGCGTGTTACTCTACTAACGTATAGTACACTAAATATATTCAAGAAGGAAACAATATTTTGAAAAAAGCTTATATTTCGAGTCCCATCGTGACATTTTTCAGATTTTAAATGTATGTACCTATTTCTCAGAAAAAAAAAGATGAATACAAAATCCACACTTCCTCATCACTTTTTTCTGATGTCACAGATCGTAAAACTATTTTTTTTTTATCAGCTGATTACAACCAGTTGATTTGGCAAAAAAAAAAAAAAAAAAGTTTATCATCTGCACCTGCATGCTGAAATCACCTGCATTTTTTTATTTTTATTTTTTTTATAATCATCATTCTGTGTTCTGAACCCTGCCAATATCATCACTGTTGTCAGACTGAAGGTTGTCCTCCAAGGTTTCTTCACCTTCATTGTCATCTAAAACAGGCTCAAAACCATAAGGCAGACACCCCCCCCAGCTGCTTCAAAAACACCTTCAGACTGTACTTACTTAAAAAAAAAACCTCCACAATAGAAAAAAAAAATTGTCCGAAAACAGTTCGACCTCCGCCGTGCTTACAATTAATTTGGGCTTGAATCAGCAGTTGCCATTCTGGTGATGACGTAGCAACAATATGGCCGTGATTGAGGGCTGAAATAGTCTCCACACACACACACCCATATTCATCCAACCGAATTCAGATCGCTCCAGTTTTTCAGAAGAACTTTGTGACTGCATGCGTAGTTGGGGTCTGTGCCATGGAGTGGTGCAGAGAGGAGGAGATGGACAGAGCCAGATGTGTGGCTTCATGCGGCTCTTGTCTCGCCTATTTTCCCAAACATCAGGCACATGCAGCAGGTGGAACACCTGCAGGAGTGCCCTGAAGAGCACTGAAATTAGGCTTTTAGCCGACTTGGTGTCAGCAATCAAACTGAATGGGGTGCAGCAGGGTTTAATTGTGCGCACGTTTCTTCCTCCGCTGGACTGGAGGAGGTGCAGAGATGTCTGGCTGCACGTGAGTCTCCTCTCGCTCCTCTGGTTGCTCAGACTCCTTCTCCCGCTCATCGGTTACAACAGCAGGTGGAACACCTGCAGGAGCGTCCTGAGGAGCTTCAGCAGGAACTGTGGAACAACATTTGGAGCCGAGTTTAATTGTGTGCACGTGACAGAAAACTGATTTGTCGTGGCGCGCAGTGAAATGTGACGCCGCGTTACAAGTCGTGTCAAAACTTGACAGTTTCCGTGTCACTTCGTAATAACGCGTGACAATTTGGGCTCCAAGAACCATCATGGGAACCACTACGAACGTTGTCACGTTCTATTAAGGATCACTACTCATCAAGACAGATCAACACACTCAGTTGTGACCTCCATGACATGAGACGAAATGAGGGTGGTGTGTGACATTCGTGGATGATTTTTTGACAGGCAAAAACATGCTCCACGAATATCAAGAATATCATGCACCAACACGCACTATTAAGAAACCTATTCAGATGCATTAAGTCACATTAAGAATGTCAGGAATGTGTCACGAATGACAGAAAAATGACATTCGTAACGCGTCTTGGTTATGTGTTTAACGCACCTTTAGTTGGAGAACTAGCTGTAAACAGGTTCCAGTTTTGGCTCGGGGAAGTCACCCTCAATGGACTTTCATCCCTTCCAAGAGCATTATCTTGGGTGTGCAATGATTTGGTGTTGAGTGATCCCACAGGGAAGACCTGTTTTTATGCATTGAGTTGAATTTGACATTGCAAAAAAGGTCACGTTTGTTACCATTTAAAACCAAGGAGAGGGTGATGAGGTGAACGTATGCTCTAACTATCTTGGGTCTGCAACACTGTGGTCAAACATTCATGGACACACCCACACAAGGAGAGATGAAAACATGGACAAAGCCCATTTGTCTTGCACCCATGTGACAGTGGCGGAGTCTAAAAATCAAGGAAAAAACATGTTGAACAAACACAGCATGATTTACATCAGCAGGTAGCTTGGAGGGATATGGAGATCTGAATTCTGGTTCTATATTGGATCACATATTTTGATAAGCCCTTTTCATTTTTTTTTTTTTTTTACTTTAAATTCCTCAGATTTGACTGAATATAGGCAATATATGCCTGAAAACTGCAAGAACAGTTGCAAGTCTTGTGTATGATTCTGATACTGGCATTCATCAGACTCTGTTTGGCGCCACAGAGCAGCCACGCAGCTTATAGGCTCTATACCGCCATGAAGGCAATATGTGGATAGTAAGCTACAAGCCACGAATAAAACAGTAAAGGGCATGGAGCAAACTGCAAAAAGTGGAAAACAGTATGACAATTTAATGAAAACATCTAAAAAAAAAAAAGTAGGAGTATTTTTCAGGAGGGTAGCTTATCGCTGTTCTTATTACTCTCTCACACAACAGACACTGGAAGAAATAAAGTATGGATATCTTAAGTTAGAAAAATAATTACCACTTAACCATAAACAGCTAAATGCATTTTAAATGCTTCATTATTAAGATATGAGAAATGTGAAGAATGAGATACTAAATAGTGTCCAACAAAATAATCTCCAAGCAATGAAAATCCAGCCTTCACACTGAAGAAAACTGATCTGTCAAATTTGTGCTGGCACGACTGTGCCGAAGAGGCGTTGATGGATTTGGTGCGATCCTGTCCACATGTTGGATAGCTTTTTGAAAGACGTTATTGAATCTGTCAGATATTCCTAACAAGAACGACACCAGCCCACAGCAGTAAAGTGTCATCAAATGAAACAGACTGTTTAAAGTTTGGACATGAGGAGGAGAGGATCTGGAACGTGCTTCAATTAATATAACTTTGCTGTTCTATGGAGGCAAAGGGCAGACAAGATGGAATTATATTTTCTTGGCAGATCATAATGGATCAGACAGGGACAAGGAGGACCTGATTAGCGATTCTAGCCTCCTACATAAGGAGATGAGCGATAAGCCCCATCCATCAAACTTGACTGCCTCATTCAAAGTGTTGGGACATTTGAGCCTATCTGTTTATCAGCCCTCAGTATCTGTGATAAGCCCGTATTCACTGATGACACACAGAGAAGATGGAATTAGATGTGAGAGCTGCTATTGAGTGTTGGTTCTCTGGTATAGGAGAGACACCTGCTGGCTGTTTGCTGTCTAACAGCACTGGTATAACAGTTGGGTTATACTTTTACTGTCAAATCCAAAGATATTGTGACCAAAACGTTGATGTTATCCTGAATACAAGTACTGCAACAACAAGCCACCACTCATCAATCAAATCCTGCACATCACTCAAATCCTGCACCATGAAACCTTTTTCTGAGAAAAGAAAAGTCAGTTGTTGGCATGGTGATGCAGTGGTCCTTGTTGTATTATGTGCTTTACACTCAATTCATACATGTTGCATGTATTCACCTCTGAAGTGCCGATCAGGTAAAAGTGTCTGTTTTAGCTGTGTAATGTACCAGGGGTCGGATCACACACAGAGCTACAGGATTGGGATTTTGGTTTGAACCCCACCTGAAATATTCCACACTTGCACCTTTAAAAAATGGGACTTCTTAAAACAATAACCAAACACACCAATTGTTTAAAAAAATGATTCCATTTCAATGTAGTAGAAACAGTAAATTAACAATGTGCTTCAGACAATGATTCACTGTTTCAAAAGCTTTGGAATGAAGGGATTCATTGGGTTCTATCTTAATAATCTACAGAAAACTGTACAGTTGAAGCACATAGTACAAGTGCATTTGGGGCACGTCCAACTCCACTTTCACATTTACACACTGTGTAAGCACAAAGTCAGGCACAGGATCTTAAGAAGTTGTATTTCGGCTTTAGAAAGTGGGCTCAAGTGAGTAGAGAGAAGTGCATGTAGGGTCAAAATATGTAAGCAGTGAACAGCCACCAAAGTTCCCTGAGGTGAAGCAGAAAGATGAGGTTTTACAATTCATCTGGAAAGTATTCACAGCACTTCACTTTTTCCACATTTTATGTTACAGCCTTATTCCAAAATGGATGAAATGCATTTTTTCCTCAAAAGTCTACACACCATACCCTATAATGACAATGTCAAAAAAATTGTTTTAGATTTTTGAAACTTTATTATTATTAATAATAATAATAATAATAATAATAATAAAAACCTAAGAAATCACATGTACATATGTATTCACAGCCACTGCCATGAAGATCAAAATTGAGCTCAGTTCATCCTGTTTCCACTGATCTTTTTTTATTTTTCAATTTATTTTCATTTATATAGCACCAAATCACAACAGAGTTGGCTTAAGGCAATTCACACAAGTAAGGTCAACCTTACTAACCCCCAGAGCAGAAGTGGTAAGGAAAAACTCCCTCTGAGGAAGAAACCTCAAACAGACCAGACTCAAAGGGGTGACCCTCTGCTTGGGCCATGCTACAGACATACAACCCCAATTCCAATGAAGTTGGGATGCCATGAAAAATGCAAACAAAAACAGAACACAATTATCCACAAATCTCCCCAACCCACACCCAACCGAACACACCGCAAAGATGAGACATCCAATGACCAAACTGACAAACCCCACCATCCCTGTGCAAATATCTGCCCACCCTGAAATGGACACCCACAATACATCCCAAAAAAGCCGGGACAGTGGTATGTTTACCACTGTGTTACATCATCTTTCCTTCTAAAAACACTCAATAAGCATTTGGGAACTGAGGACACTAATTGTTGAAGCTTTGTAGGTGGAATTCTTTCCCATTCTTGCTTGATGAAAATTCAGTAAGGTATGTCTTCTATAATACATTCCAGCTCTATGGTAGAACTCTACAAGTATATACTAAGGTATATCTAAATATCTAAAAAAAGAAAGTAGAATAGAGTAGAGTAGAGCCACTTAGGTGCCTGGTCTTGAGAACCAGGAATGGTAGGTTGAAAAGCTTTTTTTGTCCCATGGGAACTTTCTCTACCCACTCAAGTGGCTCAAGAAAATGGAAATATAAGTGAAAATTACACAATAAGGGTAATAAACAATATATACAAGAAATATAGTTACTACATATTATAGGAGTTAGCTTCTAAAACCTAAATATTCATACAGGAGAAGATTGTATTAAATGTATACCTAGTCTGTAGGCTAGTAGAAAAAATAAATTATAGCTAGTAGGCTAAGCTATAATTTTTTGTACAATATATAGTACAAAATATTGTACAGCCATAATTTTATTTACAGCTTCAGTTGTTCAACAGTCTGGGCTCTCCATTGTCATATTTTGCGCTTCATAATGTGTCACACATTTTCAGTGGGTGACAGGTGTGGAGTGCAGGCAGGCCAGTCAAGTACCCACACTCTTTTACTACGAAGCCATGTTGTTGTAACACGTGCAGAATGTGGCTTGGCATTGTCTTGCTGAAATAAGCTGGGACGTCCCTGAAAAAGATGCTGCTTGGATGGCAACATGTGTTGCTCCAAGACCTGGATGTACCTTTTAGTATTGATGGTGCCAACACAGATGTGTAAGTTGCCCATGCCATGGGTACTAACACACCCCCATACCATCACAGATGCTGGCTTTTGAACTTTGCACTGGTAACAATCTTGAAATGTTTCTACAGCTTAACTGGAATCCACCTGGGGTAAATTCAGTTGATGAGATGAGATGAGATTTATTGTCATTGTCATTACACGAGTGCAACAATCAATCAATCAATCAATCAACTTTTTTCTTATATAGCGCCAAATCACAACAAACAGTTGCCCCAAGGCGCTCACAACAAAATTACGTTTACACTCCAATTACCTCAGACAAAATACAGCAATTATTCCACAATTAATACTTGTTTACTGAAAAAATTAAAGACAACACAAATACATTTGTCATTGTTTATGTGCACTAAACTTGAAGCAGTCCGTCATCCGAATTGAGGCAAAGTGGGTGAAGGCTGCAGTAGGAGGGGCCCGTGCCACCCAGCTTGGGGAGTTGAAGGTTGTAGCAGTAAAAACCGCGCTACTTTCGAGGTGGCAGGGAGGAAGCCAGGGGGAGGGGTAATAGGGATGGTGGGAGGGAGACGTGTCGTGTGCAGATGAGTTAAGTTTTTGTCAGTTTCCGTCCGTGTGTGTGTAAAGTCTGATGTTGCTAGGCAACAGCAGGGTGGGGGGTTAGATAGATGAGAAGGGGGAGCGAATTCCTTTACCAAGGACGTAAATCCTTATGGTGGAAGAGCAGGGTATTTGGTCTTCAGGAGCCAATAATGCTGCCATCTTGTTGTTAGGCGAAGAGATACAGAATTCCATTTACTGCACCTCTGACCATCTAGAGTCCAAATTTATGAAGAATATTCTCCATTCCTTAGCAGCACATTCCTTTGCAATGCTGCAATATGCTCCAAGATGGTATCCATTTTGTGTTTGAGTTCAAGCTGATCATCTGATCAATCCCATGGTTAATCCAAATCTTAATTTGAAGAATTCACAGTTTGGTGAAGCTGGAACTTTGAAGTTCGCAGCAGAGATAGAGAACAGAAAGGAAGAGAGGAGAGGGGAGGAATGCGACTGTCCTTGCTGGAGTCCCAAGCTGAAAAGTTGATTGGACATGATTTGGAAAGGCACACAGCTATCTACATATAAGGTCTCACAGTTGACAGTGAATGTCAGAAAACAAACCAAGCATGAAGTCTAAGGAATCTAAAAATTGATTTTTTTTTTTTTTCATTCAAGTCTTAACATTCCACCAAATGTCACTGAATGTGTGGCTCTCTGTAGTTTGGCGCACTGGTAAAACATGTCAAATGATTTGTAGAACAATAAGTATGAAAGGACAATGGCTGCCCTGTGGAGGTAACCATTTTCAACAATTGTAATCCAGTGTCTACATAATCCACAGATGCCAAAATGTGCTCACAAACACCTGTATCATTCTCAGACATACCAAATAAATGAACAAAGTTCATTTACTGACATTTACTACCATTACTGACTGATGTTGCTCATATGCATGGTTAATCAACACGCCATAATTTAGCCCAGCTGCTCTGTGTTGTTTCATTTGATGCTCGCTTCATACAAGCCGCCATCTCGACTTCACAGCCATATGCTGCCAACCTAATTCTTGAGTGGTCCATGTTGGAAATGTGTGCTATGGCTGCCAACTCTGCTCTGAGTGGGATTCATTAAAATGTACGATACCATTTCCATCTGCCCTTCACGTACTGACATTCCCCCAAAGTTTGGCACTTTTGGGATACAATGAGAGTGTGGGTCTGTAGATTCGTTAAGTGGAAGAGGGCAGAGAAAAGCAGCATTATTACAATTCACAGTATGCTGAAAGTAAAATAAATCATGAGTAAGGATAAAGCACAACAGTTTGGGATATTGTTTATCAAACATCGCAGTGAGACACGTTAGAACGGCTGAAAAATATACCACAGGCAAACCCACTAATGTTATTTAGTTCCTTTGCTTTGTACAACACACAGTCTGAAGTTGTGTCATCGAACTGATGTTTATTTCATGAAGTGCAGATATTCCCTGCTAATAACGCAGTCTGATGGACAAACATTTATCTTGCAGGAGTTTAAAATGCAATCGGTCACACAAGAGTAGAGGCTGTGAGGCTTATGAACAGGAATTATGTACCTGAAGATAACTCATCTCCAAACAGGGCATGATGGATTTAATCAGAATAAAAGTAGTGTGACTAACACGGGATTAAAAAAAAAAACTTTCTACATCACACTATGTAACTTGTCTCTGTGTTATTTGCATGCTTGAGCTGCAGTGAGCTGTATAGATGCAGTATCTACAGGTGATTAGATTTTGGCATAGTTTGGTCAAAGGTCAATGTTAAGAAAACATGGTATATCTCAATAACTGAGATGCCTAGTGATGATCTGGAGCATATATTGATCAGCAAAATATTTGTGAATGATAGTACGAACAACTACAAAATGAAGTCACACTGAAGTTATGCATAGTCAGCAACACCATTACAGACAAATGCATATTTACATCGAGGTGCACAAGGTATGCATCAGCCTTCTGATGCCTTTCATTACAATGCAACACTCTGCATTATCTCTGTTCAAGTCTTATACCCCCGTCACACATAGCCAGACTCACTCAGAATGGCGTCAGAATTATGAATGGGTGCACATCTGAAGTGTCAGATTTGAGTTCCAAAACACTGACAGCCATCTGCAGAAGTCGACTGAGTTGGTCAAAATCGGCCGGCGGCCCCGAGTGTGATGCACATGTTCAAAAATGTCCGGGTGGTGTTGAGATGGGACACCTGCCCAGCAGTGGTCCATGTGCAGTCTGAAGACCATCTAACCGCAATTTACAAATTCTAATAGCGGAAAAACCGGATCCGAAATGATTTGAGCGCATAGATCGAGATAGATCTAGCACTGCAAAGCCTGCCGGTATGACCTGCACGTGACACATATAATAATGACCCCCCCGCTGGAGTGCAAAGGAACTGTTGAAATATATGTGGCACACTTCATCAAGATAATAATTATGAATTATTATCATGTACAGTGAATGTGATCAGCGGCTATCAAACCGAAAGCACCGTGCGCTACCATGCATAAGACACCACGAATCTGAACAGGCTGTTATATCCACAATAGACCTTACAGTACAGATATTTCTCCATTCCTCCTCATGGGCGACGTCAAAAAATGTGAATTATTGTCTCCATCATAACTGCATATAACATGGGCAGCTGCATCTCTGTCATGTGCTGTAATGCATCATTGCATGCGTCAGGCTCGGAGCTTGACAGATCTCATGCTGTAATAAATGATCACCTTCTAACTCTGTAGGAGCTATGACATGGAACTTGTGCCAGGCTGTTACAACATCTGTTACAACAGCTGTTGGAGGCTGTCACCTCCAACAGCAGTCCAGGAGTGTTTCACAGCGTGGACGTGGGCATGAAGCCAGGACAGCAGCCTGTTGTTAAAATCCTCTCACCCAAAAGAAAAAAAAAAAATCCATGTGATAAACCAACGGCCGTGGTTTTGCGTTGTGCTGCTGAAGTGGACAAACAAGAAAAAAGAAAGTTCCCTGGAAGGCATCCGTCTGAGGGACTGTATGGGCCAACTGCCAGCAACCTTTGAGCGAAGCTGTCCATTGGCAAGCATGCATGTGCACCCTGTGCGCACACTTAGTGGTCCATACAGCGTTATGCATACACACACACACAGCTGAGTGATAATTGCAGCCCCGCATGGAGTGCTGTGCTATGTACACACACACACTATGCAGTCGCATGCACGTGCGCAAAAGGAACACAGCGCTCCATCCAGACATTTGGAGATCGGGCAATCTGCAGTGCCTTTTATGGCCATCTGACAGCAGTCGTCTACATATACTCTGGATGCGATCTGACAGGTGTGGACGAGGCAGTCTGTGCTCTGATACTGCTGACCACGCCTCTTTTTCGACCAGCTGCGTCAGATTATGGTAATATTTGCCATGTCGGGCATGGTCCTGGCACATTCTTGCTATGTGTGAAGGGGCTTTACTGTTTTCTGTCACATAACATTATTGGCATGTTTCAAAACACCCATTTCAACAGTTTTAAGGCACACTCAAAAAATGGCTCATTGGATGAATGCAAATCAATTATGTGCAGGATATCCATCAAATAAATATATGTAGCCCCAACTCAAATAAAAAAACATTCATGCAAGATAATGTAATTTAATTTAGTTGGGACTAAATAATTAACAGATGGAATTCAATCCAATGAGTCAGTTTTTTGAGTGTATCACACAAACAAATGACTCATTGGATTAACTCAATTCAATTATGGGCAGGATTTCCATCTAATAAATATATGTAGGCCCAACTAAATTAAATTAAATTATCTTGCATGGATGCACTTTATTTGAGTTGGGGCTACATATATTTATTAGATGGAAATCCTGCTCATAACTGAATTTGAGTTCATCCAGTGCATCAGTTTTTGAGTGCATCTGCATCTATATGGATACAAAGGTGAGCCTGAACATTGTTCCACAGAAGCTACACCAACAGGTCTGATTGGTGGGTTGTTTCTTTGCTTTTTGTTTTTGTCTCATGATCACAGACCTTGGGCTAAGTGAAGGCTGATTATGTCAAAATGCATTTAATAAGCTAAATTAATCAGCCACCCAATTACATGGTGAACCACTAGTTTTATTTTATTTATTAGAAAGTGATTCAACAGTGATACACTGACAGATGAAGGCATTGACAAGCTTTAAACCATATTGTGTGCATATTTTTTAGATGATGTGAGTGTTCAATTGACTATGGGATCTGGATACAAATGCTTCCCTACCACCATTTCATAGCCCGTTGTTGCCATAGTAACATCAGCTGGAGACAGAGAAAGTGAAGTCACTGACTGCACTGGCACTATGTGACTGTGACAGAGCGAGATTTCAAAGAGTGGCGTTGAACTGTGCCTAATGAGAAGAGCGTGTACTCACACTGTCATCTGTGCAGTGATTGTGAAATCTGACAGCAGGCCACATTTGACTGACAGCCGCTGCCTTGAGCATCTCTGCACATGCCCATGTACACTCTCTCAGTCTTCCTACTCTCAATGAATCATTGTCCAAGTAAACTAGATCCATGACACCTGGCTAAACAAGAATGGGTGAGTGGGGAGTTTTTAAGTTCTTCATCAACGATAGAATTACCAAACAAAAGTCAAATATATATATTTGCTTTGCCTTGAACAAACAAGGCAACTGGTGACAACTGGGACAGAAAAAGCCAACTTGTCTCAAATGGTTAAACTATTCATTCCCTGCTGTACTCTAGTATCATTTACTGTGTACCGTGCTTCAGTACAGCTGAACTGGCAACTTTGTCACCCTGTAATCTATATTTTTACCCAATACACAGGCAGCCTGCAGGTCAGGTCAGGTCTGGTGTTGTGGTGGATGTGGCCACCCAAACCAGTCAGTCCATGTTCTCCTTTCTGATGGACCACATTTATAGACAGCCTGGAAGGCAGTCTGCAAAGGTATGTTCATTTATACTGTTAAGTCCATTCCCACCTCTTCTAAGCAATCATCTGTCTACTGCAACCAGGTGTAAAATGGGCCTCCTTCACCAGGAACTCAGATCTTCAACACTAGGTACTCTTATCACCGGAGAAAGGGAGTAAAAGGATAAAATGTCACATTCAGTCTTCCCTCACTATACAAGTAATATTTCTCATCTTAGTCTGTGTAAGGATCCATTTGGCTGATGCAAAGTCATTCCACCTGTGATTTTCTGAACAACCCTAGTACTAAAGCCATCCAGTCCAGTCATCACCTTTGGTCACTGGTTATCATCCAAATCTTACAACCATGCAGGAACAATCAGGACCCTAAAGACGTCAGCCTTCATTCTACTGCAAAGATACCACATCTTTGTCCAGCACCTTAACTCTAACTAGGCATCTCTTGACCTGAAAAATAGACATGAACCACATTCAACACTCTGACAGCATACATATACACGTCTGATAGCTAATTCCAGGAAGTCCTTGAAACCCTGGATCATAGTCTTTATCCAGGACAATCAAAAACCTAAACACTCCGATCCTTCACTCATATCCTCAAGTGCTGCAATCAGCAATGTCAATGTCAAAACAGATTGTTGAAGGTCAAGTTGGTCAATTCAAGCACTCCCTGACAAGCATGACAACTCCAGTTACCATACAGAATTTTTTTTGATATCTATTTTCTCAATGAATAGGAACATTTATCAATAACACTTAGACTTTTGCAACTTTTGTTTTACTTTATTTTTAAGATTTTGGCACTTCAGAGTGTTTGCCTCCAACTGGTTATGTGTGTGTTTAATCCATTTTGGAAAAATGGATTAAACAAGCAAAGAACCAAATATCAAAGACCCCTACATTGTTAGGTTGCACCAGTTTAATAAGAATGCACCACATAAACACTGAAACCAAGCACACACATTTGCAAAAAGAGATGATATATGGCTGATTATTATCATAAATATCAATACCTTTGTCTTCATACTGAGATATTCTGCAGTCGGTTTAATACTGTAAACACACCAAGATCCATCAGAGAGGCACAATAGCACCTTGCAGTCAATACCTGCTGAAAATGATGGGAGCTTCAATCTGACAGCTAGCAACAGCAGCATCGAGGAGTTGCTGAAGTATCTCAAATGGTTGACTAAATGTAGCTGATGATTACTGGGTTTGTGCACAGTGCTTGAATATAATCATTACTGCCTGTTTATACTGTTATTTCACCAATGATTTATCTGAAAAATCATTAGACTTCATTTCAACACCAGGAGCTGTCCACAGTCTGACCTGTCAAACAGCTGGTCTAATTAGTTTGTTTCCCCTCTTTCCTGATTGAACAGGCTCCTTAGAAAATGGATAATGTTCATTTGAGGGTCTAATCAGGATTTACCTGGATCTCACTCATTTGAGTTTTTTTTAAATAAATTTTCTTGTGATCTTTCTTAAAAAGAAAGGCTCTTTCCATTGCTAAAATGCTCTGATATCAGCCCAGATTAATTACTTTACTTCTGTTTGATGTTCTATATGCTAATTAATGTAAAACTATGCATGTACAACTAAAAGCACAGCAAAAAAAGTAGTTACACTATTTTAACTGTATTGTCCTTATTATTTGAAGTGTAATTTCTGTTTTAGTTAATGTGCCCTGACACTTGCACGACTTTGATCCATGCACTTACACGCATGTCATCATGATGATCCCACCCGCTGTGTTCCAACCTGGATGCAGCGCTGTGTTCCACCGGCTGCCACGCACTCTGTGCTGGATGCTGCATATATACAATAATTACTTTGTAGTGGATTAATTATATTCTCTGCAAGTTGTCTGCTGGAAATGGCTCTAATCACTTCCTGAATCACAGAGGACTGCTACAGCAGGAGCTGTTCAGCGCACGTGCTGAATGAGCTGGAGAAAGCCTTTGGAGCCGTCTAAAAAGGTAATTACTTCCCATGTTTACATTGTCTTGGCTTGGTGAAACAGTTGCGTGTTCTTTCCTTCTTGTGTGCAGCTGTAAAAGTATGTTTGTGATAGATTTAACCAATCATTCAGATGAGCTGCACTTTGAAGCGGTTCACTGACGCACTCACTCTCTCTGTTCACTTCTTCTTTACTCCACTTGACGAGCTTCACATAGTGTTGCCGAGCAGATTGTGCCACGCTGCACGACATTTATGCGTGAAAGTTTTTTGAACATTTCAAACTTCTCTTTGTACAGTTGCATGCTCCTGCGCCCCTCTCACGTTCAGTCTACACCCGTTAAAGACGTGTTTACTATCTTGCATAACACAGTGCATGCAAGTGCGTGCATCAAAGTAGTGCAATTGTCGGCACCTTTACAGTTGAATACACTTTTTACTGAATACACATTTGCATGAATAGCAGCTGTTTCTTTGAGTAATGCGATCACTGTAGTTGGGAGTCACACTGATTGTCCGACTGTTGCTTAATTACAGTCGTTTTCTGACCATTTGGACTGCATTTATACTGTACTTTTTCAACTGCATCAGACGCTCAAAGCACTTTGTACATCAGTGCCTCACATTCACCCGGATGTCAGGCTGTTGCCATGCAAGGTGCCCACTACACACCGGGAGCAACTAGGGAATTAGGGACCTTGCCCAAGGGCCCTTAGTGATTTTACGGTCAGGCTGGGATTTAAACCAAGGATCCTCTGGTCTCAAGCCCAGCGCTTAACCACTAGACCATCAGCTCCTCTGTTATATATGGTATATATTTGGTTGTCCCTGGTGCTGTGTTACTACCACCTGACAATTCCAACCTCCTCAGAGTAACTGCAGACCCAGTCCCAGTCGGTGTTCCATCAGCAGTTATTACAGCCTGAGCCTCATGTAAGTCATACTGCATTTTGTTGTATTTTGACTCCTCCCACTCACTCCACTAGGAACACAAACTCACGATCTTCAGCATGGAAGGCGGACACTGTCCAGTTGTCTAAAACCGGGGCTCTGGCCTGAGTGGCCAGAGTATCCTTTGGCTGTTGGAGGACAGCCATTAACTATTATATAATGGCTGAGTGGATCCTTGTCATTTGATTGGTGCTTTGTATGTCACATGACATGAATTAATTTGTCCCATTTGTGTTGCATTGCATTTAGAGTGCGCTTTGGTTCCATTTAGAGTGCAATTTTGGTTCCATACATTTGGTACCATTGCACTCTGCACACATGCACACACGCACTCAGATGGACGTGTCCGCTCACACAGCCGTGTGCACAGACGCACACACAAAACAAATCCACTGCGTTGTCTGCAGGCTGTTAGCAGGAAGAAAGAATGAAAAGCTGGACTAATTTCTGACATGATTTTTTTTTTTCGCTGCACTGAGGATGTACACAGTCTTTTATTGGTAGTACACGCGCGCACAAGCACTGACCCGGTTGCGTGTGTGTGTGTGTGTGCGCACGCGCAGGGGACAATGACACGATGATTTGATTGAGCTAACTGACGCTGCTAATTCTTGTAATACACACAAAATCCACTCAGCTGTAAGCCGTCTGGATGCATAAAGAACTGTTCACATGAAAAGCTGACGTGATGTTTGGCTGGACTGAGGAACTACACAAACTATTTTTTTCTTCTATTTTAGTCCAAATTCAGTGCACAGCATTTTGTGTTGTTTATAAATTAATAAAATATCAAATGACAAGCATCTATTTTAGCCGTTATATTAAACAAATAATGAATGTTTTTACATTATTTCAATTTAGTGGAAGCTGGAACATACCATTCAACTTGGCTTCGCCTGGTATACTCCAGCTTTCACCTGATGAAATATTCGTACCATTGAACTCATAAACATTCATTATTTGTATACTATTGCACAGGGACTCCTGTTAGCCTCCATCACTGTAACATTCAATTGAGGAATGTATTACTCTCTTTCATTCCAACCTACTACTACTCCTAATAATAATAATAACAATAATCATGTTTTTTAATGACAATACCTGATATTTTTATGATGGTATTTACATTCATTTCTGGCAAACTCATGGAAGTCTGCTATATTGCAGTCATCCTATCTCACAATGATAAAGAAAGTGGAAGGAGCAAAGAATAATACAGTGCTTGGCCCACCCCCTCAGCCAGATCCTCTCATAAAGTTAATGGTTTCCTCCTTGGCGCATACCCCACTCTTTCATCAACAATATTAAGACAACAGATCAAGATGATCAGTGGATATCAAGAAAACTGGTTCGATAGTTTTTGTGTAATCCTGCTAATTAGACACAAACAGAACTGAAAATGTTGGCGAAGACCATAATTATTTCTATTGCACTTTCCAGTCATGTATACAAAGTGCTTCTCAAATCAATAAACAAATCAAAACAAAACATTGTAAGTTAAAAATACACAAGGACCTGCCAAAAAAGGCCAGATTTAAACATTACAACATTAAGGGGGAAAAAACATTAAGTTAAAAAATAAAGCACTTAGATAAAAATGATCATCAGTAATTATAAGCAAGAGAGAAAAGGCTCATTTAAAAACAAACAAACAAAAAAACTTCAGTTAAACTCACCCAACTTCAGTATGTCAATTATTTCACAGCACAAGATGAAAATGCTCTCTCATCCATTGTTTTGCTTATTTGTTTGTTTCAACATCACAACACAGAGCAGGCCCGCTTCATGTGATTGCAGGGCTCATCCCAGCACATGTGGCTGAACAATCTCAATCATGTAAGATGTGCACATGAAAAATTACAAAATTCTTGAAGAAGACTTTAAATTCTGTCCTCTGGCAGCAGTTGAAAAGAAGAAATTTGGTAATGTGAGACACATTAATAATACAACCGGGCATATACTATTGCATGCTATCTGCATAACAGTCAAAGTCAATCCCATAGCTATGGATGATCTTACCAAGAGGTGCAACATCAACATTAAAACAATGGACCCAGCACAGAACCATGAGGTACTCCATATTTCTCTGTGAAAGGTTCTGATGAAGTATTGTAAAAAAACAAACAAACTGAGATCGACCTGGCACATCCAATCACACCTGTAAATGTTCCAAACTGGAATGCCTGAATACTTTTCTACTCACTCCAACACAATGTATCAAGTAACAACAATGTGAACTCTGCATCCAAAGCCAACAACAAATCATTTCCCACTTTCATAAGTGCAGTACAACAAAACATTACCATCACTACAGTATTTGCAACTTTTTCTCAATGAAATGTGCTAAAAACCCCACATGGATGTTGTTTCAAGCCATGCTCTCTTCAGGTGATGTGATGTCCTCTGTCACACATGCAATGGTGGGAATTCAGAAACAGTACATCACCAGAATTGCAAAATATTTAAAATGAAGAAAAAAAAAAAAAAAAAGAAATAAGTCAGACATGCAATGGTGGGAATTCAGCAACAGCACATCACCAGGAATTGTTAGGTATTTACAGTAAATGAAGAAAATAAATGAAGAAATAATGTGTGAACAGATTTCATTTCAAATTAATAAATAAATCAGGACACTATTGACGTAGTCAGTCATCCTGTCATAAAATTGATGGAACTGCATTGCTGCCATGTAAAAAAAAAAAAAAAATCACACTAAATGACAGCCAAGTACAGAAATGAGAACTGAGGAAGGAGACACAGTTTTGATGGAAATAAACTTGTAACCAATTTGTTAACAACATGGAAATCAACCAACAAATGACCAAATTTTGTTCCTGAGCGGGACTTCGAAATAAATATCAATCAAAACTCAAATCTGGAGAGAATTGAGAGAGGAAATACAGTTCTTATGATAGGCATCAAAACTCATTAAATCAGCTTAACTGCAAGCTCGTTTGGGGACATTTCATAAAACAATGATCAGATTTTGTACACAATGATTAGTTCAAACAAACAAAGCAATCAAATTGAAATCCACTGAGAAATAAGGGAGGGGATACAACTTTCTTGAATTGTGGACAGACAGATGAGGGATGCCTCATGAAGGCAACAGCTCATCTGGCCTTCAGCCAAGGAGCAAAAAACATAATTACCTCAGCCATTTGTTTGTGTGTTTGTTTGCAAGACTACAGTGCACAAAAACAAATTAAATAAATAATAATTAAAATTTGTGGAAGGGTTAGACATGACAGAAATGTTGGTGCAGATTTGCATTACGTGCTGGATGAAAGGACCGCCATCAAGATCAAAGCACGGCAATCAAGATCAAAGCACAGCACTCAAGATCAAAACACAGCAACTGGGATCAAAGTACATAAATCAAAATCAAAGCACAGCAAGCAAGCTCAAAACACAATCGGGTTCAAAGTTAAGCGATTTGGATCAAAGTTCAACATTCAGGACCAACTTTTAGGAACATGATCAAAGATTAGTGATCAAGATAAACACAAGTGATTCAAAGAAAATATCAGAATATCAGGTTAGCAATCATAAATGATAAGTGAGCAATAATGATCAATGCCATGATTAGACTCAAACGTGAGCTTTCAAGATACCACAACTACATCAGGGCTGGTAAAAAGAAAAAGAAAAAAAACACTTTTTTTTTTAAAGTCATGATTTAGATTTTTTTTTTTTTTTTTAAATCAACTTTTATTGATTTAAATGGACTTTTTTCATTTTTTACTTATTTCACTCTTCTAAATGAGATGACACAAATAATATAATTAGTTATAATCTATATATTGGGAAGTTAAAACATAAAGGTGCACATACAACACAAGTACAAGTACCATTAATTAATGGTACCCATTTCTGGTACCCATTAATGGTTGGGACTGTTTACACAGAGACTGCTACCTGCTGCTTTGGACTTGAACTAACAGTCTTTTTCAAGACTTTTTTACTTTTTTACCTTTTTATTTTTTATTTTTTTACTTTTTTACTGTGCTCCAACGCCTAAGGAAGACCTCTAACGGTCGAAACATCGCGACGGAGCTCTTTTATCAGCTAACTTTCATTAGCGTTGGCAAGCTAACTAGCTTGCTAACGCTTTCGTTTTTATTTTTTTATTTTTTTTATTTTTATTTTATTTTAGCACCGTTGTTGTGCGTTCCCTGTGCTGCTTCATGGCCTGTTTGGTGCCTTGATTGGGGCACTCCTTCTGCTGAATCACCTCTGGATTATTTGCACATTATTCACTTTGTGTGTTTTTGGGAATCCGCTAGCTTAGTGCAGCTACTAGCTCTTAGCCGGTTTAGCATGGCGGCTTCTCCTGTCTCTCCCGTACTTTTCTGCTCTGGGTGTGAAATGTTTAGTTATTCCTCGGCCTCCTTTAGCAGTAACGGTACTTGTAATAAGTGCAGCTTATTCGTAGCTTTGGAGGCCAGGCTGGGCGAATTGGAGGCTCGGCTCCGCACCGTGGAAAATTCTACAGCTAGCCAGGCCCCTGTAGTCGGTGCGGACCAAGGTAGCTTAGCCGCCGTTAGTTCCCCCCTGGCAGATCCCGGGCAGTCGGGAAAGCAGGCTGACTGGGTGACTGTGAGGAGGAAGCGTAGCCCTAAACAGAAGCCCCGTGTACACCGTCAACCCGTTCACATCTCTAACCGTTTTTCCCCACTCGACGATACACTCGCCGAGGATCAAACTCTGGTTATTGGCGACTCTGTTTTGAGAAATGTGAAGTTAGCGACACCAGCAACCATTGTCAATTGTCTTCCGGGGGCCAGAGCAGGCGACATCGAAGGACATTTGAAATTGCTGGCTAAGGCTAAGCGTAAATTTGGTAAGATTGTAATTCACGTCGGCAGTAATGACACTCGGTTACGCCAATCGGAGGTCACTAAAATTAACATTAAATCGGTGTGTAACTTTGCAAAAACAATGTCGGACTCTGTAGTTTTCTCTGGGCCCCTCCCCAATCAGACCGGGAGTGACATGTTTAGCCGCATGTTCTCCTTAAATTGCTGGCTGTCTGAGTGGTGTCCAAAAAATGAGGTGGGCTTCATTGATAATTGGCAAAGCTTCTGGGGAAAACCTGGTCTTGTTAGGAGAGACGGCATCCATCCCACTTTAGAGGGAGCAGCTCTCATTTCTAGAAATCTGGCCAATTTTTTGGATCCTCCAAACTGTGACTGTCTAGCGTTGGGACCAGGAGGCAGAGCTGTGGTCTTATACACCTCTCTGCAGCTTCTCTCCCCCTGCCATCCCCTCATTACCCCATCCCCGTAGAGACGGTGCCTGCTCCCAGACCACCAATAAGCAGCAAAAATCTATTTAAGCATAAAAATTCAAAAAGAAAAAATAATATAGCACCTTCAACTGCACCACAGACTAAAACAGTTAAATGTGGTTTATTAAACATTAGGTCTCTCTCTTCTAAGTCCCTGTTGGTAAATGATATAATAATTGATCAACGTATTGATTTATTCTGCCTAACAGAAACCTGGTTACAGCAGGATGAATATGTTAGTTTAAATGAGTCAACACCCCCGAGTCACACTAACTGTCAGAATGCTCATAGCACGGGCCGGGGTGGAGGATTAGCAGCAATCTTCCATTCCAGCCTATTAATTAATCAAAAACCTAGACAGAGCTTTAATTCATTTGAAAGCTTGTCTCTTAGTCTTGTCCATCCAAATTGGAAGTCCCAAAAACCAGTTTTATTTGTTATTATCTATCGTCCACCTGGTCGTTACTGTGAGTTTCTCTGTGAATTTTCAGACCTTTTGTCTGACTTAGTGCTTAGCTCAGATAAGATAATTATAGTGGGCGATTTTAACATCCACACAGATGCTGAGAATGACAGCCTCAACACTGCATTTAATCTATTATTAGACTCACAAACTCGTAGCTTAAAGCAGATAACCCGTAAGTTGGAGAGGAAATGGCGTCTCACTAATTTAGAAGATCTTCACTTAGCCTGGAAAAAGAGTTTGTTGCTCTGTAAAAAAGCCCTCCGTAAAGCTAGGACATCTTTCTACTCATCACTAATTGAAGAAAATAAGAACAACCCCAGGTTTCTTTTCAGCACTGTAGCCAGGCTGACAAAGAGTCAGAGCTCTATTGAGCTGAGTATTCCATTAACTTTAACTAGTAATGACTTCATGACTTTCTTTGCTAACAAAATTTTGACTATTAGAGAAAAAATTACTCATAACCATCCCAAAGATGTATCGTTATCTTTGGCTGCTTTCAGTGATGCCGGTATTTGGTTAGACTCTTTCTCTTCGATTGTTCTGAGTTATTTTCATTAGTTACTTCATCCAAACCATCACCATGTTTATTGGACCCCATTCCTGCCAGGCTGCTCAAGGAAGTCCTACCATTATTTAATGCTTCAATCTTAAATATGATCAATCTATCTTTGTTAGTTGGTTATGTACCACAGGCCTTTAAGGTGGCAGTAATTAAACCATTACTTAAAAAGCCATCACTTGACCCAGCTGTCTTAGCTAATTATAGGCCAATCTCCAACCTTCCTTTTCTCTCAAAGGTTCTTGAGAGGGTAGTTGTAAAACAGCTAACTGATCACCTGCAGAGGAATGGTCTATTTGAAGAGTTTCAGTCAGGTTTTAGAATTCATCATAGTACAGAAACAGCATTAGTGAAGGTTACAAATGATCTTCTTATGGCTTCGGACAGTGGACTTATCTCTGTGCTTGTTCTGTTAGACCTCAGTGCTGCTTTTGATACTGTTGACCATAAAATTTTATTACAGAGATTAGAGCATGTCATAGGTATTAAGGGCACTGCGCTGCGGTGGTTTGAATCATATTTGTCTAATAGATTACAGTTTGTTCATGTAAATGGGGAATTTTCTTCACAGACTGAAGTTAATTATGGAGTTCCACAAGGTTCTGTGCTAGGACCAATTTTGTTCACTTTGTACATGCTTCCCTTGGGCAGTATTATTAGACGGTATTGCTTAAATTTTCATTGTTACGCAGATGATACCCAGCTTTATCTATCCATGAAGCCAGAGGATACACACCAATTAGCTAAACTGCAGGATTGTCTTACAGACATAAAGACATGGATGACCTCTAATTTCCTGCTTTTAAACTCAGATAAAACTGAAGTTATTGTACTTGGCCCCACAAATCTTAGAAGCATGGTGTCTAACCAGATCGTTACTCTGGATGGCATTTCCCTGATCTCTAGTAATACTGTGAGAAATCTTGGAGTCATTTTTGATCAGGATATGTCATTCAAAGCGCATATTAAACAAATATGTAGGACTGCCTTTTTGCATTTACGCAATATCTCTAAAATCAGAAAGGTCTTGTCTCAGAGTGATGCTGAAAAACTAATTCATGCATTTATTTCCTCTAGGCTGGACTATTGTAATTCATTATTATCAGGTTGTCCTAAAAGTTCCCTAAAAAGCCTTCAGTTGGTTCAGAATGCTGCAGCTAGAGTACTGACGGGGACTAGCAGGAGAGAGCATATCTCACCCGTGTTGGCCTCTCTTCATTGGCTTCCTGTTAATTCTAGAATAGAATTTAAAATTCTTCTTCTTACTTATAAGGTTTTGAATAATCAGGTCCCATCTTATCTTAGGGACCTCGTAGTACCATATTACCCCATTAGAGCGCTTCGCTCTCAGACTGCGGGCTTACTTGTGGTTCCTAGGGTTTGTAAGAGTAGAATGGGAGGCAGAGCCTTCAGCTTTCAGGCTCCTCTCCTGTGGAACCAGCTCCCAATTCAGATCAGGGAGACAGATACCCTCTCTACTTTTAAGATTAGGCTTAAAACTTTCCTTTTCGCTAAGGCTTATAGTTAGGGCTGGATCGGGTGACCCTGGACCATCCCTTGGTTATGTTGCTTTAGACGTAGACTATGGGGGGTTCCCATGATGCACTGTTTCTTTCTCTTTTTGCTCCGTATGCATCACTCTGCATTTAATCATTAGTGATCGATCTCTGCCCCCCTTCTCGGCATGTCTTTTTCCTGGTTCTTTCCCTCAGCCCCAACCAGTCTCAGCAGAAGACTGCCCCTCCCTGAGCCTGGTTCTGCTGGAGGTTTCTTCCTGTTAAAAGGGAGTTTTTCCTTCCCACTGTGGCCAAGTGCTTGCTCATAGGGGGTCGTTTTGACCGTTGGGGTTTTTCATATTTATTGTATGGCCTTGCCTTACAATGTGTAGCGCCTTGGGGCAACTGTTTGTTGTGATTTGGCGCTATATAAGAAAAAAAGTTGATTGATTGATTGATTTCATATTTCAGAGATTTTTTCAGTACTGATTAAAAAAAAATTCTTATGATTATTTGGATTTATTTGTTTTACAGTGATTAAATCATCGTTTAAATCAGCTGATTTAAATCATATCAGCCCTGCTATCCATGACTGTTCTTTGAGCCATATCTGGATAAAGATCAGATCACCCACTCACTCATCTTCAACTGCTTACTCCAGTCAAGGGTCATGGAGTGCTGGAGTCTAGCCTTCATATATATATATATATATATATATATATATATATATATATATATATATATATATATATATATACATACAGTATATGTTCGAACTGGGAAGCCTGACCAGCTTGACCATAAACTTAATGGAGTCTGACGGAGAGATGGGCAAAGTTTTGATCTGAACTGCTCAGTGCGATACATAAACCATTTTCTTTGACTTTGAAATACTCCACTGGTGAAATGTTTACTCCTGACTTTTTAATGAAGACGGCAAGGTCATGAGTGTTGTGTTTTTTATGCCCATTATTTATTCAGCCAAGTCAAACGATACACCGTGTGATCTAAAGCCTCAGCGATTGCCTTTTAACTCTGGAAAGTCTTTCTCGAGTCTCATTTAAAAGATGTTATTGTGTTTGTCTTTTTCAATTTATGCGAAAAGTTTTACTTTGCCATTTTGATTCCAGTCTTCAAGGTGGCATGATCAAATGCTGAGCTGCACCACACTGCGTTGAAGGTTACGATTGAATGCACCCGCATGGCTGACAAACAACTATTTGGTAAACACTATGAAACAAAAGAAAAATAAGCACAATAAAAAGAGGAAACAAACATTTGTTGTGTTGGCACAGTGTTCAGTGGGCTTGTTATCTGGTCAGAATGCAAATTTAGAAGATGGTTGGAAAAAAAACAACAACTGGCATTTGTTTCCTCAAACGTGATCTGTCCTTGTTGGAGAAACAATGACTTAAAGTGAAGAATAACAAGAAAAACTTGTGTCATCAGGAAGTTGACACGTTTGACTGGTCACATGGGAACAGTAAAATGTGACGGAGGGAAAAACAAAACATATATATATATATATATATATATATATATATATATATATATATATATATATATATATATCAGTGAGTATGTTTATCTGAATATATTATGGATTAATGAGCTTCTGCTTTATAGTTAAAACAGTTTGGAAGAAAGTGCAGTGACACACATTCATCATCTTTCCTATAAAATCCCCACTATGAGTGTGCAATACACGATCATTTCCAGTAGATGTCAGTAGTTCCTCATAATTCTTCTTTTTGCTTTATGGTGCCTTGTTACTGCAAGTTACAGTTTTTATTCATGTGTGTGTGTCTTATTATATTTTATATCTGAGCATAATATGTCACATTTTACCTTGATGAATAGGATCCAGACTCACCATATTATATGTGTTTTGTATGTGTGTTCATCTGAAAATGAAAAAAAAGAACTGAAGTAAAAAAAAAACAGATAAAAGATAAATAGACAGTAACACCCTCCATTAGTCATGGAAGACATCCTTATTATCAAACCACAGGATCATTAACATATTCCACCACCAGCAGCCACGGCGGTTGTCCGGTCCCATCACTACTGCATCATATCTGGCATGCAGTAAGCTGCACTCGATGATGCGCACGTGTGGCAAAACCGGTTTACAATTGAACAGGCGAGGCTTCGGCGTGCACTCAATGGTGACGGATAAATCAGAGCAGCGTGCGAGTCATTGTAATTATGTGCTGCATCCATCCTGCTTTCCTCTCATTAAATAATGGCGTTTAATCTATAGCCCAGAGACTCATCTACAATGCTGCTGTGATAAGGGCAAATTAAACAATGTGAACCGCTCATCTCGGCTGATAACAAAGGTTGAGCTTGATCGAAGTGATGTGCAGGAGTGCAATGTGCATGCTTTGGTGCTGTGCGTGTGCACTGGGGTGTGTCAAAGCAGTGATCTTTACAGGAGGTGAAGCAGAGAGTCGGCTGCTTTATCCTTGAACTCAAGTGTCCAGTGGGTGAGACAGTGTCAGACTTTACAAACTCAGTACAACACGCTGCACACTCATCATCCTCAACAGCAACAGTTACTGCTGAAAGATAAAGTTATTATATTTCTTATGCAAGAACCCAACAAACTGTACAGCTCAAGACTGAAGACTCTCTGTCAGTCTTCACTCCTTGGATAATGCCATGGAAACAGAGGATTTTTGGGGTAATACGGATATAAGAGTTCTCATAGAGAATCCTTGTTTGTGATAAAAAATAAAAAAAATTGCAAAAACAATAACCTGTTATGTTCTGAAATTCATGATTTTGCTTTAATACATCAGCTTTATGCCATTAAATGTTCACCTGGCTGAAGCATTATACTGTAGTTGTACTGTACTGTACTGTAGTTGGTTTAAACTCAGATAAAACTGAAGTTATTGTACTTGGCCCCACAAATCTTAGAAACATGGTGTCTAACCAGATCCTTACTCTGGATGGCATTACCCTGACCTCTAGTAATACTGTGAGAAATCTTGGAGTCATTTTTGATCAGGATATGTCATTCAAAGCGCATATTAAACAAATATGTAGGACTGCTTTTTTGCATTTACGCAATATCTCTAAAATCAATCAATCAATCAATTTTTTTTTATATAGCGCCAAATCACAACAAACAGTTGCCCCAAGGCGCTTTATATTGTAAGGCAAGGCCATACAATAATTATGTAAAACCCCAACGGTCAAAACGACCCCCTGTGAGCAAGCACTTGGCTACAGTGGGAAGGAAAAACTCCCTTTTAACAGGAAGAAACCTCCAGCAGAACCAGGCTCAGGGAGGGGCAGTCTTCTGCTGGGACTGGTTGGGGCTGAGGGAGAGAACCAGGAAAAAGACATGCTGTGGAGGGGAGCAGAGATCGATCACTAATGATTAAATGCAGAGTGGTGCATACAGAGCAAAAAGAGAAAGAAACAGTGCATCATGGGAACCCCCCAGCAGTCTACGTCTATAGCAGCATAACTAAGGGATGGTTCAGGGTCACCTGATCCAGCCCTAACTATAATCTTTTGCAAAAAGGAAAGTTTTAAGCCTAATCTTAAAAGTAGAGAGGGTGTCTGTCTCCCTGATCTGACTTGGGAGCTGGTTCCACAGGAGAGGAGCCTGAAAGCTGAAGGCTCTGCCTCCCATTCTACTCTTACAAACCCTAGGAACTACAAGTAAGCCTGCAGTCTGAGAGCGAAGCGCTCTATTGGGGTGATATGGTACTACGAGGTCCCTAAGATAAGATGGGACCTGATTATTCAAACCTTATAAGTAAGAAGAAGAATTTTAAATTCTATTCTAGAATTAACAGGAAGCCAATGAAGAGAGGCCAATATGGGTGAGATATGCTCTCTCCTTCTAGTCCCCGTCAGTACTCTAGCTGCAGCATTTTGAATTAACTGAAGGCTTTTTAGGGAACTTTTAGGACAACCTGATAATAATGAATTACAATAGTCCAGCCTAGAGGAAATAAATGCATGAATTAGTTTTTCAGCATCACTCTGAGACAAGACCTTTCTGATTTTAGAGATATTGCGTAAATGCAAAAAAGCAGTCCTACATATTTGTTTAATATGCGCTTTGAATGACATATCCTGATCAAAAATGACTCCAAGATTTCTCACAGTATTACTAGAGGTCAGGGTAATGCCATCCAGAGTAAGGATCTGGTTAGACACCATGTTTCTAAGATTTGTGGGGCCAAGTACAATAACTTCAGTTTTATCTGAGTTTAAAAGCAGGAAATTAGAGGTCATCCATGTCTTTATGTCTGTAAGACAATCCTGCAGTTTAGCTAATTGGTGTGTGTCCTCTGGCTTCATGGATAGATAAAGCTGGGTATCATCTGCGTAACAATGAAAATTTAAGCAATACCGTCTAATAATACTGCCTAAGGGAAGCATATATAAAGTGAATAAAATTGGTCCTAGCACAGAACCTTGTGGAACTCCATAATTAACTTTAGTCTGTGAAGAAGATTCCCCATTTACATGAACAAATTGTAATCTATTAGACAAATATGATTCAAACCACCGCAGCGCAGTGCCTTTAATACCTATGGCATGCTCTAATCTCTGTAATAAAATTTATGGTCAACAGTATCAAAAGCAGCACTGAGGTCTAACAGAACAAGCACAGAGATGAGTCCACTGTCCCAGGCCATAAGAAGATCATTTGTAACCTTCACTAATGCTGTTTCTGTACTATGATGAATTCTAAAACCTGACTGAAACTCTTCAAATAGACCATTCCTCTGCAGATGATCAGTTAGCTGTTTTACAACTACCCTTTCAAGAATTTTTGAGAGAAAAGGAAGGTTGGAGATTGGCCTATAATTAGCTAAGATAGCTGGGTCAAGTGATGGCTTTTTAAGTAATGGTTTAATTACTGCCACCTTAAAAGCCTGTGGTACATAGCCAACTAACAAAGATAGATTGATCATATTTAAGATCGAAGCATTAAATAATGGTAGGGCTTCCTTGAGCAGCCTGGTAGGAATGGGGTCTAATAAACATGTTGATGGTTTGGATGAAGTAACTAATGAAAATAACTCAGACAGAACAATCGGAGAGAAAGAGTCTAACCAAATACCGGCATCACTGAAAGCAGCCAAAGATAACGATACGTCTTTGGGATGGTTATGAGTAATTTTTTCTCTAATAGTTAAAATTTTGTTAGCAAAGAAAGTCATGAAGTCATTACTAGTTAAAGTTAATGGAATACTCAGCTCAATAGAGCTCTGACTCTTTGTCAGCCTGGCTACAGTGCTGAAAAGAAACCTGGGGTTGTTCTTATTTTCTTCAATTAGTGATGAGTAGAAAGATGTCCTAGCTTTACGGAGGGCTTTTTTATAGAGCAACAGACTCTTTTTCCAGGCTAAGTGAAGATCTTCTAAATTAGTGAGACGCCATTTCCTCTCCAACTTACGGGTTATCTGCTTTAAGCTACGAGTTTGTGAGTTATACCACGGAGTCAGACACTTCTGATTTAAAGCTCTCTTTTTCAGAGGAGCTACAGCATCCAAAGTTGTCTTCAATGAGGATGTAAAACTATTGACGAGATACTCTATCTCCCTTACAGAGTTTAGGTAGCTACTCTGCACTGTGTTGTTATATGGCATTAGAGAACATAAAGAAGTAATCATATCCTTAAACCTAGTTACAGCGCTTTCTGAAAGACTTCTAGTGTAATGAAACTTATTCCCTACTGCTGGGTAGTCCATCAGAGTAAATGTAAATGTTATTAAGAAATGATCAGACAGAAGGGAGTTTTCAGGGAATACTGTTAAGTGTTCTATTTCCATACCATAAGTCAGAACAAGATCTAAGATATGATTAAAGTGGTGGGTGGACTCATTTACTTTTTGAGCAAAGCCAATAGAGTCTAATAATAGATTAAATGCAGTGTTGAGGCTGTCATTCTCAGCATCTGTGTGGATGTTAAAATCGCCCACTATAATTATCTTATCTGAGCTAAGCACTAAGTCAGACAAAAGGTCTGAAAATTCACAGAGAAACTCACAGTAACGACCAGGTGGACGATAGATAATAACAAATAAAACTGGTTTTTGGGACTTCCAATCAGAAATCAGAAAGGTCTTGTCTCAGAGTGATGCTGAAAAACTAATTCATGCATTTATTTCCTCTAGGCTGGACTATTGTAATTCATTATTATCAGGTTGTCCTAAAAGTTCCCTAAAAAGCCTTCAGTTAATTCAAAATGCTGCAGCTAGAGTACTGACGGGGACTAGAAGGAGAGAGCATATCTCACCCATATTGGCCTCTCTTCATTGGCTTCCTGTTAATTCTAGAATAGAATTTAAAATTCTTCTTCTTACTTATAAGGTTTTGAATAATCAGGTCCCATCTTATCTTAGGGACCTCGTAGTACCATATCACCCCAATAGAGCGCTTCGCTCTCAGACTGCAGGCTTACTTGTAGTTCCTAGGGTTTGTAAGAGTAGAATGGGAGGCAGAGGCTTCAGCTTTCAGGCTCCTCTCCTGTGGAACCAGCTCCCAATTCAGATCAGGGAGACAGACACCCTCTCTACTTTTAAGATTAGGCTTAAAACTTTCCTTTTTGCTAAAGCTTATAGTTAGGGCTGGATCAGGTGACCCTGAACCATCCCTTAGTTATGCTGCTATAGACGTAGACTGCTGGGGGGTTCCCATGATGCACTGTTTGTTGTATGGCTGGGGGGCCTGGCTGCCTTTTTGTTTCTGTCTTTTGTTTTTCCTTCCAGGTGGCTTGCATTTGGGACTGAGTGGCTGTGTTGCTGAGGTTATCAGGACCTCACCCTGATCACCTGCGGCTCGTCAGGACTCACAGCTGAGGTGCATCTATATGGATTGGAACATGGTGGCATTTAAGACTGGAGTATACAGTGTGTATTTGCCAGAGACTCGACCTTGTGACCAGACGGGTGAGATCGTCGTCTCGGGAGCCATCTCATCATCAGTGGATGCAGAGAACATCCAGGGTTTGATGCACGGTCTGTGAAAGAGGAGGGGGTGAGGTCTCACGCTCGTCAGCACACTCCCTGAGGTACGTTAGATTTTGTGACTAACATTTATACAGTCAGTAAATGTGGTGTCCCTCACACCTTTATTATATTGAGCTGTATGTTAGTCATGTATCGGCTTCCACTGCAGTGGAGTTTTGTGAACTGGATGTTCCATGCCTGCAGGTTGGGAAGCTGATTAGTAATCAAGCCAGGAAGTGTTTGCTGTTTGTACACCTTTAAGTGTTCTCTCTGTGTGTAGAGTGTGGACTCACATAATGGTTCCTTCTTTCACAGACTCGGTTTGTTGCGACCACCTGGGGGGTGTCGGCGGGGTCCTTGGGTACGAACAGCTTCTGGCTCCGGACCGTTAGCGCTGCTGGGAGCGCACCACACCAGACCGCACTTTCTTTTGTTGTTTTTTGTATCACTGTTATGTATTAAATTCAGTTAGCCTTTGTACCGTGCTCTGCTTATTTCATACTGGGTCCTTCAAACGCTGGTCGGTTCTCCGAGCTGCGTCCGACACATAACACTGTTTCTTTCTCTTTTTGCTCTGTATGCACCACTCTGCATTTAATCATTAGTGATCGATCTCTGCTCCCCTCCACAGCATGTCTTTTTCCTGGTTCTCTCCCTCAGCCCCAACCAGTCCCAGCAGAAGACTGCCCCTCCCTGAGCCTGGTTCTGCTGGAGGTTTTCTTCCTGTTAAAAGGGAGTTTTTCCTTCCCACTGTAGCCAAGTGCTTGCTCACAGGGGGTCGTTTTGACCGTTGGGGTTTTACATAATTATTGTATGGCCTTGCCTTACAATATAAAGCACCTTGGGGCAACTGTTTGTTGTGATTTGGCGCTATATAAAAAAACTGATTGATTGATTGATTGGTGTGTCAATCCTTGCTTCTTCGACCAGTAGATTCTGTCACAACCACCCTGTTGATTTACACTTTCATAATCTATATGTTGGTCAAAAAGCTGCCACAGCCTAGTCTGAACAAATAACCAATTTTGGTCCAACTACAGTGTATCCAGAAAGTCTTCACAGCACTGCACTTGTTCCACAATTTGTTATGTAACAATGACATTACAAAATGGATGAATTTCATTTTTTCGTCTTCAGACTTTTACAAACAATACCACATTATGACACTGGCTACGTTTGCATGCCGTTAATATTCGGGATAAGCTCAATATTCCGGTTTCTGAATCATTAGGAATAACCCATTTACATTCTTAAGCAGACAGAGTTACTCCTGTATACATGGTCATTGGTATCATTTGGAATATCCCCATCTAAATAGCGATGTACGTCTTCCACCAGTGCTTGATTTGGTCTGGCGTTTGTGCAAATCCTGCTTTGTGTAACTTTTCGGCCACCTTCTTGTAAATGTCGCTATCTCAATACTTTCCACCATCAATAAAAGACATTATATTCATGTCTTTCACGATACTAATGAAGTACTCGATTTCCTCCTCGCTCCAAAAGTGTGGTGCTGTGCTGCTGCATCTGGATTTCCCCAGGCTTGTTTACCTCTGCTTCTGTGGTGTCCGGTGGGTTGCGCGCACCGCACACAAGTAGTTGCTGTACTCAAAAGACCAAGATTCCTTGCGGATAGGACATGCACAGAACACAAAATAATGTTCCTTTCTATGGGGATATCCCGATGCGCGTTTATATGACCTGATATTCAGGTTAGAAAAGGAGTAACCCAGGGGTCATATTCGGGTTTTTAAAAACCAGAATATGAGCATATTCGGGTTTTTGCAGGTGTTTACATGACCCTGCGCAACCAGGTTATTGCTAATATTCTGGTTATGAAAGGGTTATGAAAGGGTTATTGGCTGCATGTAAACGTAGTCAGTGTGAAAGTTTTTTGAGATTTTTGCAAATTTATTTCAAAAACAACTACTTAATCACAGTATTCACAGCCTTTGCCATGAAGCTCAAAATTGTTCTCAGGTGCATTCTGTTTCCATTGATCATCTTTAAGATGTTTCTACAGTTTAATTGAAGTCCACCTAAATTCACTTAAATGAACATGATTTGGAAAGGCACACACTTGTATACATATAAGGTGCCCACAGTTCAGAGTGTATGTCAGAGCACAAACCAAGCATGCAGTCAAAGGAATTGTGTGTAGACCTCCGAGACAGGGCTGTCTCAAGGTACACATATGAGGGAAGGGTACAAAAACATTTCTGCTACTTTGAAGGTCTCAATGAGCACAGTGGCCTCCATCATCCATAAATAGAATATGTTTGGATTCACCAGGACTCTTCCTAGAGCTGGCCGCCTGTCTAAAATGAGTGACTGTGGGAAGGGCCTTAGGTGACCAACAACCCGATGGTCCCTCTGTCAGAGCTCCAGCATTCCTCTATGGAGAGAGGAGAACCTTCCAGAAGGACAACCATCTCTGCAGCAGTCCACTAATCAGGCCCGTATAGTAGAGTGGCCAGTCAGAAGCCACTCCTTAGTAAAAGGTACATGGCATCCCACCTGTCTGATGAGACAAAGATTGAACTCTTTGGCCTGAATGCCAGGCTTGATATCTGGAGAAAACCCGGCACTGCTCATCACCTAACCAATACCATCCCTACAGTGAGGCATGGTGCATGGTGGTGGCAGCATCATGCTGTGGCGATGTTTTTCATTGGCAGGAACTAGGAGACTAGTCAGAATTGAGGGAAAGATGAATGCAGAAATGTACAGAAACATCCTGAATGAAAACCTGCTCCAGAGCGCTCTTGACCTTAGACTTGGGTGACGGTTCATATTTCAGCAGGATGCAATGAGCCGAGGAACACAGCCAAGATTTCAAATGAAGGGCTTCGGGACAACTCTGTGAATGTCCTTGAGTGGCCCAGCAAGAGCCCACACCTGAATCCGATTGAACATCTCTGGAGAGCTATAATATGGCCCTAGGTGGACTCCAATTAAGTGGAAACAGGATGCACCTGAGGTCAATTTTGAGCTTCATGGCAAAGGCTGAGAATACATATGGACATGTGATTTCTTAATCTTTATTTTTTATTTTTAATAAATTTTCAAAAATCTAAAAAAACTTTTTTCACATTGTAATTATGGTGTATTGTGTTTAGAATTTTGAGAAAAAAAATACTTTCATCCATTTTGGAATAAGGCTGTAACATAACAAAATGTGGAAAAGGTGCTGTGAATACCTTCCGGATGCAGTTTGTGCGTTTGTATATATATATATATATATATATATATATATATATATATATGTATGTATATATGTGTATATATATATATGTGTATATATATATGATAATGTAAACAGCATATGATTGATTCTGATGCGATGAATGCTTCTAAAACATCAGTAGCGTGCTTGTCTACCTTCTTAGTGTTTTGGCATCCTTGGAGTTCAATATTTCCACCAGTTCCTCCTCTGTGAACTCAGCAAACCTCGCTGGCAGACGATTTTCTGCTGTTGTTGACATTTTTGTTGACATTTTTTCAACTAGCGTCTGTCAGCTAGTTCCTGACCTTCGTATGTCGTGCTCTGATTGGCTAGCTGTTGGCAGTAACCTCTAACGCTATTGGTCAGTGGGAATCGAGCCAATATAACTTTGGTCCTAGCCTTTTTGGATCCTTTTGGATCCAACATAACTTTCTGGCGCCAAGCATGCAAAAATACAGGCAAATGATGGACAGAAAGGCTAATCTGTGATTGGCTATTGTAATCTGACTGGAGAACATATATATATATATATATATAAAACCAAGTGGACTCTTTGTGCGAGTATGCGTGCATGTGTGGGTATGGCTTTGATCACGGAGAATCTGGGGAGAGCTGACATTTGCTATTTGGTATGCTTATGTATTTTGGGTCAAGGATGAATGTTTATAGGACTAATATTTTTTGGAGAAACTACGGATATTAGCTAACAACACGAAACAATGGATGTTGATAATTACATTCTTGATCACGCCATTCCAACATGGGGGGTGATAAGTCAAATACATATTAACAGTGAAGTGGCGTCTGTGCACGCATATACATGCATGTGTTTATGCATGATTTCTTTTATTAAGTTGAATGTAAGTATATAATATAATTGTAAATACATTAAAAATACATGGATGATCCAAGAAAGTGAAAAGTTATTTTCATTGTGGTCTGCTTTGTCATTGTTAATTTATTTATTCTGTTTTCATTGTATTCTTTTTTCTTTATAATAATAATAATAATAATAATAATTATTATTATTATTATTATAAAGAAAAAAGAATACAATGAAAACAAAATAAATAAATTAACAATGACAAAGCAGTTTGGATTGCAGATAGGTTTTTTCTTCAATGCAATGCATCATTGTCAAGCATACACACCAAACTGACGTGAATGTCCTTGTAGTGTGCCCTGTGCAAGTGTATTTTTTGGGGAAAATACAGACATTGGATCGAGACTCTGTGTTAGAAGATACTCAATATTACATGACTCAGATTGAGACAAATAAAATTTACCAGAACACGTCAGTCACAGCGATTGGCCAGTCTGTTGTCTTACACATTACTTTAGGGTTTGCCTGCTGTAAACCCTGATGTCACCACTACATTGAAAAGTTCATTCATTTTGTGCTGTATTTCCTTGCTCGTTGTTGAGAGCAAGGCTCAGTCATCTGCAAAATCCTAATCTTGCAGGATTTGAAATCGTTTTTTCTGTGACCATGTACTATATCATAAGACCACTATTACAACGGGAGGGAAAAGAAGTGAAAAGTGACATTCCTCCTTCCTGTATCGATTCGGACAGTAATATCTGTGCAATTGACAGCATGTCAACGTCAGACACAAACCATTCAATCACAAAATTTGGGGAACTGGAGCTCTCTTGGGTGAGGATGACATACATAAACATTTGGTGTAATTTCAGTGCATAAGTAAACCAACCCAGAAAATATATAAATCAATAAAATTACCCCAAAAACTTCACGCCGATGTGCAAAACTGTCCTTCAGGAAGAAAGATGAGCACAAATTTGCCCTTTGCGCAGTAGCTTCTGTGTGATTGGGTGAGTATGTATCATTATTGGAAAGTGGATTGACAATCTGTTCTCAGATGGAAAGACACTACAAAAAAAAAAAATGCATTCACTGTTTAACGGTAGTTTCTACCTGTTTATTTCCTCCCCCCACACTACACACACATTTGGGAGTCAGTCACTGCTGAAAGCAAATCACTAAGTATATCATGTTGTTTGACTGCAAATACCTGGCTTCAGACAGCACAAGATTACTGGGATGCCAGCAAGATCTATAAATGCCACATTCTTACAAATGCAGTTTCATGTACTTACAATATACAAAAACACAAATGCTAAACAACTGATAACATCTTTCAGATCTTGTGGAACTTGCTGAATAGGGACTCTTGCTCTTTTCCGTGCCCCTGTGCAGCTGGAACTCCAGTGAGCACAGCCTCTTTAATTAAATGTTAGACAACTTCTATTACGCCACTGCACACAAACACACACAGAACATTGTGTGCATTAGCAGGTGTGCACATTCACAGGTGCACGCTGCTGTCAGACACAAATGCATACATGAATATAAATACAGTACATCCAGAAAGTATTCACAGTGTTTCCACATGTTGTTTCAAAATGGAGTAAATTATTCGGTTTTTTTTTTGTCTGAAAATTCCACTCACAACATTCCATAATGACAAGAAAAAAGTATTTTTGAAATTTTTGCAAATTTCTTAAAAAAAATGAAGAAATCACATGTACGTACTTTAAGTATTCACACCCTTTGCTCAGTACTTTGTTGATGATGATGGGAGCAATTACAGCCTCAAGTCTTCTTGAATATGTTGCCACAAGCATGGTGTACCGATCTTTGGGCAGTTCTGCCTGATCCTCTTTGCACCACTTCTTATGCTCCATCAGGTTGGATGGGGAGTGCTATTTTCAGATCTCTCCAGAGATGTTTAATCAGATTCAGGTCTGGGCTCTGGCTGGGC
This sequence comes from Thalassophryne amazonica, assembly GCF_902500255.1. Classification (NCBI taxonomy): domain Eukaryota; kingdom Metazoa; phylum Chordata; class Actinopteri; order Batrachoidiformes; family Batrachoididae; genus Thalassophryne; species Thalassophryne amazonica. Next base: position 54,236,803 of record NC_047106.1, read on the forward strand.
CACTCAAGGACAGTCACAGAGTTGTCCTGAAGCCACTCCTTTGATATCTTGGCTGTGTGCTTAGGGTCACTGTCCTGCTGAAAGATGAACTGTTGCCCAAGTCTGAGGTCAAGAGCGCTCTGAAGCAGGTTTTCATCCAGGATGTCTCTGTACATTGGTGCATCTTTCCCTCAGTTTAGATTAGTCTCTCAGTTCCTGCCACTGAAAAACATCCCCATAGCATGATGCTGCCACCACCATGCTTCACTGTAGGGATGGTATTGGCTAGGTGATGAGTGGTGCCTGGTTTCCTCCATACATGATGCCTGCCATTCACGCCATTCAATTTTTGTCTCATCAGACAAAAATTCATGCTCCGAGAGTCCGTCAGGTGCCTTCTGGCAAACTCCAGGTGGGCTGCTGTGTGCCTTTTACAAAGGAGTGGCTTCCATCTGATCACTCTATCATACAGGCCTGATTGGTGGATTGCTGATTGGTGGTTGTGTGTCTGGAAGGTTCTCCTATCTCCACAGAGGAGTGCTGGAGCTCTGACAGAGTGACCATGGAGTTGTTGGTCACCTCCCTGACCAAGGCCCTTCTTCCCCGATCACTCAGTTTAGATGGGCGATCAGCTCTAGGAAGAGTTCCGGTGGATCTGAACTTCTTCCATTTACAGATGATGAGGACACTATGCTCATTGGGACCTTCTAAGCAGCAGAAATGTTTCTGTATCCTTCCCCAGATTTGTGTCTCGAGACAATCATGTCTCGGAGGTCTGCAGACAATTAATTTGATTTCATGCTTGGTTTATGCTCTGACATGCACTGTCAACTGTGGGGACTTATATGTAGATATGCAGTGTTGCCACAGTTACTATAGTTACTTTCGTTACATTCAGCAGCTGCCGACAACTTGCCGGCAGCTGCTCAATGTAAGTAATGTCTAGAAGGAGTTTCTCCCTTATGACTGGTGACCTCTCCTCATCCATTGCTCCTCTTTGTTGTGGAGTGCCACAGGGTTCTATTCTTGGATTTATTCTATTTTCATTGTACATGTTGTTGGGTAAATTATAGCTCAGCACAAGCTGTCCTTTCACTGATATGCAGATGATCTGCAAATCTATCTGCCTATGAGGACTAATGGTAGTGATGCTTTGTGTTCATGATGTAAAGCAGTGGCCGTCCCAAAATTTCCTTTACCTGAATGATGGCATAACAGAGACCATTGTTTTTGGACATTCTGGCATGCTGAATGTGGTACCATCAAACTTTGGTGTTCTAGCTGAGTGTTTAAAATAAGCTGTCAATAATTTGGGAGTGATATTTCATAGCTCATGCATTCATCAGCTCCAGGCTAGATTATGGTAATGCACGTTATGCTAGTGTTAAAATTTCTCTTGCATGACTCTAACTTGCAAAATGCTGTTCCATTATGGAATATGGTGTAACATACATAACAAAATGTGGAAAAAGTGCAGCGCTGTGAGTACTTTCCGGATGCACTGTAGGTAGATGTGGTTGAAAGATGTACATCTTGCTGCTTGCTTTGTGTGCTTAGCTAGAGCTTTGAAAGGTGCAGCTGCCATCTAGTGCCAGATCTACACAGTGGGATGAGGGGTTGAGCTCCTGACCAAAGGATGGAAAAAAATCTAAAAAAGATTGTGCCTAAAAAAGATGACTGATTAATGCTGCTGCATGCAGAATTAGAAGATTAGCAGAATAATTAAGCTTTTAGATTTTTTCAAATTTTCTCGTGGATAGGGTTCTGGATGTGGCCAATTCATCACCCCATCCCTGCCCTATCACTTGAAGTTAGAGCCGACCCTTCTGGATTTGGCACAACATGATCGACAAAGAAGAATTTTCTCATTGTCGTCTCTAATTGACACCCCCCCCCCCCCAAAAAAAAAAAACCAAAAAAAAAAACACACACACAGAAAATGAAGCTGAACCAAAGTTGTGCTATTCCCAAATTTACTGTAATAGTGCAGACATGTGAGCACTCGTGAGTGTGAATGACATGAGGTTGGTCATCACCACTCCCACAAGTACTGAATAACACATGGTAGTGCTTGACCGTACTTGTGGAAAAAGACAGACTGGCACATAAAGAGCCATTAAAGGTTTCATGAAGGAAACATACACACATGCCTCACTCGCATATATGTTCTACCATAAAGATAGATGTGCTGACATTTTTATTTTGCTTTCTCGCTCTCTGCCTCACCCACATCCACCCCCTGGCAGATATACATATCATACCACTCAAGGAGAGATTTTGTAATGTGAATGAGCTTTGGAGGAGCTGTCACGGTCCGCAGGAGCCACATCACAGGTGACAGCTGCCTGAAAACACAAATTGAACCTGATGTTTACATCAGCACTGCGGTGATATGCCGAGGACAGGCAGAGGCAGAGAAACTGACAGATTAAAGGCATGTGCATGTGCAAGATGAAGAGATGTTCAAGCTGACTGAATGTATAGAAAAGAGCACTGTGTGATTTGAATTTTATGTGTGCATGTTCGGAATAACATTAGACAGGTGGGAGAACAGTTTACACAACACGGGATGTGTTGCCACCTCAATGAAAAGCAGAGGTCACTTTTATCAACTGAAAATATCATGAGGAAGATTAGTTGTGGCATTTGTCAAGGGTTGAAACTTGTATTTCTCCAATGCAAGCTTTCTATTTCAATTACCACACAGGAAAGAAAAGCAGAGGGTTTATATCCGTACACATACACACACATACACACATATTAAGTTTTATATATATATATATATATATATATATATATATATATATATATATATATGAGTTATGAAAATGGCCACACACATATCTTTACAGAATCAAAAGTTGGCTTAATTTTACACTTTTAACAAAGAACTGACTCTCCAGACATTTCTAAGACCGGAATGTCTTAAGATGAATGACTGTGTTATCACTTGACTTGGTGTCAATCACCAAAAGCCCTCGCCCTTTTCACAAAGTGATCAGTCTTCCAAACATTTCCTGTCTGAATTTACAACACCTCAGGACAGCTTCAATAAACAGTCCCTATGGATTCAAGACACTTGTTGAACAGTTCCAGGCAACTCCAATTCCAACTGGATTTATTAGACAGTTTAATGAAACTTGTCCAGTTCAGAGAACATCCAAACACCAACAGGACACTTTCTACAGATAACATTTCAAAGAATATAGAATCCCAACCAGTCAGATGACCAAACATCAAAGGTCATAAAAACAACCAACAATGGGATGGAATCACAGTGCCCCCCCGCGCATGCATCTGGAAAGTATTTACAGTGCTTCACTTTTTCCACATTTTGTTATGTTACAGCCTTATTCCAAAATGGAGTAAACATTTTTTTCACAAATTTCTACTTACAACACCCCATAATGACAACATGAAAAAGTTTCTTTTGATTTTTTTCATAAAAGCTAAGAAATCACATGTACGTACGAGTTCACACCCTTTGCTCAATAAAACTGACTGTAAATGTGATTTACTGTAAATTCATCAAAGGGTGTCAATAAGTGTGTCACGCATATATTTTATGTTAGCAATTTTTGTTTCACTTTATGAAAGTAATTTTTTGTTCTTGTTGCCAAATAACAGATAAAGACATTTTTTTAAATATATTTTGATTAAACAAAAGAGTTTTGTTTGTTTTTATTTCTGCCCATATGTTAAAATGTGTACATAAAATATAGGGGCACCAACAACTTTGTCCATGTGCATATGTTCTGGAGAGAAGGTGAATGACAGTCAGTACAATCAATATATGGTATGCCCAGATGAAAATTTTACTGCTGAAAGTTTGCTCTTCTACAGCTTGAGAGATTTTCACTTCAGTCTAAATTTAGTTTCCATTGTTTGTGTAAGAATTATTTTACAGCTTGATGAGATCTCTTTTGAAAAAGGATGCTAATTTGAGATGGGAGAAATCAGAGTCTCATTTTGGTTTCACAAAGACTTCACAGCTATCCAGGAGAAAATTAATTAAACATTTTTCAGGTCTTGTTTCTAATTCCAGTGGGAGCACAATAGAATGATGAAGTTGAAGTTGCAATGTCAAGAGACTGTGAAGGCAGATGACTTTAAACTGACCTAATACAACAGATCAAAGTTATGGGGAGTGGGGTATAGAAGTGAATAACAAAAAAATCTGGTATGATTGGGTCCAGGGCAGTTACAGCAATACTGCATTTAAGGCAACTACAGTGAGATGAGGCACTTCCCAGACACAAAATTTCTGTCAAAAATTTATGAAATACTTTGAAAAGATTGCTTGACTAACACTGGAGACTGAAAAACAACACTCAATTCAGAAAGCATTTCTCCTTATGACAATGTCCCAAAGCTGTCAATGTCCCAAAGCTGTCAAGATGTCTGCATGATGTGCCTTTTCAGACTGACTGTACAGGGGACAGGTTTTTCATCCAAAGTATCTGCAGATGTGAATGTGAATCTATCATGACAGAGTCTCCGCCTCAACAGAAATAAAAAAAGAAATAAAAACAGCTGATTTTTATGTCAACAAGCAAACTGACATTCTTCTTTGACCCACAGGTGCTCCATTCCCCCTGTTTGTGTGATGCATCAAGCTGCTCTGGAATCCTGAGAATAACCAAACTAAAGGAAATTATGTGACAAATTTAACTGAGAGAGAAACAAACTAACCATATGGCTGTTTCTAAATGAAACAAAACCTGGCAAGAACAGAAACACAGCTGGTCATTTTCTGAAATATTTACTCAGGCGGGTATGGATGATGATTCAAACAAGCTTCTGGTGGTCTCTTCATCTGATGAATTACATGCCATGCTTTAATTTTTACAATTCCACAAACATTTTCTGTCCCTGAAGTTGATGTCAACACCAGGCCATCTGCTTTTCCTTTTGGTGCTATGTCACCTGAGTGCCAAGCATGCCAGCAATCACCTCATCATCCCTCTGGATGTACTCAGTCATTCACATTCCTTGTCAATTTTTCACACTATTCAACCTTTGAATATATCTGTAGTCCAACAAACCAATGACAAGGCTTTGTCTCGGTCCTGAGCTTTACAACCATCTCATTTCTGGCTTGTCATACTAAGGAAGTGATCCTAAACTACTGCACCAAGATTTGCTTATCAGTTGTTTTAAGGTTCCCAACTAAGTTGTGTACAAAATAACTATTGTGCAAATAGTCTGATTTTTTTTTCTTTTTCTTTTTTTTTTTTTTTGGTCCTTTGTGCAAAATCAGTAGCTCAGAAACTCATTTTAACTTTGTTTTGGTTTCATTTCTGTGGATGTCAAAACTCTCTTCACCTGTAATCAGTGGAAACAATATGAAAAGGAAAATATGTGAAAACTTCACTAATGCCGAAATGTAAAATTTCCTTGAGGAAATGTGACACTTGAAAGAGAAATGCTGCTATGTAAATTAAACATATTTTTAAAATAAAATAAAGGTTGGTTTTGCACACACACACACACACACACACACACACAGAGCGGTTAAAATATGTGTTCAACCCATCACGATTTGTCTCACTAAATATATGTCTATGCCGCGTTCACACCGGGCGCGATCAGACGCTACAAATTCGCGTGGGTTGCCAGGCGACGGACGCACCTCCTTCGCCTGGTGTGTCGCTCTGCTTGGGCGGACTTTCGCTGCGAAAATTCGCCCCGGTGCATCATCAAATAGGAGGAGCTTCTATTCCGCTCGCCGGCTCCGGTTGTCTGTCAAGCTAACATGACAGATCTTGATCATACGGAGCGAGTTGTTGTGAAAAGCTCCCAACACAGAGAGTATCATTATTTGCTGCAGGAGCTGTGTCTGGGTGACGGCTGCTTTCAGCGGTCCTTCCACCTCTGCGGGACCTAGTTTGAGGATCAACTGTCCCGTTCGCGCGCGCACATGTAAACAATAATAAAAAAAAAACTCTGCTGCTTGCTGCAGCTCGCTCTTCCCCCAAAAAACTCTGTCATAATTGTGTTTAGAAACCAGTCACCATTTGTTTTATTATACATCTGTGTAGTTAATAAAATATTCTCTACAGACGATTCACTCGCACGCGCACGTAAAAAAAAAAGAAAAGGAAAAAGCTCCTCTCCCCGCTGTTGCAAGTAGGGCTGCTTGCTCGCTCCAAAAACTCTGTCATAATTGTGTTTAGAAACCAGTCACCATTTGCTTTATACATGTGTGTAGTTAATAAGTAAAATAATCTCCAGGACGATTCGCACGTAAAATAAAAATAAAAAGAAACTCCGTTCCCCGCTGTGGTGGTGCTGCTGTTCTCTCCAAAAACTCTGTCATGATTGTGAAATAAAGGACACAAGAGACATAAGTCCTGCTCACAGGCTGCTACCAGATACAGGACATGTTCAGATCGTCAGTCAAACTCCAGACATCTCCACGTCACTACATATCCAGTCCCTGATTGGTCATCGCGGCGCGATGAGAGAAAAAGTTCAGATTTTTGAACTTGGGGAGGAGGGCAGCGCGACGTGAGGCGACGCAATATTGCGCCACAAATGCACAAAACGCTCAAAATCGCTTCACTCACGTCGCTTCACTCGCCTCCATCGCGTCACGCTGCGTGGTTTGGCGCCAAAACGTGTCCTTACATAGGGATTACATGGCAACCTGTGGCTGCAGTCGCTCGCGTCGCGCCCGGTGTGAACGTGGCATTAAAGGTGAAATTGACAGGAAATTTTTTTACCAGATGTCAGTAAGAACCCAAGTAATCCACACATACAAAGAAATCAATCCATAGATGTCCATAAATTATGTGTAATAATGTGAACTGACACAGGGAAAAAGTATTGAACACCTGAAGAACAGGCATGGAAAGCCAAGACACCAGCTGAAATCCAATTACAAAGCAATCCTTCCCCTTGTCAGTACAAATTAATATCAGCTGGTTCAGTCAACTGATGGATTATAGACGGAGGAGGCAGGCAGCACTGTGAGAGTTCTTTGACTACTTCAGTGCATTCAACAGCATCTGGCCTGACTTGCTCAGTGATAAGCTATGTGACATGAAGGTGGAGACTCCACGGGTGGCCTGGATGACCAACTACTTCACAGGCTGTCCACAATATGTGAAGTTTTGGGACATTACATCCAACACCATCAAGAGCAGCACTGGGTACCACAGGGGATGGTCCTGTCTCCCTTCCTGTTCACACTCTACACCTCAGATTGCAGGCTCTGGTCACAGTCCTGCCACCTGCAGAAGTGTTCGGATGACACTGCCATTATGGACTGCATTGGCAGTGGCCAGGATGCTGAGTACAGTGTGTGGTGTGGCGTGTGGTGGACAAGTTTTTGGAGTGCTGCAGACTCAACTACCTGCAGCTCAACGCATCCAAGATGAAGGAGCTGGTGGTGGAGTTCAAACGACAGAAGACCCATCCAAACCCAGTTACCATCAATGGAACAGAGGTGGACATTGTGGACCACTACAAGTACCTGGGTGTCCACATAGACAACAAACTGGACTGGACCTGATTGTACTTCCTCTGAGGTACAGTCAGGAGGCTCAGATCTTTCAGTGTCTGCAGAAATATGATGTTTTATCACTTGGTGGTCTCCAGCATTATCTTCTATGCAATAATATGCTGGGGCAGCAGGCTGAAAGTAGCTGACATAAGCACAGTCAACAAGCTCATCAAGAGAGCTGGCTCTGTCCTGGGGGTTGAGCTGGAGTCTGTGGTGGATGTGTCAGAGAGCAGGATGTTGAGGAAACTGCTCAGCATCCTGGACAACATTTCCCACAAACCTGCATGCCACACTGACGTCCTGTCAGAGCAAACCATAGACTGAGACCACCGAGGTGCACCACAGAATGTCACAGGGGGTCTTTCCTACCTGTGACATTCCAATTCCTTAATTGGACTAAGTGGTTGAAGATGAATGTGTGTGTGTTGTTCACCATTTAGTTTGGTACTCTGGCAAAAAAATCCTTTGAGAAAAAAAAAAATTGATCTTATCTTACAAAAAGCCACTTCTAACAGGACTTTGAAATGCTTCTTACGGAGCCCCTCCTTAGTTGCCCTGGCTGTGTGTTTGGGGTCATTGTCATGCTGGAAGACTCAGCCATGACCCATCTTCAATGCTCTTACTGAGGGAAGGAGGTTGTTTGCCAAAATCTCGCAATACATGAACCCCATCCATCCTCCCTTCAATACGGTGCAGTCGTCCTGTTCCCTTTGCAGAAGAGCACCCTCATAGTATGATGTTTCCACCCCCATGCTTCACGGTTGGGATGGTTTTCTTGGGGTTGTTCTCATCCACTAAACATGGTAAGTGGAGTTGATTCCAAAAAGCTCTATTCTGGTCTCATCTGACCACATGACCTTGTCCCATGCCTTCTCTGGATCATCCAGATGGTCACTGGTGAACTTCAAACGGGCCTGGACATGTGCTGGCTTGAGCAGGGGGACCTTGCTACCCTGCAGGATTTTAAACCATGACAGCATCATGTCTTACTAATGTAATCTTTGTGACTGTGGTCCCAGCTCTCTTCGGGTCATTGACCAGGTCCTCCTGTGTAGTTCTGAGCTTTCTCAGAATCATCCTTACCCCACAAAGTGAGATCTTGCATGGAATCCCAGACCTAGGGAGATTGACAGTCATCTTGTGTTTCTTCCCTTTCTAATAAATAATCATAACAGCTGTTGTCTTCTACCAAGCTGCTTGCCTGTTGTCCTGTAGTCCATCCCAGCCTTGTGCAGGTCTACAGTTTTGTCCCTGGTGTCCTTAGACAGCTCTTTGGTCTTGGCTATGGTGGACAGGTTGGAGTGTGATTGATTGAGTGTGTGAACAGGTGTCTTTTACACACCGAAGTTTTTTATTCGGCACACAAAATATTCAAATAGAAAAAAATGAACAATTCCACAAACAAACACAGACAAAACTAGTGAGTCCGAAAAGGTGTGGGCTGAAGCAAAGCTTATTAGCGCCCACCCCTGCTAGTACAAGTCCAACAATTCTAATCAGTCATATTTACAAAAATATAAATTCACTACTACATGTCGACACACAGACATACACATCAATATACTATTCACTTATAATTATATTTATATAGTACCAGATCACAAGAAAGTCGAATCAAGGCACTTTACGCCAGTAAGGACTAACCTTACCAACCCCCAGAGCAAGCACTAGGCAACTGTGGTGAGGAAAAACTCCCTATAAGGAAGAAACCTCAAGCAGACCAGGCTCTTGGGGGTGACCCTCTGCTTGGGCTGTGCCATATATACCTATATACATACGTATATACTTTACAAACATAAATATATACATACATATACACAGTCACTTATATACATATACATATACACCTACCCATATCTATATATCTACATACGCATATACATACCCACACATTCAAATATACAATAAGTCCCACTTATAAATTGAACATTCCATATAAATCAAATTACATTTGCTCCTTTATGATACTTAGACATAATGTTCTTTTTGAATATTCTTAAATCTCACTAAGTTACTACTCATTCTAACCTCTGTTGAACATTTGTTCCATTTCCTCACCCCAACCACAGACACACAAAACCCTTTACATTTGTTCTTACTGGTGGTTTCATAAAAATTGCACAACCTCTTAAACTATATCTGGATTCCCTCAATCGGAACAGACTCTGGACATGTCTCGGTAAGGCTTGGTTTTTCGCTCGAAATAAAGTTTGAATTGTAATGTAATCGACCAAATCAATGAATTTTAATAAATTTAAAGACACAAATAGAGAATGAGTTGGTTCACGATATTGTTTATTGCAGATGATTCGTATGGCTCGTTTTTGCAAAAGGAATATTGGATTAGTATTTGATTTATAAGTGTTTCCCCATGACTCAACACAATATGTCATATATGGTACCATCAGAGAATGCTATAAAGTAAGTAACCCTTCTTGCGGCAGTAGGTCTTTGGCTTTATACAAAATGGCTATAGTTTTTGACAATTTTGATTTCACATAATTTATATGTGGTTTCCAGCTAAGTTTATTATCAATTATAACACCTAAACATTTATTCTCTGTTACTAACTCAATTTCCTTATTGTTTATAGTTAAATTTTTACATTTGGGTGCCTGTTTATTTCCAAATATAATACATTTAGTTTTCCCAAGGTTGAGTGACAACTTATTAGAGTCAAACCAAACCTTAAATTTTTCCAGTTCTTTCTCCACTATGTCCAGAAGCTGTTCAAGATTTTCACCGCTACAGAACACAGTTGTATCATCCGCAAAAAGGACACATCTCAGTGAACTCGACACCCAACTTATATCATTTATATAGATTATAAACAACAAAGGACCCAGCACTGAGCCCTGCGGCACCCCACATGTGACATCCCTGAGTTCAGAATTTGTATTATTGAATTGAACATACTGAAATCTGCCTTGTAAATAACTAGCTATCCATTCATATGCCAGACCTCTGATTCCATATTTCTGCAGTTTACTTAATAGTATTCCATGGTTAATTGTGTCAAACGCTTTCTGTAAATAAAAAAAAACACCTATTGTATATTGTTTATTGTCAATTGCAGTTGCTATACTTTCCACAAAGTCCATCAAAGCATGTGATGTAGTTCGAGACCTTCTCAATCCATATTGTTCTTCACAAATGATATTATGCTTCAGTAAATAATCATTTAATCTTTTAGCAAATATTTTTTCCAAAATTTTGGAAAATTGTGGCAGGACTGATATAGGTCTATAATTAGAAAATGTGTGTTTGTCACCAGTTTTGAACAGAGGAATTACTTTGGCTATTTTCATTTGAGAAGGAAATTTACCAGTACTTAGTGACATATTGCAAATATAATTGAACGGTTTTACTATACAATCAATAACTTTTTTTAATAAAGCCATATCCAAATTATTAAAATCAGTCGATTTCTTACTTTTTGAACCATGAACCAGATCAAGTATTTCCCTTTCATGAGTACCACCAATGAACATTGAAACAGATTTGTTAAACGTTGAATTATTTACCCAGAAGTTATTAGTTGATGAGTCAATTTTACTGGCAAGATTTTTACCCACATTAACGAAGTATTCATTAAAGTGTTCAGCAATAGACTCGTCGTTATCAATCGTGATATAGTTGTTACTCTGAAAAAATGAAGGATAATCTCTAGTTACTCTATTCTTTTTTACTATTTCATTTAATATGTTCCATGTGTTTTTGATGTTATTTCTATTTTTGACAAGTAACTCATTATAATATGTTTTTTTACTGAGTCTCATGATATTGATTAACTTATTCTTATATGTTTTATACTTAATTTCAGCTTCCTTAGTTCGTAGTTTTATGAATTGTTTATATAGTACGTTTTTCTTTTTACATGCCCTCTGAAGCCCCTTAGTTATCCATGGTTTGTTGCTATATTGATTTCTATATATTTTGTCAACAAATGGACAGTGTTTATTATACAAACTGGAAAAAATGGAAATGAAAGCATCATATGACCTGTCAACTTCATCAACAAAAACATCTGACCAATTCTGACTTGATAAATCCTCCCTTGTGCAGAATAAGAGGGCTTCTTAAAGAAAAATTAACTGGTCTGTGTGAGCCAGAATTCTTACTGGTTGGTAGGTGTTCAAATACTTATTTGCAGCAGTAACATACAAATAAATTATTAAAAATCATACATTGTGATTTCCGGGTTTTTTTTTTAGGTTATGTCTCTCACAGTGGACATGCACCTAAGATGAATAATTCAGACCCCTCCATGATTTCTAAGTGGGAGAACTTGCAAAATCGTAGGGTGTTCAAATACTTATTTTCCTCACTGTATATATATCCCCTCTTACAATGTCAAAAAAAGTTGGAAAAAAATCAGGGATCTACTTTATTCGATGGATCAACTCCAAAATAGTGCTTTCCTCCTTTGTCCATTTTTCCGCCTTACACTAAATTTCAGTTCAGTAGTTTTTGATTTACCCTGCTTAAATTTAAACAAACAAATGAGGCATGAAAACATTTCCTCATTGATGTCTGTAATAAGGACAGATGTTCAGTGGAGGTCAGTGTTTAGTGTTCACTGGTGTGTTGACAAAATGTGGCAAGCTCTTTTTTTGGTGTCTACTTTAATTAGATAGTTTTATTTTCATTGACTATCATCAGGATTTCTCTGTTTGCTTTCACCAATTGCATCTTGCTGTCCTGTTACATCATAAAATTCAGCCTTGTCCAGACATCTGCTTTGGTCCATCTCCTTCCATTTTTCTAGCCTGGATCAACAGAATATTAAAGAGGTGTAATAATATACACATGAAAAAATTATATTTCCAAAACAATGCTATGTTTTTTTTTTTTTAAAGAGGGATAGAAATAAAAACATATTTTATGTTTTGAAGATTAGCTGGCTTTTGTTCAACAGGGTCCAGTTTATGAAGCAGTACTTCGACCAGGGGTGGTGGCCAAGTGTGTTCTTGGTCTTACCCAGCCCTGCCGACTCTCCGTGTTGTGTCACTAAGGACATTCAGCATAAAACTTGTGCCAAATCAACATGCAGATATACCTCGGATTTGCTGTGGTGACCCCGAGTGAAAATAAGTGAGCAGCTGAAGGAGCTTATTTAAGAAGATTGACAGGCTTAGTCCTCAAAGACTGAACATGCTGGTGTGCTCTGATGACAGACTGAGTTGTACCAGTCTTCCTCTACTTCAAAGGTATAAAAATTGAGATCACCTATTTGAGGTGCTTTAACCCTCTAGTTCTGGTCTTAGGCCAAGATGCCAGCAATTATTGTGTTTCAAGACATGGAGAGGAGGCAATGCTTATGTCAAGAGAGGGTTTTTCGAGCTTACCGGGGTTCCCCCAATCACTCAAATCCATGATTTATTTATTTAATTATTTTTTATCTGATTTTGATGGGTGGTGGGAGGAATCTTTGAATCTTATCAACCGAGGCACCATATTAAAGGATATTTTACAGAGTACATTTTTTTGCAAATTGCACCAAGATGCAAGCAGTATTAAGCTTGCTACGGCTGAAAATGAGTGTTTGATTGCTGAATGATTCCTGTTCCATACATCTTCAAAAATCACTGAACAATTTGCCGGTATGAGGAAAGAGGGAAATTGTGATTTAAAACTGAGTTTTGGTCCTGAACCTCTCCCCATAGTGTCAAATGTTCCTTATAATGTTCTCGAATTAACACAAACTTATATCCCCTCGCAATTATTATCAACACACTAACATTGCACCCCAAGAATATGAAAACACATTGAGATGCATGAGACAGTCTTCAGCACAAATTTCTATGTAATGGGGAAAGGAAACAATGATTTGAGTCAAGCTACATGTTCCTCTCATGCCCTTTTGGCATTGTCTCAGCACCCACAGAAACTAACCCTGATCAACCCAAAACTATACGAATCTGAAGATTGCAGTGAAACATTCATAATACCAGTGGTGGGCACAGATAACCAAAAAATTAACTTCAATAACAGATAATCGGATAACTGAAAAGTTATCTTCGATAAAGCTAAAATGATAAACCACCCAAAAATGTATCAGAAGTTACAGATAACCAATAAATTCCAGTATTGTCTCCGGTACACTTGCAACTACTAAACAAGCTGATTTAGAGTTTTCACACAACAATCGCTTTTGGAAGCATCAAAAGCAATAGCAGCCCCAAACAATGAGTCAGCACTTCTGTCCTTGAGCACCCTGCCCCCTGCTGGAAGCTTCAGTTTACTACATGGCTTCCAGCACAGAAGCAACTGAGAGGAGTCACAAAGCTCAACTCTCTACCCAATCACAGTGCTGCCATCAGACCGAGGTCTTGAAAAATAAAGCAGTGCTGAGTTATGGTTTGGTGTATAAATAAAATGAATACTGATAGAATAACTCAATTAATGTCAATTCTGTCATTTGTGCAAAGTTAAGATATAACATATATCTTTTAATGTTGAATAATGCACTAATTCTGAAGTTTTGTAACAAACACAGACAGATGGCATTCTGGGTAAAATGTGCCTCTGCTCACACTGATTGGTTGATTCATTCTATGTAAACCAACACGTTAATGTGACGTGTGTCGTGTGCTGGTGTTTACAGATAAATGTGCTTTTGTAAAATATGCCATTTTTTATTTGTAAAAAAAAAGGCATTTTCAAAAAAAAAAAAAAAAGCCAAGTTGTAATTAGATAACCATCTGATATAACCGGTGTCAAAATAAATAGAACACTGCCATGATCTACTGGTGCCAGTGCAAGTTTTGGCTCTTTTTCAGCTGTTTTTCATTTGTGCAAGAATTTTTCCGATCGCACTGAGTTTCAGGTTAATCGCGCGTCCTGCATCGTTTAGTATACATGGAGTAACGAGCTGCGTTTAACATCTCATGACCACCTCTCGCACTGTGCCTGTGCAAACACCGCAGACCTGTCTTGTAATGTTTTTTGTTTTGTTTTTAAACTTTGATGTCTCCCATTGAGAGTTTTTGTAAATTAAGTTTGGAAAAAAAGCTTCTGTTTACATTTTGCTTCTGGAAACACAAGTCCGACGGGTGTTTTTTGAACGTACAATGTGTGTGAGAACATAAATCGTGTGCTCTGAACTTTTACACCATGCAGTTCTGTGGTACAGTTTGAGGTGGAACTGAGTACAGTGATTAAAAATATCATAGTGTCTGCCCAGCTTCAGTCTGAATACTGCCATGAACACTACTGGCCAGTAGATGGCAATAGAGACCTTGAAAACTTCCAAACACAAAATTCCAGATAATCTGTGTTGATACTTGCTACATTTAAGATGCATGGAATTTAATAAAAGCAAACACAATAACAACGTCTGTAAACCCAGAGAATATAGTCACGAGAGTTTTCAGCACTCGAGTTTAATGCTGTTGTCCTGATCAGAGTGTCTCAAATGCATTCTCCTGTCGTGAACGTACTTAGATTACCCTATCACCCATATTTACCTGGACACAGCATGCCCACACTAAAACCTTAAAAATTAGCATATTACTTTAAAACTAAAACATATATCTGATATTTTCACTTTATAAAACTTTAGAAGTGATGTTAATTTAAATAACTTGTCTGAAATAAGTTTGGTTAAAATTTGATAAGTTAAAAATGTATGCCTCTGGATGACTTGGGAGATATTGGCCGTGTATCAGTATGGGGTTAAAATAAATGAGTTTTTTTTTGTGACCAGTTATACTTTGCCTGCAGAGGACAGAGCGGTTTCTTCTATAAGCAGCTCTCCTCTGTTTGCAGAGGGTAGAACTACACATCTGTTCACCTTTGTTTACCACGTTAATGGTCTAAAAATTATAGGACAAAAATTTATCGGAAGATAATTAGTCCGATAATGGTTTTCAAAGTTATCTGAAAAGATAATCCGATAATGAAAACTTTATCTTCGATAATTATCGGATATCGGATTATCGGAACTGTGCCCACCACTGCATAATATTGGTCAACAAATGACGAGTACAACAGGTTGTTAGAATCAGGAGGAAGCGCATAATGACCCTTGACATAATCACTATCCCAACCACCTGAGGGAACATCAGAAGCACAGTGACTGTTTTTCCAAACTGCGCACCGGCGAAGCAGAGTATTGTAACCGTTGTTGCAGATCAAACGGTCCCCTCTAAAAATTGGTCCGTCCTAACATCACTGCGCATGCGTCATTTCAGACCACAACAGCAGGTCTGAGACTGACCCAAAGTGATCAAAGGGAATAATGTGATTCTTAACCATCAGATGACAAAGTAAAGCTTCTTAAATAATTCTGAAGTCAGTTTTAAGCAGAAACAAGGTGATAATGGGCTCATTTTGCTACTGATGCACTGAAATGACGTAGGCGCAGCTGCACGGCAGACGTCTGATGTACAGCTGCGTTCTGATTGGTCCGCTGTCTATTATTACAAAATAATGCTGAATTTATGCGGAAATGATTGTTGTACAAAAGCTTCAGATATCTATTGCTGAGACAGATGATGACTGGAGTGCAGTTTGAAGCAGAATCGAGGTGATAATCAATGGATCGCAGCTGACGCTTAGAAATGATGCACAGGCAGTGATGGCAGGGCGGACTGATTTTTAGGGGGGACCGTTCATTCAGTGACACTGGTTCTGTGTGTGTGTGTGTGTCTGTCTGTCTGTGAAAAAGAAATAGTTGGACAGATTTTCACCAAACATGGTGGGAACATTACAAGGGCAGATATCTCCAGATGATTAACTTTTGGAAAGGATCGGACAAGGTCAACAATTACATGGTTCATAAAACATCTTTTCTGTTACATCTCCTCAACCAAAAGGGCTCAAGATATGATTTAAATTTCATACCGGTCAGCAAAATAGTTGTGTTTGATTGGACACAGTAAGATTAGACAAGGAAAATGGATGTGGAGCATTTTGCAGTTATAGTCTTCATCGTGACATGACAAGCATGTCCTCCGCAGGTCTTCTCTCCTCGCTCACTCATCTGGAAAGCCACACGACCTGAGCTCATCAAGTCTCGACTCTGCTTCCACTCCTCATGGCGAGGCAGACCAAATGTCCCTCCCCTCCACTTCATCAAGTCTTCACATCACAACTGCCCCCTCATCCTCCACCCCAGCTTCCCTTTTTCCGTAAACTGTTTCACATTATTCAGTGTGTGTGTCCATGCTTCTGGGTTCACTTTGTGGCTTAACCACAATGCACACAGGAGTTATCTTGCAAAGCTTTGTTGAAATCTGTCAATACCTTTTAGAGTTTCCATATACAGCCAGACAGACCAACAAACAGGGGAGGGAGGAAGAAAAACATTGGCTGTAAAAGGCATAAAGGATGAAAAGACATAAAAGAACCACAGATAAATTCTTCAGCTGAGGAAATAACATTAAAGTACTTTACAGAAATTGCTTATGTCTTTCCTTGTCTTTTGGACTGTGTGACTCACCATAGGTGCAATGGGAGACTGATTTTTCCAGTCACTTAACAGTCAGAACAGCATATAAAGACAAAGCCAGTCGGGGCTTGGGGACACTATCTGGTGGTGGAGGGGATGCTTTGACTCCTAACCATGGTCAGAGTGCTGGTGTTGCCCACAGGCTGACTGGAGACCCTCTGGCATATGGTTTTGTGTCTCTGGCCGTTGGAATTGTGTTTCCTTAAGCATCCCTCAGAGCACTGACCTGCTTTGTGGTCGTGGACTAGGACAAGGTGCTGTGCCAGGACAAGCTAGCACTTTGCTTCACTAACAGACCCAGAATTTAGATGGAGTGAGGCTGAGACCTGTTCTGTTGCTAACAATATGCTTTGAAAGGAGAGAACGCATAATTCCATACTACAATGGTATGCTAGTCATACGAGAGGGTGAATAGATGTGTCGTTCATCTGGACTTGAATGTCTCAACAAAACCTTAAAATCAGATCTCACAAAGACAGGAAGTCAATGAAGGGAGACCAAAAGGGGTGTAATGTGGTCAAACGTTCTGCTTCTAGTCAAAATTCTGGCAGCAGAATTTTGAACCAATTGGAGACCTCTAATGCTGAACTATGGTAAAGCAGAGAATAGGACATTGCAGTAGTCCAATCTAGAAGAGACAAATGCATGGATCAGAGTCTCTGCATCAGCCACAGACAGGATGGGATGAATCCTCGTTATGTCACAAAGATGGAAGAAATCAGCCCTAGAGATTCCTCTCATGTGTAGATCAAAGGACAATGTGGAAACAAAAATCACCGCAAGGTTTGGCACACGAGTCTAAGTTAAACGTTAGCTGGTCAAACTGGTGTCTATTTCTTGCTGTATCAAGGACCATCATTTCAGTCTAAAGGGGGTAGCATCAGCTGCTACATTTATTAGCTCTTACAACTATTCTGCACATGCTCCATCATCTTTTTTTCTCAATTTTTGGGGGAGCATTACAGCGTCGTCTACAGGCCTGGCATATGTTTTACGGCATAAAGTGAAGCCTCATGAACAAACAACTCACTTAATAATTTCAGCCTCGATGCATAAGACACAATTAAAAATACAGATACATGTCTGTGAATGTGTGTGTCACAACTGATGCTGCTGATCAGTGAAGTTCAGTTGGGACCGTCAGGCTTTCAACCACTTGCTGCTATGAAAATGCCATCGCCCATACAAAGGCTCATTCACACAATAAAATAAACAAGTTACACAGGTTCACTGGACTTTCAGCAGACACACCGTCTTACAGGAACCTTTCTGACGCAGGGACTTCAACTGACTACAGCTCAAAGCACGCTCCATCCATGGATCCCAGCGGTGGTGGGTCACCAGCCAGTTGAACCTCAATTCTCTGTAACCTCTGTATCTCTTATTTAACTCTTATTTCAGGGGTGCACGTCTGCAAGCACCGTGGACCCCCCAGCTGGTTATTCACTTATTCCTTTATCTCTTATTCTCTGTTATTCCAAACTTCTCTTTATTCCTGGGGGCACATTGCTAACGTCAGCATGCAGTGTTACCAAGCCCACGGCGTGCTGGCCATCTGATAACATGTACCATTATGAGCCCAAATGGTTCGCCAACTGTTTTCTCATCACCTTTGGGGCTCTGGGTAACGTCTGCATGCACCATCGCCAGGCCAACAGCTCGCTGGCCAATTATAACAATAGTGACTCTTGTTCCATGGTTCTACTCGAAAATTCTCTGCAACATCAGTCCGTCAATTTTTATTCACCCTGTCGAAGTTTTAAAATCTTGCAAAACTTCAGAGTTTGCTGCCCTGCAGTAACGTTGAGAAATGCATTGAGATGCCCTGATAATGATGCAATTTAACCGCTGGACAGGGACAACAGCATTAACATCACAACACAAACCTCAAAAATATTTTCATTTCACTGCTGGGTGAAAAATGAATTTAGCCCGTACAAAGTATGGGCTAACTGTATAGACCAACTGGTATGGTATTATTTTCATTAATAACTTAGGTGGAAATACAAAAAAAAAAAAGAAAAAAGGAATATGATTTGCCTGTTCTGTGATGTTAATATGGTTGACCATTTTTAGACCATTTTGCAGAAAAAAAAAAATCTTTGTCAAAAATGATCAGCGTGGTCTACTCACAAGATGGATCAGTGTCTTAAGAGAGGGTCAACTACATGGAAATCAGATGAAACAACTGACTCAACAGGCAAGGTGTATTGTCCTGATGCAGGTAGTTCAGCAGCTACAAGTGTTTCAGCCACAGTGACCACAAGTACTGGATCCCAGGAGAGTGGTTCACCGTCAAATGGCAACCTGGTTGCAGGATATAAATATTAGTTTAGAATTTGTAATAAACTGTTGTAAGTGACAGTAAAACAGTGTAACCAGACCCTTCGCACACTCCGTGCAGGTGGTGAGCCCACTGGGAGGAGGTCCGGAGAATGAGGGGATTATATTTCCCAGCTGGCTTGGGAATGCCTTGGGATCCCCCAGGAAGAGTTACAGGACTTGGCAGACATGAGTTAAATGTGGGATGAACTGCTTGGTCCAGTGCCATTGCAACCTGGACCCAGATAAGTGGCAGAAAATGAATTAATGAATTAATGTTGGAATGGTAAGAAGACCTGTTTTTTGGGGGGGGGGGGGTCAGTGGTTAGTGAGGCTTTTTGTTATTGACTGAGTGGTCCTTGATCTGAAAAAAACAAAACAATGAGAGACACTAAAGGGTACCTAACTAAGTGATTAATGATTTTGAATGCTTTCCTTTGAGGAAAGAACCGGGACATGATCAGAAAGTTTTGAGGCAGGTTTGAGTCACAAAAATGTACTACATTGTTCCGTATCACAGACTGTGCATAACAGTTCATCAAAAATATCCATGACCTGTTGGGATGTGAGGTCCTGTCTTTATGACCACAAAAAGGTTTTACTTTATTTTGGATCCATTACTGGTGCTGTCACCACAGTGACTGCTAAGGTCATTTACTTTCTGTTGATGAAACTGATTCTTTGCACATGGAGGACGACTTTGGATAACACACACATACACACACACATTTACATTCAGAGCCACATGGTGTGTAGTACTTGCACTATGGAATATTGACTCTTTATTCTTTCTTTTTTCTTTTTTTTTTACACTGGCACTTTAATAAAAGTGAGCTATCACACTAGAACTATAAATTTTAATTAAATTAAATGCCCCTATAGTTTTTTTTTTTTTTTTCAGGCCCGGAGGTACAGTAGTGTTCAGAATAATAGTAGTGCTATGTGACTAAAAAGATTAATCCAGGTTTTGAGTATATTTTTTTATTGTTACATGGGAAACAAGGTACCAGTAGATTCAGTAGATTCTCACAAATCCAACAAAACCAAGCATTCATGATATGCACACTCTTAATGCTATGAAATTGGGCTATTAGTAAAAAAAAAAAGTACAAAAGTGGGTGTTCACAATAATAGTAGCATCTGCTGTTGACGCTACAAACTCAAAACTAGTATGTTCAAACTGCTTTTTTAGCAATCCTGTGACTCACTAAACTAGTATTTAGTTGTATAACCACAGTTTTTCATGATTTTTGCTCATTTACTAGTGTGTTTGGGGTCATTGTCTTGTTGAAACACCCATTTCAAGGGCATGTCCTCTTCAGCATAAGGCAACATGACCTCTTCAAGTATTTTGACATATCCAAACTGATCCATGATACCTGGTATGTGATATATAGGCCCAACACCATAGTAGGAGAAACATGCACATATCATGATGCTTGCACCACCATCTGTCTTCACTGTCTTCACTGTGAACTGTGGCTTGAATTCAGAGTTTGGGGGTCGTCTCACAAACTGTCTGCGGCCCTTGGACCCAAAAAGAACAATTTTACTCTCATCAGTCCACAAAATATTCCTCCATTTCTCTTTAGGCCAGTTGATGTCTTCTTTGGCAAATTGTAACCTCTTCTGTACATGTCGTTTATTTAACAGAAGGACTTTGCGGGGGATTCTTGCAAATAAATTAGCTTCACACAGGTGTCTTCTAACTGTCACAGCACTTACAGGTAACTCCAGACTGTCTTTGATTATCCTGTAGCTGATCAATGGGTGAGCCTTTGCCATTCTGGTTATTCTTCTATCCATTTTGAGGGTTGTTTTCCATTTTCTTCCATGTGTCTCTGGTTTTTTTTTTTTTTGTCCATTTTAAAGCATTGGAGATCATTGTGGATGAACAGCCTATAATTTTTTGCACCTGCATATACATTTTCCCCTCTCCAATCAGCTTTTTAATCAAACTGTGCTGTTCTTCTGAACAATGTCTTGAACGTTCCATTTTCCTCAGGCTTTCATAGATAAAAGCATGTTCAACAGGTGCTGGCTTCATCCTTAAATAGGGGACACCTGATTCACATCTGTTTGTTCCACAAAATTGACAAACTCACTGACTGAATGGCACACTACTATTATTGTGAACACCCCCTTTTCTACTTTTTTTTTACTAATAGCCCAATTTTATAGCCTTAAGAGTGTGCATATCATGAATGCTTGGTCTTGTTAGATTTGTGAGAATCTACTGAATCTACTGGTACCTTGTTTCCCATGTAACAATAAGAAATATACTCAAAACCTGGATTAATCTTTTTAGTCACGTAGCACTACTATTATTCTGAACACTACTGTACTTACCATAAAAACCCCCACTGCATGGATAAATTTGAATCATGTAGAAATGCTAAAGTTAAGGGCTCCTTCACACATAACACAAAGTTGGGCAAAAGAAGCATAAACCAGCTGAAAAAGGGCAAAAAGAAAAAAATAATTGGGAAGCCGCGAAACATTCCACCTGCTGTCAGGAAGGAAACGCGGTCGGACAGGCATGAATGATCGCGTGGTGAATGTTTCGTGCACGCTCGCATACCCGCACATGAACACGGTGCGAGCCCACAGAAGGTGTGATACCACATTGCACACAAACAGCAGCAGCAAATGTACATAAATGAATGAAAATCTGTAAGCATAAAATAATGGGGGAAAAAGGAAGTAATGAACTGACGTGGATGACTTTTACTGCCTTTTATTTGTTACATGACTGAACTGATCTGCCCGTTTCATGAACGCATCACCCTGCTCCGTGAGTCCCTCTGTCCAGCGCACTCTGAGGCATTTGCAGCCGACACGTTGCAAATGTGATGTGGTTTTATTTATTTCCATGTAAGGACAACCCGCCGATGCACATGCCTCATGGTGGAGTGTCCTGAGATGTGATTCTGCATGTCATGATATGTATTCCCCAACTCTGTGTTTGTGTGTGTGTGTGTGTGGGGGGGGGGGGGGGGGGGGGGGGGGGGTACACAGGACTCAGCACCTGCTGCTTGCCACTGAGATTTCCACCTGTCTGGAACAACTCACAGCTCACAGAAAAAAGTCTCACCCTCTGTCCTGTGATTATTTAGCTTATGTATTTGTTATGTAAATATGTATTTATTCATTTATTGTAGTAATTATTTATTTGCCTACACTTCTCTGTTCTCTGCGTTTAACATGTCATATGCACTCTGTCAGTTGCAGCTGACAGTAAGCTGTTGGCCGGCGGTCAGCTGACATGCCCACTGTGTCCACTGTGCTTTGATCAAAATGATCACACATGAAAGTGTTATGCCTTTCCCCGTGGTGGGAGTGACATTAGCCTGGTTGGTGTCCGGCTGATAGCCCAGTTCACACCGGGCTGTGTGCTCTGAGACATGGCTGTGATCTTGTCTGTATGTAATTATCAGCATGTCATGAGAGCCCGACCACACCTATGCATTGTACACAGCGGTCAGCTGTTCCTGCATGGACATGCCAGCCGTCCATATGCACACTACGCTAGACAGTGGTTGCACTTTGACCATCCAGCTCGAAAATGGTCTGCCTGCACTCTATTTTCGTGCTTGGAGTGTGAATGGCCCTGCCTTTTGCAAGTGCCCTGTGAGTGGTGTTGGATGCTTGTAGGTGGAACCTGGACTCCGGCTGATTCAGGCCGAGAGTGGGCCGAATGGGCACTCGCATGGCATTCACCGAATGTCGGCCGCTGATGTGCAGGCTGCCTTGATCGCACCATTTAGCCACGATTCAACATGGCTGACGATTTCGTGCAGCATATCATGTCACAGCATGATGTGTCTGACCTGCATGTGACATGCCATGCGAATGCTGCGAACATGATCAGATTGCAGTGTAACCTCATCTTGCCCGCCATTTGAGTGGGTTTCTGGCACGAGTGGCATGCGAATATAGAGTGCATGTGCCGTGCCCAAATGGATTTGGCGAGTGCTGTACAAGGCATTCAAGTGTGGCTCCAATTTTCCACGTGTGCCATTAGACTCCTCCTTCGTGCGCCATTCTGCCTCAATCGTGTTATGTGTGCAGGGGGACTAAGTGACATGCTCATTACTATGTAATCCTACCACAGTCTGACGAAGCTTGATCACTGGTTTAAAGAAAAAAAAAAACCTGCTTTTCACAGAAAAACAAGGGTACTGACACAGATCACTCAGTTTCAGCATAACTAACCTTCCACCACCAACTAAATGGGTGGAAATGTTTTTTTTTGGGGGGGGGGGGGGGGTATAAGCCAGCATAGTGACCGACTTTACACCCCATTCTACAGGGCACAGTTCTATTATGAGCCCCCAATTTTCCTGAGGGAGTCTTCCCAAGGGATTGATAAAGTTTGATCTAATGGATGACCAATATGGAGAACTGGATTTGTTTCCTGATCATGCTAAAGCTCCTCTCACACACAACGTGGCATGTTAGTGGTGGCTACCAGTGGTGTGCTACACTCATCATGAACATGCCTGCACCTGCCAGCAATACAGCAAATGCCGGTTTGTTCGTTCCTTTTGATCACCTTGTGTGCACATCATGTGAACGCTATATGTGGACGATGGTCAATGGCGTTTAATGTAACGTGTCACCTGCTGCTTCATGCCCAGTGTTTTATCGATTTGCCTCTGTTTTCTTCCATTTTACCATGGATTTGGAGTTTCTGACGAACCTGGTGGTTTCCAGGCTGTCACACAGGTGCTGTGTGTGTGGAGACTTCATGACATGCAAGAAGAGGCCGCACAATGACTGGAGTTGAGTGGTGAGTATTTTAGTCATGTTCAAAACACTCACCACACCTTGGTGAGTGCCAGCAACCATGTGTGTGTGATGTGTGTGTTTCAAGACATTTCATTTGGATTGTCTCAGTCCATCCAGCTGTAAATGGGTACGGTCTTCGCTGTCTTGTCAGCGCTTCATTCTATGGAATGTGGGAATTAGCACCAGACCCACTGGGTCTCAGGACCTATACAGGACTTGTGTCTATAATGTGTAAGTATGCAGATAGTGCATTTGCTATGGCCTATTTATTCCCACTTAGAAAATGTAAACTTTATGCCTGTAAATTGTACAAACAATGTCATACACATTGGACAAAGTATCAGTCCATCACAGGACAAATGTAAAAAAAAAAAAAAAAAAGTTAAAAAAATACACATACAATTTGCAGTCATCAACAAGCAGAACAATCACATTTTTGGTGTGTGCAAGCAAAGGTACCTGCAGAAAACTCGTACCAATATGGGGAGTCCTCAGAGAATGACCTAAGGTCAGATTTGAGCCCACAACCTAACCATTTACTCAACCATGCCCCCCTCCCCCCACTCTCTCTCTCTCTAGCCATCTCTGAAATTGCTCAAAGCCACACTGCTTTTCAAAACACTTCCTGTGGACAGCTGGAAAATGACCTGCAGTGAACATGGTTTAGGTTTTTTCACATCCTAACACACTCTGAGTGATCCAGGAAATACAAACCTGCTTTTGGTATCTGTTTGTTATCCACTGCAGCTAATTCACAAATAGCTAAATACTAATTATCTCTGTCTAAAACATGAAATTATTGAAGTAACACAAATACTATCAATAATAACAATGATAACATCATATAATGTCTTAAAGAACCAATAAAAAGAGGCTCTGCATCATCAATAAAGCAAAACAAAGCCCTTTCGACATTTAGAGCTTACAGTTTTTCTCAATTGCTAAGACACATTTCTCGAAAGCTGCTCTCCTTTTCTCTAAACTGTGAACACAAAACCCAATTTTCAAGTTACATTCACAAAACCCCAGACTCTTCTTACAAAACCAAACTTTCACCTCAAAATAGTTCAGTCTGTGCTCAAAACTGAACTATGTTGCCAAATTGTGCCCAGAGTCAATCAAAATTAAAAACAGTACTAAGTCATCTCTAAACACTACGTAGAAAATACAATGCTCAGGACATGAAGCTGTAGAAATCAATGTTTATTGTTCACTGTAGGCTAAATGCATGTTGCAAAACAAAAAAAACTGTGCATTTAGCACTTGCACATAGTAAAACAAGTAGAAGTAACAGAAATCCTGTGCATTTACACGTAGCACTTGTACAGTACAAAAACAAACAGAAATCATGTGCATTTAGCACTTGTATGCAGTAAGCCTACGTAAAATATGCAAATAAGAAGTGCATTACTCAGCCACAGCATCATTTCTGTGTACCGGGTCAGGCCACAGGCAACATTTTGTCTGGCAGGCAATGGGAGAAAAAACCCTGACATGCTGTATAGAGGCTTGGCATGCCTCCACACCAATGTCACCACAGGCGAGTTCCATGGCTTGCAGGAGATTTACCCTGGTGTAAGGTTGGAGCTCATATACCTTCCACTGCCATGAGAAGAATTCTTCAATGGGGTTCAGGAAAGGGGAGTATGGTGGAAGGCAAAGATTTCTAAAACCTTGGTTCATATTGAACCATTCTCTAACCTGGAGGGTTCTGTGAAAACTCACATTGTCCCAAACAACAACATAGATGGGATGTTCATCGTGCTGCCCGAACAGAGCATCTTGCATGTGACTGAGGAACATGAGAAGCTCATGAATATTGTAGGGCCCCAGGTTGGCATGATGGTGGACAACCTCATGACTGCTGATGACAACACACAATGTGACATTGCCACCACGCTGCCCAGGGACACCAACAATGGCCCGTTGGCCAATCACGCTACAGCCTCTCCTTCTCCTTTGGGTGAGATTACTGTTCTTTGTCTTCACTGACCACTTCAACCACCTCGACCACCTCTCACACGAAGTCCTCCTGTGCGATTTCTGTCCATTATAGTGTCTCACAAACCAGTGCTCTCTGAACTAGCTTATAAATATTCCCTCACATCATTGGCACACGTGTGTTTTAACTGTGTTTGACTTTTGCCACATGTGCTCACCATTATGCAACACAGGTGCATCACAATGAAAATGTGTTGGCAAGTTGTGCCTAAACAGGTGAAAAGTGCTTATGGTTTTGCCAAAAGAGTGACTGATTCAATCAGTGGGTTCAGACAATAGGGTGTAGTGTTTTAGCAATTGAGAAAAACTGTAATAACATAGCAATAACAACATAAACATTAATATAACCAACTTAATAAAGCATAATAATAAAGGGACATGCAGATACGTCCCTTTTATGCATTATACATTCATACACTACCACGATCATCCTCTGAACAAACATTTTATTCATTCATTTTCTGCCACTTCTCCAGGTCTGGGTCATGGTGGCAGATGGAAGAATCTCATTTTCACAAATTGTGTCCATGTCCTTGTTCTTTTAGTAAGAATAGCAGTGTAAATACACTGGTAAATTAAATACTTTTATGAGCTCATTTACTGTTATTATTTATTCATTACTAATTTTAATAATTACAAGGTATCCTCGAGGTAGCCACCTGTCCTTGGACAATTTGCTTCATCTACTTTGTCCCAGTGCACACAGTTTAAAATGGGGATTACTACTGATTGGGGAAGTAAGCTGCGATGGACTTGTGTCCCATCCAAGAATATCCCTGGATAATCACCTGCCCAACGGGCCACAGGACCTGTACAGGACTTGCATGGCCTCTTTGTTATTAATAAATATTTATTCTTATTTTTGTATTATTATTCTTCTTGATAATAATAATAATTGATGCTGTTCAGAATAATGTGATACGTGTTAAAATTAATAAACAAAAATAAATGAGATCATATGGGTATTCAATTAATACTAAATTGTTAAAAAATAAAATAAGTTAGGAATATAATGGGGGGAATGTAGATACGAGAAAGTGACTGTGAATACGTTTTATAACTTTTATTTTATTTATATGTATGTTTCTGTTATTGCCATATTGTCTTATACTTCAAATGTTATACTTCAAGGGTTATCTTTTGGTTTATTGATGATGCAGACACTCTTTTTACGCATGTATAAAGGCACTATTAATATACAGTAATAATAATAGTAATAATCCCTCATCTGTACACTTAGGGACTCAGGTCCATGAGTAAAATGAATGGGACAATCAGGAAAAAGTAGTAATAATAACAGTTATTTTTATGAAAGCATTTACTGCACTGACCACCACCCCACAAATTGTCACAGGAAATAATAACATAAACCTATAAGGGAAGTAATAATATGCCAAATAAAGAAACAATCTCTTTTAAAGATTGGATTCCTTTTCAAATCCCTTCTTCATATTACCCAAAGCCTTCATGTCTCAAGACTGGCATACAACTGAATATGTTGGAAATATGAGTAATACCTCAGAGCTTTCATCTCAAGAGTCGGTTTCGCGGAAGGCTGCTGTATGTCATAAAAAGCACACAGCTTTTACTGAACATATCTGAAAAGCATGTATGCATCTGCATGTATAAATTATGTTCATATACTGTGAAAAACCTTTTGCATTTTTGTACAAATACACATACTGACAGCACACAATACATACATAAACACACCCACATCTCCAACAGTCCATCACATGGTCATCAGGTCTAATCACGATTTACCTGTTGCAAGAAAAAAAATCAGGATGGTGCAGCAAAGACGTAAGAGACATCCTCCATCCAAAAACTACAAATAACACAGCCAAGTCAATAAGTGCAGCAAATTGAATAGTTTGATTTTCTGAACACAAGATGAGGTTCTTCAGTGCTAAGTTGCGACAAGTGATAGACGTTCTCCATTACACAAAAATATACGCCATATGGCTGGAACCATATGGGGTGGAAAAACACTGGCAAGCATACCAAATTGGAGATAAATAAAGCTCAGCTCACTGGAAGCAAAATAAGGAAAAATCAGAGTAATTCATCAATGTAAAATACATAAATCCTGACACCATTATACTGACATCATGATAATTAAAAATATCCTCTGAGGTTGGCTTTCAACTATGAGAACAAACTACAGCTAAAGCAGGTATTGACAGTAAGACATATTCATACATGCGTGTTGGTTCTGATTGCACAATCTCAGGATGTGACCCCTGACAAAAAAAATATTCAGTTGCCACACATAAACAAACCAGATATGGTGCAAAACATTTTTTGCTTAAAGCTGAATATTCTAGCTCCATACCTCAAATAAATTAAATAAGATCCGAATTAAAATTACATATCAAGTAGAGGAAGAAAATGGGCTCTTCGAATGTTGAGGGAAAAATGATGGAATCACTTTCTAGTTTGTATTTTTAAAACAAATGCGAGCAGATGTAAAAATAATACAAATAAATCTGCAGTGGAAGGATGCTGCTGACAGACATAAACAAGCTGTTAAACTTGGCTAATTTAACCCTCTGGGGTCTGAGGGCATTTTTTGGACAGTTCACTCGCCTGGCATAAATGTTTTATTATTGCTGTTAACAGCTCTCCCTGCATCCCACAATCAAGTTTTATGTCTCTTTTTTCAGGACAACCTGTGCTTTCAGAATATATATGTTTTTGTTGTGTTTTATACGTGTAATAAAGGTTTACAATCAAAAATAGGCAAGGAAAAAATAAAGCAAAAATAATTTTCTACACACATTTATTCAAAACACACAGCAAACTATAATAAACAACTGTTTTGACACTTTATAAATGTAATTTGAGGTCTTGTGTGAAAGACTGTACAACAGAAAGGTTCCAACAATAAACACAAATGCACATTTTGAACAATATATACAAAATGGTCTGTGCGTTTTGTTATTTTGATATGGTAAACAAGTGCTTTACGCAGAGAAAGCAACAGAGTTATCCAGTAATATTCACATGCAAACTAGTGGAGCAATCCTGATAGTTACACACTCTTTGTTTGAGCACGTGAGATTGTCATCAGAGGCTCTCTGTCTGCTCCGTGTGCTTTCACTGATCGCTCTGCGTAATGGCGCAGGGTGCACTGAGTATGTACTAATTGTATGTACTCATTGGAGCACCCAGGGGGCTATTCAAACGGCCTACTAGTAACACATCACTCCTGAAAATTATCTTTGGCTTTTCACGTGAGGTAAATCTGCCCTACGATTGGATTTTGGAAAACCATGTGACGGTGAACCAATTCCGATTGGACACTCACATTGCGCACGTCATCACACAGCTTCTATGAGGAGTACAAAGATGTCCGATGGCTGGCTCGAAGGTCCACGGAGTTAACTCTTCAGCAAAAAAGAAAGTAAGTTTCTATCTCATATCATTAAAAAGTTATTTAGAATTTAGTAAAGCTTGGTCTTAGCTGTCGTATACGACAGCATCGGCCCCAGAGGGTTAAAGGAAGCATGGCTCCAAAAAGAGATTAGTGTACTGAAACATTGAAAAATTTTGTAACTCCCTCTATAAGCAAACCCAATGTGAATTCTGGCTAAATACATTGTGTGTTCCAAATTGGCTGTGTCTAAAACTTTGTCAAGTACACAGATGACATGGGAAGGTCATAAAAGGAAACTATACAAGGAAGCCAAGGAAGATGTCAAAGCATCAAGATAGAAAAATTAATGTGCCTTGACATTAGAAAATGCACAACAAACTACCCACTTTCCTTATCTGGGCAGTCATGTGTCATCAAACTCAAGTGTCATCGAAAACAAGATCCAACCCCAACTCAAGTGTGTAGGAACTGCCTTCTGCCAGTTATGCACCTGTGTTTTCAACAACAGAGACCTTCAACATGAGACAAAGCTCCTCATCTACAAAGCTATCATCATGCCAACACTGCTGCATGGATCTCAGACCTGGACCATCTACCGTCGCAACCTGAATACCCTTGAGCAATTCCAACAACATTGTCTGAGGAGTATGCTACACAAAGACTACCGTACCAACATCAGCATCCTGGCTGAAGCAGAGCACAGAGTGTGTCATTACATCATTAGGATGGATGACAACTGACTTCCCATGCAGATCTTCAGCTCCCAGTTTAGCAAATGAAAATGGTCCAGAGGGTGGCAGAAGAAATGCTAC
Organism: Thalassophryne amazonica; assembly: GCF_902500255.1. Taxonomy (NCBI): domain Eukaryota; kingdom Metazoa; phylum Chordata; class Actinopteri; order Batrachoidiformes; family Batrachoididae; genus Thalassophryne; species Thalassophryne amazonica. Next base: position 54,267,048 of record NC_047106.1, read on the forward strand.
AAGGACCTCCTGAAGCAAAACCTCAAGAACTGCTTCATTGACTATAAGACCTGGGAAGAACATGCAAAGGACCAAGCCAGTTGGCAAGCAGTGATCCGCAATGGAGTACAATTATTTGAAAAATGTGAACAAACAACACAGATGAGAAGAGGAGAAAGAGGAAAGAGAGAGAGAATGCAAGATGCTGACCGGCAGAAACTTTCTGCAGCAACCATGTGCAGCATCTGGAACAAACAGTGAGTATCAAGATTGTGGCTGATCAGTCACATCCTGTCTGGGAAATGATCAAGAGACTATCATCCTCACCACTGAGGGATAGTCGGGACAACTAAATGAAAAAACAATACAGGAGTCTAAGTTTTTAACAGAATTGTGAAATATAAATGAACTACGATTTATAGATATTAAAGCCAAACTGAATCCAGCACCAAGACTTAAAGAGAAGAATGTAAAGTTACAGTGAATTAAAGGAAGCAGTTGTAGTGTGTGGATGATTGGATCAAGGAGATATCTATTGATGAATCATGAGTCTGGATTGTTAAATGAGATGATCCTAGGACTATGTCTGGTACGACTCCATTGAAACATGTAAAAATCTCTGAACTGAACAAGCAACACAACAATCATTTATGATACGTTACTTAGTAACACATTACTCTATTCTAACCACTTTTTTTAGTAACGAGTAATCTAATGCATTAAATGTTCCAAATCAGTAATCAGATTAAAGTTACTTCTCCATGTCACTGTGCGTTACTATTATTTTTGGATTGTGGGTCGATAGCAGCATTAAACTTGGTCCGTGGGCAGGAGGTCGGGGTTTGACTGCACTGCCCACTTTAAGCGAGCTGTGAGCTTTTCCACCACGGTTTTCTGCAGCAGCTACGACTCGTCCTCACCTCTTAGCATGGTGACAACAGCACACCTGCACTGAGCTTTACAAAGACACTTTTATGCTTTTTTCCTCTGATTTAGAATTCTGAGCTGAGCTGCTCCATATCTGCTCGCTAACAACAGCTGATCTTCCACGACACGTCAACAACTAACACTATTTTTGACTGAAATGCACCTAAACTCTGTTTCTGAGGACCACATGATGTGAAAACACAATAAAACTTTCTTACCTGTAAATCTAGTCACGTTTTCTGCATAAATAAATGTTATCCATTCTTTGTGCTCAAAGGCCAAAGCAGGGGTGAATCCAGATGGAATGGGGGCGTGGGGCAGGATGTGCCCCCCCACAACACCCTTAGATTAAAGGTCCAGGTTTGAAGCCTTTTTTTTTTTTACTACAACTACTAATACTACTTATAATAATAATAATTTTGACAAGTAAAATGTTTAGAGAGAATTTAAATGTTATAAAAATGTTAGAAAGAATTTAATAGTTACATTTATAAACAATGTAGGTTAGAAATTGCAAGTTTTACTGTTACAATGCTGTCAACAGTTAAATATGAGGTCAAGAAAGAGGTCTTTGTTTTACTTTTTATAAAACAAGTATTTATTTTCATTGAAGTGAAGAAAAGGTGACTATAAAGTGAGTTTTGACAAAACAAGTATCATTGTTCTCTGGGCCCCTCCCCAATCGGACCGGGAGTGACATGTTTAGCCGCATGTTCTCCTTAAATTGCTGGCTGTCTGAGTGGTGTCCAAAAAATGAGGTGGGCTTCATAGATAATTGGAAAAGCTTCTGGGGAAAACCTGGTCTTGTTAGGAGAGACGGCATCCATCCCACTTTGGATGGAGCAGCTCTCATTTCTAGAAATCTGGCCAATTTTCTTAAATCCTCCAAACCGTGACTATCCAGGGTTGGGACCAGGAAGCAGAGTTGTAGTCTTACACACCTCTCTGCAGCTTCTCTCCCCCTGCCATCCCCTCATTACCCCATCCCCGTAGAGACGGTGCCTGCTCCCAGACCACCAATAACCAGCAAAAATCTATTTAAGCATAAAAATTCAAAAAGAAAAAATAATATAGCACCTTCAACTGCACCACAGACTAAAACAGTTAAATGTGGTCTATTAAACATTAGGTCTCTCTCTTCTAAGTCCCTGTTAGTAAATGATATAATAATTGATCAACATATTGATTTATTCTGCCTAACAGAAACCTGGTTACAGCAGGATGAATATGTTAGTTTAAATGAGTCAACACCCCCGAGTCACACTAACTGCCAGAATGCTCGTAGCACGGGCGAGGCGGAGGATTAGCAGCAATCTTCCATTCCAGCTTATCAATTAATCAAAATCCCAGACAAGAGCTTTAATTCATTTGAAAGCTTGACTCTTAGTCTTGTCCATCCAAATTGGAAGTCCCAAAAACCAGTTATATTTGTTATTATCTATCATCCACCTGGTCGTTACTGTGAGTTTCTCTGTGAATTTTCAGACCTTTTGTCTGACTTAGTGCTTAGCTCAGATAAGATAATTATAGTGGGCGATTTTAACATCCACACAGATGCTGAGAATGACAGCCTCAACACTGCATTTAATCTATTATTAGACTCAATTGGCTTTGCTCAAAATGTAAATGAGTCCACCCACCACTTTAATCATATCTTAGATCTTGTTCTGACTTATGGTATGGGAATTGAAGACTTAACAGTATTCCCTGAAAACTCCCTTCTGTCTGATCATTTCTTAATAACATTTACATTTACTCTGATGGACTACCCAGCAGTGGGGAATAAGTTTCATTACACTAGAAGTCTTTCAGAAAGCGCTGTAACTAGGTTTAAGGATATGATTCCTTCTTTATGTTCTCTAATGCCATATACCAGCACAGTGCAGAGTAGCTACCTAAACTCTGTAAGTGAGATAGAGTATCTCGTCAATAGTTTTACATCCTCATTGAAGACAACTTTGGATGCTGTAGCTCCTCTGAAAAAGAGAGCTTTAAATCAGAAGTGCCTGACTCCGTGGTATAACTCACAAACCCGCAGCTTAAAGCAGATAACCCGTAAGTTGGAGAGGAAATGGCGTCTCACTAATTTAGAAGATCTTCACTTAGCCTGGAAAAAGAGTCTGTTGCTCTATAAAAAAGCCCTCCGTAAAGCTAGCACATCTTACTACTCATCACTAATTGAAGAAAATAAGAACAACCCCAGGTTTCTTTTCAGCACTGTAGCCAGGCTGACAAAGAGTCAGAGCTCTATTGAGCCGAGTATTCCTTTAACTTTAACTAGTAATGACTTCATGACTTTCTTTGCTAATAAAATTTTAACTATTAGAGAAAAAAAATTACTCATAACCATCCCAAAGACGTATCGTTATCTTTGGCTGCTTTCAGTGATGCCGGTATTTGGTTAGACTCTTTCTCTCCAATTGTTCTGTCTGAGTTATTTTCATTACTTACTTCCTCCAAACCATCAACATGTCTATTAGACCCCATTCCTACCAGGCTGCTCAAGGAAGCCCTACCATTAATTAATGCTTCGATCTTAAATATGATCAATCTATCTTTATTAGTTGGCTATGTACCACAGGCTTTTAAGGTGGCAGTAATTAAACCATTACTTAAAAAGCCATCACTTGACCCAGCTATCTTAGCTAATTATAGGCCAATCTCCAACCTTCCTTTCTCTCAAAAATTCTTGAAAGGGTAGTTGTAAAACAGCTAACTGATCATCTGCAGAGGAATGGTCTATTTGAAGAGTTTCAGTCAGGTTTTAGAATTCATCATAGTACAGAAACAGCATTAGTGAAGGTTACAAATGATCTTCTTATGGCCTCAGACAGTGGACTCATCTCTGTGCTTGTTCTGTTAGACCTCAGTGCTGCTTTTGATACTGTTGACCATAAAATTTTATTACAGAGATTAGAGCATGCCATAGGTATTAAAGGCACTGTGCTGAGGTGATTTGAATCATATTTATCTAATAGATTACAATTTGTTCATGTAAATGGAGAATCTTCTTCACAGACTAAGGTTAATTATGGAGTTCCACAAGGTTCTGTGCTAGGACCAATTTTATTCACTTTATACATGTTTCCCTTAGGCAGTATTATTAGACGGCATTGCTTAAATTTTCATTGTTACGCAGATGATACCCAGCTTTATCTATCCATGAAGCCAGAGGACACACACCAGTTAGCTAAACTGCAGGATTGTCTTACAGACATAAAGACATGGATGACCACTAATTTCCTGCTTTTAAACTCAGATAAAACTGAAGTTATTGTACTTGGCCCCACAAATCTTAGAAACATGGTGTCTAACCAGATCCTTACTCTGGATGGCATTACCCTGACCTAGTAATACTGTGAGAAATCTTGGAGTCATTTTTGATTAGGATATGTCATTCAATGCGCATATTAAACAAATATGTAGGACTGCTTTTTTGCATTTGCGCAATATCTCTAAAATTAGAAAGGTCTTGTCTCAGAGTGATGCTGAAAAACTAATTCATGCATTTATTTCCTCTAGGCTGGACTATTGTAATTCATTATTATCAGGTTGTCCTAAAAGTTCCCTGAAAAGCCTTCAGTTAATTCAAAATGCTGCAGCTAGAGTGCTAGCAGGGACTAGAAGGAGAGAGAATATCTCACCCATATTGGCCTCTCTTCATTGGCTTCCTGTTAATTCTAGAATAGAATTTAAAATTCTTCTTCTTACTTATAAGGTTTTGAATAATCAGGTCCCATCTTATCTTAGGGACCTCTTAGTACCATATCACCCCAATAGAGCGCTTCGCTCTCAGACTGCAGGCTTACTTGTAGTTCCAAGGGTTTGTAAGAGTAGAATGGGAGGCAGAGCCTTCAGCTTTCAGGCTCCTCTCCTGTGGAACCAGCTCCCAATTCAGATCAGGGAGACAGACACCCTCTCTACTTTTAAGATTAGGCTTAAAACTTTCCTTTTTGTTAAAGCTTATAGTTAGGGCTGGATCAGGTGACCCTGAGCCAACCCTTAGTTATGCTGCTATAGACTTAGACTGCTGGGGGGTTCCCATGATGCACTGAGTGTTTCTTTCTCTTTTTGCTCTGTATGCACCACTCTGCATTTAATCATTAGTGATTGATCTCTGCTACCCTCCACAGCATGTCTTTTTCCTGGTTCTCTCCCTCAGCCCCAACCAGTCCCAGCAGAAGACTGCCCCTCCCTGAGCCTGGTTCTGCTGGAGGTTTCTTCCTGTTAAAAGGGAGTTTTTCCTTCCCACTGTTGCCAAGTGCTTGCTCACAGGGTGTCGTTTGGACTGTTCGGGTTTTTCCGTAATTATTGTATGGCCTTGCCTTACAATATAAGGTGCCTTGGGGCAACTGTTTGTTGTGATTTGGCGCTATATAAATAAAATTGATTGATTGATTGATTGATTGATTGTCATGTTGAGGTGGCAGAGGGTTGTTGTCGGCAGCTGGGGAAAGTAACTAAAAAGTAACTAGTAATCTAACTAGTTACTATTACAATTGAGTAATCAGTAAAGTAACTAAGTTACTTTTTCAAGGAGTAATCAGTAATCAGTAATTGGATTACTTTTTCAAAGTAACTGTGGCATCACTGGCCAGGACATAACCATTACCTCAGCAGTCAATGCACTGGTGGACAGAGACATTCTGGACACTTTTCTCATTGCATGATAGCAAATTTGTGAAGGTATGAAGAAGTCCTGTGTCTGGTTGCTAGAGTATTTTTCATTGAAGAAAGTAAATCAATTCAGCGGCATGGCCAGAAAACAACACAACTGAAAATCTTTGGTGGAAAATGAGAAAACTGTTCAATGACAAGACTCCATCCTTCAAAGCTCATCTGTCAACTGCGATTCCAGAAAGTTGATGGAAAAAATGCTTTTCATCACACCATGCCTCGAAGGATTCAGGCCATCACAAAAACCTAATGGGGAGCAAACTCACTAATGATTGTTTTGTTGACAGTTCCACAATAATTTTAACATTCGGCAATTCCACATTTTGTTCCTCGACTTGATCTGGGAAACACCATGCCATTAATTCAAATAATCATATTTACAATTTATTTACATTTATTTAAGTTAGCTGAGGTATTTGCACAAAGCCAGTGAATTCAGTTAATGAAGTAAAGCTGTTTCGGAATACACCTGTGTGTTTATTTGCTATGAAGAAAGAAAGCCGGGTGTACATCCTATACATATGGCAATTCCATCATTTCTGCCAGGGGTTTTACATCATTGTTCATATCACTGTATCATATTCTTGAACTTGACTGAATCTGTCTGTTAATGTTTGTATAACCTGATGTTTTGCTTGGTTACCGAAGAATGGATCGAGACATTTCACAGCTGGTTTCACTGTCTCAAAGGATTCGACTCAAATACCGCAGAGACAAAGCCAACAGAAGGCAGCATGTGTTCTTAGAGACTGCTCACACATGTAGCCCACAAGGCAAAAAGCTCACAAACACAAATGTGTGGTAGTTTTACCTGCATGTCCAAATCCACATTTGAAGATCCAGGGGAGAGCATATCAGGAGACAGCATGGGGAAAAACAGAGAGAAAATAAACTGTTAGAAAAATTAAAGATTGAACATCCAAAAAAGAAGAGTTAAAGCAGGTAAACTAGATTAAAAAGTGCCAGATTGGTGATCTAATGGACCACGGTTTATCTGTGATCCGTACAGAACTGCACACCCCACCCCCACAGTTCAGCATGTATTTGAACAGTGAATCAATGGTGATGTTTATATAATTGTGTGAAATACAGCATGCTGTCATTGTGACTTGATTTTAAAGTATTTATTACACAAATCTCTATTCAGAGATGTAGTGAAAATCAAAGCAGGTGTGTGTTCATGTGAATGTGGAAAAAGTGACTGTTTTGTCCACGGGAACAGAGCCAAAGCACACAGCTTTGTCCTGCTCAAAAGCAGACAGCCTCTGCCACCTTTTGCTCTGCTGAGGGCAGCCTGGTGCTGGCTGGGGCTCAAGCTTGGAAAAAAAACGACTGCACAATACAAGGAATTCTCTTGATCACATATAGGAAAATCGACCTAGATTGCGCTGTGTCATCAACATAAATGTCCTTCCGGTAGAATAAATAATAAGACCCTTCTGCTGCTCCATTGTTTTCACTCAGGGTTGCCACAGCAGATCCAAGGTGGATCTGCATGTTGATCTGGCACAAATTTTACGCTGGATGCCCTTCCTGATGCAACTACACTTTACATGGAGAAATGTGGCAGGGGTAGGGTTTTTTTTTAATCGAGAACCTTCCGCACTGAAACAAAGTGCACTAACCACTTCGCCACCACCTCTGCTACTTCCAGTAGCATTAACCCTCTGGGGTCCGAGGGCATTTTTTGGACAGTTCACTCGCCTGGTATAAGTGTTTTATTATTGCTGTTAACAGCTCTCCCTGCAACCTGTGCTTTCAGAATACATATGTTTTTGTTGTGTTTTATAAGTGTAATAAAGGTTTACAATCAAAAATAGGCAAGGAAAAAATAAAGCGAAAAATAATTTTCCACAAAAGTTTATTCAAAACACACAGCAAACTATAATAAACAACTGTTTTGACACTTTATAAAGGTAAATTGATGGTCTAGTGGTTAAGGTGTTGGGCTTGTGACCAGAAGATCCTGGGTTCAAATCCCCGCCTGACTGGAAAATCACTAAGGGGCCTTGGGCAAGGTCTTTAATCCCCTATTGCTCCTGGTGTGTGGTGAGCGCCTTGTATGGCAGCACCCTGACATCGGGGTGAATGTGAGGCATTATTGTAAAGCGCTTTGGGCATCTGATGCAGATGGAAAAGTGCTATATAAATTTAATTTGAGGTCTTGTGTGAAAGACTGTACAACAAAAAGGTTCAAACAATAAACACTGTAAACACTGCTTTACGCAGAGAAAGCAACAGAGTTATCCAGTAACATTCACATGCAAACTAGTGGAGCAATCCTGATAGTTACACACTCTTTGTTTGAGGACCTGAGATTGTCATCAGAGGCTCTCCATGTGCTCCTGCTTTCACTGATCACTGTGTGTAATGGCGCAGTGCACACGGAGTATGTACTAATAGTATGTACTCATTGGAGCACCCAGGGGGCTATTCAAACGGGCCAACTAGTAACATATCACTCCTGAAAACGATCTTTGGCTTTTCATGTGAGGTAAATCTGCCCTATGATTAGATTTTGGAAAACCATGTGATGGTGAACCAATTCCGATTGGAAACTCACATTGCGCACGTCATCACACAGCTTCTATGAGGAGTACAAAGATGGCCAATGGCTCGAAAGTCTGTGGAGTTAACTTTTCAGCAAAAAAGTAAGTTCCTATCTCATATCATTCAAAAGTTATTTATAATTTAGTAAAGCTTGGTCTTAGCCGTCGTATACGATAGCATCGGCCCCAGAGGGTTAATAAAGTGCTGATTTTCACTTAACAGCACCTACCTACTGTGCTTTATGTTGTAATGATTATTTTTAGTATTTGCTTGCTGTTATGTAATTTCAGATGCATTATAATCAAGTCTGTCATCATGGAAGCGCGTGAAAATTTCAGTAATAGGATAGTCCTACAGCTGAAAGAATGTCTTGCTGTAAAGGATGTTCCCTGCAGTGGGCAACTACGCTGGGACCTGGTGAGTCTTGCAGAAAAAGTTGCAGAAGTTTATCCTATTTTGGAAAAGAGTGACCATGAAGAGTCACACAAAGTGACTGCAGTGAAGGAGGGTGACGATGACACTGTTCCTGATCTCAACAGGAAAGCTGTGACATGGTTATGGAACTTGAAACGGTGACCACCCATTTATGTTTGTGATGTGTACGTTTGCCTGCTTACTGACTGTTGACAGATAAATGAAAGAATTAAGCAACACAAATGTGACCATGGCTGTTGGATGTTTACTGACCGTCATGCGGAACACGTGGAACTTGGAAGTATAGAATGGGACAAAGACTTCACTTACATATAAAGCCATAAGCCAAACAACAGAAGAGTATTCTGTATGGCTGCTGTGTACTAATACAGGAGAAGTAAAATCAGTGGGATGCAATTGTGTTTTGTGATATGTATATATTACTACTGCTATTGCTTTCTCAATACACCACGTGTTACACAGGGGTCAGAACTAGAAATACATTTGTTGGCCAACCTTGGAAAATTCAGGAACAAACAAATAGTTCAGCCACAATGGCGGCATGCAAGTACTTATATCCGGCAGGGAAAATTGAGAATGTGTGCTGTCTGTAGGCCCCTGAAACAAAACAAACCAAAAAAAAAAACTCAACTAAATCCTGTCCGTCCTGTGATCTTTGTGATCCATTGCACCCTATGCCAGATACTGTCAAAGGACATCAAAGTGTGCAGTTGCTGCTAATATGAATATGACAAATGCCCTCATAGGGTATCTAGTGCGGATATCTGAAGCTGAGCAAAATAGTTCCTGGTCAGTTCTTGGATGGGAGACCTCTGTGGAAAATCAGGGGCTGGGGTTGCATCAAGAAAGGAATGTGGCGCAAAACTTGGGCCAATTCCCAACGCAAATCTGTGCTGGATCCAATGTGGTGACCCTGAACAAATGGAAACAGCCAGGTACTCGGATATGAACTGACACTGATGTTTGGATCCTACCTTGTGTTATTTTACTCATGTCTGTTACAGAAAATATCCTCATAGTTGGCAGAATGTTAACACAAGGACAATAAAAGGACAGCTATCAAACGGGACAGTGTAATGTAGCTCAAGCAGTGATAGCACAATATGGTGAAAAGGCACTGCTTATTGTGGCTCATTTGAGGAGTTAATTGTAGTTCCTGCTGTCATCGTGATGCTATGATTTCTGACCAAAATAAATGTTGACAAGCACAGAGTCAGAAGAAATAAACGGCATTTCACCGGCAGCCATTAAGAAGTAGTTTTCTGATGTGCAGAGCAGAAAAAACCCAGAGGTGGGAACTAAACTTGCCCTTCAGAGAATAGCTGAATATGTCATGGTTTGGCAGTTCCTTCAGGATATTTCTTTTCATTTCAGTTGTTGTCATTTCCAGTATGTCTTCTGCGCTCCCGGTCTGTCTCTCAGTTTGTGTCTCTGCGTGGTGGGCGTGGCACTCCTTTTTTGATTACTACTCTGCTCGACCTGCACACCTGCTCACCATTCCAGCTTTAAATGGTGAAGCACCACACCTGCTAATTATTCCCTCATTACACCACAGTAAATATTCCCTGAGTTTTCTCTAATCCTTGCCAATTCATTTGGTTTTGTTCCCTGCAGCTTTGTTCGTCGTGTCTTCTCAGTTCTTTGCTCAGAGCCCAGTTCACAGTCTCTTATCTGCACTGTGTTTCTGGTTCAGTTCCACGCTGTTGCGTCATCTCCTGTAGCGATTTGTCTTCCAGTTTGTGTCTCTGTTTTCAGCTCCTGGGTTTACGTGTCTGCTCGTCGAAGTGTCCTGCCCACTGATGGCCCTCAGCTGCCTGCAGTGTTCTCCTGCTGCCCATGTCGCTTGTCCAGTCGTCACCACACACCATCTCCAACATGTTGTCAGCTCGAGAGTATCTTTCATTTTCCTCCCTTAAATGTTTCCTCACACAACCTCTTTAATAAATCTCATTTAATGCCACTGTTTTTTGATTCCGAGTCCAGCACTTGGCTTCAGTTTTCCACTGACAATGACGGAATACAGTAATCTGTCATCATCGTGCCTTCCTCTGCCATCTGTCTCATGTTCTTCACTGATACTGCTCAGCTGTGTGTGGAGATATAGGCAGGTTATTTGAGCAGGGGTGGTGGCCAAGTGGTTAGTGTTCTTGGTTTCAGTGCAGAAGGTTCCCAGTTCAAACCCCACATTTGTCCATGTAAGGAGAAATGCTGGGCATCTGGTGTAAAACTTGTACCAAATCAACATGCAGATCCAAGGTGGATCTGCTGTGGTGACCCCGAGAGAAATCAAGGGAGCAGCCAAAGGGACTTTCTATTTGAGTTTTAGAATGTAGCCACTATTAAACAATCAGAAAATAACCGTTTACTTCTATGATTTGGTATATCTCTTAGAAACTGTCTGTTTTACTGACTGATGAGCACAGCTAGAGCTAATACATCATCTATCAAGCAACCACTAATCAATCAGCTGGTGGTAGACATGTTTTTAGGATATTACACACCCCAATTCTGATTGATCTGGTGCATCAAATTGATTTGAGTTACAAGATGATAGCATTTATCCTTTTTGATTTATAATGGTGACAAACTAGGGGATGGAATCACTGCATTTTAGAAGGATGCCTAGGCTTTTCTAAAGCCTATGAAAAAGAAATATAAAAAAATCAGCAAGATTGCATGTGTTTTGGAGCAGACATACTGAGCTGGTGAAAGAACTTTGACTCCTATGTTTCAGAGACATTAGCTGATTTCTCCTGTTGGAAAAAGAGGCTGACAAGTTCTTGACTGTGCCAGGATGACATGGTGACTGTGCCAGATTTGCTTGGCACTGCAGCCTGGGAAGGCTGGCTTTGTGCTCAGGCTTGGGATGAAGTGAAGAGAGCTTGGTCATATTAACAGATGGAGCCTTAACAGTTTGCTGATTTGTAATTTGGGATGAGGGTGTGTTGCCTCATTTGTTATTTTGGGGCATTATTTATGGTAATTCACTCATCATTCATGAATGCACACTGATCTCCACACAGACAGAATTCAGCATGTTTACACATGTAATTTACACAGTTATCTGGATTTATAAGTGTCTGTACAAGTTAAAAGTCCTACTGCATATTTGTTCCATTCACACACTAAATCAGCTGATTTTAATTACTTGAACTCTTCAGGCAGATACTTGGGTTAATCAATGAAATCACCTGTTTTAGGTGCACAGGTACAAGCATGGCAGAACATTTACTCACTGAAACTGAGGTTTTCCACTGCTGTCAAAAAGGAGATGAGAAATCTGACATCTTTTTACAAATGTTTTCTTGCATGAGGCCCAATGTGCAAAAAAAAGATACATGAGGATGTGGAATTCCCCCGATGTTGTTGCTGTTTTAGACACCTGCTTCAAATATAACTGGTTTGACAAATGCATGGTTTTTAATGCAATCTGTCCAGAACACTTAAAGTCATTATCAAATAAAAAAAACAAAAACAAACAAAAAAAACAAAACAAAAACAAAACAACAACAAAACACTTTGACATTTAAGGAGTTCCACTCAAACCCCACATTTGTCCATGTAAGGAGAAATGCGGGACATCTGGTGTAAAACTCAGGTGACCCTGAGAGAAAACAAGGGAGCACTTTTTTTTCTTTTTCATTTTTTTTTTTTTTTTTTTTTTTTGCTTGTCCAGTCATGAATTTCATTGGGATCCAAACATAACCATAAACGTTATGTAGCTTTAAACAAAATCACTATTCTTCACGAGTCCTATTGCCCTCGCTGGACGCATCCCCATAAAATTTACCACATAGCCTCATCACAGTGTTACCCAAGAGCATAGTTCATTTTCACTGCAATTCTATCACAGCCCAACAAATGACTGTGATAAAATAAATAAGTGTAGTATTTTCTGGAAATAAATCATAGTTTTTTTGTTTGTTTTTCCCTAGCTTTGGAAGAACAGAAATTTTGAATCTGGTGACTCTGGGTACACCCTAGACAGGACACAAGTCTATCACAGGGCCACATACAGGCAGACAAATTCATTCACACCTACAGTCAATTTAAAGTTTCGAGTTCAACTAACACACTATTTATATCTGTCCTTCCCAGGAATCAAAGCACTAACAAAATTAACTTCTATGATGAAAGAATAAATAAATACACAAGAACAATGCACAGAAATCCCAAACTAAAGAGCTGATGATTCAGGAAAAAAAAGGTGTGACTCATACTCCAATGTGATTTAAATGCTGGAAAATATGTTAAGTCAATAAATAAACAAGCATTTTCTTCTTTTTTGGATGGACTTCTCCAAATATGACATAAAGGTTCACCACAGTCTGAGCCAGTCAGGGTTTTTGCCAAGTATAATCTAAACTCAAAACACAATTTACTGAAAAATTACAAATCAGAAAGCTTGTTCATATTTGCCCCCAGTGTTTTTGTTAACAGCTGTGTGTGTGCCAGAAGGTTGAATACTAAGAATAAGGCTCATCTTTGAATTGTCTCCAGCTCTCATGTGTGATCAGAAAACAGAAGCTGAAATAGTAAAAAGAAACAGAATACAGTGAAAATGAAACACCTCAGAGGGCTGACACATACCCTGCATGCTTTACACATCACAATATAAATGTAGCAGTTATCACAAATTAACCTTTTCTTGACCCGATTAACAGGTTTGTCCACCAGCTGGGGAGGAAATCCGCCCAGCTGCTTTTGACTCATCTTGTCCAGAGACGCACAGGAACACACGCACACACATCAGTGAAAACAATATTCTGTTCCGGTGTGGCAGACTGAATGGTCCTCCCTAAGAATTGGTCCACCCTGCCTTCACTGCACATTTATCATTTGGGACCACAGCAGCTCGTCTGAGACTGATTCCCTTCACCCAAAGCGATCAAAGGGAATAATGTGATTATTAACCACCAGATAAAGTAAAACACCTTAATCATTCTAGTCAATTTTTAGCATAAACGAGGCGAAAATCGGTTACTCGCTACTGACACTTTGAAATGACAGAGGTGTAGCAGCTGCTGTGGTGCTCTGATCACTTCCCCCATCTTTTATTATGAAATAATGCTGAATTTATGTGGAAATCATTGTTGTACAAAAGCTTCAGATATCTGTCATTGAGACAGATGACGACTGGAGGGCAGTCAGAAATGAGGTGATAATCAGTGAATCGCTGGTGACGCTCAGAAATAACGCTGCTGTGGTCCCAAATGATGCGTGCGCAGTGAAGGCCGGGGCGGACTGATTTTTAGGGGGAACCGCTCGGTCGGCGACACCGGTAAGCAGGCTGACAAACTCTTGGGACAAACAGATTTTTTGTTTCAGAGGATGAGATGGAATGTGAGCGAAAGACAGAAAAAAGGGACAGCACCAGAAAAATAAAAATAAAAATAACACTGGTGACTCAGTGTTCACAGATCTAAAAAATAAATAAATAAAAACACCCACTTGCAGTACAGCATGAACTGAACATTTCTTTGAAACTTAAGAGGAGTACAACCCCGATCTACTAAAAGATGATAATTCCTCTTCCGCTGTGCACAGCCCGCTGGAAGTCCTTGCATGTGTGCAAAGTACAGTGAAGGTGCATGAGTGTTTCTGCATTTTGAGTGTTTTGTTGGTGGTGGTGGTGGTGGGGGGCACAGGGGGGTTATAATTCATGGTTTATAAAGAATTATCTGTGTAATCTGGCCGCATGAGGACAGCCGTGTCTAAAAGCAGGCATAGATGGCGCTTTTACAAGCTGAATACAAATCCCAGCATGCAAACAAACACAGTGAGAAATGTTATTGATGCCCTGTAGAATTCTCACATACACATACTGTCCCCGTGAGGGGAAAAACAACACTGTGATTAACAGTCAGTGCTCTCCTCTGTGCAGTGGGAAAGCACAGCAGGACTGCTCTCCTGCTGCTCATCTCTAATCTGCTTTTTTTTATCTCTCGGAGCCTTGTGGCTCTGCCTATCCTCAGTTTAAGTTCCTGTTGCGCTGCCATTTCCTCTCTTCTTCCTTGCCTACCTTCTCTGATCCTGTTTTATAGCGACTTGGTTTCAAGCAATATGTCATGAAACACCAAGGGGGGAGGGTGCACGTTTTTGTACTTACGAGTCGCTGATGAATCGTCCTCAAAGTGATGATAATCAGCTAAGTCAGCTCATGCAGTCTTCCTGCAATGAAAATTGGCACCCTTTTGGGCATTTTGGCACATGTTTTGAAAGCACTGCGATGGCTGCTGTCATGTCGTGACTGCCCCATCTAACCTTCCACTGTGCCATATTCTTTTTTTGTTTGTTTGTTTCCTTATTGTGCTTTTTTTAGTTTTTTTTTGCATCAACTTGTTTAGTGATTGCGAGCTGCAGTGCTTGTGTGTTGTGTTAATAGTCCTAATTACCTCCACCAACGAAGTTGGACCCCTGTTTGTTTTGACATCTTTTTTACAGATGATTCATTTTTTGACACGCAAGAACTGATTTAGTTTTCAAGGTCATAAGTCAAAGGTCAATGTCAGGAAAAATATAGGAAAAATACCTATCCTTCTAAATCAGAACTATCAAAAAAAGATTGAATTTCTTTCATATTTGACAGTGTTATGTAGGATGGTATACAAATAAAGAATGTTTATGAGTTCAATTGGTATGAATATTTCATGAGGTGAAAGATGGAATGTTCCATTCAACGAGGCGAAGATGAGTTGAATGCTACGTTCCATGTTTTACCGAATTAAATATTTGTTCCATTGAAAGAATGTAAAAACATTCATTATTTGTTTTATATAATAGCTAAAATAGATCCTTGTTTTTTGATATTATATTCATTGATAAATAACAGAAAAGGGACTTACATTTTGGTGCGTCACTGGTGCTTTGACATCAACAGTCCAACACAAACTTTGAATAGAAGTCCAAAATTGTTCTCAGTCAACATGGAAAAATGGTTAGATCATTCAAAAATAATTCTGGCGATGTAGTCTGTGACACTTTTTTGCTGTGTGTTAGAAGAATTAGCACCGTCAATTATCTCATTTAAATCGTCGTCTGTCAGCAAAACAAACTCCGCCATGTTTAGCTAAATGCCGCCCCAACTAGTATGTGCATGGGCGGGGTTCACAGCATGCAATGGTACAAAATGTATGGAACCATATTTGCACACTAAATGCAACACAACACAAATGGGAAAAATAATCCATGTCATGTGACATATAAAGCATCAATCAAATGATCAAGGAGCCACTCAACCATTATATACTATAATATCCTTTGCTGACTGACAATGTTTGATCTGGATCTGATCTGGATTACAGATTTTGTGGCCACTGAAACCCCATTTAATGTAATATATTTTACATTGTATCAAACGTGCTCCAATCACTCTCATATTTGAAAGTGAGGTGTAGACTGGCACTCACTATCGTCTGACAAAGTCTGATCGAGATCTGATCTAGATTGTGGATTCTGTGGACATTTGAATTTAATATTGAACAGCGCATGTGGTGTACATTTTGCATGATATATCAATCAGAAGGGCCTCAATCACTCTCATTTATGACAATGAGGTGCAAGCATGCACTCTCAGTGAATAGACTAAGTTTGATCCGCATCGGATCCGTATTGTGTATTTAGCAGATATTTGTTTTTAACATTGAAAAGCCCTTCATCAGGATTTGGATTTTTGCGTTGTGTTTCCCCTGTCTTGCTTTGTTTAGTTATTTTGTTTGATTGGTTGTGTTTGATGTTAGTTCTCTTGCTGGTCTCTTTCCTGCTTGGGTTTTTTCTGTCCCTATCTCTCTTGTCTGTCTCTTGGTGCTTGGTGGTGGGCATTTCCCTCTGTCTGGCCACACCCTTGTTTTGGTACACACACCTGTTTCTAATCCACAGCTCATCACCTGGGTGTCTTTATGGTTCAATCTTTGCACTAGTCCCTCGCCAGATTGACGTGCCCTGTGCCTTCACTTCCAGCTCTGTTCCTTGTGTTTCCCATCCTGCTGGTGTCCTTGTGTGTATGACTACCTGTTAACTTGACCATGCCTAAGCCTGATATTAGTTGTACTGCCTTTTTGTGTACCAGAGCCAGCTTACTGTTTCAGTTAACTGTTTTTACATACAGAGCTACCTGTCTGAGTCCTGCACTTGTGTGCAGCCATTTCTGACCACCAAGCCTGATGCCCTTTTGATCTATATTTTATATTATATTTTAGATTATGAAAAGCCACTTCTAACAAGACTTTGACCTTGAAAATGTTTTTCCCCAGTAACATTTGTTGAATTGGTAACTAGTGTTGGCGGAGGTTTGTGCCCTGTAAGCGTGGTGCTCTTGCTTTTAATGTTACAGTGGTGACCAGAGTGGGTTGCCATGCAAACAGAGGTGATTTGGTACTGTATAAATAACATTTATTTGAACCGAAATGAAATCACAACCACATAAAGTAATACTAAAAAAAGAAATACTAGCACTTTATGAGTCCAACCTTATGAACAATTTTGCCAGATTTCCTTTGGAAGTCTTCAACAAAAAGCAGCACACAAAGAGTGTAAGACATCTTACCCTTGATTCCACCCTGCATGGCTTAATAATGTCACATGCATGCCTTGGGTTTGATCCGCCATGCACGTGGCTTCACATCCCACTGGCAGCATTTCTGTAGTTGAGCATTAGTTAACTTGTTGAATTGGTTATGCGTTACTAGGCTACAATGAAACATGGGGCACTGTGGTGCTGCAAGTGTTGCAAGTGCTCTTGTTTGCTAACACAGCTATTCCACAGTGCGCCATTCTACTACGATCACTCATGATTCAAAAATGTGCAGAAACGGCTGACTTCAGGTTGCCTCCTAACAGACTGGTTTATAAAATGAAGATATGGCAACTGACTGGCTTTAAACATGCAGACCTGGCAACTCACCCAAAAATGAAAGAAAGGAGCTGCGCCCTCAGCCATACATGATCAATGCCCAGAAATTGGAACGAACTATGAACGATTTTGAGAATTGGGATGAAATATTTAAACGGTTCAAAAATTCGATCCCAATTTCAAATTTGGTGCAGCCGACGGTCGCAAGTACTTCATATACCAAGCTTGTTCTACATTGACAATGATGGATCAGGAAGTGACTATGATGGTTCAAACATGCCCCAATTTGCTATTTGGTATTAAACAGGAAGAAACGGCGCTCTGTGGAATAGCCCCATTAAGTGAAGGTTTTCAGTTCAAGACCACGCATACCCACTGCTCCATATAATGTGGAGAAGTATCAGGAAGGGCATCCAGCAAAAAACCTGTACCAAACAAACATGCATCTCCATTCCTGAGGGGGAAGCAGGGAGAAGTCAAAAGAAGAATAAGAAATCTAAGAACTGACATGATTTGTTTTTTGTAACTTTATCTTGTTGTTATTTCCTACTTTATTGTGTTGCAGTTTTTAAAGTTGATACTGCAAAAGAATGGTGGCTGTGTTTCAGATGTTTAAATTACACTGTAGCGATCAAACAAGGTGACAGAGGGAAAGGAAAAAAGAACACATGAATCATGTGGAAAGTACTGCTCGATTGGCTGGTCAGACGTGAACCAGAAGTGGCATCCATCAAAAATTGACTCTGCATGTATTCTCGGTGGAGCAGAGAGCCACTTCAGGGACATGCCTGAAATGCACCACAACACTGCGGGTAAAATCATAGGCATTGTTAGTCGAGATCCCAAAGGAGCTTGTGAGACAACTGTAATCACTTCAGTGTTTCCCCTAGGACTTTTTTTTTTTCAGGCCTGGTGATACTCACTGAATGTGGCCCCTCCACCCCCAAAATCAACTGGCCAGAAAAATGTGAAGCTCTCAGAAACAAAAAGCTAAAGTCAAGTGAAGTGCTCACGATTTATGGAATACTACTACACTCATGGAAAGCTTGATAATTGGGGATAAAAACAAACAAAGAAACCTAGTTTTCACGGGAAATACACAAGTATTTTTCAAGTTAACAATACTCAAAGACTAGGATCACTCAGTTTCAGCATCACTAACTTGTACCCCATCAACTGCATGGATGCAAACAATACATTTGGGTATAAGGAAAATTTAATATGCATATTTATTAGCAGAGTCCCCCCAAGTCATTATCAGATCTCAGGATGCACACACACTTTTTCTTCAAACTTAAGTCCAGCCACCCTGGTAACGTGTGGCCACACAAAATGAGGCCAGTGTCCTGACAAAATAATCTACTTGTCAAGAGTATCTCCACTGTGCACTTTTCACTACTCTGGACTTAACACCTCTCATCATCAAGATATCTACCTCTCTTTACCGCGCATGCATATTTCCCTGTCGCGATGAGCTGCCCATCATCTAACAACAATGTTCGGCTTTAAAGATAGAGTGTGTACATGCAAGTCTTTACATTTATAAATTGAAAAGTTGCATTACTGTCTTTTTATGGAAAGACAAATCTTATGTGGGTTTTCTGCTTTTCTTTGGTGGGTGAGCTCAAAGTGATGGGTGAGGTACGAATGTGCAATTGCGCGGTGTAACTCATCTCAAAGGAACACGGTGACCGGTCAAGATGAGCTCCACTACCGAAGAAAACCCACGTAAGTTTTGTCTTTACATAAAAATACAATAATAGGTATATTTTCGATTTAAAAAAGTAAAGACTTGCATGTAGACGCTGTCTTTAAAGGAGAATACTGTTGTTAGATGACGTTGAGCTCAGCTCGACTGGGGAGCTCAACTCGACACACGTAACTGTGGATTTGCGTGACGGGAATGTCGAAATCCCCGTTTGCAGCTCATTTCGACAGAACACTGGGCCAAAAGTGGCTGCAAATTAGCAGCCCTCTTTCAGGTGCAGCAAAGTGTCAGAATTAACAAACTGCTGTGTGACAAACCACCACGCAAATCACATTATTTTCTGCTTTTTAAATGACACGTTGCATTTAGCAGTACAGATGTCTGGTGTGAAATGGGAGGTACCGAGAAGGACTTTTAACATCACACAAACAGCGAGACAGCATTTCATGAAAAAATGTTTGCAGTGCAGAAATATGCTTGGATGTGTGTGGATATGTGTCAAAATCCGCAGAGCAGATGTCAGAGTCTGATCTATGACACCTTTTTATTGAAAGCTGACTCTAGCTTTAATTGATGCAGACAGCAGTCTGAGGGTTTATCGAGTGAAGTGATCCTTTAACGAGCCAATAATCTGTTTGCTTTCAGATGGTTCTGCAATACCACAGATGTGTGTGCCTGACCCACTCCAGCTAAAAGGGAACGACAGGTGCCACCGTGATTAGATGATGTCCAACTCAGACTACACAACACCCAAGAATAAAAAATACTGTAAATCCAACCCTTTTACACTCATTTTCCTACCCATTAAATAGCAAAGTGTGCTGAGACACACCAAGAAATGGGCTTGCACCCTCTGAGTGAACCTGTTCAGCATCAGCCATTAGTAGGTCCCCATATGCTCCATTGACATCCACCATTTTACTGTGATACAGTTCATTGTTCCATTTTCTTATTACACAGCACACTGTAAATTCTGCTCCTATGGATGGAGAGATGTAGAGGATGATGTCTAGTGTTAGTTGGAGCTGAGGATTATTTATGGCCTCTACTACTAAGCTTGTGCAGCTTCAGCATGTTGCATCCTATATGTTAATTAGTACAATATTCAGAGCAAAGCTAGTCCTGTGGTTAAGATGTGACAATAAACTGTCCACCGCACTTACAGAGATGGAAATGAAGCACCAGGTGGTCACAGAAATGGAGGAGGATGATTTTAAGATGAACAGCTGCCTGGCAATGTCAAAGAAACTGTCAATAAATGCACTGATTAAAGCAACTAGATTGCACATAATAATCCCATCTGCACAGATGCTTTAGGGGGAAAACAACATCCATGATTTTAATCAGGGGGAAGAAAAAACACCTCTAAATCTGGATAAATGTTTAAAGGAATCACTGTTGTGAAACTTATAATGAATGGGCTGTATAGTGATTTTTGGTCCGACAACGTTGGCATTACTTTTTTCACGGATATACAAGGTTCAATACATTATCAATTCAGTTTTCAATTTAATTTCGATTTGTTTTCATTTATATAGCACCAAATCACAACAGAATTGCCTCAAGGTGCTTCACACAAGTAAGGTCTAACCTTACTAACCCCCAGAGCAGCAGTGGTAAGGAAAAACTCCCTCTGAGGAAGAAACCTCAAGCAGACCAGTCTCAAAGGGGTGACCCTCTGCTTGGGCCATCCTACAGACATAAATTACAGAACAATTCACAAAATGAATATACAAGAAATGCTGTTGGTGCACAGGACAGGAGGGTTTTCAGCACAAATACAACACCCATCTCTGTATGGAGCTGCACCTTAAACAGAGAGAAAAAACAGAATCAGGCATCAGAAAGACAACAAATACAGTATAATTTGTCAGCATTAATCGACAAGAAAAAACAGAAGAAATACTAAGGTGATCGCCAGCCACTACCGTAAGCTTGCTTTACTCCCTAAGTGACTTCCAGGGAAATGGCAACAGATCCACCTGTCTTTAATCCATGCCTCTTCAAAGGAAGGCATGTCAGTAAGATTGAGGAAATGTTCATATACAGTGCATCTGGAAAGTATTCACGCATTTTTACACATTTGGTTATGTTACAGCCTTATTCTAATGGATGAAATTCAATTTCCCTCAAAATTCTACACATAATACCCCATAATGACAATGTGAAAAAAGTTTTTAGAGAATTTTGCTAATTTATTAAAAACAAACACACAAAAAAACCCTAAGAAATCACTCGTAAATAAGTATTCACAGCCTTTGCTGTGAAGTTCAAAACTGCGCTCAGGTGCATCCTGTTTCCTCTGACCATCCCTGAGATCTTTCTGCAACTTAACTGCAGTCCACCTGGAGTAAATTCAGTTGACTGGACATGATTTGGACACACCTGTCGACATATAAGGTCCCACAATTGACAGTGCATGTCAGAGCACAACCCAAGCAAGAAGTCAAAGGAATTGACTGTAGACCCCTGACACAGGATTGTATAGAGGCACAAATCTGGGGAAGGGTACAGAAACATTTCTGCTGCTTTGAAGGTCTGAATGACCACAGTGGTCTCCACCATCTGTAAATGGAAGAAATTTGGATCCACCAGGATTGTTCATAGAGCTGGCCATCTGTCTAAACTGACTGACAGGGTGAGAAGCACCTTTGTCAGGGAGGTGACAAAGAACCTGGTGGTAATGCTGTGAGAGCTCCAGCAATCCTCTGTTGAGAGAGGAGAACCTTCCAGATGGACAACTATCCAGCCACCACCATGCTGTGGGAATGTTTTTCAGCAGCAGGAACTGGGAGACTAGTCATGATTGAGGGAAAGATGAATGCAGCAATGTCAAGAGACATCCTGGATGAAAACCTGCTCTAAAGTGCTCTTGATATCAAACTAGGGTGACGGTTCATCTTTTAGCAGGACAATGACTCAAAGCAGACATCCAAAATATCAAAGGAGTGGCTTCAGGGCAACTCTGTGAATGTCCTTGGATGGCCCACTCCAAGCTTGTGGCATCATATTCAAGAAGACTTGAGTTTGTAATTGCTGCCAAAGTTGCATCAACAAAATATTGAGCAAAGGGTGTGAATACTTATGTACGTGTGATTTCTTAGGTGCAACAATAAATTTTATATATATATATATATATATATATATATATATATATATATATATATACACACATACAAGGTCTGTTAGAAAAGTATACAACCTTTTTATTTTTTTCAAAAACCTGATGGATTTGAATCACGTGTGCTTGCATGAGCCAACCTTGAACCTTCGTGCACATGCATGAATTTTTTCACGCCTGTCGATTGCGTCATTTGCTTGTAAGCAGCCTTTGTGTGAGGATGGGTGGAGTCTCTCGTCATTTTTTTCTTTGCAAAGAAATGGTGGAATGACTGGAGCAGCGCGACTGCATCAAATTTTGCCAGAAACTGGGCGACAGCCAGGTGGAAACCATTAGGATTATTCAGACGGCTTTCGGTGACGATGCTATGGGCATCACACAGATTAAGAAGCGGTACAACCGGTTTAAAGACGGCCGCACAACGGTGGAGAGCGCGCCACGCTCCAGGCAGCCATCAACATGCTGAAATGACCAGATCATTCCAAAGTGAACGCTGTGGTGACACAGGACCGTCGTGTGACTATCCGAGAAATTACGGAAGAGGTGGACATCAGCACTTTATCGGCACATTCCACTGTGGCAGAAGATTTGGCCATGAAAAGAGTTGCAGCAAAATTCATGCCGATGGCTTGGGCATGAGGCTGATGGTGGAACAAAAGTACCACCGTGTTGAAGCCTCACAGGACATGTTGTGACATGCTCACCTCTTCCACAATTTCTCGGACAGTCACATGACTGAAAAGCCATCAAAAGCCATCTGAATCTTCCAAATGGTGGAAGAGGTGGGCATGTCACAACATGTCCTGTATAAAATTTTGATACGTCACACCCACTGAAATCACAAGCACTTCAAACATTCCCTGCTGTATATACAGTACATACAGTACATGTCCATTAGCCACAGCAGCTCAGTAGCTCAACTGCCACACGTACACAACACATCTGGTGTAAAAGAGGTATAAGGGTGGGCACCCACAATGGAGGCAAAAATTTGTCTGACATGATTAAATAACTCATGGCAGAAAAACACAAACCTGAACAAGAAAATAAAGCAAAAAAAAAAAAAGAGAAAAAAGTTAAATATGATCTACTCTCAATCTGGTTGGGAATCAGGTATCCCTTTTCGCCTTTAACTACCCATTATTTGTAACGTACAAGTACTTTTGGCTCGAGACAGATTGCATTGCACAAACCAGCGTGGCTGCTTTCTGAAGTCCAAAGAGTGACAGGAGAGAAGACAGCAGCTCCAGCCCCCTGGCTTTGAGGCCAGGATGGAGGACAGCTGGTCAGGTTTGGCTCAGCAATAAGAGAACATGGCAAGATATTAGAGGATACTCATCAAACGACCAAACACAGACTAAAAAGAGTCAAAAAATGTCTCATGTGAAGATGTGACTCATTCTGTGCGCATAAATGGAACATACATTTGTCCACGCTTCAAATACAGACACTGGAAGCTCCCTAGATGGAAGGAAAAGTCGATCTAATTTCTTTTATCAGGTAATTTAATGTTAATTTTCTGCACTATGAGCTCCTATCTGCTGTGTTACACTGCTGATCATTCCGACAGACATGGTGTGATCTAATAGGATCAGACAGGTGTGAAGACATGAAGCATAAAAAAACCAAGCACATTCCATCTAAGACAGGAGCTGCATCTCCAACTCTGACAAAGAGGAAAAACTGTGCAAAACAGCTACTGCCTATTCACGTCACTGAGGCAGAAGTATGCACATCTGCATGAAATCGTGCATTAACTCAAACACACAAATATATGAACTGACGCAAAGTTAAACATCCAATCACAGCATATAAAGAGTCTAATTACAGCATTTCACAATTGACAGCTTTCGGAAATAGTCGTGAAATATTTGAGGGACAGAATATGTTTCTTTCTTTTATGTTACTGTACCTAAAGTGCAAAATGCAAACAGGGAGACAGATTTTGTGCTTCTACAATATGTGAGCAGGGCTTTGTGAGTTAGCTTTGAAGTCTAATATCTCATTTCAGCTGTTGTGGGGGAAAAACACCACTGAAAAAACAGTTTAGGAATGGAGAGCTTACTTTAAACATTCATATGATAGACAGCACGCCTCTCAAACGGCATGGAAACTCTACCCATACCTGTGCTACAATGGGAGCAGAAATTGAGCAGAAAATGAACACTTAGTTTATGTTTAGAAAGCATTACAAAAATTCATTTTGAAAACATTAGTTGTTAGGATACTCTGCTGCAACTCCAAATTCAAACTTGCTTTGTGAATTTCTCCTCTGTGAGATCAATAAAGTTTATCTTTATCTTTAAATAAATGGACTGCATTTATATAGCGCTTTTCCATCTGCATCAGACGCTCAAAGCACTTTACATTTATGCCTCACATTCACCCCAATGTCAGGGTGCTGCCATGCAAGGCGCCCACTACACACCGGGAGCAATAGGGGATTAAAGGCCTTGTCCAAGGGCCCTTGGTGATTTTCCAGTCAGGTGGGGATTTGAACCCATGATCTTCTGGACTCAAGCCCAACACCCTCACCACTAGACCATACACCTCCTCTCAGATCCTAGGGGAACTGTGGGATTTTCAACCTAGGCTCTATTTTTTTTATGTTTTTGGGTTCATCTTTGTCAAGCAGGCCAAAAACCAGTCTAATAATAAGCCAATTTTGCATCTTAGCATATGTGTGGGCATGCTGGACTGGGTCAAAGTCGACCACTCCCCAAAACACATGTGCTGACAGCAATGTAAATATTTAAGATTTTGAGCACTGGAAAGTCATCATTTTGAAAGACTTATTCAAGAAGCAAGGCTACAAAAAAGGCGTGAAGCCGAAGACAGAACTTGTGGCCCTATCTTATACAGTCACTCTGCAAAAATGACTATTTACGTTACTGACAATTCCCGATCCATTACAACAGTCAGACGTTTGGGAAAATGACAGATTGGTAACATGCAGATGTTCCCACTGCTTGTAGATATTAACAAGTATCTTACACGGAAAGACGAGCAAAACTTCAAAGGCCATGAAACACAGACTGAGACCTGTCTGTTTTTATACATACATAGTCTATATTCTGTGTACCGGTGTTACATACCATGTATAAATATTCAAATCAAATCAAATCAATTTTATTTATATAGCGCCAAATCACAACAAACAGTTGCCCCAAGGCGCCTTATATTATAAGGCAAGGCCATACAATAATTACTGAAAAACCCCAACGGTCAAAACGACCCCCTGTGAGCAAGCACTTGGCAACAGTGGGAAGGAAAAACTCCCTTTTAACAGGAAGAAACCTCCAGCAGAACCAGGCTCAGGGAGGGGCAGTCTTCTGCTGGGACTGGTTGGGGCTGAGGGAGAGAACCAGGAAAAAGACATTCTGTGGAAGAGAGCAGAGATCAATCACTAATGATTAAATGCAGAGTGGTGCATACAGAGCAAAAAGAGAAAGAAACACTCAGTGCATCATGGGAACCCCCCAACAGTCTAAGTCTATAGCAGAATAACTAAGGGATGGTTCAGGGTCACCCGATCCAGCCCTAACTATAAGCTTTAGCAAAAAGGAAAGTTTTAAGCCTAATCTTAAAAGTAGAGAGGGTGTCTGTCTCCCTGATCTGAATTGGGAGCTGGTTCCACAGGAGAGGAGCCTGAAAGCTGAAGGCTCTGCCTCCCATTCTACTCTTACAAACCCTTGGAACTACAAGTAAGCCTGCAGTCTGAGAGCGAAGCGCTCTATTGGGATGATATGGTACTATGAGGTCCCTAAGATAAGATGGGACCTGATTATTCAAAACCTTATAAGTAAGAAGAAGAATTTTAAATTCTATTCTAGAATTAACAGGAAGCCAATGAAGAGAGGCCAATATGGGTGAGATATGCTCTCTCCTTCTAGTCCCTGTCAGTACTCTAGCTGCAGCATTTTGAATTAACTGAAGGCTTTTCAGGGAACTTTTAGGACAACCTGATAATAATGAATTACAATAGTACAGCCTAGAGGAAATAAATGCATGAATTAGTTTTTCAGCATCACTCTGAGACAAGACCTTTCTAATTTTAGAGATATTGCGCAAATGCAAAAAAGCAGACCTACATATTTGTTTAATATGCGCATTGAATGACATATCCTGATCAAAAATGACTCCAAGATTTCTCACAGTATTACTAGAGGTCAGGGTAATGCCATCCAGAGTAAGGATCTGGTTAGACACCATGTTTCTAAGATTTGTGGGGCCAAGTACAATAACTTCAGTTTTATCTGAGTTTAAAAGCAGGAAATTAGAGGTCATCCATGTCTTTATGTCTGTAAGACAATCCTGCAGTTTAGCTAATTTGTGTGTGTCCTCTGGCTTCATGGATAGATAAAGCTAGGTATCATCAGCGTAACAATGAAAATTTAAGCAATGCCGCCTAATAATACTGCCTAAGGGAAACATGTATAAAGTGAATAAAATTGGTCCTAGCACAGAACCTTGTGGAACTCCATAATTAACCTTAGTCTGTGAAGAAGATTCCCCTATGGCATGCTCTAATCTCTGTAATAAAATTTTATGGTCAACAGTATCAAAAGCAGCACTGAGGTCTAACAGAACAAGCACAGAGATGAGTCCACTGTCTGAGGCCATAAGAAGATCATTTGTAACCTTCACTAATGCTGTTTCTGTACTATGATGAATTCTAAAACCTGACTGAAACTCTTCAAATAGACCATTCCTCTGCAGATGATCAGTTAGCTGTTTTACAACTACCCTTTCAAGAATTTTTGAGAGAAAAGGAAGGTTGGAGATTGGCCTATAATTAGCTAAGATAGCTGGGTCAAGTGATGGCTTTTTAAGTAATGGTTTAATTACTGCCACCTTAAAAGCCTGTGGTACATAGCCAACTAATAAAGATAGATTGATCATATTTAAGATCGAAGCATTAATTAATGGTAGGGCTTCCTTGAGCAGCCTGGTAGGAATGGGGTCTAATAGACATGTTGATGGTTTGGAGGAAGTAACTAATGAAAATAACTCAGACAGAACAATCGGAGAGAAAGAGTCTAACCAAATACCGGCATCACTGAAAGCAGCCAAAGATAACGATACGTCTTTGGGATGGTTATGAGTAATTTTTTCTCTAATAGTTAAAATTTTATTAGCAAAGAAATTCATGAAGTCATTACTAGTTAAAGTTAAAGGAATACTCAGCTCAATAGAGCTCTGACTCTTTGTCAGCCTGGCTACAGTGCTGAAAAGAAACCTGGGGTTGTTCTTATTTTCTTCAATTAGTGATGAGTAGTAAGATGTCCTAGCTTTACGGAGGGCTTTTTTATAGAGCAACACTCTTTTTCCAGGCTAAGTGAAGATCTTCTAAATTAGTGAGACACCATTTCCTCTCCAACTTACGGGTTATCTGCTTTAAGCTGCGAGTTTGTGAGTTATACCACGGAGTCAGGCACTTCTGATTTAAAGCTCTCTTTTTCAGAGGAGCTACAGCATCCAAAGTATGCAGCACAATGGCAAATGGTACGAATAAGTCATGTCACGTGACATACAAGTCACCAATCAAATGACAAGGATCCACTTAGCCATTATATAATAGACATGACAAATTAGGAATCATCAGATGTGTGCCATAACATACAAATTATCAAATATTTGTCTGGGATTATTTGGATATGTAACAGATACACAGTAAGTTAAAATAATAATTATGACTCATCACATCCTTCGGGATCTTACAATTCTGTTGGAAAAGTTGCAGCACAAATGCAATGTGCAGATTCCACTCCTGTGCAAGACTAGCATGCTTTTATTCCACTTTTACAGCACATGCAGATGATTCACAAAGCAATATGTACCTGGCATGCTGCTTTAACACTGCTTAAAGATTCAGATTAAAATTATTATGTTCACAGCGCTGCACTTTTTCCACATTTATTAATGTTACAGCCTTATTCCATCATCATCGGCATAATCTCGTTTCCAAGCATTAAAGGCCCATGTCAGATCAAGCTCAGTTGTTCAAGGGGTGATGATGATGTCTTAAAATAAATTTGCACAAATGGAAAAATGGATAAAATTTTTTTTTTCCTCAAAATTTTACACAATATACTCCATAATGACAAAGTGAAAAAAGTTTTTTTTTTTCAAATTTATTAAAAATAACAATAGAAAAACTAAGAAATCACATGTACATATATACGAGGTCTGTCAATAAAGTATAGGTCCTTTTTATTTTTTTCAAAAACTATATGGATTTCATTCATATGTTTTTACGTCAGACATGCTTGAACCCTCGTGCGCATGCGTGAGTTTTTCCACGCCTGTCGATGACGTCATTCGCCTGTGAGCACTCCTTGTGGGAGGAGTCGTCCAGCCCCTCGTCGGAATTCCTTTGTCTGAGAAGTTGCTGAGAGACTGGCGCTTTGTTTGATCAAAATTTTTTCTAAACCTGCGAGACACATTGAAGTGGACACGGTTTGAAAAATTAAGCTGGTTTTCAGTGAAAATTTTAACGGCTGATGAGAGAATTTGAGGTGATACTGTCGCTTTAAGGACTTCCCACGGTGCGAGACGTCGCGCAGCGCTCTCAGGCGCCGTCGTCAGCCTGTTTCAAGCTGAAAACCTCCACATTTCAGGCTCTATTGATCCAGGACATCGTGAGAGAACAGAGAAGTTTCAGAAGAAGTCGGTTTCAGCATTTTATCCGGATATTCCACTGTTAAAGGAGATTTTTTTTAATGAAAGACGTGCGGACGGATTGCCACAGGAAAAACACCTCTGTTGGAAGACTTAAGGATGAATTGGAACATGTCCAGCTGTTAAACAATTTCTCATATACTCACTCCACTGAAAGCCATCAAAAGCCGCCTGGATTTTACAAATGGTTATCAACACGGAGGTGTTTTTCCTGTGCTCGCGCACCACGCCGTCCGCACGTCTTTCATTAAAAAAATCTCCTTTAACAATGGAATATCCGGATAAAATGCTGAAACTGACTTCTTCTGAAACTTCTGTTCTCTCACGATGTCCTGGATCAATAGAGCCTGAAATGTGGAGGTTTTCAGCTTGAAACAGGCTGACGACGGCGCCTGAGAGCGCTGTGCGATGTCTCGCACCGTGGGAAGTCCTTAAAGCGACAGTATCACCTCAAAATCTCTCATCAGCCGTTAAAATTTTCACTGAAAACCAGATTAATTTTTCGAACCGTTGTCAATTCGATGTGTCTCACAGGTTTAGAAAAAATTTTGATCAAACAAAGCGCCAGTCTCTCAGCAACTTCTCAGACAAAGGAATTCCGACGAGGGGCTGGACGACTCCTCCCACAAGGAGTGCTCACAGGCGAATGACGTCACAGACAGGCGTGGAAAAACTCACGCATGCGCACGAGGGTTCAAGCATCTCTGACGTAAAAACATATGAATGAAATCCATATAGTTTTTGAAAAAAATAAAAAGGACCTATACTTTATTGACAGACCTCATATTCACAGCCTTTGCCATGAAACTCAAATTTAAGCTCAGGTCCATCCTGTTTCCACTGATCATCCTTGAGATTTTTCCACAGCTTCATTGGAATTCACCTAGGAGAAATACAGTTGATTGGACATGATATGTAAAGGCACGCACCTGTCTACAAATAAGGTCCCACAGCTGGCATTGAACGTCAGAGCACAAGCCACGCATGAAATCAAAAGAATTGCTTGTAGACCTCCAAGACACTACTGTGTCGAGACACAAATCTGAGGAATGGTACAGAAACATTTCTGCTGCTTTGAAGGTCCCAATGAGGACAGTGACCTCCATCATCCGTAAATGGAAGAAGTTATGAGCGATCAGGGGAGAAAGGCCTCAGTCAGGAAGGTAATCAAGAACCCGATGGTTACTCCATCAGCGCTCCAGCATCCAGGCATCATGTTTGGATGAAACCAGGTACCATCCCTACAGTGAAGCATGGTGGTTGCAGCATCATGCTGTGGGGATGTTTTTCAGTAGGAGGAACTGGGAGACTAATAATAATAATAATGATAATAACAATAATAATAAATTGTATTTATAACACACTTTACATTTACAAAAAATCTCAAAGTGCTTTTGTCCACGTTATTTCTTACTTTTTTATTTTTTTAATAAATTTGCACAAATTAAAAAAATAAATATTCATGTTGTCATTATGGAGTGTGAGTGAGTAGAATTTTGAAGGAAAAAAAATTAATTCACTACATTTTGGAATAAGGCTGTCGCATTACAAAATGTGGAAAAGGTGAAGCTCTGTGAATACTTTCTGGATGCACTGTAAATGACAGAGAATATAATGTAAAGTATAAGAATGTCTTTACCTGTCACTCATTATTAATTTACAAGTTGTGCTTCTCGCAGATTCCCTTTGAAGTAATGTTGAATAATTCCCAAACAATGAACAGAAAAAAACAACAGTGAAATTAAGCAGACTGCTATTTCCAGTTTATTTGTGGTTTGTAGCTTTTCTTTCTTTTTTTTTTTTTTTACAAAATCCACAGACAAATCATGTCATGATAGGATGTAAATAAAAGGAGTCATGTCATGCCTTTTCAAGTTAAAACTCTGTAATTTTGGGCTTTATTTTACAATTATGAGGACATGTTACAGCTTTTACAAACAGCACAGCAGGTTACAAGTGTCACAGCAAGTTAAAAAAACTTAGATATGACTCAAAGCAAAATATTTGCAAGACTTGTAAATTAACAAAAATTTAAAGATGTATTAGCTATATTATTTGCAGCTGGTCTGCTCTGTGTCAGCCTGATCCCGTCAGATCTCAGAAGCTAAGCAGTGCAGGATCTGGTTAGTACTTGGATGGGAGACCTTATCGATATTATTTATATCTTCCCTCACCAGCCGCTGTTCATCCGAGGTCTTGAGGTGGAGAGGGTAAGGAACTTCAAGTACCTGGGGGTCCACATCAGCGATGACCTCACCTGGACAAGGCTCAGCGGCAGCTGAGGAAATTTGGGTTGGCACCCAAGATCCTCAGCAACTTCTACAGCTGCATCGAGTCAGTCCTGACCACCTGCATCACTGTGTGGTACCGCAGCTCTACTGTGTGGGACCGCAAAAGCCTACAGAAAGATTGTGTCTAAGATCACCAGGACCCCACAACCCTCTCTGCAGAGCATCTACCACTGCAGAGTCCACAGGAGAGCTGTCTCCAACATCAAAGACCCCACTCACACCCAACATGGACTATTCACACTCCTCCACTCAGGCCGCAGGTTCAGTACCGTGAGATGTAGAACCACCAGGTTCAAGAACTCCTTCTTTCCCGCAGCCATTAGACTGTTAAACAGCTGAACACCCCCCACTACCACCACCACCCCCACCCCCCGTCCTTAAGGACGGAGCTCCCCATCACTGGTCATTTTATTTTCTACTGGACACCTTACTATATGCGGATACTTCATTCTATTGCACTACATACCTGCTAACTTAAATCCACTGGCTCATCGGCTCATTTGCACTAAACCATTTACTGCTGAATGTTGCACAAAACAGTGAATGTTGCACACTGATGCACTATTATGTACATAGGCCATTACACAAGCATATTTTGTATTTCCCCTCTTTTCTAGTATTTCCAGTTTAGTACATTGTGTTGTGGCTGGCGTGCCTGGCTGGCTTTTGTTTGTCTTCTGTTTCTGTCTTTTGGTTTTCCTTTCAGGTGGTACGCGTTTAGGACTGAGTGGCTGTGTGGCTGAGTTATCAGGACCTCACCCTGATCACCTGAGGCTCGTCAGGACTCACAGCTGTGGTGCATCTACACGGATTGGAGCATGGTGGCATTTAAGTCTGGAGTACACAGTGTGTATTTGCCAGAGACTCAACCTTGTGACCAGACGGGTGAGATCGTCGTCTCAAGAGCCATCTCATCATCAGTGGATGCAGAGAACGTCCAGGTTTGATGCATGGTCTGTGAAAGAGGAGGGGGTGAGGTCTCACGCTCGTCAGCACACTTCCTGAGGTACGTTTGGTTTTGTGACTAACATTTGTACAGTCAGTATATGTGGTGTCCCTCACACCTTATTGTATTGAGCTGTTATGTTAGTCGTTTAATCAGCTTCCACTGCAGTTTGAGTTTGTGAACAGGGTGTTCCATGCGTGCAGGGTGGGAAGCTGATTAGTAATTAAGCCAGGAAGTGTTTGCTGTTTTTGCACACCTTTGAGTGGTCTCTCTGTGTGTGGAGTGTGGACTCACATGATGATTTCTTCTTTCACAGACTCGGTTTGTCGCGGTCACCTGGGGGGTGTCGGCGGGGTCCTTGGGTCCGAACAGTTTCTGGCTCCGGACCGTTTGTGCAGCTGGGAGCGCACTGTTTCACCACCTCGCCAGTCCGCGCACTCATTTGTTATGTTTTTCCACATCACTGTTATGTAATTAAATTTAGTTATCCTTTGTACCGTGCTCTGCTTATTTCATACTGGGTCCTTCAAACGCTGGTCGGTTCTCCGTCCTGCGTCCAACACATAACAGTAGTCTCTGGCCAAACATCACGGACCCAGCGGTAGCAGAGACGGTAACGCGCCGGGAAGGCGGCAGCAGATGTTCAGAAGTTATCCGGATCAGTTGCGGGTGCTCTCCGCCTGGATGGTGCGTGTTTGAGAACCCATTACTGAATACTGATTTGAGCTCTCTTGCAGCCGTGTTCCTGTGTTTGTGCCTTATCCGTGGGTCATGGTGGAGTGTGACTGGCGACAGCTTCGCGTCACGCTCCGACCGGATAAGAGGTTTAAACGGGAGCTGCAAGAGTGTGTCTGTAATGGGTGAACGCGCACGGCGGAGCTCTGTGGCACGGGTCGCTGAGCTTCCTGTTGTTACAGTTGTAGCCCCGTTTCCCCGGGTGAAGATAACTACTGCGTCTGTTGTGTCTGCTCCGGCGTAAATTAGTTGAAACACATTTTTGGTTGTGTGTTACACACAGCTGCGCACAGAAAAGCAGCTTGAGTTTGTTTTCTCTGTTACCAAAGGGGGTTTTTCATTTTTAGCACTCTGGTTCCCTCTGTTGGTGACTGAGTCACAGTACCGTTAATGCTCTTAAGATGGAACAGGTGTGTTACATTTGTTTGAGCTTAACGGTATAAGTCACTTATTAGTTTTGTGTTAGTTCATTTTGTGTGGGTGTTTTTTGAGTTGGTTTTTGTGTGGGATTTTTTTTTTACACTATTTAGTGTTCGGGGGTCGTGACCCTGCAGTCTGTTTGGAGCAAAAAAAGGACCCAAGCAACTTTATGTTAGTCTGTTAGTCTTTCTTTTTATTTCTTTTAGTTTCACCTCCCCAGGGTTTGATGGGACGGTCCCCTGGGGGGTGACGGGGGGGTAATTGGGTTGTTTTTTCTTTTTTCTTTTTTTTTTCTTTTTTGTTATGCCCTCTCTTCTCCTCTGACTCCAGCCGGGTGAGCCGTACGTGTCGGCGTTGCTGGAGTGGTGCAGTTTGGTTATGCTGGGCGTTTCCCAGGTAACCTCTGCACCTGGGAGGGGGGGGAGGGGGGGTTCGGGGTGTTGTTGTTTTTTTTTGTTTGTTGATTCCCTGTTCCACCTCCAGCTTCAGCGCACCTTTGAGCCGTCTGCCATCGGCGTGGCTGAGGTTTGGGGCAGTGGAATATACCCGCAGCTAGTGGCTGGTTTGGAAGTCGGAGGAGTGGCGCCGTTGTGTGCCGTCTGCCATAACCGCTGTTCCACTCCTTCCGGTTGGCTTCTGGGGTATAGTCAATCAATCAATCAATCAATTTTTTTATATAGCGCCAAATCACAACAAACAGTTGCCCCAAGGCGCTTTATATTGTAAGGCAAGGCCATACAATAATGATGTAAAACCCCAACGGTCAAAACGACCCCCTGTGAGCAAGCACTTGGCTACAGTGGGAAGGAAAAACTCCCTTTTAACAGGAAGAAACCTCCAGCAGAACCAGGCTCAGGGAGGGGCAGTCTTCTGCTGGGACTGGTTGGGGCTGAGGGAGAGAACCAGGAAAAAGACATGCTGTGGAGGGGAGCAGAGATCGATCACTAATGATTAAATGCAGAGTGGTGCATACAGAGCAAAAAGAGAAAGAAACAGTGCATCATGGGAACCCCCCAGCAGTCTACGTCTATAGCAGCATAACTAAGGGATGGTTCAGGGTCACCTGATCCAGCCCTAACTATAAGCTTTAGCAAAAAGGAAAGTTTTAAGCCTAATCTTAAAAGTAGAGAGGATGTCTGTCTCCCTGATCTGAATTGGGAGCTGGTTCCACAGGAGAGGAGCCTGAAAGCTGAAGGCTCTGCCTCCCATTCTACTCTTACAAACCCTAGGAACTACAAGTAAGCCTGCAGTCTGAGAGCGAAGCGCTCTATTGGGGTGATATGGTACTACGAGGTCCCTAAGATAAGATGGGACCTGATTATTCAAAACCTTATAAGTAAGAAGAAGAATTTTAAATTCTATTCTAGAATTAACAGGAAGCCAATGAAGAGAGGCCAATATGGGTGAGATATGCTCTCTAGTCACGGTTGGTGACGCTGGACGTGCTTCCAGTTTCCACTGCGCCAAGGGGGTGGGGTTGGGGTTGTTTTGTTTGTATGTTTTTTTTCTTTCCTTTTGTTTTTCCCCCCGGTTTCCGCCCTCAGGGTCTGACTGTGGTGTCCTCTGGGGGGGAAAGGGCTGTGGGTCCATCTAGCTATAGACGGCCGGGGCTGGGTCCGTTGGTCATGAGGGGAGGCGTCTCCTGGGGTTGATGGAACGGTCCTCTGGGAGGCGCTGGGAGTCCCCGTGGGTGACCTTGGATCCCAGAGGGACCTCGGCTGTGGTTATTACTCCTGGAGCTGGCGGGATGTCCTCTGGGGGTGTTGGTCCCCACATGTCGTCGGGGGGGGGGGGGGGGGGGGGGGGTGTTAGTTTTTTTTTATTTGCAAGCTTAAGTTAGGGTTTTCTTTCTCCTCTTCCCAGGGTTTGATGGGACGGTCCCCTGGGGAGGGGGGGGGGGGGGTGGTTTGGTTGTTTGTGTTTGTCGTTTTTGTTTTATGACTAATCAGACTGTGAACATGGTTGGACAAAGGCTGACCGCACAGGTTCAAGAACTCCTGGCCACACCTGTGCTAATTGACTGACAGAAACAAAGGCAAAGATGCAGCCAGAGGAGAAGACGTCAACCGTTCTGGTAGATGAAGATTCTGTTGGAAGATGAATGCAGATACGGTTTCCAGCCATGGTCCCTGGAGGGGGGTGTTTATCCTGGGCCAGGTTTGTGTGGTCGCCGGGAGGCTTCCCGTGAGGGTGGGGTGCTGTAGTGGCTGGCGTGCCTGGCTGGCTTTTGTTTGTCTTCTGTTTCTGTCTTTTGGTTTTCCTTTCAGGTGGTACGCATTTAGGACTGAGTGGCTGTGTGGCTGAGTTATCAGGACCTCACCCTGATAACCTGAGACTCGTCAGGACTCACAGCTGTGGTGCATCTACACAGATTGGAGCATGGTGGCATTTAAGTCTGGAGTACACAGTGTGTATTTGCCAGAGACTCGACCTTGTGACCAGACGGGTGAGATCGTCGTCTCAAGAGCCATCTCATCATCAGTGGATGCAGAGAACGTCCAGGTTTGATGCATGGTCTGTGAAAGAGGAGGGGGTGAGGTCTCACGCTCGTCAGCACACTTCCTGAGGTACGTTTGGTTTTGTGACTAACATTTGTACAGTCAGTATATGTGGTGTCCCTCACACCTTATTGTATTGAGCTGTTATGTTAGTCGTTTAATCAGCTTCCACTGCAGTTTGAGTTTGTGAACAGGGTGTTCCATGCCTGCAGGGTGGGAAGCTGATTAATAATTAAGCCAGGAAGTGTTTGCTGTTTTTGCACACCTTTGAGTGGTCTCTCTGTGTGTGGAGTGTGGACTCACATGATGATTTCTTCTTTCACAGACTCGGTTTGTCGCTTGCCACCTGGGGGGTGTCAGCGGGGTCCTTGGGTCCGAACAGTTTCTGGCTCCGGACCGTTTGTGCAGCTGGGAGCTCACCGTTTCACCACCTCGCCTGTCCGCGCACTCATTTGTTATGTTTTTCCACATCACTGTTATGTAATTAAATTTAGTTATCCTTTGTACCGTGCTCTGCTTATTTCATACCGGGTCCTTCAAACGCTGGTCGGTTCTCCGTCCTGCGTCCAACACATAACACATTGCTCTGTTATATTCTATTGATCTTACCAACATGCTTATTTTTATGTTTTTTTTGTCCCACTTATATTTAGATATTTATACTTAGAGTCATTTATATATATTTGGGCATCCAGTGTGGGCAGCAAAGTAAGAATTTCATTGCACAGGGAAATGTGTTTCCTTACTGTACATATGACAATTAAAGCTTTGAATCGTGAATCTAACTCATTAAATGATTTTGTCTTAGATTACCAAACATCAAGTTAAAACAAACAAACAAACAAACAAACAGAAGTTGAAGGTTTAGCCATGCTTATGCTCCCCAGAACTATTTTACTGAAAAAGTCTGAAGGACCTAAATGGCACGGTGAGATGGTGAGGGGTATTAATGTCGGCTATATAAACACATTATTTACTGTTGTAAATAACATTGATCATTCAATAAATCTACCAATCTCAAGAATACAGAAGTTTCTGTCCTTGATATTTGACTTAGCAATGATATTTCATGAATACTTTTAAAAAACCCACATGCAAGTACCATTAAAGCCTACAATAGTTTACTATTAACAAATCATGTCAATCTATTTAAAGTACCTTCATCTCAAGACCATCGTACACCCAAGCAATTTTGAACTATGGTGCATTACATGCAATCGACGCAATATATTTACATCAACCTACGTCAATGTTCAGTACAAGGCTTTGCATATGTTATATTAAGTGTAATTAGATATTTTGAGAAGAAATTACAAAAATATACTTGCTAAGATTTTGTGATTTTGCGGTGTCATGGCTTTCCATTTTGAAATAAAGTCCCAAATATAATGGAACCAAAGTGGAGCATGCAAACACTGCATAAATATAACCAGAATAAGAAGATATGAATACTGGCTAAGCCTTTGGGTGCAAACTCCAATTAGACATGGAAATAAAATAATGTGTTTTGAGGAAATTATAACTGACTTAAAGGTTGATAAAGTCTTTGAGTTTAATTTCAGCTCCTAACTATGCAGTTATTTGCAACATTTGACTGATTTGCTATTTAATATGAGTCAGTGACGTGTACCGTATATTAACTGGTGGGCTGTTGTTAATCAGCCAACTGTGTAGAGTCTGGATGGGTATTAAGATTCCCTGCTGATAGTGTCTGCTCATCTTCATTTGTCAGATAAATAACTTTCATTTGGAATTAAAACAAAGTCAATATCAGTTATAATAAAGTTGGAGGAAAACATGACACCAAATCTATACAAACAGGATGCTTTCATAACTCAATCATAATTTACTGCTGTCAGAAATGTGAAATGTGCCTGCTTTATTAAATATATTAAACGCCATTTGAAAGTCAGAATTCATAATTGTATCTGACTGTTCATGTGGGCACATGAGGAGTGTTTAAGACTTACTATCCCTGTCATGGCAAGCAGAATATTAAAAACAGACTCCAAATAGGACAGTGTCAAAATGAAATAATGAAGACAATTTGTCACACAATAGACACATCAGTCAGTGTGAGATGGATGTAGTGTGATGGGAAACTAATAATATGCATGCATATCATTTTAATTGTGTAACTTGGTGTGGAAAAACTGTCAGCTACCACATGCAAAGTGGCACTGAAGGTTTGAGATTGGAATTCTTGGCACGATCTGGGGATTGTACAATCAGGGTGCTCCCCAGACAATGGAAAAATGGCATTGCCCCGTTATACTGCTATCCAGCACCCCTATAGTGTGGCGTAATCTCACAATGTTTTAGCACGAGACTTGGTGGGAAGATGACCATGCGCAAACCCATTTGTGCGGGCAAATTTCACATAAAAATCTTCAGATCTTAAATTTATCCTGTTTACATCCAAACAACACAAACCATGATACAACACAAGCGTTACACGAAGGCCGATGATCAGAGGACGATCTCTGCATTTTTTTGTTTTGTCTTGGCGGTGACCACAGCGGTGACCACAGCCCGTGCGTGGTGCTGCGATCGCTGGTCCGTCCGAGGAGGGGGCAACGGCTCTGAGCATCATGGAGGCCGAAACCAGTGCACAGCTGACTCCATCGACGTTGTCTGCTGTGTGATCAATCAGATCAGAGGCTAACAACAATGCTGTAGCTTTCTTTCGTGGACATTTTGGTCCCGGATAGCAGCATGCATTATTTCCATTCTACATTGTTTTAAAGGATATGTTGCACATAAATCATAACAACATAAGTTTGATGTCTTGTTATGATGACTCCTTTTTGATCAGTGGAAACGGGATGCAGCTGAGCTCAGTTTTGAGCTTCATGGCAAAGGCTGTTCATTCAACCACAGTTCCAGTTAAGTTGGAACGTTGTGTTAATTGTAAATAAAAACAGAATACAATTATTTGCAAATCCTGTTCAACTTATAATCAATTGAATACACCACAAAGACATGATATTTAATGTTCAAACTGATAAACTTTATTGTTTTTGTGCAAATATTTGCTCAGTTTGAAATGGATGCCTGCAACACGTTTCACAAAAGCTGGGACAGTGGTATATTTACCACTGTGTTACATCACCTTTCCTTCTAACAACACTCAATAAGTGTTTGGGAACTAAGGACACTAACTGTGAGTGGCATGATTGTGTATAAAAGGAGCATCCCCAAAAGTCTCAGTCATTCACAAGTAAACATGGGGCGAGAATCACCACTTTGTGAACCACTGTGTGAAACATAGTCCAACAGTTTAAGAACAATGTTTCTCAATGCTCAATTACAAGGAATTTAGGGATTCCATCATCTACAGTCCATAATATAATCAGAAGATTCAGAGAATGTAGAGAACTTTCTACACATAAGCGGCAAGGCTGAAAACTAACACTGAATGCCTGTGACCTTCGATCCCTCAGTCGACACTGCATTAAAAACCGACATCATTGTCTAAAGGATCTTACCGCATGGGCTCAGGAACACTTCAAAAACCATTGCCAGTTAATACAGTTCATCGCTACATCAACAAGTGCAAGTTAAAACTCTACGATGCAAAGTGAAAGCCATACATCAACAACATCCAGAAATGCCACCGCCTTCTCTGGGACCAAGCTCATTTGAAATAGACAGACGCAATGTGGAAAAATGTACTGTGGTCTGATTAGTCCGCTTTTCAAATTGTTTTTGGAAATCATGGATGCTGTGTCCTCCAGACTATCCAGTTTGTTACCACCACAACATTCAAAAGCCAGCATCTGTGATGGTATGGGGGTCTGTTC
Organism: Thalassophryne amazonica; assembly: GCF_902500255.1. Lineage (NCBI taxonomy): Eukaryota > Metazoa > Chordata > Actinopteri > Batrachoidiformes > Batrachoididae > Thalassophryne > Thalassophryne amazonica. Next base: position 54,306,670 of record NC_047106.1, read on the forward strand.
ATGCCCATGTCATGGGCAACTTACACATCTGTGATGGCACCATCACTGCTGAAAGGTACAGCCAGGTTTTGGAGCAACACATGCTGCCATCTAAGCAATGTCTTTTTCAGGGAGGCCCCTGCTTATTTCAGCAAGACAATGCCAAGCCACATTCTGCATGTGTTACAACAGCGTGGCTTCATAGTAAAAGCGTGCGGGTACTAGACTCGCCTGCCTGCAGTCCAGACCTGTTATCCATTGAAAATGTGTGGTGCATTATGAAGCGCAAAATATGACAACAGAGATCCCGGACTGTTGAACAACAAGTCGTACATCAAGTAAGAATATGAAAGAATTCCATCTACAAAGCTTCAACAATTAGTGTCCTAAGTTCCCAAATGCTTACTGATTGTTGTAAGATGAGGTGATGGAACCCAGTGGTAAACATACCACTGTCCCAGCTTTTTTGAAACATGTTGCAGGCATCCATTTCAAAATGAGCAAATATTTGCACAAAACAATAAAGTTTATCAGTTTGAACATTAAATATCTTGTCTTTGTGGTGTATTCAATTGAATATCGGTTGAATAGGATTTGAAAATCATTGTATTCTGTTTTTATTTACATTTTACACAATGTCCCAACTTCATTGGAATTGGGATTGTACTCATGTACATGTGATTTTTTTTTTAACAATAAATTTGCAAAAAAAATATCTTATTGTCATTATGGGGTATGGGTTTTTTTTGGGGGGGGGGGGGGGGGAGGTATATAAAGTTGCACTGGCGTATAAGACACAGGTTCTTCCAAAGTCATAAAAAACCACAACTTACACCCCGGAAAATATGGTATTTTCTGTGGTCAGATTTTATTTGGAGAGCTTGCACCTCAAAGCTATGTATGTGACCTTTCAAATTTCACAAAACGGACAAAATGTAGTCTTGAATGAAATGCGTTTCAAAATTACAGCTCTTTTGAATAAAGAGAAATAGATTTACTTGGAGGGAATTCCATAACAAATATTTTATGACCCGAGGCCATCAAAATTGGCCAGCCGGTATTGCAAAGACTTTGCGTCTGTCTTTTCATCCGTCTCTCTGTCCATCTGTTTGTGCTCAGCATAAATCCAGTCCTATTACTGCCAGAGTCTTCAAATTCAAATGGAACTCTCTTGGGACAAAGACACTGGACAAATTCAAAGATCGCTAACCTTGACCTATTTTAAGAGGTTAAAAAGTCACATTCTGTTTCAATCTGTTATGTTTTTTGTTTTGAGTGGTGGAGGTGACAGCAGCATTCAAATAATGTCTTTCTCATATATTATATACAAGCGAGATATAAACACGTCTAAAAAATGAAAAACAGTGGTTCTGATAACAGATGACACCTCCAGATAACACCTCTGAAGTGCACAGTGACATCACAGCAGTACCAACAATTCCAGGAACACTAATGACAAATAACTGTCCAATTATTCTATTAATTGGAATGTTTCATGCTGGTTCTTGTGGTTGGGTTGTCATAGTTTGTTAAAGTTTCTTAATACTTGTTGAAGTTATGTCCATAAGTAATTGTGATCTCAAAATGACAAGGAAACATGCTTCACCATAAGTGAACAGTTGTTCTGAAATGGTGGGAATGGTGGGGTTGTTTTTTTTTTCTTTCTTTCTTTTTTGTTGTTTAATGGGTGATCATGCACTATACCTGGCCACAGGCAAACTGACTTGCAGACAGGTAATTTAATCTTTATTTAACCAGGTTAGTCCCACTGAGATCTAGATCTTGTTTACAAGGGAGACCTGGACAATTATAACGTTACAATTCACCTAACCTGCATGTCTTTGGATGTGGGAGGAAGCTGGAGCACCCGGAGGGAACCCACACAAACACGGAGAAAACATGCAAACTCCACACAGGAAGGCCATAGGTGGGACTCGATCCCATGACCTTCTTGCTGTGAGGCAACAGTGGTAACCACTAAGTCACTGTGCTGCCCAATCTTCCTGTATAAGGCATATTTGACCATAAGTATTACAACTATCATAGTTGAAAAGATTTGTCCTGGACTTTTTAACCAGGTTTTCAGGGGTACGTGGCATATTAACTTTCTGCTGCATCACCACAGCAATGCAGCGGCCCTCCACACATGCACATTATATTACAAACGCGCATGTGGACACACAGATGAGCACATGTACAATTGCTATGTAAACAATTTTGGCTGTAGGCATGAAAATTACAGCAGTTATCAGGGTGTTTACAGGTATATGACAACACAGCTGTGGCAGATACAATGCTGCAGTCATATCAATCAATCAATCAATCAATTTTTTTTTTATATAGCGCCAAATCACAACAAACAGTTGCCCCAAGGCGCTTTATATTGTAAGGCAAGGCCATACAATAATGATGTAAACCCCAACGGTCAAAACGACCCCCTGTGAGCAAGCACTTGGCTACAGTGGGAAGGAAAAACTCCCTTTTAACAGGAAGAAACCTCCAGCAGAACCAGGCTCAGGGAGGGGCAGTCTTCTGCTGGGACTGGTTGGGGCTGAGGGAGAGAACCAGGAAAAAGACATGCTGTGGAGGGGAGCAGAGATCGATCACTAATGATTAAATGCAGAGTGGTGCATAGAGAGCAAAAAGAGAAAGAAACAGTGCATCATGGGAACCCCCCAGCAGTCTACGTCTATAGCAGCATAACTAAGGGATGGTTCAGGGTCACCTGATCCAGCCCTAACTATAAGCTTTAGCTAAAAGGAAAGTTTTAAGCCTAATCTTAAAAGTAGAGAGGGTGTCTGTCTCCCTGATCTGAATTGGGAGCTGGTTCCACAGGAGAGGAGCCTGAAAGCTGAAGGCTCTGCCTCCCATTCTACTCTTACAAACCCTAGGAACTACAAGTAAGCCTGCAGTCTGAGAGCGAAGCGCTCTATTGAGGTGATATGGTACTATGAGGTCCCTAAGATAAGATGGGACCTGATTATTCAAAACCTTATAAGTAAGAAGAAGAATTTTAAATTCTATTCTAGAATTAACAGGAAGCCAATGAAGAGAGGCCAATATGGGTGAGATATGCTCTCTCCTTCTAGTCCCCGTCAGCACTCTAGCTGCAGCATTTTGAATTAACTGAAGGCTTTTTAGGGAACTTTTAGGACAACCTGATAATAATGAATTACAATAGTCCAGCCTAGAGGAAATAAATGCATGAATTAGTTTTTCAGCATCACTCTGAGACAAGACCTTTCTGATTTTAGAGATATTGCGTAAATGCAAAAAAGCAGTCCTACATATTTGTTTAATATGCGCTTTGAATGACATATCCTGATCAAAAATGACTCCAAGATTTCTCACAGTATTACTAGAGGTCAGGGTAATGCCATCCAGAGTAAGGATCTGGTTAGACACCATGTTTCTAAGATTTGTGGGGCCAAGAACAATAACTTCAGTTTTATCTGAGTTTAAAAGCAGGAAATTAGAGGTCATCCATGTCTTTATGTCTGTAAGACAATCCTGCAGTTTAGCTAATTGGTGTGTGTCCTCTGGCTTCATGGATAGATAAAGCTGGGTATCATCTGCGTAACAATGAAAATTTAAGCAATACCGTCTAATAATACTGCCTAAGGGAAGCATATATAAAGTGAATAAAATTGGTCCTAGCACAGAACCTTGTGGAACTCCATAATTAACTTTAGTCTGTGAAGAAGATTCCCCATTTACATGAACAAATTGTAATCTATTAGACAAATATGATTCAAACCACCGCAGCGCAGTGCCTTTAATACCTATGGCATGCTCTAATCTCTGTAATAAAATTTTATGGTCAACAGTATCAAAAGCAGCACTGAGGTCTAACAGAACAAGCACAGAGATGAGTCCACTGTCCGAGGCCATAAGAAGATCATTTGTAACCTTCACTAATGCTGTTTCTGTACTATGATGAATTCTAAAACCTGACTGAAACTCTTCAAATAGACCATTCCTCTGCAGATGATCAGTTAGCTGTTTTACAACTACCCTTTCAAGAATTTTTGAGAGAAAAGGAAGGTTGGAGATTGGCCTATAATTAGCTAAGATAGCTGGGTCAAGTGATGGCTTTTTAAGTAATGGTTTAATTACTGCCACCTTAAAAGCCTGTGGTACATAGCCAACTAACAAAGATAGATTGATCATATTTAAGATCGAAGCATTAAATAATGGTAGGGCTTCCTTGAGCAGCCTGGTAGGAATGGGGTCTAATAAACATGTTGATGGTTTGGATGAAGTAACTAATGAAAATAACTCAGACAGAACAATCGGAGAGAAAGAGTCTAACCAAATACCGGCATCACTGAAAGCAGCCAAAGATAACGATACGTCTTTTGGATGGTTATGAGTAATTTTTTCTCTAATAGTTAAAATTTTGTTAGCAAAGAAAGTCATGAACTCATTACTAGTTAAAGATAATGGAATACTCAGCTCAATAGAGCTCTGACTCTTTGTCAGCCTGGCTACAGTGCTGAAAAGAAACCTGGGGTTGTTCTTATTTTCTTCAATTAGTGATGAGTAGAAAGATGTCCTAGCTTTACGGAGGGCTTTTTTATAGAGCAACAGACTCTTTTTCCAGGCTAAGTGAAGATCTTCTAAATTAGTGAGACGCCATTTCCTCTCCAACTTACGGGTTATCTGCTTTAAGCTACGAGTTTGAGAGTTATACCATGGAGTCAGACACTTCTGATTTAAAGCTCTCTTTTTCAGAGGAGCTACAGCATCCAAAGTTGTCTTCAATGAGGATGTAAAACTATTGACGAGATACTCTATCTCCCTTACAGAGTTTAGGTAGCTACTCTGCACTGTGTTGTTATATGGCATTAGAGAACATAAAGAAGGAATCATATCCTTAAACCTAGTTACAGCGCTTTCTGAAAGACTTCTAGTGTAATGAAACTTATTCCCTACTGCTGGGTAGTCCATCAGAGTAAATGTAAATGTTATTAAAAAATGATCAGACAGAAGGGAGTTTCAGGGAATACTGTTAAGTCTTCTATTTCCATACCATAAGTCAGAACAAGATCTAAGATATGATTAAAGTGGTGGGTGGACTCATTTACTTTTTGAGCAAAGCCAATAGAGTCTAATAATAGATTAAATGCAGTGTTGAGGCTGTCATTCTCAGCATCTGTGTGGATGTTAAAATCGCCCACTATAATTATCTTATCTGAGCTAAGCACTAAGTCAGACAAAAGGTCTGAAAATTCACAGAGAAACTCACAGTAACGACCAGGTGGACGATAGATAATAACAAATAAAACTGGTTTTTGGGACTTCCAATTTGGATGGACAAGACTAAGAGACAAGCTTTCAAATGAATTAAAGCTCTGTCTGGGTTTTTGATTAATTAATAAGCTGGAATGGAAGATTGCTGCTAATCCACCGCCCCGGCCCGTGCTACGAGCATTCTGACAGTTAGTGTGACTCGGGGGTGTTGACTCATTTAAACTAACATATTCATCCTGCTGTAACCAGGTTTCTGTTAGGCAGAATAAATCAATATGTTGATCAATTATTATATCATTTACCAACAGGGACTTAGAAGAGAGAGACCTAATGTTTAATAGACCACATTTAACTGTTTTAGTCTGTGGTGCAGTAGAAGGTGCTATATTATTTTTTCTTTTTGAATTTTTATGCTTAAATAGATTTTTGCTGGTTATTGGTAGTCTGGGAGCAGGCACCGTCTCTACGGGGATGGGGTAATGAGGGGATGGCAGGGGGAGAGAAGCTGCAGAGAGGTGTGTAAGACTACAACTCTGCTTCCTGGTCCCAACCCTGGATAGTCACGGTTTGGAGGATTTAAGAAAATTAGCCAGATTTCTAGAAATGAGAGCTGCTCCATCCAAAGTGGGATGGATGCCGTCTCTCCTAACAAGACCAGGTTTTCCCCAGAAGCTTTGCCAATTATCTATGAAGCCCACCTCATTTTTTGGACACCACTCAGACAGCCAGCAATTCAAGGAGAACATGCGGCTAAACATGTCACTCCCGGTCCAACCAACAAAGGAGTTGCCCAAGGTCTGTGGGTCATTGGCCTTTGAGATTGTGCAACATTTGGGAATCTTAGGAAGAGCTTGTAGGGTCATGAGGAGGATGGACAGAGATGGTAATGCCCATGGAAATAAAGACCTGGAATGGATGTCACGGGACTAGCGGCGTGACTAGCAGCGTGAATAGCGGCGTGCCACACGGCGGCCATTACTAAGGGTGGACAGAGCGCCTTGAGCCAGTTAAGGCACCTATTAAACAGAAGCGAAATGAGGGGAAAAAAGGCAGTCAGTGCTTCACCATTAACTGCACCAACTACAAAAAAACAAATTCTCAAATACTAAAATGAACTGTACAATAGCCTTAATGTAATTATGTAAAACAGATGTCTATTTTAAAGTCGTTCTGTTGCAATTTAATATCGACATACTGAGACTATAACTCAACGCCATGAGTTCTTTTCATTAAGCTGCGATCACATACATACAAATACGGAAACAAAAATGTTTATATATATATATATATATATATATATATATATATATATATATATATATATATATTACTTGTAGTTTTTGTTTAATATGATATGTACATGATGGTCACAGGCAGCATTTACATTTTAACAGTGTGGTTGGGGGGATGGAGGAGGTAGTTTTTACCCTGACTGAGGGTCATAAGTCATAAATTCTGAATGGCTTTATATCTACTTGGAATAAAATGCTAGTAAAAATCATATATATGTTGTTGTCATTAAAAGACTAGCAATAATATTACAGTGGAAAAAGCAGCAAGGTAAATGACCACAATGGCAAGGCATACTTCAGATTTATATTTTAATACATAAAGATTTTTTATCCAGGCATGTATGGGTTCATTAGAGCTTTTAATCAGCTTGAATACAACTTAACAAGGCTTCATTTATAAAAATCCATTGAGAATTATGATGACAGGAAAAAACATCACAGTAAATGAGCAGAATGGCATATTTTCCCCAAATTTCCACACTTTACATAAAACATTTTTTTCTACCCAGGCATATATGGGTTCATTAGAAAGAGCATTTAAAGACCTTTAAAACAAGCCTACATTTATTAAAATCCCTTTAGAAATAGCGACGCTAGTGCAAAAAAAACAAAAACAAAAAAAGGGCAGTTTATTATTTATGATGGGCACATTTCCACCCTTAGTCATGGCGCCTTCCTGTCCTGAGCGACACTAATAGATTGAGGTGCGCACATCCATTCCAGGTCTCTATTTCCATGGTAAAGTAAGTCCCTTCGGCTGCTCCCTTGTTTGCACTTGGGGTCGCCACAGCAAATCCAAGGTGGATCTGCATGTTGAATTGGCACAAGTTTTACGCCGGATGCCCTTCCTAACGCAACTCCACATTACATGGAGAAATGTGGCAAGGGTGGGATTTGAACCCGGAACCTTCTGAACTGAAACCAAGTGCATTAACCACTTGGCCACCACCCCTGCGCTCTCTATTTCTATGGTAATGCCTATAAAAAATAATCCAAGTGCTTCCTGCCATGCCGTGTTTTGAAACTTGGAGGCTAACCGGTGACCTGAGGCAATGACTGGATGTCTGTGGTACTAGGTTTTTTGGAAGATCATTGGGTATTGCAGGAATGACTTTGTATCAAATGAACTGTTACTTAAGGAGACTCAGATAAGGAGTATCACTTGCACAGTGAGGAAATGTCAGCTGTGAAATGTTGGCCATGTGGTGCTTTTTTTCTGGGCATGAACCAGCATGCAAGTACTTCAGTGTTGAAGACCAAGTGGCTAGAAAAGGCCAACACTGAACTCACTTGTCAAAGGACATCCCCACACTAAGTAGTCTACCACACCCACTAAGTAGTCTACCACACCCACCATGTCAGTGAAAGGCAAAGTGTAATCATTCAGGGTTTTTTTTTTTCTCCTCAACTTTGTAAAAACTTTGTAACTGTCAAAATGATCCAAGTCGCGGATCACCCCCCTCTCCCGAGTCTGGTCTGCTTGAGGTTTCTTCCTCAAAAATGCTTGATGGTGTTTTTCCTTACCACTGTCACCTGTGTGCTTGTTCAGTGGCGTTGGAAAGGTTAGACCTTGCCCGTGTGAAGCACCTTCAGGCAGTGTTGTGATTTGGCGCTATATATAAAAAAAAATAATAATAAATTGAGTTGAACAACAGTGGAATGCAGATATACACAAAATTACACACTGACCCGGCTGTGTGTGGAATGTATGATGTTATCAGAGAATGTTCCTAATGACTGGCTGCTTGTCTACACTCATTTCCACCTGACTGCCTCCTGCTAACTCTTCAAGATAACATGTTGGAGGTTAGAGATCTATTTATTGAAGCAGGCAGGTTTTAACAGTCAACATTATGACAAACAACGTGAAGAGTTAAACAGATGAATAAGAGTGTCAACAGTCTGAGTGTACAGTGCCTCACATTCTTCAAAGCTCTTCGGACTAAACAAGTGAACAGGCACAGTGATGAAGCCACATTCCAATCAAAATAGTGTCCTTCAAAAAATTCCAATTGGCCATTTCACTGAATGCAAGAGGGCTTGTTATGGACTGAAGGGACTGAAAAAAAAACACTCAACAATAATTTCTACCCGCAGTAGGCCGACAAACACTCATCAGAAGGCCTCTTCACCTCATCTCACACAAACAGCCGCAGCATCGCTCAGACTCAATTCAGACAATGAACGACTCTGAGGAGAAAATGACTTGATGTGATCAAAGAGGGCTCAAAAGCTTTAAAAATAAATCACGTTTAAAAAAATTCCATTCCATTTCCAACAAGCATCAACAATTTTTGTTTATCCAATCAATATACACTGAGTGTATACCGTATTCAGAGCACTTCAAATTCAAATTTCAAATTTATTAATTCATATAGCGCCAATTCACGACAAAATCGTCTCAAGGCGCTTCACAACATAAAAAACAATTAAAAATTTAAAACACAATAAAAACAACCATAAAAGAAAGACAGCAGTAAAAGAATACAAGATTAAAAACACATCATAACACTAATGATAAAACAGGGAAAATAAATGAGTCTTTAAACATGATTTAAAGGTCTCCACAGTGTCCGACTGCCGAATGTGTGCTGGCAGATCGTTCCACAGAGCTGGGGCACGATAGGAAAAAGCTCTGTGACCGGCAGACTTTTTATTCACCCTGGGAACACACAGAAGTCCTGCACCCTGAGAATGCAGGGCCCGAGCTGGTACATAGGGGCTTATCAAGTCAGCCAGATAGGGAGGTGCAAGTCCATGAACAATTTTATAAACTAAAATCAGTACTTTAAAATCCGATCTTGCAGAAACAGGAAGCCAGTGCAGGGACGCCAAGATTGGCGTAATGTGGTCAAATTTTCTGCTTCATGTCAAAAGTCTGGCAGCAGCATTCTGAACCAATTGAAGACCCCTGATCCTGGACTGCGGTAAGCCAGAGAATAGAGCATTACAATAGTCCAATCTAGAAGAGACAAACGCATGAATCAAAGTCTCAGCATCAGCCATAGACAGAATAGGACGAATCCTCGCTATATTTCGCAAATGGAAGAAGGCAGTCCTTGTAATGTCTCTAATGTGGAGATCAAAGGACAACGCAGGATCAAAAATTACTCCAAGGTTCCTCACTTTATCCGTATGATGTATAACACACGGACCTAAGCTAAATGCTAGCTGATCAAATTGATGCCGATATCATATTATTAATAATAATAATAATAATAATAATAATAATAGTAAGTAAGTCCCTTCGGCTGCTCCCTTGTTTGCTCTCTGGGTCGCCACAGTAAATCCAAGGTGGATCTGCATGTTGAATTGGCACAGATTTTACGCCAGATGCCCTTCCTGACGCAACTCCACATTACATGGAGAAAGGTGGCAGGGGTGGGATATGAACCCAGAGTCTTCTGCACTGAAACCAAACACATTAACCACTTCGCCACCACCCCTGCAATAACAATAATAATAATAATAATAATTATTATTATTATTATTAGTTATAATGATTATAATTATACTATTATCCCCAGATTTCTGAGTCATAAATATTAATTTTCTGATTATTTGCAGACAGAAGCTGTATTCCTTTCCATATGACTGTGTCAATTTATACATAATGTATTGCCAGGTAATTCTGTCACAGGAAGTGATTATTCCCAGGCAAAGTATGAGGATTTGATACGAGTTGTATAAAACTGAATTTTCTCTTTGACACTCATTGACAGCCCGTAAAATAATTTCGTATTTTGGGTGACTATATAATGAGTTAAACAGATTACCAATAAACACAGTTGTAACCGATGAATAAATCATGTAGAAATGATTCACTGTATACAGGTATTTGTTTAACATCTAACACAGCACAGATGAAAACACTGTATACTGTATGAGTAGCTGGACAAAAATTCCTTCACTCACCCCTCCAGCAAAGGTTGACTGATCCAGCTGTGATCAGCTGCTGCCATCATTAAAAATCATCACCCTCTGCTTGACACCAGCTTATCTATTTATAGGGTGAATGTTTCCTGGGTGTACCCCGCCTTGTGCTCTATGACTGCTGGGATAGGCTCCAGCCCCCCGCGACCCATAACTGGACTAAGCGGTAGAAGATGAATGAATGAATGAATGATATCATGAAGTGGCATATTTCTGTGTCTCCAATCTGCATGAAGTGTTATTAATACACACAAGTATGTAAACACATACATGGAATTAATGTGTCTCAATTTAATGCATGTGTATGAGTTATTGTGGTGACATGAATTTGTCTGTGAACCATTTTTAATCAGGGCATCAAATCATTGCTGCAATAGTAACATCCATTCATTTTCTTTACCCACTTACTCCAGTGAAGGGTCATGGGAGGATGTGTGTGTGTGTGCGTGTGTATCTGACATTATATATATATATATATTAATAGCTCCCTTCCACCTTCTCCTGGGCAGCGTGGTAGGTGTGTTCCTCAAGGTTGGGTCCTTGGGTTGCATAACACACACACACACACACACACACACACACACACACACACACACACACACATATATATATATATATATATATGTTGGCAGATGCTGATAATATACTCAGATGTTTATGGCTTATTTTACAGTTTAAAGGCTCCCCATTTTCAAAAAGGTCAAAGGAAAAGAGACTGTGAGAGTGAGGGGAAGGGGGCAGAGGAGAGAGAGTGACATGAGAGGAGGAGGAGCCTCAGTGAATCAGTGAAAGTGGAAAAAATCAAATCAGTTTGTTGAACAAGGTTCAGCTCTTGTTCAAACAAGGCAGCCTTTTATCTGACTGTGAAGCACTTTGGTCACCCTTTGGGCTGTGGAAAGGACTGTATAAATAAAGTTTGATTGATTGATTGATAGCAGTTCATTTTAAATCCAACCCCCCCCCACCAAAAACAAAAAATCTGTTAATGGCACTTTGAGTCACTGTGATTGCTTATGGTGAGTAAAAATATACGTTGTGGTCATGGCAGTCTCTCGGTGGAGAGAAAGATTAATCTTGCTACATTCCCGGACAGACTCATGGATGCGGAGATGACTGAATAGGCCCAGTTTTGATGTGCATTGTTTATGACAGACACTGTATGTGGTTGTTGGAAAAGTTCTGTCGATCATGATCTTACTCTCTCTCCTTACTCGCAGTTCTTCTCCTCTGTGTTGTCTGCATTTTTAGAAAGACGTCCACTCCCGTGTGGATCATTGCTCACCAGTTGGCCTGTTCCCTCGCTTGTTCTTCCCAGGGTCTTCCAGTCGATGGAGCAGGTCTTGAGGTTGTGCTTCAGGAGGTCCTTGTAGTGTTTCTTCTGCCCTCCTCTGGACTGTTTTCCTTTGCTGTAAACCACCTACGAATGCTGGTTCTTGATGATCAAAGGCTTCATCAAAGGTTTCAAGGATTTTCTGAAGACCTTATTCCGTAAAAGATGACACACTGCTGTCATTAGCATACTGGAAGTCCAGAATTGGTGGTGACTTTCTTCTTGGCTCTCAGTTGGGTCAGTCTGAAGAGCTTTCAATCCGTTCTGTCCACAATGTCTATTAATGGTGGCACCTTGTGCTTGATCACATGGAGGACTGTTGCCACGAAGATAAGATAAGGCTTCAGTATTTATGCAATTTACCAGAACTTTAACTACTGTGTACACACCAAGCTGAAAATCATCTCCAAGTGGTAAACTCACCATCTGTAAACTCTCCGCTTGTTGTACAGGTCACCTAGAGGTATGCTGTCACCTGTTCTTCTCTTATTATTCCTAGTTTTCTTGATCCAGTTAATTTTCACTTCGCAATGCTTTTGACATTATGCCCCATTTACACTGGACTGAGACTCATATAAAAACAACAAGACCATGACATGTTATCAACTCTCACAAATCTTGGCTGGTCTCCAGTTTGAACTTTTATTTGCATTTACACCAAGCTTGCATTGCGGCTCAATTGTGTGAGTGAAATATATGTTAATATCCGTGATCAGTGCATGCAGAGTCAACTGAGAGTCTATCACAACCCATAGGTGCAGGTTGGGAGGGGGTCGGGACCTGTGAGAGTTAACGAGACTGATTATAAGACCCACGTATCTGTTAACTGGTCGCACAACTGCTGTGTTTTCAACAGTTCAATACACTCACACACCTGTTGGAGACTGATGGAGAGTGATGGTGACCATGGAGACCCCACTGTGATCAGCTTGCAACCCTGGTTAGAGCCGGTGAGAGTGATGCAAGCAGAGGCCAGCTTTTGATTGCACATCGGTCGAAGACTCATTGTAAATAGGGTGTTAGAGAGCACCACCCCCAAGGGTATAAACACTGCATTGCAGTTGGGCACTGCAACAACTTCTTAAATTCTTCCAAAAACAACAGTTTCTATAGTTTTACTATTAGCCTTGTATACCAGCCACCCCTTCCATTTTAATGCATCTCAACAAAAATACTACCCTTCATAGGGCTAACCTCTCCCAGAACACATCATGAATTTCAAATATCATTTTTTTTTTACCAACTCTGAATATTATACATGTTGTACCATTAAAAAAAAGTACTTAGTTTCTCTGTAATTTTAAGACCCATTTTTAAAGTCCATTTGGACTGTGTTTTTCTTCTGTTCAATAAATATGGATAAACAATCACAAACCCTCTCAGAGGCCACGCGATCAATCTGATTTGTCTTGTGGAGGTCAATGGCAGCACTTATTAAAAACCAAGAAAAAAAGGATAAAAAATACATGAGAACAAGATAACTTTGACATGTTATATCTCTGAAAATACACAAAGTTAACTTGTAGGTAAGTGTTGATGAGCCTGATACACGAGCTGGCGGATTGTCTTAAATAATTGTGAAAAGATCAAGTAAGCACTTTGACATTTTACAATCAAAAACAGCAGACACCAAGTTCACCACTTTTTTTTTATTTTAAACTCCTCTATTCAGCAATTAACATCTTCAACGCCTTAGACAAGAGTTTATTTCAATCAGTGTCTTACTGAAAGGCACATGCTTCACATACTATCTTTAAGTGTACTCCCATGGATGCGTGTTTATAAGGCAGTGGCAGAATCACAGATTTAAAAGGCAGAAAATCCTTTTTGGGAGAGCGAGAAGCCATCATCACAAGGGCCGATTTCTATCTTAGCGGAGTGTAAGAAAATCAAGAAAAGATAACTGCTTAATTGAGCTCCGCAAAAGTTCATATCACTGCCACTGTGAGGAAATTGGTGAATCTCAATCTGGATGGAACCTGATAACTGAATATTTTCATATCATTTTTTAGTCCAGTGCACGGGGAAAATAACAGACAAAGCATTAATTTCACAGTTTATACTCCATGTGTTCTTTTATCACTTTCAGCCAATAGGTTCATCAGACACAGACTGCAGTGAGCAGTGGAGATATTTTCTCATCAAAACACTTCAAAGATATAATTCAGCCTCTGCTGCTTATTCTTTTTTTTTTTTTTTTATCTCAGATGTATAAGTGACAAATTAGAACTGGAGGGGACATTTCAAGTGAGACATTTACATTATTAATGAAATAAACAGCAAAAAATGTCAACCTACTTTGGAAGTAAATGATATCATGGTAGTTAAATGATAATTAAGACCATTTTTATGTATTGACACCATAAGTAGGCATTTCTCATTAGAACCGCAGTCACACATTTTGTATTTGCTAAGACATCCATTGGGTTACATTAACTGCCAAGGCTGACTGAGTGCTTCCAGGAATCAAAGATTTATACCATAACACTTCACTTTGAACAATCCCAGCAAACTAAGTACTGCAGTGACCTGGCCCGGTTTCATAAAGCACGGCTTAATAATGCATGGATCATACATTTTTACTATATGTATTTAGTAAAAACATACCCCAAATTATGAAAAGTTGAGATGATAGTGATAATGTAAAAAAAAAAAAAAAAAAAAAAAAAAAGAACAACAAAAACAGTGATTCTTCAATTTACTTTTGATTCATTTCACTGCCAACAGTACGAATCCAACAAATTTCATGTTGCCCCTGCAAAAAAAAACAAACAAACAAAAAAAAAAATTCTAAAAAATCTATAGAATTTCTGAAGAACTTTAGGACCCAAGTTCTATAGAAAAAAGTCCTATTTTTAACCTCTGCATTGTCTCACCACTCGTTCAACTCTCAACCCTCAGGATGTGAACTCATGATTGCCAGCATTAGAGGCAGGCACTGTAACCAGGAGGCCCTGTTGTCTGTGGCCAGAGTGTCTTTTACCATTGGGGAGTGAGGTATTGAGTGAGGTTTAGTGACTATCATATACAGTGACTCCTGCTGGCTTCCGTTACATATGGATCATTTGGGCAGCATGGTGGATTAGTGGTTAGCACTGTTGCCTCACAGCAAGAAAGTCATAGGATTGATTCCCACCTGTGGCCTTTTTGTGTGGCGTTTGCATGTTCTCCCCCGTGTTTGCATGGGTTTCCTTTGGGTGCTCTGGTTTCCTTCCACATTTAAAGACATGCAGGTTAGTTGAATTGGAAACTTTATAATTGCCCAGGTCTACCTTGCAAAAGAGATCTTGATCTCAATGGGACTAACCTGGTTAAATAAAGGTTAAGTTAAATAGAAAATAGTTTGACAGGAAACTATTGTATAGAGATGTTTGAATATATAAAACATAATAAACTGTGCAAATGATGGAATTGAATTACAATGGGAATAACCCCCTTGTGTCTGATGATTTGCAGACATTCATGCTGTTATGCGCTCGCAAATAACCGTTTTAAGGCTTCGCTAATGCATCACCGTGAAACTCCTTTTTACCGGCTCTGCTTACGATTCACCAGTAAAGCTCGATTTGCAACCGTATAACCAGCATGAACATCCACAAATCATCAGACACAACAGGGTTATTTCCTGAATTACAGGTGCGGCAATTTTACTCTATTCACGTTTGACCCCATAAGATCACAGATGTTGAGCAGTGCAGGTCCCACTTAGAACTTGGCTTTGAGACCACTTAGAAACATCAGGAACTGTATGCATTTTTCTTCATATATAACTAGAGCTGCATCATGAAGTGCATCCGGTGTAAAGAAAAAAAAATCTGCGACGTCCTCACAGAGATCTGCTCAGGCATCTTTTACCAACTGGGACAAGCCTAAAGGCAGAAAAAAGTGTCAACTGATTAAGCTGACCCATTTGTTAATTCAGCTATTTCGTCACAAAAGATTTTATTTCACTGATATACGGTATAAATCATGCAAGGAACTGGTACATTATAAGTAAGGTGTGGGGTATCATTTTGTGCACTTGGTGACAGCTCTCTAGTGTAATTTTACATCCTGTCATTCTGTCGAAGAAGTTGAGGGACTTGCAGAAATGAAAAGACGCTACCACCAAAGTGGCAGAGAATTGTGATACAAGTTGTAGGTCAGGGCAGATTAGCATACAGCAATCTGCTTGCAGTGGGTAAAGCAGGGCTTTTACAAGAAAAGGAGTTCTTAACATATGCTCTGTTTGAATTGAGCCTTTAATCGGCAATTACAAATCATGCATTAGCCTCACAAAGTAACAAAAATTCTGGACTTTAATTTAGATTTAGCTGAAGCATGAAATTGCAAGACAAGGTTAAAGGCAGATAATACAAATGCCTGGTGATTGACTGAAAAGTGGTTGACTATATGATGAGCTGGCATTGCCTGTGTGGACTCTGTGAGGACTATGGTTCTATTTGTAGTGCATTATGATATTGATGTGTCTGTACTCATGTTCCAGCATAATAAGGAAATAAAATTGGCATCTATTATTGTGCACATCTTAGTGCACCATGTCAGGCTTGAAGCTATAGGGCTGGTATGCCCAACCAACTGATTGCATGAAAAAAAAAAATGTCACTGGACCCATCAAGAGGATTTAGGGCTGCTATAACGGTCTGATGCAGAAGGTGCAGCAATGCACCAGTAAGAATGCTGGCTGCCGTTAGACGCCATAGAAGAAGAAGAAGAGCAAGGACTCTTTTTTCTTCTTCTTCTATGGTGGAGGATATGGAGGAGAAAAAAAACCCCCAAGAAATTATCATTTTAATTCAGAGTGGGAAGAGAATTATTTTTTTCATTTATTCGAATGAAAAAGCCACGTCTTATCTGCAATGTAAATGTGCCTTTACCAAAGAAAGGGAATTTGGTGGTTCATTTCAAGACAATTCACAAGAGCTATGATGCAAACTTCCTGGCGAAATCACCTCTGCGCGCCTGAAGATTGATATTATTATATTGGTGCACAATAAATTGCTGCTACATTACGGCATTGGATATGGCTTGGTAGATCTCGATACACTGCCAACTTTAAAAGTAGGTTTTAGTTCAAAAGAGGTTGGGCACCCCTGCTATAAGGCTTTCAATCCTCATAAGAATGAGAAAATTTAGTTTCTACCGAAAGCTAAGGATTATAATGCAGGTTTATTTTGGTAACATATCGACAAAATACAGCTCATTTGAATGAAGAGAACATATTTATCTGGGGGGACACAGTGGATATTGTCTTTTCCTTCATCACCGTCATGCAGACTAACTACAGCAGAAAGTATTTGTGCACATGCGTGTGGTTTTGAGATTATCTGCGAACCATCTTACGTTAACATCCATAAGATTTCTTGTAAATCACTTCCAAATCTACTAAATGGTCATAGCCTCTGATCACTTGAATTTCTCCTCCTCTGCGGTTGAAATTCTATTTTTTTTCCCCCCAGACAACATAATTTTTAATCATATTGACAATATAATATTATGAATTTCTTATCTAAATCCCAAGGAATAAAATTATAATGGTGCCAAAGAAAATTATTTTTATGACTTTAATCTTAAAAACCCAGTGACACTATACCTTTAATGTCACAGTGATTACATCTAAAAAGGGATACACTGTCATAATTGCAGCAGTTTTGCATGCTTTTTCCCAGTTTTTAATGGACCAGACATAATCATACAATAAGCCGATCATGTGTGTGTTATTCTTTATTATTTCATTGACATGTCAGCAGACTGAAGGTCTACAAATTATGGAAAGTTTTACACATCCACTGAAGTTCCTTTAAATCAGTCATTGAGACACTGGAAAACTATTGTACATTATATCGAATCTGCCAAGGGATCCATGACAACTGTGAAGGAGTTACAAGCTTCAGTGGCTTTGATTGATGAGATCGTACATATAATAGCTTCTGCCTGTTGCTTCACCAGTCACATGGTGTAAGAGGAAAAAGAAAGACATACTCGAACAGAAAGGAAGAAACTGAGATCTGAGTTGGATGGAAAGCACTCAGGAGGCTTTAGCCTGGATATCTTCTTTAAAGAAAGGCTTTCTGTGTTATTCTACCATGAAGTTGTGAGTGCTGAAACAACAGTTGATAGAAGCACAGTCTAATTTCAGTCACTTCAGAACTGTCATGGGTGTCTTGAAGACTTCCATTACAGGCAGGGTTCTAGCCATGGTGGGCAGTGCTGGGCAGCCCCGCCCGGTACTACAAATTTACGCCCAGCTCTCGTGTTCAAATTGGCTGCGCCGTGTAGCAAAATTCTAAATCGCCTCACATGGGCACACCAAAATAAATGTAATGAAACTACATGCCTCGCAGCGGGGCACCAAAATAAACTGTAACGAATTACATTAACTTACTTATTTGGAATGAATGGCACCTCACGCGGGCTCCAATTTAATGTAGTGAATAAGTAGTTAAGCCTCGCAATGTGTTATTGGCCTCACGGAGAGCACCAAAAATATGTAATGAAAGCATTGTTAAGCTCCCAAATTGAATCAAATTGGCCTAGACCTCATTTAATGGGTCACCAAAATAATTAACAATTTTAGGGTTTAATAATTATTTAATTTAATTGGAATAATATCTAAATACCTCAGGGCACCACCTATTTAAAGCATAGGTACTTTAATTTAAACAACCATTAATCAGTCTCAAATTAACCAATCAGTCTCAATTTAATGAATCACTCTCTGGTCTGAAAGTCTGAATTCTATGATACGATTGACCAAGGATTTCCTTCTGAATACAAAATGAACCACAGCAGAAATATTTACATTTTATTTCCAATTATACAAGAAATGAACAGTTTACTGGTATTTTGAGTGGACAATGATTAAATATGTTCATTTATGGACACAATTTGCTTATTCATGAGACGTTGAAAGAAAGTAGAGAGATACGAGGTCTATTAGAAAAGTATCCGACCTTATTATTTTTTTCAAAAACCATATGGATGTGAATCACGTGTGATTGCGTCAGGCAAGCTTGAACCCTCGTGCGCATGCGTGAGTTTTTCCACGCCTGTCGGTTGCGTCATTCGCCTGTGAGCAGGCTTTGAGTGAGGAGTGGTCCACCCCCTCGGCGGATTTTCATTGTCAGGAAATGGCGGAATGATTTGGGCTTTTTTTCCATCAGATTTTTTCAGAAACTGTTAGAGACTGGCAGCTGGAAAC
Source organism: Thalassophryne amazonica (assembly GCF_902500255.1). Classification (NCBI taxonomy): domain Eukaryota; kingdom Metazoa; phylum Chordata; class Actinopteri; order Batrachoidiformes; family Batrachoididae; genus Thalassophryne; species Thalassophryne amazonica. The sequence goes on from NC_047106.1 coordinate 54,325,658, forward strand.
CATTCGAAAAATTTATCTGGCTTTCGGTGAAAATTTTACGGGCTTCACAGAGAATAAGGACTGTTACTGTCATTTATAAACGGATGGCTCTGTGGATCCGAGACCGTCGTGTGCACTTTCTCTGGTTATCACAAGAGCTGGACATCAGCCATTTTCCGGCAGATTTCACTTTTAACAAGAGATTTTGTCATGGAAAGCCGAGCGGAGGCTTCGCGCGTCACAGCCGATTTGCTGATGGAGCGAGACAAAGGAACACCTCCGTTTTGGTCTCACAGGACAGCTTTGAGATAGCATTCAGACAGCTGTCGGTGGTTTTTCCATCGAGTGATTATCCGAGAAATTGTGGATGTGCCTGGACATGCCAGAACATGTCCCGAGAGGCTTCATCACGGCGTTGCTTTTCGCCATGTGGCACCTCCGCGAAGCGCGGAATTCCTCCGCACGTCTGTCTCAATGTGCCGAAAAAGTGATGATGTCCACGTCTTTTCACAATTCCTGTGCTAGTCAGACAACGTCCCGGATAAAACACAGCGTCCAGTTTGGAAATGAACGGCACATTCCACTGTTACAGGAGTTTTTGTCATGGAAAGAGGAGCGGAGGCTTCGCACGTTGCGGCGGTGCCGCATGGTGCACAGCAACGCCGTGATGAAGCCTCACGGGACATGTTCTGGCATGTCCAGGCACATCCACAATTTCTCGGATAATCACTCGATGGAAAAACCACCGACAGCTGTCTGAACACCATCTCAAAGCTGTCCTGTGACACCAAAATGGAGGTGTTCCTTTGTCTCGCTCCATCAGCAAATCAGTCGTGACGCGCGAAGCCTCCGCTTGGCTTTCCATGACAAAATCTCTTGTCCACAGAGCCATCCGTTTATAAATGATCCGGTGGTTTGTGGCTCTCGATGGTGGCACAGAGCACGACGCGCCGAGCGTCCTTAAAGCCGTCCTTAAAGCTGTAGTAACAGTCCTTATTCTCTGTGAAGCCCGTAACATTTTCACCGAAAGCCAGATAAATTTTTCTAATGGTTTCCAGCTGCCACTCTCTAACAGTTTCTGAAAATATTCTGATGGAAAACAAAGGCCAAATCATTCCGTCATTTCCTGACAATGAAAATCCGCCGAGGGGGTGGACCACTCCTCACTCAAAGCCTGCTCACAGGCGAATGACGCAACCGACAGGCGTGGAAAAACTCATGCATGCGCATGAGGGTTCAAGCTTGTCTGACGCAATCACACGTGATTCAAATCCATATGGTTTTTGAAAAAAAGAATAAGGTCGGATACTTTTCTAATAGACCTCATAAAGCTTAAAGACTTTAAATAAACAAATCTGATTATAATTGAGTGCTGAAATTTGAAACCAAATATTATTAAGAAAGTTATTAAATAAATATATGGATATGTTTAAAAAGAAGCCACTTTGCATCCATTAACAACAAAACCCTTTTTCTGGAACTTTAACTGAGTCACTTAGCTGATCCATTGAAGAGATGGTTCGGAAGAAGACTCTGTGTTAGACTCTGTGCAGCGTGAGCTCACTTGGGTCAGGGGTTAAACCAATGGTCTCCCTGTCGATCCCAAAGGCTTCAGGACTGATTTTAACAAGAGTATGGCTGCTTGCAGTCACGTCACCAGCTTGCTAGACGCCAGAGGTGGAAGGCGTTTGTTGAAAATGGGTTCTGGTAGCTTTTAAAAAGTTTGTTGGAGCCAGAGTAAAAGTTATTGTGAATTTAGAAAAAAAGATAAAACTTTAAGAGCAGCGTTGTAAAGTACAGAAAAGGAAAGTCACTTTTCTGTCAATTTGCTATTATTTTGAAAAGTTCAGCTCGGAATTCTCTTAAAAATTCGAAAGACTTGATGAACCTTAAAAACATCAGGCTATTGACTTTTAAATTATCAAAGATGAAACAAAGAATGAAACAACAAGTGAATGAATGAATGAATGAAGCCACTTGCTAACTTAGCTTGGCTAGCATGGGGCCTTGCTGACCCCAAAAAAAGTTAAGCATTTGAAGAGAAGAGAAGAGGGAAGGCAGGCAGAAGGGCATCGAGAAGGGCAGCGAGAAGGCCCGAAAGACTCCTTTCTGAAACTTTTAAAGGGAGCTTATGTCATTAATCTCCACCCATTTAGGGTGTGTAATTTCACAGAAAGCTTCATGTGTTAGAGAGACAAAGAAATTATTCAACTATTTAAACACATTAACTATTTTGGCATACTATTTGTTGTAAGACATTTTTTGGGATGAATATAATGTTATTAAAGGCTTAAACACATCCTACACACACCACTTGGTCAACAGAATATTCCATTATCAAAACATGCATAAGTCAGAAACACCACATTTAAACACAAGTGCAGTTACAAAGAACACATGTCAATTAAATGGAATACATGCAAAACATTTGCTTGAATAAGCAACACAGACAACATTAGAAGTTTCTATATGCATAAAATAAAATACTGGTCTCTTGCATTCCTATTTTAACAAAGGTCTCGTCTTTCTTCACTTAGACCTGGAGATAATAGTTGCTTGTCAAGGCTCAAAGTTTATGACCATGTCTTATCATTGTAGAGATCCCCTTGCACTATCTGGAGAGGTTCTGGCCTTGGCGTGAGGCCATAAAAAGGTGGGTTCTCCCAGCCTGGGGAAATTCAGACCCCGACATGAAGCAATTATAATGTCATGTAATTCATAGTGACCGAAATTTAACCGATAAACAAGCAAGGGATCCTTTGAAGAACTCGGAGTTACAGTTCTGTTGTGATGTGGAGCAAGAGTTGGGGCCCATGTAAGTGTCTCCAAAGCTCATCTCCAGATGGACCCAGGAATTTCCCCATTAGAAGTAAACCACAGTCTGTGTCCTCACTCCAAAACCTCAGGTTTTTGTTGAGAAAGCCATAATGTATTTGGGTGATTCTTAGACTACGGGCGCTTATTATGTCCTTTGATCATATTGTATGAAAAACAGAAAAAAGGGGAAATTTCACACTTTTATAGTTATCTTTACAATGAAAGTGTGTTAAGAAATTTGTTCTAGTAGTCTATGATGACTTTTTCACCTTTTTTCAGCATCATTATATGAAAATATTGCCGTTTTGTGCTTGTCCCACACCCAGACTTTTGATCTTCAATGATAAAAATGAATAGTGTAAAAACATTTTTCTAATGTTTTAAAATATCTCTGAATAAAATATCAGTAAAATAATCAAAACATAATTGGGGTATTCAATGTCATACAACTGTTGTGATTTTTTTTTAAACAAAATGTAGTTGTCCCACACTACTGCTGTAATTTCCACCACAACACTGTAATGTCCCTTTAAACAGTTTGTATGAAAGATTGTTTGGGTAGTTTGTATGGGATAAACAGTGACATCAGAGCACATGTATATAGCGCCAAATCACAACAAACAGTTGCCCCAAGGCGCTTTCTATTGTAAGGCAATGGTGTGGTGGAAATTACATTTACAAGGCCAATAGTGCCCGTAGTTAAAGAATCACCCATTTATGCAATTATGGCAAAACGAGGCCATGAGCTACAGCTGCCCAGCATAGAATATCTGAAGAATTACCTGAAATGTTGCTGAAAATGTACCAGTTAAATGGTATTTCAAGCTTATGGAGTCATAGTTTTGCCATTTTAAACCAATAATTAAAGTAATAAGAAATATATTTCTCATTTTCTTTGTATCAAATCCCAAACAGCAGAGATCAGAGAGTCAGTGCGTTCTGTGGCCGCTATGAAAAACCGACATTAATCCAGGTCCTTCTGTAGCCATATCTGAAGATACATTCAGAAATTTGGTTTATTTTACAGCTGAAAGGCTTTGTGTTTCCAAAAAGCTCAGACTTTGAAAACCAGGAGACACGTGAGCAATCAGAGCGGTGGAGGTGGAGAGAGAGAGAGAGAGAGAGAGAGAGAGAGAAAGAGAGGAGGGGTGGCACAACGTCAGTGAAAGGAAAGTGAAACTCATTTAAGAGAGCAGGTTTGACAAATCAGTCCAGGTTCAGGTCTTGTTTAGACAAGGCAATTAGGTGTTATATTGTTTAAAAAGAAAAAAAATGGATGACAGAAAAACTGCCTGCTTCACTGGATTAAAAGCTACTGTGTCATTTTTGAAGAAGAGACTAAATGCTATGTCCATTAAATATTAATGTGTTTTGAACATTTTCAGTGTTATTTAATTTATTAACTTAGACTTTGACAGAAACATGCAAAAAATAACTTTGATCTTACATATATTACGACATTAATATATATATTTTTTGTTTATTATTCCTGCATTCAATGAGTCTAAAACCACGGAAAATTAGTTAAAATAAGGCTTGCCAAGAATGTTTTATAGTGGTATAAACCCATATTGCTTCAGGGGGCTGCGGATCCAGGGGGGCCCCCAAAGCTTTGAGCCATGATCACATAATTTACCCGGCACTAAAATGGTCCTACCTAGAACCCTGATAACAGGTGTCCTACAAGCATGAGTGATCAGGTTTTGAGGACAACCTATTATTAGCAGATTTGCTGTATTGTGTAAACCTATTTTCACTTCTTACGGACTGATTTATCTCAAAGTCAAGAGAAATGTAATACTTGAAATTAACTTGAGCAAATCATGTATCTGATTAGTTCTCAATGACAATGAGGCTATAATAGAAACCTGGCCATGACCAATTGCCCAGTTGTGTTTGGCAACTGAAAATTTCAAGAACATGAATTCCTCCCCTAACTGCAACAACATGGTTCTGTTGACATGCCCATAAAGCACCTTCTGTGGTTCCACTGCAGTTTCATTTCAACAGCGGACTCATATTATTTTTGCTGGTAAAATTGCACCAAGGGAAACATTTTGCTTGATGAAAAGAGCAGCAGAATCACACCACATCATGCACTTTTTACATCCACCTTTTTCCTCGGTGCACAAGACTGCACAACAGGCATTCTTCTAGTTCATTCACGTACAGGAACACCTCCTCATTCTCCACTGAAAAAGTTAATTCAATACAGGCTTTTATTTTTCTGTCTGTGTGCATTTACTTATTTTCACAGAAAGCGACTTTTTCAACAACAACAACAAAGAAGTTGGTATTCATAAAGTTTTCTCTTTCGGCTGCACAGTTTGTGTTCATAGTCACTACAGCAAAGCCAGTGTAGAACTGCACTGGGATTTGGCACAACCTTTATGAGTAATGCCCTTCCTGAAGTAAGTCCTGTCTTACCAGGTGAAACCCCAACAGCCTCTGGTTTTCTTAAGAGTTCTCCCTTCCAAGTACTGATCACAAACTACCCTGCTTACCATCTGAGGTCTAATGGGATAAGGCGTACACAAACAAAAGCAGCTGCTGTTGGTAGTCAGAAAGGATTTTTCCAAAAATATGTTTTGAAACAGGGTGCTGTCTTATAATCAGGGCTGTCTTATAATTGGGACAATACAGTAACTTTCTTATTGCTGCTGTTTATACAGTGTAAAACATATAGCAGTTAAAAGGAGCTCCAAACAAAACAAATAATGACGTATATAAAAAGACATTCTTTGTTTTGGCTTCTTTGTTTTTGATCAGGGTTACCACAGTGGATCGGTATGCATATGCCTGTTGACATGGCACAACAGGGTTCTCGCCAGCTCAGTTGAGCATAGAGGACCCCTACGCTGTAATTTGGATCCCCTATGTTGTGATTTAACCAGTGCAGGGGGGCTTTTCTGTTTTTTATTTTTTGAAGGACATGTCCCACGTTAATGTCCCAGTTAGCAACACATGCCATGTGGCTATGCCATGAGAAGTTCTCCCCTATGCTGTGAAAAAATCCTGGTGAGAACTCTGAACAAGTTTTACTATGGATGCCCTTCCAGATGCATCTCCAGGTGTACATGGTGAAAAGGGTATAGGTGATCTTGAACTGCGACCCTTCTTTTCTGGAAGGAAACCCAATAGCTGCCTGCTTCAAAACAGAAATTAGTAAATGTAAATCTAGTTCCATTGTGCATCCCATGGTGTCTTTGCTTTTCTCATACATTTGAGTGCATGTGAAAACAGGGCATTCATGGAGCATCTCTCCACTACGTAGACCTTTGTTGAATTAAGCCTGGGTCCCCCAAATAATGAAGGATGGATAATGAGCCACGCAGCATGTTTTCTTTGCTACGAGAGGGTTTCTTCAACTATCATGGGAGTTTCATGGCTCTGAGTGGCTTTTAGAGGCATTATCTTCAGTTAACAAGGCTCCTTTCTGAGCGTGGCGCTAATTTCAAGATGTTCAAAATTTAGCAACAACAGCGTGGCGCAGTTTGTGTTCGAGTTACTGCGACCACTTAGAGGCATTTGCGTGGTGCTTACGAGGCTGCTAAAAGCCCATTATCCGTGCGCCTGGCAGCTACACAGGTTTGACCTCTGTAATTGCAAACAAAGGCTACTGTACTGATTTTCACAGGTGTTCAAATACTTATTTGCAGCAGTATGTCTCTCACAGTGGACATGCACCTAAGATGAAAATTTCAGACCCCTCCATGATTTCTAAGTGGGAGAACTTGCAAAATTGCAGGGTGTTCAAATATTATTTTCCTCACTGTATACTGCATTACGGTCAGTAATGCTAAAAAATACTATGCATGCACTCGATCCATTACAATTTGCTTACAGGCCTAATAGAGGAGTGGAGGACGCCACACTCACTTTGCTTAATCTGCTTCTCAGGCATTTGGAGGGCAGCGGGTGTCATGCCCGGCTTTTATTTGTTGACTTCTCTTCAGCTTTTAATACAATTCAACCCTGTATTTTAACCCAAAGGCTTTTAGAACATTTTAAATTAAGTAATAATCTCGTGGGTTGGATTTTAGACTTTTTAACAAACAGAACACAGAACGTTAGAGTGAACGGGATTTTATCAAATACAGTGTGTTCTTCTACTGGCTCGCCACAAGGGTGTGTGCTCTCACCTCTGTTATTTATTCTCTATACCAGTATGTGTCAGAGCACTTTTAAAAACAGGTTCATTTTAAAATACGCGGATGATACAGTGATTGTCAGTCTGCTGCGGGATAACGAGAGTAGCCACGGTCCTGTAGTTGACCATTTTGTTAAATGGTGTGAGGACTCATATCTTCAGATTAATATATCTAAAACTAAAGATATGGTCATTGATTTTAGGAAGAATGGTAGCACACCTGGCAACACAACAATGAATGGTCAACCAGTTGGAATTGTGAAAACTTATAAATACCTTGGGACTATTATTGATGACTCGCTGAAGTTTGAGGCAAACTGTGAGGTGGTGTGTAGGAAGGGACATCAGCGCTTGTTCTGTCTCAGGAAACTGTCGTATTTTCACATTGGCCGAACCATGTTAACACTATTTTATCGTGCTTTTATTGAATCTGTTTTAGCTTTTACTTTGGTGGCATGGTTTGGCAGTTTGACATTGAAGGATAGGAACAGACTGAGTCAGATCATTAAATGGTCCAGTCGGTTGATTGGTGAATCGCAGCTGAGTTTAGAGTCCCTGTACACTAAACAATTACAGCAGATAACCAATTGCATTATAGTTGATGACTCCCACCCCCTGGCTAATGAATTTCAGCTTCTACCTTCTGGCCTTAGGTTTAGAGTCCAAAGGTGTAGAACAAAATGCTACAGGAGTAGTTTTGTCCCAGCAGCAATTGTGCAACTGAACAAATCTTAGTAGGTTTGCATATGCTTATATTTAGATATTTATATACTTATTTATTTATTTGCCCTTTGCACACTAGTTTTAAGCTGACCATCTTTTTAGTGGTTTTAAGGTTGTGAGTCCTTGGTGGTGTTTGTTAACTTGTTTTGTGTATGTTCTTTGTTAGTATTTTTAGTGTTTTTTATTGTTGTTGTTGTGTTGACTAACATGGACGCCTTTTTTCTGTTTTCTGTTTGCTGCAAGCCAAATCTACCTACGGGTACAAATAAAGTTACCTGAACCTGAACCTGATTTTTTTGAAAATAATCCACAGGTGTATATAAGTAAAGCGGCCACCTTGTGTATGCACAATGGCACCGTGCGCAAAAGAGCGATTTTGCAGAAATAAATGGACAAACAAAGTTAAAAGTGGAATCATGGTGTAAAAATTACTGTGTTTAAAGCCAGGGAAAAAATAAAGCCAGCAAGCCACGGAATGGAAAGGAAGCCAGTTAGAAAGAGCACAGAGGCGGCTGCCCATGAAAGGACCACAGCAGCGCCCGTGCAAAAGAGCGATTTTGCAGAAATAAACAGACAAACATAAAGTGTATAGTGGGATCACAGTTTACGTGTTTAAAGCCACAGAAGAAATAAAGCCAGCGAGCCATGGATCCAGCGAGGAGCACAGAGGCGGCTCTCCGGGAACCCGTGATTCGGTTCTAGCTGGTCTGGTGCATTACAGATGGACAGCAGCCTGGCGTACAGCGCACAACCGCGGGACTGTACTGGAGCATCTATTTTTGGACTGTGTTTAAAAAATGTGACATCTTTAAATGCTGCTGTGAATCTGTGAATTGAAAACCCACACTTTAAAGGGACTAGGTGTGGGAGGGCTGGAGGTTTGGACCAAACCCATGCCTAAACGTGCGCCAACATGGCATTATCATGGCGCTATCATTTCACTATGCGGCTTAGTGTGGCTGATGCGAGCCATTCCAGGCTCTAATGACCGGTCAATTATGGCTCACAAGAGTCTGCTACGTGGCACATGCGGGGTACAGAGAGGCACAGAGAGGCACCTTCATAGCGGATAGGTGATAGATGAAAACGTGGGTCATTCTTCAAATAATCGCTGACACACCCACGCGTGGCTCCTTATTCATCCTTCATTATTTGGTGGGATCCAGGCTTTAAACATGAGGATGTGGCTGCAGACAAATGTGACAAATTTAGCAATAACGAAAAAATGACTTGGACATTGGAAAGACCACATTACACTGATGTGGATGGCTCACATAATGTGCATCTCACCTCAAGTATAAGTGCTGGAACAAATCATCAGAACAAACATAGCAGAACATTTGCCTTTGATTTACAGCCGCTTTAATGCATTTCAATGAGAAGTAACTGCTGACATCATCGCAGTGAAACCAAAAAGGGACAGAGAAGCAGAGGGGGAAAAAAAGAAAGACTGGATGCTGGGAATTTGTATTCAAGTGTGGCCACATGTAGAAAATGCTGGCAGACTGAAGAAGAAAAAAAGCGGATATTCCAAGGTGAAAGCCAAATAGAAGATGACAACTAAAGTAGAAGAGGAATGGGTAACAAGGCTTTTATGTAACCTGAGTGCGGAGGGTATCCTTTCTGCGTAGAAAAGACAATAACCTGATGCTCGGTTCACGTCTCCGTCGCTCTCTACCTTCATTTAATACAAGAGCCACAATGTCACAGTACCTCCCTCCTCCACACAGACACAGAGGAATGGTGATTTGCATGGAAATTTAAGGCGACAGAGGGCATGCTACAGCTTACAAGTGGCAAGAGAAAAGCCATAATGGCTTTTTTCCTCTCTTATCTTAACAGCATGATTAATGTTTGAATGCACGCACAGATATAAAAACTGACAAACAAAGAAAGGCTAGCTAATGTATTTTTTATGACAGTTCAATCCTGCAGCATTCATTTTCCAAACAACTGTCTCTCTAAAAACTCTAAAACATGTGTAATGAAATTAAAAATAATGACTGGGTGAGAGGTTTGGCGGTCAATTTATCTACGGCAGAGTTCAGAGGCTTTACAAATGCTCATATGAATTTCAAAGGAGCTGCAGAGCACTAACCAGCCATACACAACACAATGATATGCTGCCATATCACTGAAGCATCAATGCAATACAAAAAGTGTGGTGTGGAAGAACAGCAAAAAGTGTAAGCATGACTCTGTTTCCTCCCAGAGTGTGTTCCTTGCAGCAGAAGAAGGGGGCATGCTCCCATTTGTGATACATGCACAGCTCTTCTGTGATCAAGATTATATATTTCATGGTAACATTTATAACAATACAGACTACAATGTATAATTAATCCACAGTTACAATGCATGTTACTTCATACATGCTGTTCTATGGTGTGTTGCTCTATGATCCCGCCACAATGTAGATTAAAATGATGGTGACATTGTCAAGTTGATTAGAAATAGTTATTATATTTTTTCATTTATTCAAAGCAACTCAATGGCTGTTTAAGTTTTCTAGAAATAATACATGCCATTACAGAAAATTAAATGTGCATGTGTATGTTATGACCATCTCAAATTATATTATTTTGGATCACAATCAAATTAAAGTTCAAAGTATAATTGGAAGGGACGGCAATTCACTGCAATGTGCCAAAATGTATTTTCAATAGGTTCTGTGATCATTTATGTGGTAGAGTAATATGAAAGGATTATTAACCGAACACGAGGTCTGTACAGGAATATCAGATCTCTGTGTTTTTTCGTGAATGAAAAACACAGAGGTCTGATATCCCCGTATAGACCAAGCAAGCGAGGATCATAAGTTGCTTATTATGTGGCTATTATATATATAAACACGCATCACCCGAAAATGCTGCTAACGGTATTGGGTTTGTTCACTTTTGTCACCTTCACTAGTTTAACAGATGGTCTGGTCATTAGTTGGTAAGCTTTGAATCAGTTGCGTTTTATCCGATACTGTTTAGATATTTATGGAGTTCATTCATGTCCGACTTGGTTTTTCTAAATGTGTTTTTAGCTTCCTGATTTGTAACGAAAATATTCAGGTCTGGGCTCTGGCTGGGCCACTCAAGGACATTCACAGAGTTGTCCTGAAGCCACTCCTTTTGACATGTGTGCTTAGAGTGATTGTCTTCCTGAAATACGAACTGTCACCTCAGTCTGAGGTCAAGAGCACTGTCAAGCTGCCTTCATATTTCCCTCAATCCTGACTAGTCTTCCAGTTCCTGTCACTGAAAAACATCCCCACAGTATGATGTTGCCATCACCATGCTTCACTGTAGGGATGATACCTGGTTTCCTCCAAACATGATGCCTGGCATTCACACCAGAGTTTAAGCTTTGCCTCATCAAACCAGACAATTTTGTTTCTCATGGTCTGAGAGTCCTTCAAGTGTCTTTTGCCAAACTCCAGGTGGGCTGCCATGTGCCTTTTACTAAATAGTTGCTTCTATCTGGTCAATCTACCATACAGGCCTGATTGGTGGATTGCTGCAGAGATGGTTGTCCTTCTGGAAGGTTCTCCTCTCTCCACAGAGGAATGCTGGAGCTCTGACAGTGACCATGAGGTTTTTGGTCAACTTCCTGACAAATGCCCTTCTCGTCAATCCCTCAGTTTTGATGGACAGCCAGCTCTTGGAACAGTCCTGGTGGAGATGAACGTCTTCTGTTTATGGATGATGGAGTCCACCGTGCTCATTGGGACCTTCAAAGCAGCAGAAATGTTTTTGTGCCCTCGCCAGATTTGTGCCTCAGGACAATCCTGTTTCAGATGTCTACAGACAATTCCTTTGACTTCATGCTTGGTTTGTGCTCTGACATGTACTGTCAAATGTGGAGCCTCATATGCAGACAGCAGTGTGCCTTTCCAAATCATCTTGAATCAATTAAATTTAGCCAAGATGGACTCCAAATCAGCTGTAGAAACATCTCATGGATGATCAATGGAAACAGGATGCACCTGAGCGTGTGATTTCTTCGGGGGGTATCTTAATGAATTTGCAAAATTCTAAAAAAAAAAAAAAACACTTGTTTTTCACATTGTCATTATGGGGTATTGTGTGTAGAATTTTGAGGAAGAAAATTAATTTCATTCATTTTTGAATACGCCTGTACGTCCCTTCGGCTGCTGCTCCATTGTTTTCACTCGGGGTCACCAGAGTAAATCCGAGGTGGATATGTATGTTGAATTGGCTCAGGTTTTACACCAGATGCCCTTCCTGATGCAACTCCACATTACATGTAGAAATGTTGCAGGGGTGGGGTTTGAACTGGGAGCCTTCCGCACTAAAACCAACTGCACTAGCCACTTGGGCACTACTCCTGATTTTACAAAATGTGGAACTGCAAAAAAAAAAAAATAAAAAAAATCGAACTGCAGTGAATACTTTCGTATGGACTACGTGTATATATATATATATATATATATATATATATATATATATATATATATATATATATATATATATATATATATATATATTCCGCTTTAAAAATCTCCTCTATCAGCCCCATGACTGCTCAACTGTAAAAAAACATAAGAATCAATACTTGTGGAGCCTGTTAAGACAAGAGAAACTGCCAAGAGACTCAAACTGATGAAGTGTAGCCTGTTAGCATCAGAGTACAGCCTCACAGACCCAGATTCACCTGATGTGGTCCAACAGGCATCACCAGCCTTACTGACTACACCATCTTAGGCTGAAAGTAAAATGTGTCTGTAGGCACAGCGCGTTTCTCCAACCAGAAGTAATGTGCGGGAACTGCATTCACACTCTGTTCCTGACTTTTGGTCCTGATTGCCCATGTTTGATCTTAATCACTGACATTTCATCCCCGATCACTAAACCTACAAATCTCACACTTGCAACAAAAATGTGTTACTTGTTTAATTGTAACACAAGTGATTTCAAAGCCAATGCAACATTGCTGCAGGGAGTAATCACTGATGGTAAGAGACTTTGTGAAAACTTGTAAGTTCATACGTTTGCTATCACGGGTAAACTTTTTTTTTTTACTTTACTTGCAACTTCTGACAGTGTGTGGCAGCTACCAACAGTTTTGTGGTTAACTTGCAGTTTGGCATTCATCAACATTTTTGAAAAATAACACTTTTTTGAAACTCATGAATAGCAATATACCAATTTCAACTTCAATGTGATGTGCAGTGGTCAGCAGAGTTGCTTAGTGGTTAGCTCTGTTGCCTCACAGCAAGAATGATCATGGGATCGATTCCCACCTGTGGCCTTTCTGTCTGGAGTTTGCATGTTCTCCCCGTGCTTGTGTGGGTTCCCTCCAGATTTCAGTTTTTTCAATTTATTTTCATTTATATAGTGTCAAATCACAAGGTTGCCTCAAGGCACTTCACAGATGCGCCGGCTTCCTCCCACAGCCAAAGACATGCAGGTTAAGTGGATTGGAAACTTTAAATTGTCTGTAGGTGTGTGTGTGCGGGTGTGAATGTGTTTGTTTGTCTACATGTGACTCTGCGACGGACTGGCGTCCTGTCCAGGGTGTACTCTGCCTCAAGCCCTATGATTGCTGGGATAGGCTTCAGCCCCTCTGGACCCTCAATTGGAGTAAGTGGTTGAAGATGAGTGAGTGAGTGTGGTATATTGCAGATGATTACCTGTAAAAACAACTTGCTATTATTTCTGGTTTACATTCAAGGTTGTTAGATCCTGAATACTGAACTTTGATCCTGATCATATCACTTTTATCTTAATTGCTGACCTTTAATTTGGCTGGAAATGTTGAACGTAGGTTCTGATTGATATTGGATTTGATTGTGTAAATCAGATCAAATATATCAGGCTCAAAGACCAGCATTAAGGATCAAAGTCTGGATCTGTCCCCTGATCAAGATCTGAACAAAAACATATATCGTAGAGTGTGAGTCCAAGTGGGGATTTACATGGAGGTGACACCATGCTGTTTCTTTGGGGAACTGGCCTGACACTCCTTAATAGTGTGAGATGCTCAAAAATCCAGGAGGGACTCAAATTCTTCACATCAAAATGTCTTCAAATCTACGTCCTCACATCAAAAGGAGCCAGTTGAGATGGTTCAGGCATCTGGTGAGGATGTCCCTTGAGGGAAGACCTAGGACTTGCTGGAAGGATTATATTTCCCAGATGGTTTGGGAAGGGTTACAGGACTTGGCTGAGGATAGGGAACCACCGTGCCCTGGACCCATATAAGTAGCAGAAAATGAATGAATGAATGGGTCTTTCTTTGATGATGGGTTATCCTTTCATTAAGCCTCAATGGTTCAAGATCTTTTATTAGCTAATCCTGCTAATACACAAACAGACACTGTCACGTGTCCTCAATGATGGAAGTAAACAAGCCAATTTGTTTGACATCCATTATTCCTCTTCTTTTATCATTTATCTTTTACTCATTCTTGCTTTCCTTTCTTGCTGAATCATGACTCAGCTCATTGTCTTTGTCTATCATTCCGCCAGCATTTATTACATCTAAACCAAGTCACCACAGTACAGTCCAAGTGGACTTTTTCATGCAAATTTCAAGCTTTTGTCAAATAAATCATGTGTTCCAAATCAATTTCCATCAGTCTATCATGTTTTCAACCTGACTCTATTACTTTTGTTCCTTTATTCTTCTCAACTCTTCGTTTTCTGCTCTGAGTGATAAGACATACAAAATTTGTTTCTTTCAGAAAATTTCCGTTTGTCTAAGTTTCAATTTAATGAGGTTCTAAATAATTACTTCTGCATAATACATTGTGTTTTTGCTGCATTTGTTTATTTATTCCAGCACAAAAATGAAGAGTGACTGAATTCTAATCAGGTGCATGTCTTACCTCATTATTTTTTATAATTAGACTCACTCACAGATTCTGACAGCAGCTTAATTCCTTTGCGCTCTGCTGCCTGGATTCACCCCCACCCCCCCAACACTCCCCACCAAGGGAACTATTTCACATTTTTTTTAAAATACCTGAAAAAAGATCTGTATGCCTGAAAAAAAGAAACAAAAAATTTTTCACAGATGACATCACCTGGGTAAAAAATTATTCATTACGATTAATTAATTACTAATGAAGTTAGAATTAGTAGTTAAATCAGAAATTCTTAATTACTACAGATGTAGTAATTGATACAGACAAAAAAAAAAAAAATACACACAAAAATATTTGCACTACAGCAATTAACAGGATAGACAGCCAAAACTGGAAAAAAAGAAGTTACAAAATGACCACTTTAGAAAAACAAAACAAACAACCCCCTCCCAACAATGATGTGTTTTAATGTCTATGAAGACCCCGATGAAAATATTAGGAGGAGGGGAAGTGCAAAAACCACACCTTCAATGATTCATGGGGAAAAAAATGGGGTGATTGTGTCACAACTGCAAACACTGGGTGGCTGGACACAAATGCAGGACTCACAGACACAGGTATATATTAGAAAAAGGTTTTATCCAAAAAAAATCACTGATTAAGATATGGTACACAGATAGGCAGTCGGTGTGGCAACGGTACAGACAATCGACTGGCTGGGGCGCGGTCATTCAACAAGCAAAGTTCATAAAAACATGGCGTCACAGTGATCAGAGGGCAAGACAAAGGCTAGGTTCAAAAAGCAGGCTCAAACCTGGGCTAGCAATCAGGCAAAGGCAAAAACTGAGCTGGGACGAAAATGGTGAAGTGCAACGAACTAGCAGTGAGGAGGTGAACACAATGGAGAACAGGAAGTGACTGGAAAACAAGCTACATATGTGGGGAGACATTTCTACAAAAGGGTGTGGCTTGGTGAATCCAAGATGATAACATGGTACAAGATAGGGAGGACAACATAAGGTGGAGTGATGAAAAGACAGAGATATGTGAACAGGTGCCAAGAGAGTGAGTGAAGGAAAACAAAAGCAGACAGCATAAAGGTGAGAGACAAAGACACAAGGCGGGCGCAGTGATGAACTGAGAACATAATCAGATGGGCGTGAGAGTGAACACAAATAAATGGGATGAGGGAAAACAGAGCACAAGAAGCAAACAAAAAGCGATGGCGGAATAATAAATTCCTAGGATCTGAACATGAACATGAGAACTAAAAAGCAATCATTAAAGTATTAAAGAAAACTACATAAGAACAGATCAGCGAGAGAGAGAGAATTAAGAAAATAAACACTAAAGCACAACTAAACTGGAACTGACAAAGAAAAAAAAGTGGTAAAACACAGACTACATGATAATAGAAAACAAAACCTGACATTAAAGCATAACAGATATTACGAATGAAAGGACCTAAATAAACAAAATGAAAACAAACTATGCCCAAAGTATGAAAAGCAACAAAGAAACAAAATGGCAAAGCAAAATAGAACAGACAATAAAAACATGATGAAAATAAAATAACTAATAAATCAAAGGTGGAGCAGATGATGGAAAAAAGAAAGAGGGGAAAAATGGAATTGAAGCCCGGTCAAGGCAAAATCCTGACAGAGTGATGCTATAATATATGGTTCAATGTCGCTTTGACATTTGATAAAATACACTGCATGCAGGAAATATTCACAGTGCTTCATATTTTTCCAAAAAATTATGTTACAGACTTATTCCAAAATGGAGTAAGTTAATCTTATCCCTCAAAATTCTCACAATACTCCATAATGACTTTTTTTGCAAATTCATCAAAAAGCAATCACATGTACATAAGTATTCACACCCTGTGCTCAGTACTTTGTTGATGCACCTTTGGCAGCAATTACAACTTAAAGTCTAATGGAAAATGATGCCACAAGCTTGGAGCACCTATTTTTTAGGCAGTTTTGCCCATTTCTCTTTGCAACACCTCGCCATTTTTAGATCTCTCCAGAGATATTAGTTGGATTCAAGTCTGGGCTCTGTCTGGGCCACTCAAGGACATTCACAGAGTTGTCCTGAAGACACTCCTTTGATATATTGGCCGTGTACTTAGGGTCATTGTCCTGCTGAAAGATGAACCGTTGCCCCAATCTGAGGTCAAGAGCGCTCTGGAGCAGGTTTTCATCCAGGATGTCTCTGTACATTGCTGCATTTATTTTTCTTTCAATCCTGACTCGTCTCCCAGTTCCTGCTGCTGAAAAACATCCACACAGCATGATGCTGCCACCACCATGCTTCACTGTAGGGATGGTGCCTGTTTCCTCCAAACATGATGCCTGGCATTTAGGCCAAGGAGCTCAATCGTTGTCTAATCAGACCAGATAATTTTGTTTCTCATGGTCTGAGAGTCCTTCAGGTGCCCTTTGTTAAACTCCAGACAGGCTGCCATGCGCCTTTTTACTGAGGAGCGGCTTTTATCTGGCCACTCAACCATACAGGCCTGATTGGTGGATTACTGCTGGTGATGGTTGTCCTTCTGTAAGGTTCTCATCTCTCCACAGTGGAATGCTGGAGCTCTGACAGAGTGACCATCGGGTTCTTGGTCACCACCCTGACTAAGGTCCTTCTTCCCACATTGCTCAGATGAGACAGGCTCTAGGAAGAGTCATGGTGGATCTGAACTTCTTCCATTTATGGATGATGGAGTTCACTGTGCTCATTGGGACCTTCGAAGCAGCAGAAATGTTTCTGTATCCTTCCCAAGATTTGTGTCTTGAGACAATCCTGTCTCGGAGGGCTACAGACAATTCCTTTGACTTCATACTTGGTTTGAGCTCTGACATGCACTGTCAACTGTGCAAACCTTATATGTAGACAGTGTGTGCCTTTATAAATCATGTTCAATCAACTGAATTTACCCCAAGTGGACTCCAATTTAGTTGTAGAAACATGGCAAGGATGATCAATGGAAACAGGATACAGCTGAGCTCAATTTTGAGCTTCATGGAAAAGGCTGTGGATACTTCTGTAAATGTGATTTCTTAGTTTATTTTTCAAAAATTTGCAAAAATTTCATTAAAACTATTTTTTCACATTGTCATTATCAGGTATTGTAAAAATGAATTTACTCCATTTTGGAATAAGGATGTAAGTTTAAAAAATGTGAGAAAAGTGCAGCATTGTGGATACTTTACAGATGCCTTGGTTGAAGATGAGTGAGTGAGTGAGTAGTGTGGTGTATTGCAGATGATTACCTACAAAAAACAACTTGCTATTATTTCTGGTTTACATTCAAGGTTGTTAGATCCTGAATACTGAACTTTGCTCCTGATATATCACTTTTATCCTAATTGCTGACCTTTAATTTGGCTGGAAATACTGAACTTAGATTCTGTTTGATATTGGATTTGATGGTGTAATTCAGATCAAAGAAATCTGGATCAAAGACCAGCATTAAGGATCAAAGACTGGATCTTTCCCCTGATCAAGATCTGAACAAAAACATAATTGGTTTTTCGTAGAGTGTCAGTTCATGTGGGCATTTGCCCCTGTCCACTGCCCGAAAAACGGCACACCAGACCTGTTAACACTCTCCTTGTGGGTAGTGAGCCCATATTGAGGTGACACCATGCTGTTTCTTTGGTGAACTGGCCTTACACTCCTGAACAGGGTGAGATGCTCGAAAATCCAAGAGGGACTCAGAGTCTTCACATCAAAATGTCTTAACATCTACTTCCTCACATCAAAGGGAGCCAGTTGAGATGGTTCGGGCATCTGGTGAGGATGCCCCCTGGTAATCTCCCTTGGGAGATCTTCCAGGCACGTCCAACAGGGAGGAGGCCCCAGGGAAGACCTAGGACATGCTGGAGAGATTATATTTCCCAGATGGGTTTGGAAATATAGTAATGACAGCTGTATTTAACTGATTACTACATATAGCTATTTGAAATTTCTTCTGCACGAAAGCACTGAGCCAAAGTTTTGCCCACTTTCATGACTTGTAAGTAATCTTTGTCAAAATGAAACTCCTTTGTCCTGCATCAACCCTTCATCTTTACTCACGCACGCATGCAAAACATAAAACAAGCTTTCTTATTTGTCACCATTTTTTGGACACGTCTCAAAAAATGAAAAAAAAAAAAGGCAGACAAATAAATAAATAAACAACAAAAGGTTGACAAAAGAAATACTGTAATCATGTGCATGATATATAAAAACTATTGCATCATTTTTGTTCTATGTGTGAAACAGCTGGTAGCAAATACGAGGTCTATTAGAAAAGTATCTGACCTTATTATTTTTTTCAAAAACCATATAGATTTGAATCACGTGTGATTACATCAGACATGCTTGAACCCTCGTGGGCATGCGAGAGTTTTTTCACGCCTGTCGGTTACGTCATTCGCCTGTGGGCAGTCTTTGAGTGAGGAGTCGCCCACCCTCTCGTCGATTTTTTCATTGTTTAGGAATGGCTCAGAGACTGCTGCTTTGTTTGATCAAAACTTTTCAAAACTGTAAGGCACAACTGAGTGGACACCATTCGATAAATTCAGCTGATTTTCGGTAAAAATTTTAACGGCTGATGAGAGATTTTGGTCTGGTAGTGTCGCCATAACGACGGCCCACGGCGCCTGACGGCGATCTGTGCTTTGAGGCGGCAGCGTCTCACCGTTTCAAGTTGAAAACTTCCACATTTCAGGCTCTGTTGACCCAGGAAGTCGTCAGAGAACAGAGAACTTGCAGAAGTCGGCATGAGGAGTTTATTCAGACATTCCATTGTTAACGGACATTTTGTAATGAAAGAACGTGCGGGCAGAGTCGCATGTCGGGCTGGCCCGGGCAAGTTGGAACATGCCCAAGCTGTTAAACAATTTCTCAGTTACTCACTTGTTGAAAGCCATCAAAAGCCGCCTGAATTTTACAAATGGTTTTCAACACGGAGGTGTTTTTCCTGTCGCGGCACACACAGATTTGCCGAGTCATCACGGAAACGACTCGGCGAATTTGCGCGCACGTCTTTCATTAAAAAATGTCCTTAAACAGTGGAATGTCCGCATAAAGTCCTCATGCTGGCCTCTTCTGAATCTTCTCTGTTCTCTCACGACGTCCTGGGTGAATTAAGCCTTAAATTAGGATGTTTTCAGGTCAAAACAGGCCGACGACGGCGCCTGGAAGCGCTGCGCGACGTCCCGCTCCGTGGGAAGTCCTTATACCGACAGAAACACCCCATAATCTCTCATCAACCGTTAAACTTTTCACCGAAAACCAGCTTAATTTCTCGAATAGTGTCCACTCGGATATTCCTCACAGGTCCAGAAAAAATTTTGATAAAGCAAAGCGCGCCGTCTTGAGCAGCGTGTAAAACAAAGGAATTCAGCTGAGAGGGCTGGACCACATCTCACTCAAGGCCTGCCCACAGGGAAATGACGTCACCGACACGCGTGAAAAAACTCACACATGTGCACGAGGGTTCAAGCATGATTGGTGTAATCGCACGTCATTCAAATCCATATAGTTAAAAAAAAAATAAACGTGTCGGTTTCTTATCAAATAGACCTCGTATGTTCCTTTTGGATGTTTCTGCACCGTGCTCCCTGATTTATGATGAATTTCAAAGTTCAGAGCCAAGGCAACAATGGCCTGAGTAATACAGAGAATGTATGGTTGTGGATGGGTGCAAAGTATTGCCATGAGCCAGAAGAAGAAGAAAAAAAGAACAAACAAAAAGATCAAATTCAACGATGCAAGTTTCTAAAGGCTGTAACCAAACACTGACAGAACCTAAAGTGTTCAAACAAAAAGGAAATGACTGAGGTGCAGTTAAAAAAAAAACCCTCTAAGTGTCCACATGACGTCACCAACATACACTGATTAAGTTTATATCTTTGTTATATTAAGGTATCATAACAATGGATGCATTTCAGGCCGAGACTTAAACTAAAGTGTTGTCATGGTAACAATCAAACCCAATGAAATTGAGATCTCAACAACCTCTGAGGCTAGGTAGCTAATTTTGATATAAAATTCCTGTAGGACTAAAATGATTTGTTGAGTAACTCGAATAATTCGATTACAAAAAGTATTTGAGGCAAATTCTGTGCCTCCAACCTCCGTTTAATGTTGTAGTACATATGCCAGGCCTGTGTGTGGTGCTGCAACATCTCCAGAAAAAAAAGAAGACTAGAGCATGCGCACAAGCTGTGTAAGAGCTAATCTGTAGCACCAAAAGCTACAGGTTTATACCGCGAGGCAAAAGAATAATATTAAGCCTTTTAAGAGAAAGAGGGTCTACGCTTATCATCTAGACTTGCTGTGCATTTAAAGTGAAACTGACTCTAAATATGACGAAATGAAGCACTTTTAATTAATTTTTGGAAATGCGCTCTGTTCTCAAAGCGGTATATGAAAGCAAATGTCGCTCGCCTTTGCAGACGTACAGCAGGACGTACTGCTGCCTCGTCAGGGCTTGTAACATCAGATCTTAAAGTTCAGAGTCCGTTGTATGTGTCCCCCCAAAAAATTGCCAGTACTCACAAATGTACTTAACCCCTTAACGCCTGAATTTATATAGCTGTATATAAAAAAATGTTTTGTGTGTGTTTTTGCCTTTAAGTAGATGGTAAATAATGTTGAGATTATTAATTTCAGTTTTGCACAAAAAATAAGTCGTAATTTTGGTATTTTGGTAATAATTTATGTTATAATAATAATACTGGTATGTTGCAAATATGCGACAACAGGCATACTGGTCAATTTGGTATGTTGCATATTTGAGTCAAATATTGTAGCATATATGCGACAATAGGCGTTAAGGGGTTAAACATCCCTTCTTTATTGTTTCAGCATTCCAAAGAGACAGAGGGAGGAGGCAGGGAGGGAGAGAGCGCTTCATGTACTGTTTTGAGAATGGAGCGCATTTCCGAAAATAAATAAAAGTACTTAATTTTGTCATTTGGAGTCACTTTGTGTAAATCATCGCACCCCTCCCAGAGCCCAGTCCGGTGTCAGGAGAGGGCTGAGCTACTGACAACGGGAAAGATGCAAAACTTGTAAAGATGTGAAAAAAATAAATAATTACCCAGGAAAAATGAAAGGGATACACTAAATTTGACAATCTGCATGGTTGTGCAGTGACACTGTGCCATAGCTTCGGGAGAGCCCTGGACTGTTGATGTTTAAAAACACAAAAGTACTTTTTATCCGATTACTCAATTAATCGCCAGCATAATTAATAGAATACTCGATTATGAAAATAATCGATGGCTGCAGCCCTAAATTCCACAAGACCACAAGTTTCTCCTTCAAATAAGTTATAATCATACAAAAAATACGCACACTTTTCTGATGTTTCTCATAACCCCATAATGATTAAAAAAAACATTCCCTCACACTCCTCCACCAATCAATCAATCAATCAGTCATAAACAATATTTATGTTTATGAGCTTTGACAAGAGCGGAAGTTAGCTTTGAGTTAACAGAAGTTAGCGTGAACACTGTTGTCTGTGAAATGTCTTGTAAATCACTCCAGAGGTGTTATCAGGTTACAAAACAGCATTTTCAGTTTTACAAGTGTTTATTTCTCACTAGCATTTACATAATATATGACAGATGTTATATTGACACACAAAGAAAACTGTTTGCAACTAGCCTGTGATGTCATGCTAACATCCGTGAAATATCTTGTAATTCATTACAGACCTGTTACTAGGTTCCAGACAGAGTTTTCAGTCTTAGAAGTGTTTATTTCTCTCTAGGTTTTACATAATACTGTATATGAGAAACATGTCATATCAACACAAAAATGAACCGGTTTTAGAGAGAACTACCACTGATGCCACAGTAATCTTAACCATAATTTATATCCCATGACAAATAAACAAACAAACAACAAACCTGTGCTTTACTGTTGGGAAAGTGTAGGTACACGGACCCACAACAGGGGGCGCAAATGAACGGACAATGGAGTAGGTCAAATAACAACACTTTACTGTTGTGAATGCGCACAACAAATACAACAGATTACAACAATGGTCAAAAAGTCAATTCACAAAGATGTCGTGTGGGCAGGCTCGAAGATAGGAGACGTCTGTCCAAAGCAGAACCGGAACCACACGATTTCCTCCGCCACCAGACCCCGGGAATACTGGAGCCACCAAGTCCCGAACTCCCAGGTGGCCACTGCCTCCGCGTGTCGGACCTGGTACTGCTGGCGAGGAACAACAAACAATTAAATGTGGGCGCGTTTGCACCCAGCAATCCACACGGCAGGAAAACTACCTTCACCTCTCGTTGAAAAAAAGAAACAGATTATCTGCTGTCCAAACACACACAAGCAACAGATATTCCTGTCACAGTCAGCTGAGAACGTTACCTTCCAGGTAGAAAGATATCTCGGCAAAGAGGTGGAGACGTCGTCCTGCTGATATACTCCTGCCGATCAGACAGGGCGCCCTCTGGTGGTGGGCCAGCAGTACCTCCTCTTCTGGCGGCCCACACAACAGGACCCCCCCCTCAACGGGCGCCTCCTGGCGCCCGACCAGGCTTATCCGGGTGGCGGCGGTAGAAATCGGACAGGAGGGCCGGGTCCAGGATGAAGCTCCTCTTCACCCAGGAGCGTTCTTCAGGTCCGTACCCCTCCCAGTCCACCAAGTACTGGAAGCCCCGGCCCATCCTACGGACATCTAAGAGCCGGCGCACAGTCCAAGCCGGCTCGCCATCGATGATCCGGGCAGGAGGTGGTGCCGGACCGGGAGTACAGAGGGGTGAGGTGTGATGGGGCTTGATCCGGGACACGTGGAAAACGGGATGGATCCGCAGTGAGGCCGGAAGCTGAAGCCTCACTGCGGCTGGACTGATGACCTTGATGATCTTGAACGGACCGATATACCGGTCCTGCAGTTTAGGGGAGTCCACTTGAAGGGGTATGTCCTTGGTAGACAACCACACTGCCTGCCCTGGCCGGTACGTAGGGGCCGGGGTCCGCCGACGGTCTGCATGGGCCTTCGTCCTCATCCGGGCCCTCAGCAAGGCAGAACAAGCGGCACGCCACACCCGACGGCACTTCCGTAGGTGGGCCTGGACCGAGGGCACACTGACCTCTCCCTCAACCACCGGAAACAAAGGAGGTTGGTACCCCAGACACACCTCGAAAGGGGAGAGGCCGGTGGCTGCCGACACCTGGCTGTTATGGGCATACTCGATCCAGGCCAGATGGGTACTCCAGGCCGCCGGGTGCGCGGCTGTCATGCAACGCAGGGCCTGCTCCACCTCCTCATTGGCCCGTTCTGCTTGCCCGTTGGTCTGGGGATGATACCCGGATGAGAGACTCACCGTGGCCCCCAGTTCCCGGCAGAAGCTCCTCCAGACTTGCGAGGAGAACTGGGGACCGCGATCGGAGACGATGTCTGTTGGGATCCCATGCAACCGGACGACGTGGTGGACCAGGAGGTCCGCTGTCTCCTGGGCCGTCAGGAGCTTCAGGAGGGCCACGAAGTGGGCCGCCTTGGAGAATCGGTCCACTATCGTGAGGATGGTGGTGTTGCCCTGGGACGGCGGGAGGCCCGTGACAAAATCCAGGCTGATGTGGGACCAGGGGCGATGGGGCACGGGCAGCGGCTGGAGCAGTCCTGAAACCCTGCGATGGTCAGCCTTGCCCCTGGCGCAGGTGGTGCAGGCCTGGATATAATCCCGGACGTCTGCCTCTAGGGACGCCCACCAGAAGCGCTGCCGGACAACTGCCACGGTTCTTCGCACCCCTGGATGACAGGAGAGCTTAGAGCCGTGACAGAAGTCCAAGACTGCAGCCCTAGCTTCTGGTGGGACGTAGAGTCTGTTCTTCGGCCCAGTTCCGGGGTCCGGGCTTCGTGCCAGGGCCTCCCGGACGGTTCTCTCTACGTCCCAGGTGAGGGTGGCCACGATAGTGGACTCCGGGATGATGGGTTCCGGTGGATCCGACAACTCCGTTTTGACTTCATCTTCATGTACCCGGGACAAGGCATCCGATCTCTGGTTCTTGGTCCCGGGACGGTAGGTGATCCGGAAGTCAAAACGGCCGAAGAACAGTGACCAGCGGGCTTGCCTGGGGTTCAGCCGCTTGGAGGGCCTGATATACTCCAGGTTCCGGTGGTCAGTGAAAACCGTGAATGGCATGGACGTTCCCTCCAACAGATGTCTCCACTCTTCAAGAGCCTCTTTCACCGCAAGGAGTTCTCGATTGCCGACGTCATAGTTCCGTTCGGCCGGGGTCAACCTGCGGGAAAAATAGGCACACGGGTGAAGGACCTTATCGGTCCTCCCGCTCTGGGAAAGCACAGCTCCTATCCCTGAGTCCGAGGCGTCCACTTCAACCACTAACTGGCGACTAGGATCGGGCTGCACCAGAATGGGTGCAGACGAGAAGCGTCGTTTCAACTCCTTGAACGCGGCATCGCAACGATCCGACCAGGTGAAGGGGACTTTTGGTGAGGTCAGGGCTGTCAGGGGGCTAACTACCTGACTGTAGCCCTTAATGAACCTCCTGTAGAAATTTGCAAAGCCGAGGAACTGTTGCAGCTTCTTACGGCTAGTGGGTTGGGGCCAGTCTCTCACCGCCGCAACCTTGGCCGGATCAGGAGCGACGGAGTTGGGGGAGATGATAAACCCCAGGAAGGACAAAGAAGTGCGGTGAAACTCGCACTTCTTGCCCTTCACAAACAGCCGGTTCTCCAACAACCGCTGCAGGACCTGACGTACATGCCGGACATGAGTCTCAGGATCCGGAGAAAAGATGAGTATATCGTCTAGATATACGAAGACGATTCGGTGCAGGAAATCCCGCAAGACATCATTAACCAATGCTTGGAACGTCGCGGGGGCGTTTGTGAGGCCGAACAGCATGACCAGGTACTCAAAGTGACCTAAGGGGGTGTTAAATGCCGTCTTCCACTCGTCTCCCTTCCGGATCCGAACCAGGTGATACGCATTTCTAAGATCTAGCTTCGTGAATATTTGGGCTCCATGCAGGGGCGTGAACACTGAATCCAACAAGGGCAACGGGTATCGATTACGAACCGTGATTTCGTTCAGTCCCCTATAATCAATGCATGGACGAAGTCCGCCGTCTTTTTTACCCACAAAAAAGAAACCTTCACCCATCGGGGAGGTGGAATTCCGGATCAACCCGGCGGCTAAAGAGTCCCGGATGTAGGTCTCCATTGATTCGCGCTCAGGTCGTGAGAGGTTGTACAGCCTGCTGGACGGGAACTCAACGCCTGGAACCAAATCAATGGCACAATCGTACGGACGGTGAGGGGGAAGGGTGAGCGCCAGATCCTTACTGAACACATCTACAAGGTCATGGTACTCCACCGGCACCATCCCCAGATTGGGCGGGACTCTGACCTCCTCCTTAGCCTGGGAACCGGAAGGAACCGAGGAACCTAAACATACCCGATGACAGGTCTCGCTCCACTGAACCACTACCCCGGACGGCCAATCGATCCGGGGATTGTGTTTTAACATCCAGGGGAACCCTAAAATCACACGGGAGGTAGTAGGAGTCACAAAAAACTTGAGTTACTGGTGGTGTCTTATGTGTGATTGGTGGGAGTAGGGAGCCACCTAGTGCCCGCACCTGCACAGGCGAGGTAAGCGCCACCAGAGGGAGCCCTATCTCCCTGGCCCATCTGCTGTCTAACAGATTCCCTTCAGAGCCCGTGTCCACCAGTGCTGGGGCCTTCAGGGTTAAATCCTCATAAAGGATTGTCACTGGGAGTCGTGTGGCAATATGGGTATGTTCCACGTGAATGCTTTGGCCCACCCCTAACCCAGTGTCTAGGGGCGGGCGTTGGTGTTTTAACCGCTCGGGGCAGTCCCTTACTTGATGCTCTATTGAGCCACAAACAAAGCACGCTCCGTGGGCCAGCCTCCTCTGTCTATCTGGTGCCCTAAATTTGGCCCTGCTCGTGTCCATAGCTTCGTCAACAGGGGGAGCTGTCACCACACAGAGCGTAGAGGCCGTGGAGCATGGGGAGGGTGGAACTCGGTCGGAACCGGAAGGGAGAGGGACGGCGCGTGCCCGGCCACGCCCTTCGTCTCGTTCCCGACGGCGTTCTTCTAACCGATTGTCTAATCGTATAACGAGATCAATAAGCCCGTCTAAATCCCGCGGTTCGTCCTTGGCCACCAGGAGCTCCTTCAGGACCAACGACAGTCCGTTTACGAAGGCGGCGCGGAGGGCAGTGTTATTCCAGCCGGACCTCGCAGCCGCGATGCGGAAGTCGAGTGCATAAGCAGCTGCGCTCCGGCGCTCCTGTCTCATTGACAGCAGCACGGCTGAAGCGGTCTCTCCTCTATTTGGGTGATCGAACACTGTTCTGAACTCCCTCACAAACCCATCATATGTCAGAAGGAGCCGTGAATTTTGCTCCCAGAGCGCTGTAGCCCAAGCGCGTGCCTTGCCCTGAAGCAGATTAATTACATAAGCTATCTTACTAGCATCAGTCGCGTACATGACTGGACGTTGTGCGAAGACGAGCAAACACTGCATGAGAAAGTCCGCGCACGTCTCCACACAACCCCCGTACGGCTCTGGAGGGCTTATGTATGCTTCAGGGGAAGGTGGGAGGGGTCGTTGAACGACCTGTGGAACGTCACTGTTGCGCACAGGATTGACAGGAGGGAGAGCCGCAGCAGCGCCCTGAGGGCGCACCTCCACCTGCGCGGCGAGAGCCTCCACCCTGCGGTTAAGGAGGACGTTCTGCTCGGTCATTAGATCCAACCGAGCCATAAAAGCAGTGAGGATTCGCTGCAACTCACCGACCATTCCTCCTGCAGACGCCTGTGCGCCCTGTTCTTCCATTGGCCGTTCAACAGCCAGTTGACGCCCCTCGGGGTCCATGACGTTGGCCGAGATATCCTGTTGGGATAGTGTAGGTACACGGACCCACAACAGGGGGCGCAAATGAACGGACAATGGAGTAGGTCAAATAACAACACTTTACTGTTGTGAATGCGCACAACAAATACAACAGATTACAACAATGGTCAAAAAGTCAATTCACAAAGATGTCGTGTGGGCAGGCTCGAAGATAGGAGACGTCTGTCCAAAGCAGAACCGGAACCACACGATGTCCTCTGCCACCAGACCCCGGGAATACTGGAGCCGCCAAGTCCCGAACTCCCAGGTGGCCACTGCCTCCGCGTGTCGGACCTGGTACTGCTGGCG